>NC_091951.1:153387786-153987786 GCF_031021105.1 Erythrolamprus reginae | reverse complement strand
AAGCTACTGGCTGGGGAGAGGGCCCCCCGGGGCTCTCATGCTGTTCTCCTTCATCCCATTCCTGACTCTCCTCTCCCCCGTCCGACTGTTCAGTCCCCTCCTCTGCGCTGTCATCCTCCTCCGGGCAAGGAGCCAGCAAAGACACAGCTTGTCCCTGAGCAGCCTCAGGCTGAATCACAACAAAAGATATGTTATTTCACATATCAGATTAAAGATGCCAGACAGATGAATACCTGGTAGGTAGATTTTTTCCTATTTTCCTCTCCCAAAACTAAGGTGCGTCTTATACTCCAAAATATGGTATATAGACCAGTCTCCTTTCCCCTTTCTCTCTTTCTAATACCAGCTCCTCTCTCTTTTTTCCTAGGTTTGCTTTCAGACAACCCTTTATGCCTTTTTGCCCTTTTTGCCCTTTTGGGGATGAGATGATGTTCTGAATGTAATTTAAAGGTTACATAGTGTCCTGCTATGTATTCATTGTACAAAGGTGTTTGAAATAAAGTGCAAATTAGGAAAGTATGAAGTATAAAGATATGTAGATAGCAGGACACTATGTAACCTTTAAATTACATTCAGAACATCATCTCATCCCCAAAATTTTATGCAGCACCTGCTGGACAGGGCAAAAAGGCATAAAGGGTTGTCTGAAAGCAAATCTAGAAAAAAAAAAGAGAGAAGCTGGTATTAGAAAGAGAGAAAGAGGAAAGGAGACTGGTCTATATACCATATTTTTGGAGTTTTGGGGGAGGAAAATAGGAAAAAGTCTACCTACCAGGTATTCATCTGGCTGGCATCTTTAATCGGGTCAGCTTCAACACATTATTTTATCCCCTGATTGGGGCTGAAAAAAATCTTCTTTGGAGGGAGTAGCAATGAAAACAAGCCTGCAAAGACTTAGCGGCTGGGAAAAAAACTTTGGAGGGAGTAGGAATGAAAAAATCCTGCAAGCGGGGAAAATCATTAGCACTTCGTTAAGGCTGGGGGGGAAAGCTTTGAAAAAGCTACAGTATAAGACCCACCCAAACTTTCAGCCTCTTTTTTTGGGGGGGGGAGGTGTGTCTTATACTCTGAAAAGTACAGTAAATTTCAGCAATTTGAATTAAAGTTGGCATCTTTTAAAGTTTACTAAATATATTGGGGCATAACCATCAGTTTTCCGTTTTTGGCATTACTTTTAACACACACAGTTCTACCTGGCAAGACTGAATGCTACTTGCTGGAAACCCCCCCCCCCCCCCTCCAAAAATAGAAATAACTCTTACTCTGAAATATTTTATAAATTGGTGCCAGCATGTTTCTTAGAGCAGTGCTTGCTTATTCCCAGAGTCTTATTTACATGAATATTTGGAGGATAGCTATGTCAGGATGGTGAATATAAACCTAGAGTTGCATTTGATATCAAGTAGTAAATTTTCTTCTTCAAAAATAATCATTCTTATTATATTGAAACAGTACATGGGAGAGGAAAATATTTCTTGATGACAAATATATATGGGATACTTCTATATTTAATTTTAACTCCAATATTACACACATGCTATGTTGGACGTCAATTTACTGAGCTGCATTTCTGTTTATTTTATGAGTAAGGAACCAGGAACACGCAACCAACTTCGAGGTTAGATGTATTAGAGGAACATCATATAACTAGTCTTTGACTTATAACCGCTTGACTTATAACCGCTTGTTTATTGACTGTCCAAAGTTACAATGGCACTGAAAAAAATGACTTTTGACTGTTTTATACATTTATGACCATTGCAGCATCCCCAGGACAAAAAATTCAGATGCTTGGTATCTGGTTCATATTTATGAAGGGGTCACATAATCCCCTTTTGCGAACTTCTGGAAAGCAAAGTCAATGGAGAAGTTAGATTCCCATATCCACGTTACTAACCGCTGCAGTGATTCACTTAAGAACTCTGGCAAGGAAGATTGTAAAATGAGGAAAAACTGACTTGGTAACTAACTCACTTAGCTTGGCAACAGAAATGTTAGGCTCAATTGTGGTCATAAGTTGAGGACTATCTATACTCCATATAGATGGTCTTTCCTCTGGTTAAATTCTAAATTATTTGCCTCTTGTGCACTACAAATTTTTTCCCCTCTACTTATTAATCTACAATTTTCTACAATTGATCTAGAATGTATTTTGGGGAAGGTGACAATTCTAGTTCCATGTCTTGGAGGACACTGAGAAAGAGAAGGCCAGTCTGGTATTGAACTGAACGTCCATAGAAGATAGCAAATTTCATAGATGGCTTTGTTCAAAGCAAGGCATCATGCTCTTAGCCCAACTAGCCGGTAAGATGTATCAAGCACTTTAGAGAAAATCTTCCATTAGACAAATTTATCACTTCATATATTTATGTTTTTATAGATAAGACTATCTTCTGAAATATTGTTTGGCTGCCATGAATATTGAACTATGAGTGTGTAGTGGAAACAGAATATGGATTTTTAAGTGACTCTTTCATCTCTAAAATCTATGAGGTCATTTTTAGCAGATGTAGTAAAATGCAACAAATGCGTTGCGGCCAATGGATTGTGACAAAACTGGCATTTAGTCCGAGAAACAACAAGAGCCATGGTCTGCATCAGCCGAGAATGGACAAACACATCCAAAATATGGCAAAACAAACCTTAAGAGTGCACACTAGGAGGTCAACAGAAATTTGAAAATAATCTTTAGGCTTCTTTCAGTATATTTTATCTATTCTATTCTATTTTGTAGGTAAATGATAAAATGGCAGGTGCTTTTTGAGAATAGGGCAGTGGTTCTCAGCCTAGGGGTCAGGACCCCTTTGGGGGTCAAACGACCATTTCACAAGGGTCGCCTAAGACCATGGGAAAAGACAAACTGCCCACGGTGTTAGGAACTAAAGCTTCTATTCTGGCGCCTTGGAACGTATTTTTACAATCTGACCAATCAGGCGTTTACATTGGTGGTGTCCCTCTGACCTTCCTGCCAATCAGCTTAAAGCTCTGTTGGGAGAATTGGCACTAGACTTATGGTTGGGGGTCACCACAACAAGAGGAACTGTATTAAGGGGTGGCAGCATTAGAAAGGTTGAGAACCATTGGAATAGGGTCTCTCTAATTGCCAAACAAAACATACCAGTTGATCCATTTCCTCTCATAGGTACATTGCCACGATACTTGTTTTCTTGAAGAAGCTGAAGGGCATTGGAAAAAAATTAATGTAAGGTACACTCCAGCTTTCTCTGCCTCATCCCTTCTAGGTGTTGGGTGTCAACTCTCATATCTGAGAAATCTGACAGGAAATAGAAGCTAAGCACAATGTGTCCAGAAGTCACTGTGAGGAGTAATCATATTCTTATCTTAGATTTTACACAAGAATATAAATGCTTGCTCAGATGGCTTTGTAACAGAGTAAGTGCTACTTCCTGGACCAGGGGTAGGCAAAGTTGGCTCTTCTATGACATGTGGACTTCAACTCCCAGAATTCCTGAGCTAGCATGATTGGCTCAGGAATTCTGGGAGTTGAAGTCCACACGTCATAGAAGAGCCAACTTTGCCTACCCCTGTCCTGGACCAACTCTACCATTAGACAGAAGGTGACCACCCATTTCAGACTATAAATAGTGAGAGGCAGCATCTTCTAGAAGCTTGCTGCTTGTAGAGCAGCAGAGAACGCTCACCTGCAGAAAATAATGATACTGTTCTCATATTATGATATCCTGCTCCAGAGTTAATGTTTAATATTTAAAATCAGTTTAAATGGAAACTGGATAAAATTACAGAACATAAGGAGCAGTGAGATGGCTTGTTTTATGATTGAAGCCACAAAATATTTTGAGCACACCTGTCCCCTCAATATCCACAATTCACACATTAATAATTTATCCATCCAGTTCAAGACCTGTCCAAGCCTAGATCTATTGATCATGCCCATCTAATATTCCCTTAGCAGAACAGCAACCAAACTGTACAATGAATGTTACCTTTTATTTGGAGTAGACCACCGCAGTCTCATGTGGGATCATGCTTTCACTTTCCCAAGTTCATTTTTTATCCTTCTTCTCCATCTTGATTCTTGCTGCTGCATTTGGAAATACTTTTAACACTAACATAATTGTAATTCAGAAGAAGCTATTTGGTGCCTGTTATTTTCCCCTTAGGCAAAAATGTTTGTTCATCAGAGTATAAAAATTATCAAGCCATGCATATTCCCCTTCTTTTCTGCTGAAGGTGTTTCATTTCCATGATGGCAATCACATAATTGGGATAAAAATTAGTCTGAATAATGCTATTGTTCATGTGTATAGGTATGCAACCCTAACATTCCCATAAGGGAGAAAATGTAATGGCAAGACTAAAAATCTCAGCTGATAGCAGTGAACAAGACAAGGATTTAGAAGAAGAGGCATCTGGAAATCCTGACGAGCCCATTGGTACAGTTAAAGAGGGCAATTAAACAAAGACCTTGTCCTCAGGATTAGAACCAGTAGTGAGCATCCCTAAGGAGTAATTAGTTTTGTTGCTTCCTCTGGGTCTTTCTTCTCACCTCAAGCTGTCAATACTGAAAGCCCCCATGGCTGGAATCTATGAACAGTGACAGAATCCAAAGGATTAACTCTGCACTTCTTTTCAACCCAGGCTGAAGTCAATGGGCCTCCAGGATGGTCTACTCAAGGTTATCAGCTTGGAGCTGTCCAGGGTCCTGTTTTCCTAGGCAAAGTCTATTTGTTACTAATGAATTTTCAACCAGGACAATCCCCATTTCTAACCTGTTCTTGCCCTATAGGTTTACTCCTAGAATCTTCAGTTTACTTCATTGATTTTGAACCATTTGCTTATTTATTTTAATGCAACAATAAAATCTAAACTGATAAGAATTTTACTATGATTCCTACATAGATCCTGACAGCAATTTATTGCCAGCAAATTATTCATTACCCTTCTCACTTAACAATGAATGAACAGTGCTGGGCTTTGCCACACATATTTATTGCACAATGCATTCCTTAGAAGCCATTGATTCTGTTCACATATTTCACTCCAACCTATTGATCTGATTAGTCTCTGTAATTTAGCCCAAATTAACTATCATTTTGTGGAGGTAATTTGTTACAAGTCAGTTACTGGGTGGCTTCCAGTTGTGCAAGTGATCTATTTATTTCTTAATTGAAAAAGAAGACCAAATCCATTTTGTCAAGCACAGATACCTAATAGATGGATTCATTCTGCCTCTGAAAGAACAGACCAATAGATATTTAGAAAAGACTAGACATGCTTGTTTCCCCTCATATATATTTACACTTATTGCCCTGTTCAAATAATTTATCTGCTAATGAATTTTTTAAGGTCATGGCTAAACAGCCCAGAATGAATATTTATTTATCTGTAAGAAATATTAGAAGAACATTTCTTGATCATTTGTGGAATGAGAGCAACTTTTGAAGAAAATGTACTAACTTTCTCTCTAGCTCAGTGATGGCGAACCTATGGCATGGGTGCCACAGATGGCACACGGAGCCATATCTGCTGCCAAGTGAGCCGTTGCCCTAGCTCAGCTCCAACGTGCATGTTTGTGCTGGTCAGTTGGTTCTTGGCTCATACAGACACTCTGGGAGGGTGTTTTTGGCTTCCAGAGAGCCTCCAGGGGGATGGGGCAGAGTGTTTTTACCCACAGCTCCAGGGTAGCCTTTAGAGCCTGGGAAGGGTGAAACACAAGCCTACTGGGCCCACCAGAAGTTGGGAAACAAGCTGTTTCTGGCCTACAGAGGCCTCTGTGGGATGGGGGAAGCTGTTTTTGCCCTCCTCAGGCATTGAATTATGGATGTGGGCACTCACGCATGTGCGATAGCGCACACCCATGCTCCTTTGGCACCTGAGGAAATAATGGTTTGCTATCACTGCTCTAGCCAAATAGTTTCTGAGTCTTTTTTGAAGAACAGCTTTGAAGCACAGAGAATTAAACCATTGACCAAAGGGCAACATGGAAGGCAAATACTCCTCTCTACAAGATCCAGTGTGGCACATCAATAATATGATTCACTCCTCCACTCGAAATAGAATACCCCACGAGACTAGACTTTCAATCCTGGGCCTAGAAAGTTTAGAAATAAGACGCCTTAAACAAGATCTAAGTATTGCCCACAAGATCATATGCTGCAATGTCCTGCCTGTCGGCGACTACTTCAGCTTCAACCACAACAACACAAGAGCACACAACAGATTTAAACTTAATATTAACCGCTCCAAACTTGACTGTAAAAAATATGACTTCAGTAACCGAGTTGTCGAAGCGTGGAACTCATTACCGGACTCCATAGTGTCATCCCCAAACCCCCAACACTTTACCCTTAGATTATCTACGGTTGACCTATCCAGATTCCTAAGAGGTCAGTAAGGGGCGAGTACAAGTGCACTAGAGTGCCTTCCGTTCCCTGTCCTATTGCTCTCCTATATCTCCTATTCCTTTCTTCTATTCCTATATCTCTTCTTCTATTCTTTCATTGATATGTTCTATTACTATATCTTCTTTTCTATTCTTTCTTAGATATATTTTACTATGAGTATCTCCTCTATAACCTTCATCATGTATGTTACTATGTGTATATAGATATATATACACACTAAAACCCTCATTGTGTATTGGACAAAACAAACAAACAAATAAATAAATAAATAAATAAATATTACTATTCACAAGCTCCACCAGGCATTACATAACAGAGTAAGTACTGTATCTTAAAGTAGCAATCAGCCATTAGTGGTTCCATTCAAACAAAATGCTCAAATTCATTACTAAGTGATAACTTTATCAATCAAAATAAAACAAGGGTATGCAACAGAGGTGGGTTCTTCCCAATTCAGACCAGTTCACCCAACCCAGGGGTAGGCAAACTTGGCTCTTCTATGACTTGTGGACTTCAATTCCCAGAATTCCTGAGCCATCATGCTAGCTCAGGAATGATTGGCTCAGGAATTCTGGGAATTGAAGTCCACATGCAATAAAAGAGTCAACTTTGCTGACCCAAACTGATAGCAAGCTGAGTTTTGGGCACTGTGCAGGCGTCACCATCTTGTTTTGGCTTCTTTTCTTAAAATATTTTTTTTATTTTGAGAGAGCACTGCTCATGCGCATGTGAAGTGCGCGTGCGCCTATGAGGCACAGCCACACAGCACAGGAGGAAGTAAACCATCAGCGAGGTAAGTTAGAATCCATCCCTGGTATGAAAGATTTCAAGTTCTGTATCCCTCCTCAGGAAAGAAGTTACAAAAAACATGGTAAGAAAGTTAAACAATGAAGGTAGATTTATTTTTTAAACTCTAAAGAGTGCCATAAAAATCATGATAAATTTTAGGGGCAGAGGAAACAATAGTTAGCCCCCTGCTCTATGGAGACAAAGACCTCTTGTTCTCAATTTGTCTCTTCTTATGGTGTGCAGTAGTGTCCTAGAACTATGATGGAGAATGTATACAATACAAAACATTAAAGATCAAGGATCTTTCTGGCACATGGTTTTTTTACTAAAACTCTCATAGGGCCAAGGGCTTATTCCAATTGAATTGAGGTACTTCCGAAGCCACCTTTTGTGCATGTGTGAGTGCTGACAACCATAATTCAATGCTTGGGGAGGGTGAAAACAGCTTTCCCCACTCCCCGGAGGCTCTCTGGTGGCCGGAAACGGCCTGTTTCCCAACTTCTTGTGGGCCCAGGAGGCTCGTGTTTCACCCTCCCAAGGCTCCAAAGGGTTCCCTAGAGCCAGGGGAAGGTAAAAATGCCCTCTCCCATCCCTCTGGAGGCTCTCTGGAAGCCAAAAACGCCCTCCCAGAGCCTCTGTGTGAGCCAAAAATTAGCTGGCTGGCATACACATAGAAACATAGAAACATAAAAGATTGATGGTAGAAAAGACCTCATGGTCCATCTAGTCTGCCCTTATACTATTTCCTGTATTTTATCTTAGAATGGATATATGTTTATCCCAGGCATTTTTAAATTCAGTGGATTTACCAACCATGTCTGCTACTCTTTCAGTAAAATAATATTTTCTCATGTTGCTTCTGATGCACATTGGAGCGAAGCTAGAGCAACGGCTCGCATGGCAGCAGATATGGCTCTGCGTGCCACCTATGGCACCCGTACCATACGTTCACTACACTGTTATATGCTATGAATTTGCTGTCTCCTGTGTTGTATGCCAATTCCACTCACCCAACCTTTTCATCGGGTCATGTTAGTTCCATGTGGGAGATCTAATACATAGCGACAATTATTAAATCACTCTACTCTGACTTGTTAGTGGGGACATGGTGAACTCTTTATTCTCAGATGGATGGGTAATAAGTACTTACAAATCCCTTGTGGGTGAATTGATAAGGTGGCTAAAGAGCAATGCCATAAAAATGGGCTAACATTCCCTGCCTCTGATTTTAATGCCATATTATAAATAATTTTATAGCAATCTTGTCACATTGTGGACTGGTGAAGAACATTCTGAAACTGAAAAAAATATGTGAAAGTATACGTTCCTTATTACATGCAAATCCATGGGCACACATGTCAAGGTACATTACAAAAAAGAAATATTTTTTCCCAGTGTGAGTGCCCATAAAACAGATTTATACCTTGTGTTGCATAGGTAGAGAAAAGGTTCTCTAAAAACTAATTTAAACAGCTACTGCTGCTTTTGCATCAATATGCACATTTAATAAAGAGAAAAATGATCTGGTTGGTACTAAGCTGCTAGCCTGTGGACCAATATAAATATTTTCATCATTCTGAAAGAAATGTGGATTAGGGAATTAATAATTGCCCTTCCATTTGGGGCATAATACAACAGAACAAATAAAGTAGTAGACTGGTGAAAATAGGATAGAAATATGGTACATAATATGGTAAATCTTATAGATTTCCAATACAATCTAAATCTAACCAATCCAAACCCCTAGAATGGCCAAGATGAAAACAGAGATCAATCTGTGTTTCTCTATGTCTTCCAAGACCCACTTTTTTTCTTTAAAGAGAAATAAATTATTTAGATCACTCAAATAGTTGTTCTGGATTTTCTCTTAAAGTGTGACAAGGTCAGACCTTTTGTGGACTTTTCAGGGTTGGGATTATATAAATTGTCAGCAGCAAAATATAGCAGATAGGTTCTGCTATAGCATTGAATATAATATAATGGCTGAGGAATTCTGAAACTTTAAAGTCTACACCTCCTAAAATTGGTAAGGTTCAGAAACACGGCTGCAAGTGCCACCAAACATATTTGGATCATTTATAAAAATGGGATGGAAGAGATACTAGTTAGTTTTGCAAAAGAGGCAATGCTAGGATGATTGACTAATGGCCAAGAGAATAAAATCATAGTAGAAGACAACCTTGACTTATCTGAATATTGGGCAGAATCCAAGTACATCGTGTTCAACTCTGACAAGAAAAATCAAATACTTAACCAGGTTCTTGATTTGGGAATGATACATTCCAAGATAAGACACACAAATCAATTTCCTTTGGAAAATATTTTTATTATAGAATATGTTACCAGCTGGTTATCAGATGGTCTCCGGGTCTCTTCCACACATGTGCAGGGGCAGAGCGCATCAGGGGTGAAATCCAGCAGGTTCTGACAGGTTCTGGAGAACCGGTAGCAGAAATTTTGAGTTGTTCAGGCAGCTGGCAAATACCACCTCTGGCTGGCTCCAAAGTGGGGTGGGAATGGAGATTTTGCAATAACCTTCCCCCACGAGTGGGGAGAAAATGGGGAGTTTGCAGTATCCTTCCCCTGCCATGCCCACCAACCCATGTCATTTCTACCAAGCCACACCCACAGAACCGGTAGTAAAAAAAACTTTGGATTTCACCACTGGGGTACATGAAGGGTGTGTGTGCATGCATGCACATGTGGAAAGTCACACGCGCATTGCATTGTGTTCTGTCGGGCTCTCTGGTAGAATCCTCCCAAAAATTCACAGGTACAAATTTCAGACACACACACGTTTGAAAATTCAGAACAATGTTCTTTATAATGAAAATTCACTTAAACCAAGCCCTCTTTTGGTATAGCAAAGAGCACTCATCTCCATCTCATCTTGTGGGAAAGTATGATCTGGATGACCTCTCTTGGGAGCAGAAGATGCATCTGAGATATTTCATGACTCCTCTTTCTCAGATTTTCCCCTGAACAATGACAGTCATATTGCAAACCAATGCGTGCACTTGAGGATTGACATCAGATATTTTCTTGGATTTCTTTTCACTTTAGTTGGCTGATGCAATGAAATCATGGAAAGTCCAACATGTTGGACTAAATGCAGCTAGAGCAGGATGCTGGCTGGAGTATTAAGCAGTTAGCAGTGGAAAACTCCCTTTCTTAAACTTGGGTAGGACTGATGGACCGTCAAGTTTTCCTGGAAAGTGAAGCTTCAGGTTTGTTATATGTGAAGAAGATGGACCATTTGTACAAGTCCCTTATCAGTTCTGTGATACTTAGCTTGCAGCTGTGAGGCAATTCACAGTCCTTCTTCTTTCACAAAGTGACACACACTTTGCCCTGGTTTAGTTTCACAGCAGGGAAAAATCAGCACACAAAAGGTCAAAGTCAGTAAAGCAGTCACGAAACACAAGGATCAGATAATCCTCCACAATGGCCAAACCCACAGGCTGCTATTTATAGCAGCCTCACGAATTACCACAGCCCCACCCAACCACAGGTGGCCTCATTTTCTGTTATAATAATCTCTCAGTTGTTGTTGCCTATGCATCGCTCTCCGCATGCGTGGCTGTATCATTAACTCTTGTTCTGAATCCAAGGAGGAGCTAGATAATTGATCTCCTTCTGAGCTGTCTGCCACACTCTCCTCCTCCCTGTCACTCATGTCTTCTTGGGCAGAAGAGCCTTCATCAGCAGATTCCACCGGGGGCAAAACAGGCCTGCAGCATGTGGATGTTTCCCCCACATCCACAGTCCTTGGGGCAGGAGCTGGGCCAGAGCTAACCACAACACATTGGTGGTTCGTGCGCACTTTAGGCACTCAGTACGGAAAAGGTTAGCCATCACTGCTCTAGCCTATCCCATCTGTCACCCTTAGCCTGGCATAATGAGGCAACCCTTGTCCCTTGTTCCCAGGACCAATTTGCTGTCAAATCCTTCCATCACTATTGCTTTCATCCTGTGCCTCCTACACCATCACTCCTGTGGGATGACTGTGCAGCTGATGTGCCTGATTTTGGTTCTTTCTTTTTCCTGGCTTGGGATTGCTCCTGAGGCAGAGAAGACCTCTCTCTGGATGCTGAATGGCTCCCATGCCCCGCCAGTCACTTGGAGTTCAACACATTCTTTCTTCTTAACTTTTCATTTCCATTCATCATTGTTTCTCTCCTCCTCCCCCTTTCTTCTTTCTGGCTTTTTTTCTCCCATCTTCTTTTCAGCATTTCAGTTCCTTTTCTCTATTTCTCTTTTACGCCATCGGTCAAGTCTCGTCCGCATCTTTTCATTGCCCTAGTTAATCTTTTTTTAAAAAGCCAGCTCACTAGTAATGGGAAGGGGTTTTAAGCCCTTAAGATAAATGAAACGAGAGGAAGTAGCACAACCATTCTCATCACAAAAGCCACCTTCTCACAAAGACAGGATTGAGGAAACTTATCTTTGCAGCTCTGAGCATGAAAATCTAGGCACACTCATGGACAAATAGCTGAACATGCACAAACAGTGTGATGCATGAACAAAAAGACCGATGCAAATCCGACTGCATAAACAGATGCATTGCATCCAGGTCATAAAAGGCCATTGTACCACACTGTCCATGCTGCTTAGAGTGCATGGGGAATATTCCGCAAGGAATGGAAGACAACTTTCCACATTTGCTGTTCACTGGAACAAATGAATGGATGCAAATCTGCAAAACCTCCGGGGGGGGGGGGAAATATGAGAAGCATATAACTCAAGATGGAAGAGTGGGGTGATGTTCTATCAGACCTCCTGATTTGGAGAATCAGGGTATATTCCTCAGGATCAGGGTATATTCCCCACTAAGACTGTTTACAATATTTGCTGGTTTATAGAGGTCACTAATGATTAGCTGTCTGGGTAGTGAACTAACAGCCAGGAAGGCATTTGTACATACAGTGTTCCCTCGATTTTCGCAGGGGATGCGTTCCGAGACCACCCGCGAAAGTCAAATTTCCACGAAGTAGAGATGCGGAAGTAAATACACCATTTTTGGCTATGGACAGTATCACAAGCCTTCCCTTAACACTTTAAACCTCTAAATTACCATTTCCCATTCCCTTAGCAACCATTTACTCACCATTATTACTGGTACTCACCATTGAATAAGACACTTATTCATAAACATAATTATTTATTAACAATATTTTTTTTTTGTTATTCATTTGCAAAAAATATTATCGTAGTTTGGCGATGATGTCATCAGGCAGGAAAAAAACGTGGTATAGAAAAAAACCTGTGAAGTATTTTTTAATTAATATTTTTTGAAAAACCGTGGTATAGGCTATTCGCGAAGTTTGAACCCGCGAAAATCAAGGGAACACTGTATTCCCCATATATAGTATGTCAAGCCCAAACCCAAAGATGACACAGTGAAAGCCAATGGAGTCCAATCCTTCATTTGCTTACATCTAATGGACAGAATCTTGTCACGCTAAAGCTATAACCCTCTACTCTGGTAGATACATAGCTTGAGGGTGGTAGCTACCCTGAATCTCTTTCCCGTCCCTCCATCTGGTTTGGGACTGTGAAACCTCTTAATTTGGGCTTCTCTCTGGAATGTGCTGCCTCTTTTCTGGGAAAACTCTGGGTTGCCAAGGCTCCCCTCCATAACTTCTCCAGGTGCATATATTCCATCAATGATTGGTTTCCTTTAAATTAACCACATGGGGAAATGGGTTCTCTCCAGTTTATCTACAATCGCATCACATTCCGAAAGGTTCCTGATACCATATCTAGAACAAAATGCTGTGAGCCGCCCCGAGTCTTCGGAGAGGGGCGGCATACAAATCCAAATAATAAATAAATAAATAAAATGAATTTTTTAGCGAAGTACCAGGTTGGGATTCAATAAAACAAGTGAGTAAATGCAAATGCCAAAATGCAAGACAGAAGCATCGCCTATATACAGAGAATACCACGGTTGTCACAACATGATGAGCCAGGGAGGTGCAGTGGTTCATCTATGGTGGTTATGTCCAGAGACAAGAAAATATTGAAAAAAAAATAAATAATTGGTTGTGTCAAATAACAAATACAAAAATGGAATACAGTGATCCCTCTATTATCGCGAGGGTTCCGTTCCAAGACCCCTCGCGATAATCGGTTTTTCGCGATGTAGGGTTGCGGAAGTAAAAACACCATCTGCACATGCGCGCCCTTTTTTCTATGGCCGCACATGCGTAGATGGTGGAGTTTGCGTTCCCCGCCGCCCACGCAAAGGGGAAACCCCGATTCGGCTCCTCGCTGCTGCTGCGCTACCGAGCAGATCAGCTGCTGGGCGGCCGAAGGAACCTTCCCTGGGTCTTCCCCCTCTTGCTGGCGGGCGGGCGAGCAGCAGGCATCAGCGAGGAGCCGGGGTTTCCCCTTTGCGTGGGCGGCCGGGAAGACCCAGGTTGGGGGTTCGGGGGGGTGCTGGGAAGCCCCCCAGGCCGGCTGCGACCTTTTAAAACAGCCGCGCCGCTTCCCAGCTGAGTCCTGAAGCCAAACGCGGAAGTTCGCCTTTGGCGTTTGGCTTCAGGACTCAGCTGGGAAGTGGCGCGGCTGTTTTAAAAGGTCGCAGCCGGCCTGGGGGGCTTCCCAGCACCCCCCCGAACCCGGGTTGGGGGTTCGGGGGGGTGCTGGGAAGCCCCCCAGGCCGGCTGCGACCTTTTAAAACAGCCACGCCGCTTCCCAGCTGACTCCCGAAGCCAAACCCGGAAGTGGTTTTTTTTAAATTAATATTTTTTTTTAAATCGCGATATAGCGTTTCGCGAAGATCGAGATCGCGAAACTCGAGGGATCACTGTATACACCAGAGTTTTTTCTACTGGGTATTATGAGAGGTACCTATTCTAAAAATGTAAAATATTTAAGCTTGCCTATTACAACAGCTGGAAGGATTGTATTTGCACAGAACTGGAAAAATCCGCAAATACCTGAAGACAATGAGATCATCAAGAAAATATACGACTGTGCAGAGATGGACAGATTGACAATGGAGCTTAAAAATCGAAAAGAATCGGACTATTATGAAACCTGGACAAAATGGTACCAATGGACAAAAAAAAGAAGCATTGAAATAAAATATTAAGAAATCTAAAAGCAATTAAAAGACAATGTCGATAGGACTGTATATATGATGTAGATTCATCTGTAAATATGATTATGTATTGGTTTTTTTTAAAAAACGGAAAAATTTAATAAATATATATTTTTTAAATAAACAAGTGAGTAAGTGCAAATGCCAAAATGCAAGACAGAAGCATCGCCTATATAGAGAGAATACCACGGTTATCACAACATGATGAGCCGGGGAGGTGCAGTGGTTAGAGTGCAGCACTGCAGGCTACTTTAATTAACTGCTAGCTGTAGTTCAGAAGTTCAAATCTCACTACTGGCTCAAGGTTGACTCTCAGCCTTCCATCCTTCTGAGGTGGGTAAAATGAAGACCCAGATTGTTGGGGGCAATAGGCTGATTCTATACACTGCTTAGAGAGGGCTGTAAAAGCACCTGTAAGTCAAAATGCTACTGTTATAAAGCTATGATTTCTCCCTGAATTCAGAAAACAGGATTTATTTGTTCTGAGCGCTGCCTCTTCCATCTCAAATCAGTTTGCAAGATCCAGCTGAAAATATTGCACCCAACCATCCAAAAGATGTTTAAAAACTTAGCCCGCAGAAATGGGGAAGTAAAATGCCTTAAGGAAAAAGCTGGACCAGCCTTTGTCACAACGCTGTGTCAAAAAGTTTTCATGGATTATTATAACATTCCTCAGAACTGCTGCTGTGACCATTTAATGGCCTAAGCATCGCCGGGGAAATAGGACGTTCGCATAGGCAGTGTCTGCAAAATGGTCAAGAATAAGCATCAATATCACAGGGGTTCACCCCCTTTTACTCAGAAACACAAAAAGGCCGCACAAACACTGTCCTGTGGATTTCATATTTGGTGTGGCATTTCCTCCACCTCCTCCTGAATTCTCTGCAGCCGAAAGAATTGCGGGAGTCTTTCTGATCCTTAAATGGAAGAAAAGAAAGTGGGGGGGAGAAGGATTGGGGGGGGGGGACTTTTCTGTTTTGATTAACAAGAGAGTCTTCCTGGGAGACTTCAGTGCCTGCTTCTTCTCAGCAATGGGCTTGTTTAATTTAACTCCATCATAATAGCCACTGAGATAAAGAAGTTACCTCCAGCGGTTCAGTTCCCTTCACCCCCTTCAGCACACCACCTGAGCACCAAACAATGCCGGCCGGCACGGAAAGCGCATTTATTGAATTCTGCCAGTTGTGTCACCTTCAAATATTGGGCTGTCAGAAGCATTTGTGGAGGGGAAAAAACACATTCTCTGCTGGTGCTGTCACAGGTAAGGAAAGAGTCGGCCTTCGGAGGAATAAGGGAAACACACCTGCGAGTACCATTCGCTTCGGCTTCCTTTTGAATCCTGGCTCTCTGGGAGAAATGCATTGTGCCGTTCATTGTTGCAGACAAAAACTTCAGCCCAGCAGTATCCAACGCTTCGGTCGGTCTCCTACACCCACGCATCCTCTGACTGGCACTCTCCCTCTGAGGACGGGGAGGGGGAGGGCAGCAGCAGGCACCGAGGACGGCTGAGATTCTGCGGCCTGGTTTTTACAGAGGTGTGTAGTTTGTGAAACACACTCAGCAGTGCTGGATGCCTCCATGTTATGCTGCAGAGAGGAATCCTCCAGGCGAAGCTCAGCCATCCTCAGATTAGCAGGGCCTTTTCCTGCAGCACCATTTATCTACTAAGGCAGGGGAATGCCTGTGTGCGGTGGTCTGAAGTCTGCATCCCCCCCCACCCTCAAACAAAGCAGAGGGACAAACAAATAAGGCATACTTTGAAGCAGCAAAGTCCAATAAGAAAGAAACCTAAAATGGTAAGATTATAAGATTATACGATTTATTAGATTTGTATGCCACCCCTCTCCAAAGACTCGGGGCGGCTCACAACAATACAATACATAAAATACAAATCCAATAGAGTTTTAAAAATGAGATTTAAAATGCATAGATATTAAAAGCAATCATTACTGCACAATCACACCATTCTCATATATTACAGTCAGTGGAAAAAAAGGTGGTGGTGGTGGAAGAGATAGTTATTCCCCCCATGCCTGGCAACACAGATAGCTCTTCAACATCTTGCGGAAGGCGGGAAGGGTAGGGGCAATTCGAATCTTCAGGAGGAGTTGATTCCAGAGGGCAGGGGCCGCCACAGAGAAGGCTCTTTCCCTGGGTCCCACCGAACAGCATTGTTTAGTCGACGGGACCCGGAGAAGGCCAACTCTGTGGGACCTGATTGGCCGCTGGGATTCGTGGGGCAGAAGGCGGTCCCGGAGGTAGGGGAGGCATCCCTTAATGCAAGGGTTATCCATAAAGTAAGGTTACAAGGCATGTAGTGGGAAGCCAGTGGTAGAGAACGAGCAGTGCCAGTGGTCAGCAGATCATAGACTGGCGTTGTGGTGAAGGTTAGAGATGAGTGTCCTCATTCCGTTTCCCTCCAAGTGCAAAGTGTGTACTGTAATACACTACCTGTATACTGCTACGATGGGTGCCCAAGATGGTTACTGAAGCGCACAACATCGACAGAGTCAGTGGTCAAGAATTTCTTGACCATTTTCAGATTGAAGGCGAAGCTTTTCTCAACTGTATAGTGACAGGAGATGAAACTTGGGATTATCACCATTCTCCAGAGAGCAAACGCCAATCAATGCAGTGGCGCCATGCCCATTCTCCTTCAGCCAAAAAATTCAAAACTCAGCAATCAGTGAGAAAAATCTTAGGCACCCATCACACACAAATTCTGGGCACCCACCGCAGCAGCGTTCATGCCCTTAGCATTCAGGTAGCGTATTGCAGTGTGCATTTTGCACTTGGAGGGAAACGGAATGAGGACGCTCATCTCTAACCTTCACCACAACTCCAGTCGATGATCTACTGACCACTGGCACTGCTCGTTGTCTTCCGCTGTCTTCATGTAGTTTCCTACTACAGGATAATAATACCAGCTTCCCCTGCGAAAATTCCCCGCGAGAGCTACGTGCCTTGTAACCTTACTTTCCGGATAACTCTTGTACAAGAGGCAAACCCGATGTTTGCATCTCAAGGCAGGAACTGTCCATCTCTCTATCTTAGAGCAAGTGCAAAACTGCTCTCCTGACTCCTGGAAGAACCGCTGAGCCATTTTTGTTGTGGTTGTTGTACAGTACAGGGCAAGTAGAATTGATCCCTTTAAGAAGCCATAAACCTCTCAATCCCTTCCCAAGATGAGTCAAACAATTTCAGGGTTATTCTCCTCAGACTCTGAATATAAGCTCGGATGAAACGGTTTTATTGCCTCTGGAAAAAAGAAATCATTTCCTGAAAAACTGACACATGCAATTTTCAGGATTTCTAGGCTAACTCATCCCTCAGGATGTTGGTATCCACGAGGGAGCTGATGATTTCCTATGTCTCCATATACATCTACAGAATGACAAAACATACGGTCATAAAGGTGTTATTCAGGCGTGTGTTGTTTTAAGCAAAATAAACGTATCCTTCAACAACCTTGTTTGCATTCGCCACCTCCTTCCCTGGAAACCTGCCCCTAGATGGCTAACACAACTCAGATCTTCGGAATAAAACCCCATTACCACTAAGCAGAGTTTTCGGCATTCAGATTGGGCTCTTTTGTTCCAAAATGTTAGATTCAGCATTGCCTTTTTTTTCTCTTAATACTCCGAATGCATAATCACCATATTGTACTTAAAGATGAATCCTTCCAACAAAAAGACCTAATGGAGTTTTCCACTGCCCTTGATTGTGCAAATTGCCTCATTTATGCTGGCCATGAAAGTAAAGCTTCTCCACTCCATAAGTCTACTCAAAGATGTTCTGTCTGGGTCACTCCAGAAGCCAATACCAACCCAAAAAGAGAAGCCAGACACACTGGTAAAAGGCAAAGGCAGTTTATATAATTCAAGGAAAACACAGGTAACAGAAAATGTCCTTACAAACAGGAAAAACACTGGAACTTCAAATATATACATGAAGGGATTAGTCCATGAAGCAATACCAGATTCTTGCTGCCAAGACGAAACTGTAGATAGCAAACAGACGCCTCCCACGAGTCTTCCAGACTGTGAGGCCACAAGCCAAGATCAGAGACGCTGAGAATCAAAACAGGTCACCGCAACTCCAATTGATAACACTCCACATGGCTTCAAGGCCTTGCCTGCCTTTTAAACCCTGCTGATGAGGACCACACCCAAACCCAGCTGTTTCTAATTCAATGGTGAAAATATTTCTTTAACTGCTCCTTTCATTGCTCTGAACGTCTCTGTCTCATGTCAATGACAGCTTGTGCGTCATCACCTAATGACTCCAAGCTACTGGCTGGGGAGAGGGCCCCCCCCTGGGGCTCTCATGCTGTTCTCCTTCATCCCATTCCTGACTCTCCTCTCCCCTGTCCGACTGTTCAGCCCCCTCCTCTGCGCTGTCATCCTCCTCCGGGCATGGAGCTAGCAGAGACACAGCTGGTCCCTGAGCAGCCTCAGACTGAATCACAACAAAAGGAAGCATAGTTGCCAAAAAATGATAGGATCCATGGAATGGAGAAGGGGAACAGAAGGAAGGAAAGGCATTTCAAAAAGACCAAAAGAGAGTGGAAAGCGCGTGCAAGAATTGTAAATGTTTCCCAGGAACAAACTATCTGCAGTTGAATGAGTTTTATTTAAAATGCTACCTTGATATCAATTTCATTTTGAGATCGCTGCTTGCTGTTTCACTTATTGCAGCTTCTGTATGTTATAATCTCCTTGGAAGCAATCACCTGAAATAGACCAGGAAAGCCATGAATGGAACAGAGCAGAGGAGGTAATTCACAGACTTTCCCTTCTGGTTCGCAAATGTGAGCGTGCGCATACGCGTGCTTGCTTTGGTCATACGCACGCTTTCTATGTATGCATGTATTCCTTCCCTGCATGCGTTTTGCTTGCACACACAGCTTGCACGCATGCACGCTGCTTCAAAACGTGCCTAAATAGGATGGCATAGCAGAAGGACTGGGCTGGGGGTGAGCCACCAGCGGAGGTGGGGGCGAGGCCAGTAATGGGCAGCCAACATTTTTACTGCCACACTGTGGGGTGTGGCTTATTTTCCGGGTGTGGCTTAATGGTCATGTGACTGGGTAGGAGTGGCTTGCTGGCCATGTGATCAGGTGGGAATGGCTTGAACGATCATCATCATTCAAGTGAACTGTTAAATCCTCGACTTACACCCTTACCAGTGTCACTCGCTGGGGTGACAATTTGCTTCGCGTTTCCCGCGCTCTTCTTCCTGGGTCACCCCCCCCCAACTCAGGCTGGGTAGCTAGGCAAATGGGTGCTGCCAGAAGCATAATTGCTGCTAGCGCTGCTTCCACCCACGCCTTCTGCTTGCACCTCAGGAGGGAGGGAGGTGGCCGTGTGAGGCTGGAGGGGAGCCAGGCAGGAGAGAGGGAAGCTTGTTCGAGGCCAGGAAGGAGGAAAGAGGAAAAAAGCAAGGAGCGCAGACACAGCAGCAGCAGCAGGGGGAGAAAGGAGAGCCAAACCGAGACCAGTAATCCAGGAAGTGACAGCTGTCAATCAGCTAGAGCTGCACATGCATCTTCATTTCTGCCGGTGGAACTGCGTTCCACCCCGTCCTGCCTGCTGCCCACCCCTGGGTGAGGCCATCCACAGGTCAGCACTACCAATTCATCTGAACCAACTGAATATCACCTCTGGAGTGGAGAGAATATGCAGTCATTTCTTACAAAAATTATACCTTAATTCAGCGCTTCCTTCTTTGCACATTCTTTCTTTCTGCTTTCTACTAACCAAGACTGCACTCATCAGAAGCAAAGCTTAATTCCTCCATCCTACTCACACTGCTGCAGCATTCACTACCAAGTCCTCTTCCGGCAACCCTTGAAGCTGCTTCTAATCATGACTGCTGAAAACTGCCACTGCTGCTTCTTGCCATTTTGAGAGGAAAGTGGATTTAAACTGCAGTCTGAACTTTGGAACAGGGATTAGCATTCTGCCCATTTCAAAAGAAATAAAATGGTTCAGAAAAGGTGGGAGTACCACACTGCTCTGCTAACTTGTTAAACAGTCAAATCTTTTTTCCAGGCTTCTGGGAGAGCTCACGAAAAAAAGGTGCCACTATTCTAACAGTCCCCTTAATTTTAATGAGTGGGTTTCTGAGCTGCTTTTTTCAGGCATGTGCTAAAGTCCGGAAAAGGTCAGCAGGTTTAATGAATAGGAGGGCTTACACAAGAACTCCAGAACATCCTCCAAGTCATTTTTAAGCTTCAGGCACAACCGCCTAGTAGGCAGTGAAGAAATTTAGAAAGCTTCTGAAACGACTTACCGGAGCTTGATTATATAATCTAAATTATTGACAAATAATGGTCCCAAATTTTCTCTCCAGGTAACTCTGCTGGAGTTACACACAAGAGATCAAAGTTTGGATATCGCAAATCTGCAGCTCAATTCTAAGCAGATTATAAACCAAATAGAAAGATTTTCTGATCCCTGGAAAGTTATTTGGGCATGGGAGGGGCAGAGGGAATAAACAAAAACAGCATCACACTGTCAAGGCATAAGCCTATCCCTTTTTTACACACATGGGGATGTCACACACATGGACAAAGGTAGTGAAACCAGGCTTTTGTCATTTTCAGGCCCTGCAAACATGTCACTGGGTTGATTAACAACAACAGTATAAATCACCCACCATTTAAATTTATACTGGTGAAAGAGAAGAAAGCTTGTGGCAATCAATTTCCATAGGAAATGATTGTGAAAGTCATTTTGCTTTTTTTACAAAACAAAAATAAATATATGGGCTAGGGATTCTAATGCTGCAAATGGATGAACACTTATCGGGAAATCCTAACTTTCTTATCTTGGAGGAATCCTTCTACAATCTTCTCTTTCTTAATATATTCTGTGGAATATAGATCTGGGTTATAAGTCCTGTTTTTTCATATCCATTGTAACTTTGAATAGTTGTTAAGTGTAAATTGAGGACCACCTGTAACTCCAAATGAAGTAAAAACTGGATTATGGAAGGGTCTTGGTATAGCAAGATTATTTGCTCATTATACCATTGGGATACACCTGCCACAGCAAAAGTCTGCTGCTGTGATGGTTTGTAAATAGTTTTGCTATCGGTTCACGCATGCGCAGAAGCGTCTCGGGCTGGTGGGTGGAGCCTTCTGCCATCAGTGCTACCAGTTCTAAGAACCGGTCCAAACCGGGAGCAACCCATCGTTGGTCTGCTATGCTGGACTTTGCTATACCTAAATGACAGGCTTCTTGCTGGCCTTCTGATAATAAGAGTGAATTTGGTTCTATTTTTCCCCCTTGGCTCCTAGACCTCTTTCTTTTGGGTTTTCCATTGACTAGTTTAAATACCACTTTGAATCCCTCAGTTGCTCCTACTCCTACACATTTGATTTTACTTCCAAATCAATTCCAGGCTGATTAGTGGCACCTCTCTGCTATTCTGTTTCTAAACTAGCACTTAGTTTGGTCATTTAATTAGCCTTTATGCCTACTGAGGAATTGATCTCTATTTTAGTTAATCAGAATGGGGACATCATTTCACTGGTGGAAAAGTTCTGATTTTTAACTCTTAGAATGTTTGTGTTGCATTTTCCAACATGAGATTTTCTTTCCATATACAGTAGTTGTGGATTGGTGCCTCATCTTATATTTGAGGACAGGTGGATGGATGGATGGATGGATGGATGGATGGATGGATGGATGGATGGATGGAATGGGATGGGATGGAATGGAATGGAATGGATGGATGGATGGGAGGGAGGGACAAAGGAAGGAAGGAAGGAAAGAAGGAAGGAAGAAGGGAGGGAGGGAGGAAGGAAGGAAGGAAAGAAGGAAGGAAGGAAGAAGGGAGGGAGGGAGGGAGGAAGGGAGGGAGGAAGGAAGGAAGGAAAGAAGGAAGGAAGAAGGGAGGGAGGAAGGGAGGAAGGAAGGGAGGAAGGAAAGAAGGAAGGAAAGAAGGAAGGAAGGAAGGAAGGAAGGAAGGAAGGAAGGAAGGAAGGGCTAAGAGATACAAACCTGATTGCTGAAAAGATTAACCTGAATAATATGTGTTGCTTGCAGGGTGAATCTGATGGATCTAACCCTTTTTGTAGTAGCTAAGGTCTTCTCTCATTTGTTTTGCCTTCCATGTTCAGTTATTGACTCCCTTAATCTCACCTCTAGCCAGTTTTCTTTTCTCTCTTCCTCTTCCCTTTCCTTCTTTCTGCTGTTTTCTACCACATTCTGTTCTGAAGGACCAGGAGTGGGGGTAAGGAAGACCTTGGTCTGTTTTTCCTTGGACAGGAACGTCTGTGTTTATCTGCCTGTCTGCGCATGTGAGAAAAATAATTTGTTTGTATGTGCAAGTGGGAGACCTTTTATAAATGGAGCAACTTACTTTGCAGGCAATTAACTTTAATTAGTAGTGGTACCTTCAACTAATATACTTTATCTTGGATCAGCATGTGGGGGGGGGGTTATGAAAACAAATATATAACTGCTTTTATTCTTCGATGTATACCATAAACAAGTTTACTGTATCTCATCCACACATTTTCTGCAAGGGATGGGAGGAATCGCCAGTGCGGATTTCACTTAGAGTGGGAATCCCTAAGCTGACGAGGTGGAAAAGGCAGGCACTGCATAGGATTTTTAAATTGTGTTCATAATGTGTGTCTGTCCTTCCCCTTGGGTGTGCCAATCATCTAACATTCAGGGTCATGTTCCTTTTAGTTAAATACAGTTGAATGGTAATTGCTGATTCCGCCGGTAGTATGTGTTGCCCTTGGCACAATCTCTCTTCCTATGATTGAGTTTTAAACTCAACATTGTTACTCAGCTAGTGTTGCTTTACAGGGCTTTGTTTTTACAAACCTTAACTCTTTAAATGCAAAACAAAACTGATGTTGCCAGGGTAAAAGTTTCCAACTAAATCTACACCAGGTTGTATTGCCAGCACATTTCTCCAGCAACAGATACTTGCAGCCTGAAAATGGTCATCTTCCTATAGCAGAATGTTATATGCCACTAAGACCCTTGTGTTATTTTTTTGAACAAAATGGCCCGTTGGTTAGAAGATTGCTTATTTTCTAGTTTAGAGAAGCCTCTGTTCAGCTCTCTTCCCAGTAGAAAAGCAATTTCCTTTCATCGTTTTTTTTACTAAGGACAGTAGATGAAATGTAATAATCAATTCAAGATCTGTTCTTATAAAATATCCAAACTGAAAAGAGAGTGAGAGACAGAAAGAGAAAGCAAGGCAGAGGAAGTCTGTAACAATAGAGAGTATTAGTACAACTCTTCCTACCTGATGCCTTCTGGACATACTTGATTCCACTTCCCATCATTCTCAATCAGACTGCTACCATGTTTCCCCGATAGTAAGGCAGTGTCTTACTATCTTTTTACCCCCAAAAGCCCCACTGTGTCTTACTTTGGGGGTATGTCTTATATTGTCCCGGGCACCGGGGCTGGCTCGTCTTCAGGCTTCGGCCCGGGCGAGGCCTCTTCTCCTCCGGGCGGGCGGGGCGGGGCCTGCCCATTGGGCCTGGCCTCCATCCCTCCTGCGCCGCGGCGGGGCCGGTCCACGATGCGCGTCCTGGGGGCGCCCGGCTGGCCGGCTCCGGAGGCTGCGGCTCGTCTTCGGGCTTCGGCCCGGGCGAGGCCTCTTCTCCTCCGGGCGGGCGGCGTTAGGTGGCGTTGCGTGGCAGGCGCGGCTGCCCGTCAGGCCTGGCCTCCATCCCTCCTGCGCCGCGGCGGGGCCGGTCCACGATGCGCGTCCTGGGGGCGCCCGGCTGGCCGGCTCCGGAGGCTGCGGCTCGTCTTCGGGCTTCGGCCCGGGCGAGGCCTCTTCTCCTCTGGGCGGGCGGCGTTAGGCGGCGTTGCGCGGCAGGCGCGGCTGCCCGTTGGGCCCGGCCTCCATCCCTCCTGCGCCGCGGCAGGGCCGGTCGGCGATACGCGTCCTGGGGGCGCCCGGCTGGCCGGCTCCGGCTCCTCCCGCTGCTGCCCAACACCGAGGATGCCCCGCGCCCACCCCGGCTACGGCAGCAGGCAGGCAGGCAGCCCCAGGCGCGGCGGGGAGAGCAAAGCCGGCGGCGAGAGCAGCGGCAAAGCGGCGGGGTCCAGCCCTCTGGCTGGCGCCTCGCCAGCTATCCACCGCTTCTTTCTTCTCCGGAGCCTGCCGCCGCTGCCGTGCTTCCTCTGCCGGCCGAGGAGTCCTTATCTGCGCCGGGTTTGGGAGACTCTCCTGGGCGCGAAGCTCCCTCGCCAGCGCCACGAACTGCTCCGATGCCTCCCTCGCTTTTAGTACCGTGTTTCCCCGAAAGTAAGACATATGTCTTACTTTCGGGGTATGGCTTATATTAGCCAACCCCCCTGAAACCCCCCATATGTCTTACAATCCGGGGGGTCTTACTATCGGGGAAACACGGTAGGAAAACTAAATTTATTTAATGAAGTCAACATTCTCTTGCTACAAGGCTAAAGGGTGGCTCATTTTGAGGTTTGTTACCGCAGCCCTGTAAAAGCAGCCAGAAAATAAGTGATTCCACAGTGTGTCCCAGAGGGTTGCCCAGAAAGTAATGCACCGCATTTTTTTTCTTCAACTATTATTTATTGAACACAATGAAACTTACACACAAGAAAGAATTATGCTTCTTCTACACTCCCTATTTTTCCACATAATCTCTGTCCTATTCTATGGCCTTCCTCCAGCGAGACACAAGGGCATGTATGCCCTGTCGATACCACTCCTTGTTCTGGTCACAAAGCCTTGGAGCTCTGCCAAACCTTCTTCTAAGGGCCTCACCCTCTGTGCCCAGCAACTAACCATACTTCTGTCAATTGCAGATTCTCCATAAACTGTACACAAACATTTGTCAA
The DNA here is from genome assembly GCF_031021105.1 of Erythrolamprus reginae. Classification (NCBI taxonomy): domain Eukaryota; kingdom Metazoa; phylum Chordata; class Lepidosauria; order Squamata; family Dipsadidae; genus Erythrolamprus; species Erythrolamprus reginae. The sequence continues at coordinate 153,962,653 of NC_091951.1, read as the reverse complement.
TGTTCCCAATACTTTCTTTCTCTGCAGTGAGAAATTCAATGACATACATCACTTAAATACGCCATTTCGAATCACTGCTGCAGCTACGCTATCTGTCTGAAAAAACAAAATTTACACACGTATTCCTGACAATTCAAATAATGTATATCTAAAGTTTCGCATTCATACCATTACTGTATGCTAGATAAAAAACAACCTGTGGTACGTTACTTTTTGGGCGACCCTCATATAAATTTGACAAGGGCAGTGCCAACAATTCACCAACTAACTAGAGAGCATTCAGAAAGAAGTATATTTGGAACAAGATCTTGCCAGGTTGGAGACTTGCAATTGGTGCCTTAGTTCTGCATTGTGTTTCTCCATTGCTAATATACGTCACTAAATGCACGAAAAACCCGGAAGTTCGGCTTTGGCAGTGCACCAGGTCAGCGCGCTGCCTCCTGGGAGACAGGGGAGGTCCTGGATCGCCCTATTTAAGGGCGATCCGAGCAGGACCTCCTCCTTGCCTGCAGCTTTCGGGAAGTGAACACCCGCCCACCCTCCGCTATTAACAGTGTGTCTTAAGGAGGTCGCCTCGGGGCCGAATAGGAATTTTTTGCGGCCTCCCCTTTAGAGGCGGCTGTTTTTTCACCTATTCCACACTGACGGTGCGGACTGGATTGGTTAGGGGGTGCGGTGCACTTAGATGTCAGTATAGGCCTCCCTCTGGTCATTGGGGTTTGGCAGGTTAGGGGCAGAAATGGGCCATTAGAAGCGACTGTGCATGTTCCTTTGGGAATCCTTTAAAGGGTGATGAACCGCCTCTCTCCAGGAACTAGAGGTTGGAACAACGTCAGGGATTGGAGAGAGGATGTTCATGGGAATCACCGGATCCAATTTCCCATGGGGATTAGAGGGTGAACTCCTCCCACACGATGAAGGGGCGTGGCTTGGATCCAGGTGAAGGTGGCTACCTTCACCTGGTTCAGCAAGGAGTTTTTGCCCAATGTTGCCAAGGAAGTTTCTGGTAGGAATTTCCGCCCCATTAGTTTTGGCCTCTGCAGGTCCTTAGTTATGTTGAATTTAAATATTTAAATTTACGTATTTAAAGTTATGTTATTTAAATTTATGCTAATTTAATAAAATGACCCTTATTTAATCCACAATATGTCTCAGCATCTTTACTCCGCTTCCGGGGCAATAATAATTTAAGCAATTATGGCATTAATTTTTCATATAACTACTTGCCAATATGGGTACACAGTTTTGGGACAGTTAACATAACAACTCTTCTCCAAATAAACCTTATGCAACTAATCATAACAATAAAATGGATTAACATTCAGATGCTAAGCCCAAAAGCCATGTCTTACGGTCCATCATGCTTTCTTTGTGCTAAAAACAGGTGTTCAGAGATATTTTTTACCCTCCTCTGAACAGTGTTAAAAGAGGAAAGACTTGAAATTTCTAGTGATAATTTAATAGATGACTACCCATCTCTTCTCTGCATGCATCCAGCATGCAGATGCCACTTAAAACTCTCAGAAGTTATTTCCTTCTACACACCACTTCCATCAATATATCAATGGTGTGCAGAAGTTGACAATCACACCACATCAAACAGAATCACGGCTCACATCACAGTTTACTCTGAAAATCACATTGGAGTCACCCAAAGGGTGCATAGCCATTCCAAATTATTGATAAATGGCAGATAACCTTGGAACTCTTTGGCATCCTTAAAGGAATCGATCACTTAGAATGTGATGAAGCAGGCAAAACATTTATTGAGTGACAGCATCAGGGCAGTAAAAGAAGAACAACAAGAAGGAACCAAATAGAGAAGTTGAACATTGCAGAATCTACTAAGTATAACAAGGAATGAAAATCTGAAGTCTAAGTATATATAATTCCAGTACTGTATTACTAATGCTAACAGAACAATGGACTTACCCACTGAGTAAAATCTGTTAGCTTCCTAATCCAGGATAGTAAAATCTTATTTCTGTATTAACCTTCCCCATCCAGATGTCCTCCAGATCATTCTGCAAGCAATTATGGGAGTTTTAATTTTATATACAACTTGTGGGTATGCACAAAGTGAGAAAGATGACCTTGACACAGAAATGCAGAATCTGTTGTCTAAGCCAAAGGAGCTAAAGTAATTTTTTAAAGTCCAAATCATCCGGATAACATCTGGAAGTGGTTTGTACAGGCACATCCCTAATTCAGAGAAATATAAAGAAAAGGAGACACAACACAGTCAGAATTGGACTAACAGCCAATCGCAATTAAAGGAGCTTTCGTCTTCCTGTGCAGTTGGTTCCCCAGTCACAATGTTTAGAGTCTTCAGTTTTGCAAAACTAGAGTTCCCAGATACTCCAAGCAACAAATTCAGTGGGGTAATAAATTGGGTCTCTTGCTTCAAGAAACCAGCTCAGTTGTTACCACACTCTTCTCTTAGCTGGTAGGTGTGGCTTGCCTTCTAGTATGCAACCAACAGCCTTAAGATAGTTAGTCAACTCCAGCCAAGAAAAAGTTGGCTCAAGTTGACAACAACCACCTGCCTATTGTATTTGCTGGGCAGCCTGGATGTATATTTGGCATGTTGACAATATTTTGATTTGGAAGCAAGCTCTTGGTAGCAATCAACTCTTTTTTATTTTTTAGGACCAAGTGTGGTGAAGTTAAGTTATTAGACAAGCACCAGAAAAATGCAGGTCCTAGTCTGCTTTAGCCATGGAAAGACCCTGGGTGACTTTGAATTAGTAGCTGCCTCTAAGCTTAGTCTAACTTTTACGGCTGCTGTTGCAGGAAAGAAATGAAGAGGAGTGAGTGCCATATACACTGCTTTGAATGACTGAACGAAAAATGAGATACAGTCAGACAAATAACTAATAACTCAAAGACTGTTGGATTAGATCCTTCAAGATTACTCCCTGGTGCCAAGTAATATCAACACCGCTTGACACCTTGGGCAAGGACATGCTTATTGCTGTCCACAGGCACATAATGTCCACAGATGTAGTGGAAACACTTTTGGAAGAGAAAATAATTTTAACCTGTCAGAAACTGAGCTCTTGGAGTTTATGATCACACAAATGCTGATGCAGCCCTTCAAAACTTTAAGGTCCAACGTTTATGCAACTGGCTTTTCCAAAGCAAGCAAACAAAGGCCGATTTACAGCATCCCGAACTCGGAGTAACTTACTGGCTGCAAGTCTGAAAACCCTAATTTGGAGCACTAGAAATGAATTAACAGGCCAATGGAGTCAGCTATTTAAAGTCAAGGCACACCTTCAACCAAATGAACAAGCATAGCAAGTAAGTAAATGATTGGCTTACTATTCGCTAACCTAGCCATATCAACACCATAACAAGAAAGAGTCAGTGGACCTCATGAGCCTTTGGATTTGCCCTGCCTATATAGTACAGCAGATACCAGTGAGCGTCAAGATAGTTTTACTTTTTTTTTGTCATATGCTACCACTTCTAGTATAACACTTACAATGATATACTGTAGTACAGCACGTAGTTGCCCAGAGCTATTTGCTTAAGATGGACAGCCATATGCATTTTCTAAATCGATAAAGTAAGAAAGCAAGGAAGCATCTTGATGTTCTACAACTTTGTGACAAGGTGGAGACCACCATTGTAGCCAAGCTGAAGGCTACTTTGGATCACCCTGGTATTCTAATTCAGCCTTTCTGTGTGCAAGTCCTAATTGCAAACCTGGTTATGCAGTTTCACTCTGACACCCTATACTCAGCATATTCACTGGCAGTATCTTGAACACAATTGCAGGTGATTAGGACCTACATGAGAGACAATTAATTTTTTCCCCATCATTCCTATCATCCCTTTCCTCCCACTTATTGACTATATGACTGTAACCTGTGGCTTGCATCCTTAAGATTTTTATTAATATTGATTGTTTCCTCATTGCTTATTTGACCCCTATGACAATAATTAAGTGTTGAACCTCATGATTCTTGACAAATGTATCTTTTCCTTTTATGTACACTGAGAGAATATGCACCAAAGACAAATTCCTGGTGTGCAATCACACTTGGTCAATAAAGAATTCTATTCTATTCTATTCTATTCCTCCTGAGGCCCAAGTGCTGCAATCTTTGATAAGAGGGTAGAAGTAGGGAAGGGAAAATTAGTTGCCTGATTATTATTATTTGTTTCTTGTTTTGATCCTTTCTGAACATTTATAGTCTTGGATCATGGTGAAGATGTCCTGTTAGAGATTCCCTCAAGCTTGACTCCTGGGAATGCCAAGGACACAACCATGTATTTGTATTTATTAGATTTGTATGCCGCCCCTCTCCGAAGACTCGGGGCGTCTAACAACAATATAAAAAGATAATGTAAACAAATCTAATATTAAAAATAATCTAAAAATCCCCAATTTAAAGAACCACTCATACATACAAGCATACCATGTATAAATTCTATAAGCCTAGGGGGAAGGGAAATTTCAGTTCCCCCATGCCTGACGACAGAGGTGGGTTTTAAGGAGCTTGCGAAAGGCAAGGAGGGTGGGGGCAACTCTGATATCTGAGGGGAGCTGGTTCCAGAGGGCCGGGACCGCCACAGAGAAGGCTTTTCTCTTGGGTCCCGCCAAACGACATTGCTTAGTCGACGGGACCCGGAGAAGGCCAACTATTTGGGACCTAACCGGTCTCTGGGATTCGTGCGGCAGAACGTAACATGTTTTGGAGAACAGTAGAGAAATAAAAGAGAGGATACAATGACCTCTTCACCTCAACTCTGATCTTTAAAGGGAAAGGAGCAATCTTCCAGTGGAAGGCCTGGCAACCATATTTTGGGTCAAGTTGGACGATGCTTCGATGTAAATCAAATTAGAATCAAAGATATGAAATGGAATCCGTATCTGTCAACAGCCTTTAGGTAAACTTTGTCAGATAGACTGTGGAGCCTCTGAGAATAAGATAAGAGAGCTCCAAAGACCCCGTAGTTCAACCCTGAGCTACAAACATTCTTTTCTCTTGGAGCAGACCTAATTTCTCACCCGGGAGAGGCCACAAGGTATATTTGAGCCTAAGAAAAACTATTAGCACTTGGAAGTCAGGAAACATGTGCCAGGCTGAATAAATGAGAGAGAAGCTCCTACTGCTTGTTAGTTCATTATGTGTATTTCCAGCCTGCATTTTATCTTTGTCCAGATAATTAGTATTGATGCTGTCTCACAAGGCACATTAGAAAGACCTCTGTATCTATCACCTTTTGCACAAACTAGGTAATACAATGCAAAATGTGAACAAAAGGAAAAGTCTAGCTGCTGGTCTTGCTTTCCCAGTTCAGGGAGGTGGCTTCAAGAATGTGTTTAGAATAGAATAGAATAGAATAGAATAGAATTTTATTGGCCAAGTGTGTTTGGACACACAAGGAATTTGTCTTGGTGCATATGCTCTCAACGTACATAACATAAAATATACATTTGTCAAGAATCATGTGGTACAACACATGATTCATGTGGTACAACACTTAATGATTGTCATAGGGGTCAAATAAGCAATGAAGAAGCAATATTAATAAAAATCTTAGGATATACGCAACAAGTTATAGTCATACAGTCAACATGGGAGGAAATGGGTGATAGGAATGATGAGAAAAACTAGTAGAATAGAAGTGCAGATTTAGTAGAAAGTCTGACAGTGTTGAGGGAATTATTTGTTTAGTAGAGTAATGGCGTTCGGGGAAAAACTGTTCTTGTGTCTAGTTGTCTTGGTGTGCAGTGCTCTGTAGCGACGTTTTGAGTGTAGGAGTTGAAACAATTTGTGTCCAGGATGTGAGGGGTCAGTAAATATTTTACCCGGCCTCTTTTTGACTCGTGCAGTTTTTACTTGAGAAAACAATTCCTTTAAATTTGCTCAAGACTAAATTATTGCTACTTCTACTGCAGACAATGCAGAATCAGAATACAGTGATATCTCATCTTACAAACGCCTCGTCATACAAACTTTTCGAGATACAAACCCGGGGTTTAAGATTTTTTTGCCTCTTCTTACAAACTATTTTCATCTTACAAACCCTGGGATGCCCCACCTCTGGACTTCCATTGCCAGCGACGTGCTCGTTTTTGCGATGCTGGGATTTCTCTGCAGCCTCGCAAAAACACAGAAGTCCAGAGGTGGGGTTTCCCATGGAGGGGAGCCTCAGGGGAATCCCAGCAGCGAAAAAACGGGCGCTTCGGCTGGCAAAAGGGGTGAATTTGGGGCTTGCACACATTAATCGCTTTTCCATTGATTTCTATGGGAAACATTGTTTTGTCTTACAAACTTTTCACCTTAAGAACCTCGTCCGGGAACCAATTAAGTTTGTAAGACAAGGCATCACTGTACTCGCTTTTAATTGCCTGCAGTAGTCTGACTGATGTTAAGCAATTCACCAGATAGAAGACAAAATATAATACAAGACATAGAAAATAGCTTCTAAAGTATATATGTGGGGGTTTTTTTAAAGCAACTTTCTTTAACACTGGTTTCAAATAAACGGCAGAATGTAAGAGCAAGCAGAAAACACCTGCCCAAATCTCTAAGGCTTGGAGAACTATGATTTCAGCAATTGGAAGTTGGAATATGGTGCTTTCCATAAATGCTTTGCTCTCCCCCAATGTATTCTACAAGGGGAAGGTTATATAAGTAGTAGACAAAGGAGGGTAAAATTTAAGCAGATCACAGCAATGTGCTTTGTTTGAAATAGAATGTGGATGGTTAGGTGCAGAATAATCATTTTTCTGAGTGCAAAATACACACAGCATTATGGACATGGCATAGTTACGTTAAGCATTTCAGAGTTTCAAAGTTACAGCTACTTCTGTCCCTGTCTCCCTCAAGAGATGCTTATCATAGAGGACAAACCCTCACAATTCTTACATCTCAAGAACCAAATCCCTCTAGCTGTACTACTGCGGAAAAGGCACAAGTTCAAGTCTATTTAAATGTAGCACGTAAAGTCCTAAAAAAATCTCATTGGCTTAAAGACACTAATAACTAAAGACAACATGAAGCATAATCTTAATAGAATAATAACTTAAGTAAATATAAAGAGTAATCTTTGTTGGTTGGTTAATTAATTTGCTGTATACATTTCTGACAGAAAGCAACAAGACATCAGGAAAACAGACTCCCCTCCTCCTCCTCCTCCTCCTCCTCCTCCTCCTTCTCTCTCTCTCTCTCTCTCTCATACACACAGACACACATGGAAAGCTTGCCTGCTTATGCTGAAATGCAATTCAACAATATACCAACATGACCCCCTTTTTCCTCTTACAGCATCACCATGCCTAGCAATCCTATGAGATCCCTTAGTTGCTAAACATAGTTTCCATAGGTCATTTCCAGGCTTTTCTGGGAAGATTTATTTATTTATTGGATTTATACGCCACCCCTCTCTGTGGACTCGGGGTGGCTTATAACAATTCAATAAAAATGCAATATATAAAACACTTCTAAATTCAATTAACAAAATAATTAATTTAAAATATTTTTAAAAACTAAACATTTAAAAATCAAACATTCCACACTACAACATTCTACACATTCACTGGCCTTAGGCTGGGGTCTAGTGACCCCAAGACTGGCGGCATAAATACATTTTCAAATTCTTACGAAAGATAAGGAGCGTGGGGGCAGTATGAATCTCTGGAGGGAGTTGATTCCAAAGGGCCGGGGCCTCCAGAGAGAAGGCTCTTCCCCTAGGACCTGCCAAATGACATTGTCTAGTTGGCGGGACCTGGAGAAGGCCAACTCTGTGGGACCTAACCGGACGCTGGGATTCGTGCGGCAGAAGGAGGTCCCATAAGTAATCTGGTCCCATGCCATGTAGGCAGTGATGGGCTCCTATGAGTACGGTCAGAAATGCAGTACCAGTAGCAAAATTTGGAACTCTACCCCAGAGCACCCAATTTGCACTAAAAGATGTTGAAACCAAATGCATAAGCCATGCCCACAGTTTGGTAGTAAAATTTCTGGTAGCCCATCACTGCATGTACGGCTTTATAGGTCATTACCAACACTTTGAATTGGGTCCAGAAACCAATTGCCAGCCAGTGCAGTCCGCAGAGTGCTGGAAAAACATGGGCATACCTTGGCAGGCGTATAATTGCTCACGCGGTTGCATTCTGCACAATTTGTAGTTTCCAAACACTCTTCAGAGGTAGCCCCATGTAGAGAGGATTGCAGTAGTCGAACCTCGAGGTGATAAGAGTGACTGTGAGCAGAGACTCCCTGTCCAAATAGGGCCTGCCACTGTTGCATCAGGTGAACCTGGGCAAACGCCCTCCTCGCTACAGCCGAAAGGTGATGGTGTAAAGTCAGCTGTGGGTCAAACAGGATGCCCAAGTTGTGGACCTCTCTGAGGGGTTTCTCTGAGAAAATTGGTCCATGGGCCAATTTCAGCCTCACTGTTATCTTTTCCTCACCCACTCCTGACTTTTGCCCCTAAAGATGAGGACAAAATCATGCTATGCAGTACCACTCCTAACAACTGGGCAAAGCATAGGTGATATACAATAATGGGTAGCCAAATGTTTTACTGCCATACTGTGTGTGTGGCATATTTTGTGGGTATGGCTTGATGGTCATGTGACTGGATAGGAGTGGCTTGCCGGCCATGTGACCAGGTGGGAGTGGCTTGAACAATCATCATTGTTCAAGTTAGAAACATAGAAACATAAAAGGCTGACTGCAGAAAAAGACCTCATGGTTCATCTAGTCTGCCCTTACACTATTTTCTGTATTTTATCTTAGGATGGATATATGTTTATCCCAGGCATGTTTAAATTCAGTTACTGTGCATTTACCAACCACGTCTGCTGGAAGTTTGTTCCAAGGATCTACTACTCTTTCAGTAAAATAATATTTTCTCATGTTGCTTTTGATCTTTCCCCCAACTAACTTCAGATTGTGTCCCCTTGTTCTTGTGTTCACTTTCCTGTTAAAAACACTTCCCTCCTAGACCTTATTTAACCCTTTAACATATTTAAAGTTTCGATCATGTCCCCCCTTTTCCTTCTGTCCTCCAGACTATACAGATTGAGTTCATTAAGCCTTTCCTGATATGTTTTTTGCTTAATAAGACCTTCCACCATTCTTGTAGCCCATCTTTGGACCCGTTCAATTTTGTCAATATCTTTTTGTAGGCGAGGTCTCCAGAACTGAACACAGTATTCCAAATGTGGTCTCACCAGCACTCTATATAAGGGGATCACAATCTCCCTCTTCCTGCTTGTTATACCTCCAGCTATGCAGCCAAGCATCCTACTTGCTTTCCCTACCTACAGTTAATTGTTATTGCCGCACAATGCCTTTTCATCTCAGCTGTGGGCACAATGAGGGCTTCATGAGGGGGAAAAGACCACAGTCCAGAGTGCTTCGGCACAGTGTGGCTCTCCTGGCCTTGGGAGGTGGCTGCAGGAGGCTGGAGGGGAGCTGGGCAGGAAAGAGGGAAGGAGGAAAGAAGCAAGGAGCGCACAGCAGCAGCAGCAGGGGGGGAAATGACACCCGAGCTCAGACCAAGAAGTTACTGCCCTTGGTCAGCTGGAACTGTGCATGCAGCTCCATTTCTGCTGGTGGAACTGCATTCCACCCCGTCCTGCCTGCTGCCCATCCCTGGTTATATATCAGTCTTCCCCAATCCTGCACTGGCTTTATTTATTCAGAGTACAACACCCCTCAACTCCAGAAAACGTAGCCTTGCTGGGTAAGGTGAAGGGAGTTACAGTGCAAAGTCCTATATCCTACTTTCCAATTTCAGAGACAGAACTGGAAAGCATAACAATTAAGAGGATGTGTCTGAAGCGCAACCTGTTCTTGATAAATGCTCTTCAGATTACCATATTAAAAGAAGGTGCATAAGAAATGTAAATACATGCATGCACATATTTTTTTCAGTTTTAAACATATATGACTCTGAATGGCTCACAAGTTAAAGCAACAAAAACTCATATACTGGTAAATTAAAAAAACAGTTAAAATGATGTGGTGTGATGTCTGTTCTTCCTATTTACTCTTTGCCAGCTGTGAGATAGCAAGCATCCCATTTTAACCGCGCAATCAAATAACTATTTCCCTCTTTTGTCACAGCAGCATCCAATGCCTGCAAGTCATTTAATCTTCATAATACCTTACCTTAAATACAGCAGCAGGTCGGGATTCTGGAGGTAGAGTGGGAAAGAGCTTTTGCAGAGGTAAGGATTTGCCAACAAATGCAACCTCTTTGTGAGTCAAATTCCAGAGACTCTGCTTACCATTCAAGCTTATCATAGCAGACAGAAGAGCGCCTCTGATACTGTATGCAATTAATGGGGCAATTTAAATTAACATGGTGTTGTTTATTTTAGTCCTGGAATCCCCTTTAAGGTCTTCCTGCTTCCCTATCCATTCTGCAAATTCAAAGTTAGTCAACAAAACAAGAATTTCAGAAAACAATTAACTAGAAACATATTTCATATAGATATACACCTATAGGAAGGGCAACACCTAGGTAGAAACAGATTTCTAGATATAATACAATGTCAAATATTGAATTTTACAGAGCAAAATGCCATGTAACTGTTGTGGTTAGCTCTGGCCCAGCTCCTGCCCCAAGGACTGTGGATGTGGGGGAGACATCCACATGCTGCAGGCCTGTTTTGCCCCCCCCCCGGTGGAATCTGATGATGAAGGCTCCTCTGACCAAGAAGACATGAGTGACAGGGAGGAGGAGAGTGTGGCAGACAGCTCAGAAGGAGATCAATTATCTAGCTCCTCCTTGGATTCAGAACAAGAGTTAATGATACAGCCACACATGCGGAGAGCAATGCATAGGCAACAACAACTGAGAGATTATTATCAAAGAAAATGAGGCCACCTGTGGTTGGGTGGGGCTGTGGTAATTAGTGAGGCTGCTATAAATAGCAGCCTGTGGGTTTGGCCATTGTGGAGGATTATCTGATCGTTGTGTTTCGTGACTGCTTTACTGACTGACTTTTTGTATGCTGATTTTTCCCTGCTTTGAAACGAAACCAGAGCAAAGTGTGTTTCACTTTGTGAAAGAAGGACTGTGAATTGCCTCACAGCTGCAAGCTAAGTATCACAGAACTGATAAGGGACTTGTATAAATTACCAGTTTGTTTGGAGACGAGTGCTCTTGGCTATACCAAAAGAGGGCTTAGTTTAAGTGAATTGTCATTATAAAGAACATTGTTTTGAATTTTCAAACGTGTGCGTGTCTGAAATTTGTACCTGTGAATTTTTGGGAGGATTCTACCAGAGAGCCCCACAGAACAGTAACTAATACCCATTACAGAAGTAACAGTCATAATTGGGCCCCACATCACCAAATTTGTCTAAATTTCTCAAATAAACAAATTATCAGGGATTTTTAAAAAATAAAAAGTGACAAAAGGAGCTGTTTCCATTTATATATTTATAGACAGTGGATGCTATTATAGAGACATATCTAAGGAAATACAACAACTACTAGAAACTGCAAGCTGATAATATCAGCTGGAGGAGAAAGCCTAGATAATGAACAACCCATGTTCAACAAGAAGTACCAAGAGCAACCATAAGTAGGTCAGGCAACATCCAGAGACATATGCAAAGATTCATTAGGACCTCAGCCTGACATTATCAGAGAGGGTCAGCTAGCTGAGGGAGAGCAGGCATTTCATAGGAAGAAACTAATGAAGGAAGCAGGTGGAGTAAGAACGGAAAAGATGAGAAGCAGGTGAGATAAGTGTCAAAGGAAAGGGGATTTTGTTTCAGCTTCTGTGCTTGTTTTCTGCAAGCCAGCAGTTCAAATTGCTTACTTAGTCCAAGTTGCTGAAACTAGAAGGTTTTCAAAAACCTGAAATAGGATAGTGTATTTTGGAAAAGCAAAGGAATTGTACTTTCAGACCGGATTTAGTTGGATCCAATTTTGTAAAAGCCTCTTACGTTAACAGGGCATGATAAACAACAGTATCACAGATCAAAATGAAACGGTAGGGATAAAAGGAAAGGAACTGGTGGGGTGGGGGGGTTGGTTACATTTGATATGTTTGCATTTTCTGGGTATATATCAGATTGAGGCACTAAAATGATTCTTTGCCATTTTCCTTAGAGCGTTTTTGGAACCACATCTGCTCTGCCGAATTTGAGCTGTATTATGTAATAGCAATCACATACTAAAAAGTGCCTGGTTTTGTTTTTATTTGTCATGACACTGGGACAAATTTCCCAGGGAAAGAGAATTGCAAGAAACACCTGCTTTTCAAAAGCATTTCATCACTGACAGGTAGTCGGGTGAAAAGAATGGGACTGCCACCAATGCTGTTTTGTGGACCACCCCAGAGGTGGCCTTTACTTCTGCAACGTGGACTCTGTTTTAGTCATAAATTCAGAAAAGGGAAATATTATTATGATTAAAAGAAAAAGAAAATGGATAAGTAATTGAGGAAACCCAGATGACAGAATTAGACCAAGGAGACAGGTTTACATAAATAACATATATCTAAAATAAAGTTAACAATATAGATATGATGTTAAACAATAAGAAGTTTAAAAGTGATGTTTGACAAAGAAGGATGGGAAAATGTTCTTGGTCTGCTAAATGTAATATGTATTAGAATTAAAACCACTCAAGGAAGGGTTTAGAAAGAGAAAGAGGAGGTATAAAGGAAGGGAGACAGGAAGGAGGAGAGGGAGGGAGGGGGAGAGAAGGAGAAACAAGGTAGGGAGAGGAGAAGGAGAGAGAGGAGTGTGAAGAAAATAAAGAAACAGCAATATCAGGTGTTAAAATAGGCTATTGAATTATGATTGATTGGAAAATGTGTATACTATTGATATATTCTTAAGGTGTATATACTGCTCAAAAAAAAAGGAACACTCAAATAACACATCCTAGATTTGAATGAATGAAATATTCTCATTGAATATTTCATTTGCACAACTATTCCATTTGCACAACACCAGGTGAAATTGATTGTCAATCAGTGTTGCTTCTTAAGTGGACAGTTTGATTTCACAGAAGTTTGATTTACTTGGAGTTATATTCTATTGTTTATGTTGTGTTTGTTTAAAAATATTCGCAGAAAATCTGCGATTGGTTAAGACGCGGCTATTCAGAAAATAGCCGCGAAAGTTAAATGTGTGTCAGTTGGTAAAAGCCCGCGTTAAAAAGAGTATAAAAGGGCAACGGGTTAGCCGTTGCCCTCATTCCGGCAATTCTACCGTTCCAGTGTTTGTATTCTCTCTTGCCATGAATAAACAAGTTTGATTTAAGACTACCGGAGTCCAGACTTTTCAGTGGCGACGAAGAGGTCGAACTCCCGCTAACGCAGCCATGAACTCGGCCATGGCTCCACCGCCGCCCGTATTCAACTCCGAGACGGAAGCTTGGACCTCGTATATGTCCAAATTTACATTTTTCTTGAAAGCGAGCAATCTACATGACGCCGATGACGAGAGGAAGAAAGCTATATTCCTCGCTTATTGCGGCACAGAAGTCTACAGCCTAGCCTCTACACTCGTTGACCCAGACACCCTGGAAACCGTCGCATGGTCAACTCTACAAGCAAAACTTGCCGCCCATTATCAGCCGACGACTCCTGTCCGCGTATACCGCCATCAATTCGCTCAGATGAGGCAAGCGGACGGAGAATCCACCAACGATTTTATAACTTGCCTACGCGCACTCCTCCCGAAGTGCAAATACAAGGATCCAGAGGAACAGCTCATGGACCGCCTTATTTTCGGTCTAACCAATATCACGCTCCAGAAGAAATACTTAGTTGATGAGGATGCCTCTCTCCAAGACATTCTTAAGGCAGCAAAAGCCTCCGAGGTATCTGAAACATCTGTTGCCGAAATTAAACGCGCAACCTCAACCGTTCATCACATTCCTGATGAATCACCTTGGCACGCCTGCCCTTCTGATGAAAAACACTCAGAATCCGCTACTCCAGACGACACCTGTCTCCAAATCCGAAGAGCCTCCGACCACGACGCCAAAGAAGCCTCCCGTGCAGACAGATGTGCCGGCTGCAACGGAAACCACCCTCGTTTTCGCTGCCATTTCAAGGACGCCTACTGCCGCCGTTGCCAGCGCCGCGGCCACATCGCCGAAGTCTGCCGCGCCGCCAACCCAACTCCAGCAACTCAACAAAACCAACGACCCTATTTTTCACCGAGAAATCGACGACCACCGTTTTCGCGCAACGTTTCCCGCCCGGCTGACAACTCGCCCTCTTCTAACCAACGAGGTAACTCCCCTTCTTCCGTAAACTGCAATTCTCCCGCTGCGGAAAACAAGCTATTTGTTTCCCTTTTCCTCAACGGCCACCCCTGCCAAATGGAATTAGACACCGGGTCCAGACATTCCATAATGCCTTGGGAAAAACTTAAATTATATTTACCTCGTGTAAAACAAACTGACTTGCAACCGTGGGAACCGGGTTTGAGTGATTTTCAGGGCCATTCAATTCCAGTGTTAGGATGCTTAAATGTTCCTATTGCGTTTAAAAAATTTCAAGGGTTTTTACCTCTATTAGTGGTTGACGGTCCTAAACACTCATTACTGGGACTTCGATGGTTACAACCTTTAGGTATTGAAATTTCAGGGGTTAACAATGTATGTGACTCTTTTGACCCAAATGATTTATTGAAAGAATTTCCCGAAGTTTTCTCTAGCGCTCTGGGTAAATATACAGGCAGCCCCATTTCGTTTAATTTGGACCCAAATATTTCGCCCATCCGATTAAAGCCCCGCAGAATCCCCATTCCACTTTTGCCTAAAGTGGATGAACAATTGGACAAATTAATAGCTCAGGGCATTTTAGTTCCCACTGACCACGCTAAATGGGAAACTCCTATTGTAACGCCCGTTAAACCGGATGGCTCTATTAGAATTTGCGCAGATTATAAAGCCACGATTAATAAAGCACTACAGCATAATGCCTATCCAATCCCAGTAGTGCAACAACTCTTGCACACCTTAGGAAATGGGTCCATCTTCGCGAAGTTGGACCTGGCACAGGCATATCAACAGCTCACCGTAGATCAAGACACCTCTGAAGCCCAGACAATCGTAACTCATAGAGGTGCCTTTAAATGCACCCGGCTCCAGTTTGGAGTCTCTACCGCCCCAGGTATCTTTCAGGGTTTGATGGAACGCATTTTAAATAATATTCCTGGGGTCGTTCCATATTTCGACGACGTATTAATATCTGCCACATCCAAATCTGAGTTATGGGACAGAATCAGGCGCGTTTTAACCAAATTTAAAGAAACAGGACTCCATTTGAAAGCAGACAAATGTTCTTGGGCTGTGCCCAAAGTTGAATTCTTGGGGTTTACAATAGATCGTTTTGGGATTCACCCTACAAATGACAAAGTTGATGCCATAAGAAATGCCCCCACCCCTTCAGATAAGACAGACTTACAAGCATTCCTAGGACTCCTTAACTTTTATTCCGTCTTTCTTAAACAGAAAGCGACGGTGGCAGAACCACTTCATAACCTCCTAAAGAAAGACTCTGCCTGGACGTGGGGACCAAAAGAACAAGCCGCTTTCCAAGCAGTAAAAAATTTACTTTCCTCCAATAGTGTCCTAGTGCAATATAATGTAGCTATGCCCTTATCCCTAACCTGCGACGCTTCACCGTTCGGCATAGGAGCCGTCCTCAGCCATAACTTTCCGGACGGCACAGAAGCCCCAATAGCCTATTATTCTAAAACTCTTTCGGCAGCTGAAAGGAATTACTCCCAGCTCGACAAGGAGGCGTTAGCCCTTGTCGCTGGAGTTAAACGTTTTCATTATTACCTTTGTGGTCGGCCCTTTACGTTAATCACCGACCATAAACCGCTTTTAGGCATTTTGGCGGGAAACAAACAAACTCCCGCCTTTCTTTCTCCTCGCATGACTCGCTGGACTATTTTTCTAGCCGCTTACAATTATACATTAATCCACAGGGGGGGGAAAGACATAGGAAATGCTGATGCATTAAGCAGGTGCCCCCAAACAGAATTAGTCAATGATCCAGCCCCTGCCTCAAGCGTTTTATTAATTGAATCTAGTAAACAAACGTTATTAACAGCAACAGAAATAGCCAATCAGACACAAGCAGACCCAATTTTGAAATATATTAAACAATGGATACTAAAGGGATGGCCAATTGAACAACAACCGAACCAATTTCAACCTTTTAAGAATAGACAGTTTGAATTAAATGTGTTAAAAGATTGTATATTGTGGGGAGACAGGGTTGTTATTCCAAAAGCCTTACAGAAGCAAGCATTGCAGTTATTGCATATAGGTCACCCAGGAATAGTCAAAATGAAAACTATTGCCAGAAGTCATTTATGGTGGCCAGGGTTGGACAAGGACATAGAGTCATGGGTGGGTGGTTGTATACCCTGCCAGAGAACAAGACCCAACCCACCAAAAGTTACACCATCAGAGTGGCCAACACCAAGAGGGCCCTGGTCTAGAATACATATTGACTTTGCAGGACCAATCAGGGGCCAATCCTTTTTACTGGTTGTGGATGCATACTCCAAGTGGCTGGAAATTGAACTCATGGCATCCACAACTACTAGTGCAACTATAAAGGCATTAAGGAAAATGTTTGCCACACATGGTATTCCAGACATTTTGGTATCTGACAACGGGCCTCAGTTAACAGCCCGTCAAATGGAACTATTTCTTGCAGACCAGGGCATAAAACATGTGCTCACTCCACCTCATTTTGCCCAAGCTAATGGGCAAGCAGAACGAATGGTTAGAACCACAAAGGAAGCATTAAACAAAGCACCACTAGGAGATTGGCAACAACAAATTGATGAATTTTTAACCATTCAGCATATTACGCCGTCAGCGTCAACAAACAAAAGCCCGGCAGAACTTTTAATGGGCAGAAACCTTCGTTCTAAATTAGACAGAATTCACCCACATTACCAGAATGACCAAAAAGAAATAAAAATGCAAAGTGAAAGACAGTTTAACATCGGGGATTTAATTTATGCCAAAGACTATGATTCAAACGATAAATGGAAAGATGGCACAGTATTGGATAAAACAGGTTTAAAAACATACGTTGTAATATTAACAGATGGGCGCAGTTGGCATCGGCATGTCGACCAACTACGCAAAAGAATGAAGACTAACCCAGACATTTTACCTACTGTAGACAAACCAATAGAGGACTTACCAGAACCACCTCGAGACTCCAGCGATGGCTGCTTGTTGCCCCTGGCGGCCGGCGAAGATCAAAATGCATCATCGCAACCAGGCCCGTCAGAGACTAGCCTTAGCGGAGCAACGGAGCCAGCCATCCAGGCAAGCAGCTCCCAGCAAAATGAACTGCGCAGGTCCCAGAGATCTGTGAAACCACCAATCCGCTTGCAGGACTATGTGACGTGGATCAACACGTAATCATGGTCTCAGCCGAAGAGGGAGGGGTGTTGTGTTTGTTTAAAAATATTCGCAGAAAATCTGCGATTGGTTAAGACGCGGCTATTCAGAAAATAGCCGCGAAAGTTAAATGTGTGTCAGTTGGTAAAAGCCCGCGTTAAAAAGAGTATAAAAGGGCAACGGGTTAGCCGTTGCCCTCATTCCGGCAATTCTACCGTTCCAGTGTTTGTATTCTCTCTTGCCATGAATAAACAAGTTTGATTTAAGACTACCGGAGTCCAGACTTTTCAGTTTAAGTGTTCCCTTTATTTATTTCTTTTGAACAGTGTATATATTGAGGTATATACATGAAATTGTGGAGAAATAATTTAAAAATGTTATATAAAAAAAGAAAAAAGTCAGGAAAGATTCAGGTGCACATGAGGATTGCTTGTTCACACACACACACACACACACACACACACACACACACACACAAAGAGCCAGCCAGGACTTCAATCTCCAACTTGGCACCTATTTGGAATCTAAAAAGGTGCTTTATGCCAACTTGGTTCCTTTGCATGCCTACTAATTATTAATGTGAAAAGTGATCACATTCCTATAGAGAGAAGCTCCCTGAAGATGGCCTCCAACACCAAGCTTGGAAAACTAAACCTCTGGTCCTGGTGACCCACCCAGATTTGATCCTGCAAAGTAATCAAAGTGATGCACTCATACACAAACCCCGTATTGAGTTTGGGGCCTTTTGATGGTGGAGGAGGCCTGAACGTATTCCTTGAACTCCACAATCTTGAAGCAACTAGAATCTAAGTATTCTTTCTGGCAGAAAGAGGAGAAAAAGAACAAGTTGGCTTTACATGGGATCTGATGTCTTCCTTGGGAAATCAGGCTGACAGTAACATACCTTCAACTCTGAAAGTTAAGCAAGTGTAGACAGTTTGCACACCAGTACTGTATTTTGATCAAACTGGTACACTCCATATTATATACAGAGGTACGTTCCAAATTTACATAGCGCTCACTGATTGGGTAAGCTGCCAGCGGGGAAGTTGAATGGGGGTCAGAAACTGGCTGCCTCCAAAGCAATCCCTTAAAAGTGGCTTGGTTGGAGCCAGCTGGCATTCTGTACTCGCTACAGCTCGGGACTAAATACAGGTGCTGAACTACTACCGTGACCCAATCTCTGTAACTGGCACAAATCTAACATTCCAAGCACAACAGAATGGCCATTTTATCTACCAGGTTGAGTGATCTACACTAGCTGACTATAACAGGGCTACTAACATTCCTCTATCTTGGAGATGCCATGAGTTAAACATGGAATCTTTTGCACACGTTTTGCAGATGTAGAATCATGGAAACAAGGGTGAGCTTTCCCCTTAGGAGTAGTTGACGTTTCAGATAGGAATAGAAATGAAATCAAGAGAAATTCACTTAGTGAACCAAAGCAACGTCCCCTGGATTCAGCAGACTTGGATTAGAACAGAAGTCTGCCAGGCAGGAGAAAGCAAAGTGTCAGTCACGCGCCAGGATGTGCACTGAAACGCCTGGATGGAAATCTTTTTTTCCTCCCTGCCAATTCAGACCTTCATTATGGTAGGTTAACTAGAAGTGGAGGTGGAGGCATGCACCGGAAAAATCAACAGAGGTTGAAACAAGAACGAAGTACAATATGAGAGAAAGCACAGTAATTAATCTGGAAAGAATCGAGCTAAGCGTTAGGATTTTGATGCAAGATTATTCTGAAGGTACTGATCAAAAGCTAAAGGCAAAAAGTATAATAAAAATGGGTTGATATTTTAACTCTTGGAAGAATAAAAGCGAAGGCGTTTTTAAATAATATGTAGAAAATATTCAATACTTCTGTCTATGAAAGACAATAGGATACTATACAACAATCGTATCAAGTCAAACTTGCAGATTATTGTCCCATTAAAAATTCAAGAATGTAAACTAATAATTTAAAACTACTGGATGGATTAGGAAAACATTTGACACAATGCATTGGAATCACCAGACCCTTTCTCAAAGCATGACCCTTGAAATATGCTGGGCAGAAACTGGAGCTTGAGTTGGTAAGGTGTACATTCTTGAAATAAGGAGTGCCATGCAAAGCCCTGGGCGCTTTATTTTGCACAATGTGAGGCCTTTGTCCCATATCCGAAGGCCATTCTGTATAAAGCATGTGGGGATAATGTAAATATATATTTATCAGAGGATGGGTGGCTGTGGTCATCCATTGGTCAAGAGCATTTCAGTCTTAAACAGGTTTCAGCTGATGCCCTCCTTGAACAGTGGCATCCACAGCAAACAGCAATCAAAAAATCATCATGCAGATGCCACTGTTTTATGCATACCGAACCTATGCCCCATACGGTAAAATGTGAGCTTGACATGGACATTTTGTCACATGCATGGACTTTGTACTACAAAGGTCACCTGCATCTCTAAACAAATAAACAAATAATCCCTATTTAAAGGACTATATACTAGATTCAAATGACCAATATTATCAAGTCTTTTATTAAGAAAAGGAGCATATGCACCAAAGACAAATTCCTTGAATGGCCAATCCCACTTGGCCATTAAAGAATTCTATTCTATTCTATTCAAAGAATATTTGCAATGGAATGATACTTGTTGTATCACTTGGATCTCAGGTGGATTATTATGGATGGTCTCATGGAAAGCCAGGTTTTTAGACTGCATTTGGCATCTTTATCTGTGTATCAAGTCCTTCCCAAGGACTTGGATGGACAGATGTTGTTTGATGGTGTTAAATATATCATGGTAGGATGTAAGCTGTCCTAAAACTTGTAAAGCTGCTTTTTGCAACTGGTTAGTGGTAATTGTGTCAATGCTGATAGTGTTCAAGCGGTGCTCCAGATGTTTTGGGATTGCACCCAAGGGGTCTATTACTATTAGCTTTCTTTTGCCATAGTTGTTCCATTCCTGATTGGAAGTCATTGTATTTTGTGATCTTCTCCAGTTCTTTCTCGTCTGTTCTGCTGTCTCTGGGTACTACAATGCCCAATATCCAGCCTTTTTTGTTGTTCTAAACAACAGTTGTTACATCTGAGGTGTTATGTGGCAGGTACTTGTCTGTTTGAATTCTAAACTCCTGATGCTTCTTCATTTTTTATTCCTTTCTCTATTTTGTGGTCCCAACAGTTCTTGTTTTCAGCCATTGGTATTTCTCATGGATATTCCAATATACTATTGTTATAACTTTGTCATATTATTTTTTGCAGTCAGTCTGTTGTTGTTGTTGTTATTGTGGTTGTTATCCACCTTTTTCATATATAACTTAAAGTGGAAAACATACCTAGTATTTCTGCCTCCTATTTACTCCACACCAACAATCCTATGAGATGGATTTGGGTTGGACTGAGAGAGAGTGACCAGCTCAAAGTCACTCAGCTGGCTTTCATGCCTAAAGTGGATCTAGAAATCACAGTCTCTTGGTTTCTAGCCTGCCGCCTTAACCACTCAACCATATTGATTTTTCAATTTATCCTAGATATCTACCTCACATACTGCTTCCGAGTATTTTTGCATTCTTCCTCTCTGAAGCAGCATCTAGATTAAATTTTTATTGCTGGTCTAAGTATTGTTCTGTCTGGGTTCCCCCAGATGCCAACACCAACTAAAAAGAGTAGTCAGACACACTGGTAAAAAGCAAAATCATTTTATATCTTTGAAAACAAACACAGATAACAAAAACTGTTCTTACAAACTGGAATGCTATGAAGCTTCACAGAACAGTCACGATGGCCAGACAATACAACAGGCTTCTTGCTGGCACACACACCACTGTAGATAATAAAAACCACGCCTCCCCCAAGTTTTCATCCTTCGAGGCCACAAGCCAGAATCAGAGACTCCAAGGATAGAAGCAAGGTCACAGGACTCCCAAAAGATAACTCTCCACAATACAGGAAGGGCGGGCCTGCCTTTTCAACCTTTCTGAGGAGAACCACACCCAAACCCAGCTGTTGCCTATTAGGGATGGAAATACCTGGCTAATTGTCCCCTTCTTTGTGCTGCCCTTCTCTGCCTCATATCTATGATGGCTTGTGCGTTCTCATCTAATGACTCCAGGCTACTCGCTGTGGAGAGCTCCCCCCCGGGGGTCTCAGGCTGTTCTCCCTCCTCCTCGTCCTGACATTCCTCTTCCCCGTCTGCCTGGTACTCCTCCTCCTCCTGTTCCTCGTCCTCCCCCTCTGAGCATGGAGCCGGAAGAGTTCCAGCCGTTCCCTGAGGAGCCTCAGACTGAATCACAACAAGTATACAGTGATACCTTGTCTTACAAACTTAACTGGTTCCAGGACGAGGTTCTTAAGGTGAAATGTTTGTAAGACGAAACGATGTTTCCCATAGGAATCAATGGAAAAGCGATTAATGTGTGCAAGCCCAAAATTCACCCCTTTTGCCAGCCGAAGCGCCCGTTTTTGCACTGCTGGAATTCCCCTGAAGCTCCCCTCCATGGGAAACCACACCTCCAAACTTCCGTGTTTTTGAGATGCTGCAGGGGAATCCCAGCATCGCAAAAACGAGCGCTTTGCTGGCAACGGAAGTCCGAAGGTGGGGTTTCCCCAGGGCCGCCATCAGGAATTTTGGGGCCCCATACAGCCGAAGTGTCTGGGCCCCCCCCCCCACCATTTTAAAACTACAGTACTTTATTTTGTGACATACCAATTATGTATTAAATTTACCTTTCAAAAAAAAATTTTAAACCCTGCCACTACAAGGTACACTTGTTTGACAGATTAATAATATGTTAATAATGCAGAAAATATATTCAAGTGACATCAACATATTACATACATATAAATAAATAAATAACCAGAACAGTGCAAATACACCAAATTAACAAAATATTATTATTTTTGCCATCAACAATATTAAAAGCAGCAATAAGATGGCACAAAGGATAAAGACAAAATACTCCTGCATCACACTAGAAAAATATTTGTTTTCACAATAATACCAATAAATAATAGGTAACCAGAAGATAAATTATATGCAATAACGTTTAAAACTACGTAAACTCCACCATAGGTGTAAAAAGCACAGTGCAAGAAAAAAGAAGAGAAAGAAGAGGGAAGAGCAAAAAACCCTTCCCTCTTCTTCTCATTAACCTCTCCACCTATCTCCTTATAGCATTTTCCAAAGTTTGCAAAATTTTAAAATTGCTTTATAAAAAAGAACATACCCTCAAGTATCATCAAATCCACATTATGAAGCAAGTGTGCCAAAAATCCAAGATTTTTTTCTCATACACGTACCTGCTATTGAGTTCCATAACTTAATATATTTAAGCTTTTAAATGTGTAATGTATAATGTCTCTTAACAAATAGCATGTCCGTGGCTCTAAGAGCAACACCTTTTTTTCCCTCTTTATTATTTATTCTTTTTTTCCTAGGATGTTATCATATCTATTAAACATATGGTGAGATATTACTCTGTATGCATTTAATATAATTTAGAAGGTACAATGTAAAATAACCAACTCCCGCTTCAGATCTTCTCTGTACAAGTGTCAAAATATGATGGTAGTTTTGTTTTTTTGAAAAGACCATAATAGCATTACCCAGCTTCTCCTTTGCATATTCAAATCATTCCACTTCCCACAATGCTTGCTTCTCGAATCCAGTACGGTGTTTTTGATTCTCAAATCTAAAATGGCGAGACGGCTCCAAAAAACATGTCAACTCCAAAGCAACACATCTTATCCTCACACTTAGAAGGGAACAATTTCGAAAAAAATCTAACGCCATAAACAAAATGTATACCAAATTAAGTCTGATCCAAACTTTATCTTGAGCAGCTATGAAGCTCTTCAGGCAGATTAGAGAAAACTAGGCATTTTTGCTGATCTGTGCTGTGCCGACTGTAACAATTTTGCAACTGAATAATTTTTCAATTTCGCCGGGCCCGCGCTGCCAAAGGCTCCGTCGGGGCTTCGAGTCCTGCCTCGCGAGGGCCAGAGGGCCCGCCTTTTTTGTTGGTGAGGCAGGCAGCCGGCAAGAGAGGGCTGGTACTGGGCAAGTGCGACGGCGGGCAAAACCGGGCCCCCTCATGGCTGGGCCCGGTACACCACTCTCAGTAGTACCGCCCTATCGGCGGCCCTGGGTTTCCCAGCAAAGGGAGCATCAGTGAAATCGCAGTGTCACAAAAATACTGAAGTCCTCGAAACCCCACCTCTGGACCTCTGTGTTTTTGCAATGCTGCGAAACCCCACCTTAGGACTTCCATTGCCAGCGAAGTGCCCGTTTTTGTGCTGCCCTGCAGCATCACAAAAACATGGAAGTCCGGAGGTGGGGTTTCCCAGCTGCGGCGGTAGGTTTGTAAGGTGAAAATAGTTTGTAAGAAGAGACAAAAAAATCTTAAACCTTGGGTTTGCATCTCAAAAAGTTTGTATGACGAGGCGTTTGTAAGACGAGGTATCACTGTATATGGAAAAGAAAGTGAGAAAGGGCCCCGAGTAAGTGTCTTGTGGAGGCAGATGTTTTGAATGGAATATAATAGAATTCTTTATTGGCCAAGTGTGATTGGACACAACAAGGAATTTGTCTTTGGTTCATCTACTCTCAGTGTACATAAAAAAATATATACATTTGTCAAGAATAATGAGGTACAACACTTAAGGATTGTCATAGGGGTCAAATAAGCACTGAAGAAACAATCAATATTAATAAAAATCTTAAGGATAGCAGCAACAAGTTACAGTCATAATTATTTACAATAATAAATTGGTGGGTTTTAAATATATATATATATATATCATATTATTTGACAATGAAAGTGGAACTTTAAAAGATGCACTAGTCTTGACACCTAACTGTCATCTGAGGCCCCGAAGAACCACATGATTCCTAATCTAGAAAGAACTGGCCTCTATTTAAATCAGAGGTGGAGAACAAAGGCCCCTTTATCACTTGTGGCCTGGTATGGCTGGCTCAGGAATTCTGGGAGTTGACGTTCACAAGTCAATAAAAGGGCCACAGTTCCCCACCCCTGATCTAGATCATATCAGGAAAAAGAGTCCTCCGAGTCATCCTCCTCCTCATTCAACCTAGATACGACTCATTTTATGTCCCAGATCAATCATGTAGTAGGACAGACAATAATTAAAATCCTGAGATGTCCCTTTTAAAATTGGCATGGCTGTTAAAGTGAAATATCAGCAGTATTTAATATCAACACTAAGTCCGCTGCATACTGTAGGAAGATATTAAACAACAGATCAGCGACATACCAGGAGACTGTAGTTACAAAATTGTTTCAGTTCCTTGCTTTTTAGCACTTCCCATTCCCTTTTAACCTATGTCTGTTAGAAGCAGGGGTGGGCTGCTGGGGATTTGCAGAAGTTCTGGAGAACCTCTAGCTAAGATTCTGTGCATTTCAGAGAAGCCCCACATTCCACTCCTGGCTGGGTCCACCCACTCCACCCACTCCCAGGAGTCCCCACACGGACCGTTTTGGATGCAGGTAAATGCAGAGCACATGTGGAGGCTAGGGGAAGGTGAAAAATGGGCCTACCGGAAGTTCAGGAAGGTCAGAAGCAGGCCCATTTCCGGCCTCCAGAGGGCCTTCAGAACCTGAGGAGGCTGTTTTTGCCCTCCCAGAGTTTTCCTCCTGTTTCTGGCCTCCAGAGGGCCTCCTGAGCTTGGGGAAGCCATTTTTGGCCTTCAAGAGGGCCGAGGAAAATCTCCAGAGCCCAGAGAAGGCAAATACACCCTACCCGCCGCTGTGGTGCAGGAGGACTACTAGGCCACGCCCACATGGCCACATCCACCCAGCAACTGGGCAGAGGAACCCTTGCTAAAATTTTTGAAGCCCACCCATGATTAGAGGATCAAAAATCCCCATCCCTGACTCATAACAATGAAACAGTATTTTGAACAGAAATGACAAGCAAATATTTGGCTAGCCCTTTTACTCTGACATCCTCTTGAAACATTGTGATTCAGCTCCTTAACACCTGGAAAGGGGGGGGAGAGGAACAATGGGAAATAAGTGCAAGTGCAGATAGAAGGGGCTAATCATATACTATGCACACGTATATGTGAGTTAGCAGGGAGAAAGAAGGCAGGCTGTGTCCTTTTCGCCCAAAACAAATGAGAAAACCCATGCAAAATAGTGTGTGTAACTGGTGGGTGGCCAAATAGTCTCCTAATTTTTCCATGTACTCATCTAATCGCCCACCAGGCACCTGGCATAGGGAGAGATGATCTGTGTTGCTGGATCAGACTAAGGCTCATCCAATGCAAAATCCTGTTTTGCCAGTGGATCCTTCTGGAAGCAGGGAATAAAAAGAGCTACCGTTTCCTGTGGTTTGTCTCAAGGGTTTTGAAAGGTATCTTATACAAGGAAGAGGTATTTAGCCCTGAGAGTCGCATTGCCTTTTCACCCACCCTAAAATCTGCTGCAAGGATAGGAGAGGAATGCCTTGGATGTAATTTCAAATATGCACTATTTGGAGTTTGGGTTAGAAGCAGGGGTGGGTTCTAACTTACTCCCGTGCCGCGCGGGCCTGCTTTGCACATGCACAGTGCCAAAAACTCCACAAGCATTTTTTTAAAAGCTGAAAACAATAGGGCGACCGCATGCATAGTGCTGGAAATTCAGTTTCTGTACATGCTCAGAATTTTTTTAAAAAAATCTGAAAACAAGATGGCGATCGCATGCATAGTGATGGAAGCATGGCTTCTGCACATGCTCAGAAGAAATTTTATTTTATTTTATTGTTTTTAATTTTTTATATATTTAGCTGGTCTTCACACACGTATGTGCGCCAGAAACTACAAGATCAGGTGGTGGCTGCATATGCAGATGCTGGAAACTGGAAGATCATCTTCCCAGGGTGTGCATGCTCTTCTTGTTTCCTGCGTGCGCATGCACACTCCCGTTTCAGAGCTCAGTGCCGAAAAGGTTCGCTGACACTGGCATACAGACTGGAAAAGCAAATACAGTGGTACCTCTACTTAAAAACTTAATTCGTTCCATGACCAGGTTCTTAACCCTGCTGTTCTGTTCGAAAAAATAGAATGGTTTTTGCAAGCAAAACTATCCATAAATTGAAAAAATTTCACAAAAACGGGGGGGTCATGCATTATATCCGCAAAATAAACCAATAAGATTTACTTTTTTCATTTCAATTTTCATATCATTGTGTGCAGAAATGTTCAGACTACTTTCCAAGTGAAAAAAGTTTTCAAATTGACCAAACATAAGCACTTCAAATGAAGAGTTTTCGGTCCGGGTCGTATGTGACCCGAACAGAAGATTTGTAACTTTTTTTGCCCAGCAAAAACTAAGCCCCCCACCCCCCAAAAAAAAATTCTCATAGAGAGAACCCCTGAAATGATGAAAAGTCATGAAATTTCAAGTTTCAGATATGCAGGGAAAATGTTTTACAGGGGACTCAAACTTGGTTTCGGGTCACATACGACCCGAACAGAACAGCAGGGTAGAAAAGTTTGTAAGTAGAAGCAATTTTTCCCATAGGAATCAATGTAAAAGCAAGTAATGCATGCAAACCCATTGGGAAAGAAATAAAAGCTCGAAATGTGGATGGGAGGAGGAGGAGGAAGAAGAGGAGGAGGAGAGTCACTGCCCAGAGCGAAGGGAGCATTTCTTTTCTTTGGGCCCTGGCAGAGGTTTATTCCCTCTCCAAATGCCCAGAAAAAGGAAAATGCTTCATTCACTCTGGGCTGCCAAAACCTCCTTAAGTGCCATCGAAAGGCTCCTCTGGCAGCCCAGAAAAGCCTGAGATGGCCGGGATTAAAGGGGAATGGCAGGAAACTGTCCGGGTCTTCATGCTGCTCTCAAATTTCCTGGGAAATGTTTCCAGGCTCAAGTTCTTAAGTAGAAAATGGTTCTTAAGAAGAGGCAAAAAAATCTTGAACACCCGGTTCTTATCTAGAAAAGTTCTTAAGTAGAGGTGTTCTTCAGTAGAGGTACCACTGTAGTCAGAAAACAGGAATTCCTCATTCATATCACCCTAGGTAATCAAGATTCCTGATCCAAAATAGCTTGACTATGATTTTTTGAGCTTGTAAAATAACTTTCCCACTTGGAAAGTTATAGTAAGTATAAGTCACTGATTCTTTACAAAGCTGCTTTATACTAGGTGAATGTCAACCTCAAAGCAGAGAGAGTTCAAGAGCCAGAGGCTGCATTTTAACTTAATTTAAGGGGACAAGTGATGCAGTAGGCAAAGAGAAATTCTTTAGTAGGTCTCAAGTTCCTGTTTCTGGAAGGTTATTATATTGCAAACTATGTTAAACTTACAGTTTTAAGAGATTTTTCAGGCAACTGTTCCATCAGGATTTTTTAAATATGGTTTTCCAGGCATTCAAAAGAAATCCCTTGTAGAGGAAGGTCATTTGCAAAGCGAGCAAGATTTAGATGGCAGGGAGACATAAATCTGGTGGATTCCCACCCAGGGTCTGACCGGCAACAAAAATCCTGGGTGTTGGACACAGCTTCAATCTTCAGCTTTAATGTTAAAAACAGGATCTAAATATTCCTCGTTATGATGCTTCCATAGAACCTATTAATCCGAACTGATTGTAAGTGATGCTCCAGGGAAAGAAAGGGAAAACATAACTTTTCCATTTAAACTAAAAATTGACATTTTGCTCCGGCTGATAATATGATTTTGATTGTGATGCTTTTGGATGAATGGGTCTAAATGTATGGGATTTTAAGATTTGGGGTTTATGGTTGGGGCTTATAATTTATATCTGTATTGTGTATTGATTTTATCTTGTAAGCCACCCTGAGTCCCATGGATAAGGGTGGCCTAGAAATTCTAATGAATGAATGAATGAATGAATGAATGAATGAATGAATGAATGAATGAATGAATCCATCCATCCATCCATCCATCCATCCATCCTTCCATCCATCCTTCCATCAATCCATCCATCCATCCATCCATCCATCAATCCATCAACCAAACAAACAAACAAACATTCCAAACAGGGAATATAAAGGCATCAAGTTAAAGATGAACCCCTTTAATAATACTTAATAAATGTTTCTCTTACTTTTTAAAATGAAGGAAATCCTCATCCACTGGGAGATGGGGAAACAAAAGTCCTGGGAGGACTTGAGACTATCCAGTTATAGTCCACCCTTTCTCAGAGGAGTTGAAAGAAGTCAAATTTAATTTAATTTATTACATGTATAAGCTGCCCAATTCCTATCGGACCCAGCAAATGAGCTGAATCTGCTGCTATAAAAAGGAGTACATCAGGATGGTCTGGCCAAAAAGTTCCGACTCGTGATGGCGAACCTTTGTTGGTTCACATGCCAAAAGGGTCTGTGTGGCTGTGCTAGTATGCGTGCACATGGCCAAACCGCTTCCCTCCCCCCCATGCATGCACACCCCTCCCATGCTGCCCCCTATGCATGTATGCCTTTCTGAAGCCTGGAACATAAGAACATAAGAAGAAGAGCCATGCTGAATCAGGCCAAAGCCCATCGAGTCCAACAGTCTGTGTCACACAATTGTCCATGGGGATCTTGAGCAGAAGGAGAAGGCAAAACCCTCCCTTTCCCTTGACCCCAACAAATGGTACCCAAAGGAATCGTGTCTGCCTCAACCAACATAGAGGCGGCACTTGGACATCTGTTTCAATAACCAACTGGTAGGCAGTGGTGGGCTCATACCGGTGTGATCTGGAGAGCTGTACCACTTTGAACCCACTGTTTTTTGGCGATTTCCCCCCCAGGGTCTCCGTGCCAGAAGAAGCCTTCCCGGCCGCCTAGCAAAGTCTCATGTGCCCTCCCATATGACTCCGAGTGCCACCTGCGGCATGCATGCCATAGATTCACCATCACGGATCTAGCTGTTCCTTGCATTCTGGATTCTGAAATAAGTAGAGAGCCTGCTTAGAGAGTAGACTATTAGACTTTACTTACGGTATTTGGCCCCACTGATTGAAGTTATTGAGTTTGGACCAACAGAAGCATAAAGGAGACCAGGATGAGAGTCCCAGGACTGCCCACCCCCCTTCCATCTTGGGGGACATCAAGTCTGCCCTTCAACTATTTCCTGTATTTTATCTTAGGATGGATATATGTTTATCCCAGGCATGTTTAAATTCAGTTACTGTGGATTTACCAACCACGTCTGCTGGAAGTTTGTTCCAAGGATCTACTACTCTTTCAGTAAAATAATATTTTCACACGTTGCTTCTGATCTTTCCCCCAACTATCTATCTATCTATCTATCTATCTATCTATCTATCTATCTATCTATCTATCTATCTATCTATCTATCTATCTATCTATTAGATTTGTATGCTGCCCCTCTCTGTAGACTCCGTAGACTAACTTCAGATTGTGTCCCCTTGTTCTTGTGTTCACTTTCCTATTAAAAACACCTCCCTCCTGAACCTTATTTAACCCTTTCACATTTTAAAATGTTTTAAACATGAGAGGGGAGCTGACCTAGTGGATCCCAAGCACTTTGTAAATGAATGTGTGTCTAAGCATATTAGGACTGAGTGAAAATAATGTCTTGAACTCAGTTTTGTTTACCTAGCCCAAACTGGGAGTGGGGGGGTACCTCTTGTGAATAGAGATTTTCCACTGGAGGCAACAATAACAAGATCAAAGGAATACAGAAAAAATGTCTGGGTCTGGCCATTTAGTCCAGCTTCCAGGAAGTCAACAAGAAGGATATCATATGAGAGAGAACGATTGTTTTCCTTTTTTTAATGTCTGGGTTAAGGTTCTGTTTGTGATGTCCCAGGGCTAAAATGGTTCTAGGTCATTGGGCAGAGGACTTGGCCAGTGCTGGTGGATGGCCTCAGAGAGGAAACAGCCTCCACCTAAAAAAAGAAAAGTTGGTGATCCTGCCAGGCACCAATTATAATATTCTTCATGAGTTTCTAGAAAAAAA
Organism: Erythrolamprus reginae; assembly: GCF_031021105.1. Lineage (NCBI taxonomy): Eukaryota > Metazoa > Chordata > Lepidosauria > Squamata > Dipsadidae > Erythrolamprus > Erythrolamprus reginae. The sequence goes on along the minus strand of NC_091951.1, from coordinate 153,932,342 downwards.
CTTTCCCCTTTCTACAAATAATCACCTATCAACTCCATTCCCAGCATTTCAAGTTAAAATCTTCCATAAACTCCAGATTATCTTCTCACACACTTCTTTGAACAGTGCTATTTGGAATACTGTGTTCAGTTCTGGAGACCTCACCTACAAAAAGATATTGACAAAATTGAACGGGTCCAAAGACGGGCTACAAGAATGGTGGAAGGTCTTAAGCATAAAACGTATCAGGAAAGACTTAATGAACTCAATCTGTATAGTCTGGAGGACAGAAGGAAAAGGGGGGACATGATTGAAACATTTAAATATGTTAAAGGGTTAAATAAGGTCCAGGAGGGAAGTGTTTTTAATAGGAAAGTGAACACAAGAGCAAGGGGACACAATCTGAAGTTAGTTGGGGGAAAGATCAAAAGCAACATGAGAAAATATTATTTTACTGAAAGAGTAGTAGATCCTTGGAACAAACTTCCAGCAGACGTGGTTGGTAAATCCACAGTAACTGAATTTAAACATGCCTGGGATAAACATACAGTGATCCCTCTATTATCGCAAGGGTTCCGTTCCAAGACCGCTCGCGATAATCGATTTTTCGCGATGTAGGGTTGCAAAAATAAAAACACCATCTGCGCATGCGCACCCTTTTTTTCTATGGCCGCGCATGCGTAGATGGTGGAGTTTGCGTTCCCCGCCGCCCACGCAAAGGGGAAACCCCGATTCAGCTCCTCGCTGCTGCTGCGCTATCGTGCAGATCAGCTGCTGGGCGGCCGAAAGAACCTTCCCTGGGTCTTCCCCCTCTTGCTGGTGGGCGGGCGAGCGGCGGGCATCAGCAAGGAGCCGGGGTTTCCCCTTTGCGTGGGCGGCCGGGAAGACCCAGGTTGGGGGTTCGGGGGGGGTGCTGGGAAGCCCCCCAGGCCGGCTGCGACCTTTTAAAACAGCCGCGCCGCTTCCCAGCTGACTCCCGAAGCCAAACCCGGAAGTGGTTTTTTTTTTAATTAATATTTTTTTTAAAATCACGATATAGCGTTTCGCGAAGATCGAGATCGCGAAACTCGAGGGATCACTGTATATCCATTGTAAGATAAAATACAGGAAATAGTATAAGGGCAGACTAGATGGATCATGAGGTCTTTTTCTACCATCAGTCTTCTATGTTTCTATGTTTCTATTGTAAGGAGGGATGCTTTCAAGTGACAGAAAGCACCTCCTGAAGGAGTGGGATACTTGCACCAAAGTCGATGCTTTCTTGCAAAATACTGAGTTAGAGTGCATGCATTTCACCATCAAATGAAGAAGAGCCTCCCCCTACTACTTCCTTGGGTGTTAGTAAATCAATAGTGGAATGATCTGCCAGAACAGTCTATGGCAAAGAAGACCAAGGCAGAAATTCAACATCCAGGCATATCTAACCTATTTTCTCTGGCTGCTCCAAAACCTAGAAATAGAGAGTGTGGCTTAAGACTCATGCAGCGCTTCTAATGATCCTGCAGTAGAAGAAAATGAGATGATGCAGTGCATCTTTTGAGGCACCTGCTACCAAATGAAATGCTGATCAAAACCGCCACAATACTTGTGAAACTGCAGAGAAACAGCCTACAGACTGTAATCAGCTCAACGTGGTACCTGCGATTTTCCATTACTGCAGGCATGTTTTCCAGATGTTTCACTCTGCTTGCTTGCCTTGCTCCTTGTGGGATCTCCTGTTGTTTCACGGGCTGTCCTCCATGGCAGCACCTTCACAGATTTCAAAGGCTTTATCTCCTATTAGTGTAACATCAATATAATCACCATAAAAAGCCAGGATTCCCAGAAACAGATGGTAATTAAGAAAAAATGACTTTTCCAGGGAGTATAAATATGAACACACACACACACATCAAATCACATCATATCATATCACAAAGGACAACAGAACTCATTGTGCTCACATACTCTTTAGATATTGGGAAATATCCCAGTAAAGCTTTTTCCTTAAAGTTGGCAATGATGTTGTTCCTTCATTCCCTCACGTAAACTGACTCAGAAATAATTTTGGGGTAACTGAACTAATACCTCTTGCAGTCGAAAATGGCCTGTAGGCAGATGCAAAATATTTCTTCTTTTCCCCATTTTCTCTGGCTATCAGAACTACAGATTTACTACGTATTATTTCATATTTGATTTCAGTGCTATTCTATATCTCACTGTTGAAAAATGTGTTCTATCTCTGTCCTGATCTATGTGGGTCATGTTGGAATATTTATGTTTTTTCCCCCCTGACTGCTTCTGAATATTGTTCCTCCCTTTTTTCCAATTTGTATATTTTAACATGCATGCACAGAGCCGAATAATTGACTGATGCATTGTTATGTTGTTGTTGCTGTTGTTGTTGTTTATGGGGACTCCAGATATTTATTTATTTGTTTGTTTGTTCGTTTTGTCCAATACACAATGAGGGTTTTAGTGGGATATACACATATATACATACATACACACCCATCATATATATATGATGGTCTTGGTATATTCGGGTTTCTTCCCGTGTAGGATTTGGAAATTTCTGGCGACGTTTCGATGAGGTCCCACTCATCATCTTCAGGCTGGTGTTTCTCTCCTTGATCTCAAGTGATATATATATATATATATACATATATATATATATATATATATATATATATATATATATATATATATGTTAAATGTTTTTTTTTTTAGCTGGAATTTTTTTAAGTTAAGGGAGACTAGGATGGTCCCATTTCGGCCTTGTTCTGGCCTCATCAGCTAGCCACACCCTTTCCTTACTGGGATTCGATCTGGTGAACTCTGCTGTGACGTTCCTTAAAATATACCAGGGTGATCCGACATAAGAAAAACATATATATATATATATATATATATATATATATATATATATATATATATATACATACATGCATACATACATACATACATATATATACACACACACACACATAGTAAAATATATCTAAGAAAGAATAGAAAAGAAGATATAGTAATAGAACATATCAATGAAAGAATAGAAGAAGAGAATGGAAGAAAGGTGTAGGAGATATAGGAGAACAATAGGACAGGGGATGGAAGGCACTCAAGTGCACTTGTACTCACCCCTTACTGACCTCTTAGGAATCTGGATAGGTCAACCGTAGATAATCTAAGGGTAAAGTGTTGGGGGTTTGGGGATGACACTATGGAGTCCGGTAATGAGTTCCACGCTTCGACAACTCAGTTACTGAAGTCATATTTTTTACAGTCAAGTTTGGAGCGGTTAATATTAAGTTTAAATCTGTTGTGTGCTCTTGTGTTGTTGTGGTTGAAGCTGAAGTAGTTGACGACAGGCAGGACATTGCAGCATATGATCTTGTGGGCAATACTTAGATCTTGTTTAAGGCGTCTTAGTTCTAGGCTTTCTAGGCCCAGGATTGAAAGTCTAGTCTCATAGGGTATTCTGTTTCGAGTGGAGGAGTGAAGGGCTCTTCTGGTGAAGTATCTTTGGAGATTTTCAAGGGTGATGATGTCTGAGATGCGATATGGGTTCCAAACGGATGAGCTGTATTCGAGGATGGATCTGGCACAAGTTTTGTAAGCTCTGGTAAGTAGTGTGAGATTGCCAGAGCAGAAGCTACGTAGGATTAGGTTTACAACTCTTGAAGCCTTCTTGGCTATATTGTTGCAGTGAGCTTTGTCACTTAAATCTTTTGTTGTTAGTATATCGAGGTCTTTAATCGAGTGGGGATTATCTGTGATAATTTGATTATTCAGTTCGTATTTGGAGTTCAGATTCTTCTTCCCAATGTGTAGGACAGAGCATTTGCTAGTTGAGATTTGGGGTTGCCATGTGTTGGACCACTCAGAAACAGAGTTCAGGTCTTTTTGGAGAGTAGTTGTGTTATTGGTGGTGTTGAAGAATTTTACATTGTCGGCGAAGAGGACACAGTTGCTTGTTAGACTAAATATTGTTTATTCTACAAATAGCGAGAATAGCAAACCACACAACAGGTGTCGAGAGGGGCAATACGTGACAATGTGAACAAAAGGGATGGGGTGAGAGAAATAACAATAAATGCTGACCCCTTAGATACCCACACAACTTTCAGAAATGGCACTTCTGGTTCAGGCTTTTCTGCCTAAACAGATTATCTCTGCTCAGATAAAAGTTAGACAGAAGGAAGAAAATATAGCCTGATTGTTTAAAAAAGTTTATTGAGTTTAGCCTGATTGTTATACCATCTGGCAGCTTAACAGAATTGCCATAATTAACTGCCTATATCAGGGGTCTCCAACCTTGGCAACTTTAAGATTTGGCTGAGGAATTCTGGGGATGGAAGTCTACAAGTCTTAAAGTTGCCAAGGTTGGTGACCCCTGGCCTATATTACCCATATGATCATTAGTAAGCAGTCTGGATATAGTAGACAGCTCTATCTACCACAGTGCATTGGCTTTAAGAATCACCTGCATACACCTGATTTGCTGGGTGCCACATTTACCTGTGCTTGCAGGTAGATTAATTTGGATACCCAGTATAATCACTCAAGGTACTGCATGGAAAGTAAGATGTGGGAGGAGATTTAAACCTTGAAGAAAAAGTACACATCCACTGTAGGATTCTTTATGTCAATTATTTTCATCGATTACAAAGTTACACGATTCTCTTTCTCTTCATATGTGTGAACCAGCCATTGTGGTTAGGTTAATCAGTGTGTTTTGTGCGGATGCAAGCAGTTGGGTTAATTCAGTAAACTATAGTTTAATGGAGTATGAAAATACCATCTATTGTAGTGATAATGTTCAAGAAGATCGTAATATGGGGAAGTTTCTGTGTAGGAAGAAAGGGATGGGAGAAAGCTCATTGAAGTCTAGTAACTTAGCATCTCAAATAGATCAGGACTATGTCCACCCTCTTTTGTGACTGTGGTGGAAATCTCATAAGTTGGTCAACAGAACTCACAGGCAAAGTTTGAAAATAAAGTAATATTAATGCAAATTGCAAAACGGGTTCTCAAATCTAAACCAAGTCAATTTTGTAACAGAAATTTGCCAGTTTTATGAAATCACCAAGCACAGCCTCTCAGGAATTTAAAAGTTATAGTTTACAAAACTATAATTACTGACATCTTATGGTGGCTTTTAAAATGATCCACGTTAACCCAGAGAACAAGTACATGCCATGCCTGCAGCATTTCAGCCTTGTGTTTCCACTCTGATACGTAAAATCCGCAATGGATGATTTGCCTTGATGGCTTTTCCACCACACAGGCAAGATATGGGTGCTGGGATTCTAGAGCCCAAAAGGAGGAGCCAGGGACCCCTGAAACACAGAATGCAATCAGCTTGTGAGACATCAAGCGGAAACCTTTCACTTCACTGCACCTTGTCATGTCCGGGCACTGCGGCTGTCAACAGAACTTTAATTTAATTGTGCAGACAAGGGGTGAAAAACAATAGTTTCAGCAAATCAGCGTAATTTACTTGGAAACGGGTGAGATGCTGGCAGGAAATGTAATAAAGAGAGAAGAGGCTTTAATAATGGTGCAGAACATTGTAGCTTCTTGGGCAGGTCTCCCCATTCCACAAATCTGGAAGCTGTCAAGGATGCTTGGCAGCAGCATAGCCTGACCCTTCGAGGTTGATTACATGGGAGACACCAATCAGGCCAGCAATAGAGCTGCTAGGCAGAGTTCAGTAAAGAAAGAACATGTCCTTTCCTTAGTGCTCTTTCTGCGCTTGGTTGTTTTCCACACTGATAATGTTACCTAGTTTGGGGAATGAAAATGTCTGCAAGAATGTTAAGAGCTGTTGTGATTCAGCCTGAGGCTCCTCAGGGACCGGCTGGAGCTCTGCCGGATCCATGCCCAGAGGAGGAGGACAGTGACCAGGAGGGGGAGGACCAGGCAGATGGGGGAGAGGAACATCAGGAGGAGGAGGAGGGAGAGCAGCCTGAGACCCCCGGGGTGGGCTCTCCCCAGCTAGTAGCCTGGATTCATTGGATGAAGACGCACAGGCTATAATAGACATGCGGCAGAGACGTGCAGCTCAAAGAAGGGGCCAATTAGAAAGATATTTCCATCCCTGAATTGGCAACAGCTGGGTTTGGGTGTGGTTCTCCTCAGCAGGGTTGAAAACGCAGGCCCGCCCTTACAGTCTCGTGGAGAGTTATCAACTGGGAGTCCTGTGACCTTGCTTCGATTCTTGGCGTCTCTGATCTTGGCTTGTAGCCTAGAAGCCTGGAAGACTTGGGGGAGGCGTGGGTTTTATTATCTCCAGAGTTGTTTTTGCCAGCAAGAATCCTGTTTTATTTCCTGGCCTTCGTGAAACCTCTGTGAAACTGCGTCGTGTTCCTGTCTGTAAGAACAGTTTTTGTTACCTGTGTTTGCTTTCCAGTATATAAACTGCCTTTGCTTTTTACCAGTGTGTCTGTCTACTCTTTTTGGTTGGTGTTGGCGTCTGGGGGGACCCAGACAGAACAAGAGCCGGGGTGGCACAGTGGTTAGAGTGAAGTACTGCAGGCTACTTCTGCTGACTGCTGGTTGCCTGCAATTTGGCAGTTCGAATCTCACCAGGCTCAAGGTTGACTCACCCTTCCATCCTTCCATGATGGGTAAAATGAGGACCCAGATTGTCGGGGGCAATATGTTAATTCTGTAAACCGCTTAGAGAGGGCTGTAAAAGCACTATGGAGCGGTATATAAGTCTAAATAAAAAGAAAGAAAGAAAGAAAGAAAGAAAGAAAGAAAGAAAGAAAGAAAGAAAGAAAGCTCAGAGAGTACCAAGCACCCCTCTGTGCAACCCTAAGCTACAAATATTCTCCTTTACTGATATCCTTTCTCAGAATAGAACAGAACAGAATAGAATACAGTGATCCCTCGAGTTTCGCGATCTCGATCTTCGCGAAAACGCTATATCGCGATTTTTCAGCAATTGTTACCATCTCGATCTTCGCGAACACTATATCGCGATTTTCCCCACCCGATCAGGTCACTCTCTTCCTTCCTTTCTCATCTTTCTTTCTCTCTCTCTATGTTGCTTCTTCCTCTCTCACACTCTCTTCCTCCCTCTCTCATCTCTTTCTTTCCTTCTCTCTCTTTCTCTCCCCCTCTTGCTCTCGAGCGGCCGCCTAGCAGCTGATCTGCTCGGCAGCGCAGCAGCAGCGAGGAGCCGAAGATCTTCGGCTCCTCGCTGGTGCTGCGCTGCCGAGCAGATCAACTGCTAGGCGGCCGAAGGAACGTTCCCTGGGTCTTCCCCGCCGCCTCGGATCCTCGCTGATGCCCGCCCGCCGTTTGCCGCTCGCCCCGTTCGGCGGCCGCACGTCCCGTTCGCCCGCCGCTCGCCCCGTTCGCCAGCTGCTCCCCTCGTTCGCCCCCCACTCCCCTCGTTCGCCCGCCGCTTGCCTCATTCGCCCGCCGCTCCCCTCGTTCGCCCCCCCACTCCCCTCGTTCGCCCGCCGCTCCCCTCGTTCGCCCCCCACTCCCCTCGTTCGCCCGCCGCTCGCTTCGTTCGCCCGCCGCTATCGAACTTGCTATCGAGCCTGCTAATGAAATCCAACCCGCAGCGGCCCTTTCCCTCTCCAGGCTGCGGGAGGGGTCCGGAGAACAATGCCTGGCGCCGCGCTCCCGGCTGGGCTTTTTCCCCCCATTTCCCCTCGGGTGGAATTTCAGACCCTCCGCCGGTTGGATTTCATTAGCAGGCTCGATAGCAAGTTCTTCCTCCCTTTAGAAAGCCCCGCAGCCTCCTCCGCCCGGCGAGGCCGCCAGCGAGGACCCGCAAAGCCGCCGCCGCCGCAGCGAGGCCAAGCCACCCGCTCACACGGCACGGGCTCCCAACACAGCGCCGCTCAGCCCGCCCTCGGCGATGCCTCCGCGGATCTGCAAACCCAGCCGAGCGACGCCTCTGGTCTGGGCGAAGGCAGTGGGCAGGCCCCGCCGCAGCAGTCCCCGCGGGCACCGCGCGCCAAGGGCCGGCCAGGCCGCCGGCCAACAAAGGGGCTCCCTCGCCTCCAGCGCGGCAACTTGGAGCCCGGCACGCCCCGCAGCCCTCGCCTCGCCCGCCCCCCGCCTGGCCGGCGCTCCGGCTACCCCCGGCTGAGGAAGAACCGAGTAGCCCCCGCCCTCCCCCGCCTGGCTCCCTTCAGCCCCCCGGGGCCAAGCGGGCGGGGGGGCGGGCGGGACTTCGCCTGTCTCCGCCGCCAGCATCGCCCCTCCGGCGGGCCGGCCTCCCCCGCCCGCCTCTGCTGCAGCCGCCGCCGCCTCCCCGACTGGCACAAAAGGGCCCCGCCCGCCCCGCCCCGAACCTTACCTTGCGAGTTTTTGGCTGCGGGGGGAGAAGTAGGATTTTCCTAACTCCCTCCCCCTGCAGCCAAAAACTCAAAGCCTGTATCCTGCCGCCCGGTTTACCCAGGACACGAGCGGCGAAGTGACTTGGAGGAATGGAGATCCGGCCCTTCACTTGCCCTCCCAGCAAAAGGCAAAGCCGCGCAGCTCCCCAGCCGCCAAAGGAGGCTTAACCCCACCCCTCTGTCCCACTCATCGCCCGTGGTCGGCATAACCTCCTCCTGCCTATCCCCGCTTTTCTGCCGGCCACGGGCGATGGGTGGGACAGAGGGGTGGGGTTAAGCCTCCTTTGGCGGCTGGGGAGCTGCGCGGCTTTGCCTTTTGCTGGGAGGGCAAGTAAAGGGCCAGATCTCCTGCCTCCTGCCTCCCCCCCCCCAATGTCTCCGCTGTAGCAGCTGCTACAATACAGTAGACTTCCACGCCTTTCGTCCGTGCCTGGCGGGAGGTGAAGAGTTCTTTGCCCAGTGCAAAGTTGACAGCAAGCAGTTCCGCAGTCGCCGAAGGAGGCTTAACCCGCCCGGTTTCAGTGGGGTTTCCCCGTTGCCCAGGGATTCCTGAACCCACCACAGCCACCTCCGTTCGGGCGAAGGAATCCCTGGGCAACGGGGAAACCCCACTGAAACCGGGCGGGTTAAGCCTCCTTCGGCGACTGCGGAACTGCTTGCTGTCAACTTTGCACTGGGCAAAGAACTCTTCACCTCCCGCCAGGCACGGACGAAAGGCGTGGAAGTCTATTGTAGCAGCTGCTACAGCGGAGACATTTTGGGGGGGAGGCAGGAGGCAGGAGATCCGGCCCTTCACTTGCCCTCCCAGCAAAAGGCAAAGCCGCGCAGCTCCCCAGCCGCCAAAGGAGGCTTAACCACACCCCTCTGTCCCACCCATCGCCCGTGGTCGGCATAACCTCCTCCTGCCTATCCCCGCTCTTCTGCTGGCCACGGGCGATGGGTGGGACAGAGGGGTGGGGTTAAGCCTCCTTCGGCGACTGCGGAACTGCTTGCTGTCAACTTTGCACTGGGCAAAGAACTCTTCACCTCCCGCCAGGCACGGACGAAAGGCGTGGAAGTCTATTGTAGCAGCTGCTACAGCGGAGACATTTGGGGGGGGGGAGGCAGGAGGCAGGAGATCCGGCCCTTCACTTGCCCTCCCAGCAAAAGGCAAAGCCGCGCAGCTCCCCAGCCGCCAAAGGAGGCTTAACCCCACCCCTCTGTCCCACTCATCGCCCGTGGTCGGCATAACCTCCTCCTGCCTATCCCCGCTTTTCTGCCGGCCACGGGCGATGGGTGGGACAGAGGGGTGGGGTTAAGCCTCCTTTGGCGGCTGGGGAGCTGCGCGGCTTTGCCTTTTGCTGGGAGGGCAAGTGAAGGGCCAGATCTCCTGCCTCCTGCCTCCCCCCCCCCCAATGTCTCCGCTGTAGCAGCTGCTACAATAGACTTCCACGCCTTTCGTCCGTGCCTGGCGGGAGGTGAAGAGTTCTTTGCCCAGTGCAAAGTTGACAGCAAGCAGTTCCGCAGTCGCCGAAGGAGGCTTAACCCGCCCGGTTTCAGTGGGGTTTCCCCGTTGCCCAGGGATTCCTGAACCCACCACAGCCACCTCCGTTCGGGCGAAGGAATCCCTGGGCAACGGGGAAACCCCACTGAAACCGGGCGGGTTAAGCCTCCTTCGGCGACTGCGGAACTGCTTGCTGTCAACTTTGCACTGGGCAAAGAACTCTTCACCTCCCGCCAGGCACGGACGAAAGGCGTGGAAGTCTATTGTAGCAGCTGCTACAGCGGAGACATTTGGGGGGGGGGAGGCAGGAGGCAGGAGATCCGGCCCTTCACTTGCCCTCCCAGCAAAAGGCAAAGCCGCGCAGCTCCCCAGCCGCCAAAGGAGGCTTAACCCCACCCCTCTGTCCCACCCATCGCCCATGGTCGGCATAACCTCCTCCTGCCTATCCCCGCTTTTCTGCCGGCCACGGGCGATGGGTGGGACAGAGGGGTGGGGTTAAGCCTCCTTTGGCGGCTGGGGAGCTGCGCGGCTTTGCCTTTTGCTGGGAGGGCAAGTGAAGGGCCAGATCTCCTGCCTCCTGCCTCCCCCCCCCCAATGTCTCCGCTGTAGCAGCTGCTACAATAGACTTCCACGCCTTTCGTCCGTGCCTGGCGGGAGGTGAAGAGTTCTTTGCCCAGTGCAAAGTTGACAGCAAGCAGTTCCGCAGTCGCCAAAGGAGGCTTAACCCGCCCGGTTTCAGTGGGGTTTCCCCGTTGCCCAGGGATTCCTGAACCCACCACAGCCACCTCCGTTCGGGCGAAGGAATCCCTGGGCAACGGGGAAACCCCACTGAAACCGGGCGGGTTAAGCCTCCTTCGGCGACTGCGGAACTGCTTGCTGTCAACTTTGCACTGGGCAAAGAACTCTTCACCTCCCGCCAGGCACGGACGAAAGGCGTGGAAGTCTATTGTAGCAGCTGCTACAGCGGAGACATTTTGGGGGGGAGGCAGGAGGCAGGAGATCTGGCCCTTCACTTGCCCTCCCAGCAAAAGGCAAAGCCGCGCAGCTCCCCAGCCGCCAAAGGAGGCTTAACCCCACCCCTCTGTCCCACCCATCGCCCGTGGCCGGCAGAAAAGCGGGGATAGGCAGGAGGAGGTTATGCCGACCACGGGCGATGAGTGGGACAGAGGGGTGGGGTTAAGCCTCCTTTGGCGGCTGGGGAGCTGCGCGGCTTTGCCTTTTGCTGGGAGGGCAAGTGAAGGGCCGGATCTCCTGCCTCCTGCCTCCCCCCCCCCAAATGTCTCCGCTGTAGCAGCTGCTACAATAGACTTCCACGCCTTTCGTCCGTGCCTGGCGGGAGGTGAAGAGTTCTTTGCCCAGTGCAAAGTTGACAGCAAGCAGTTCCGCAGTCGCCGAAGGAGGCTTAACCCGCCCGGTTTCAGTGGGGTTTCCCCGTTGCCCAGGGATTCCTGAACCCACCACAGCCACCTCCGTTCGGGCGAAGGAATCCCTGGGCAACGGGGGAAACCCCACTGAAACCGGGCGGTTTGGACTTTCCATTCCTCCAAGTCACTTCGCCGCTCGTGTCCTGGGTAAACCGGGCGGCAGGATACAGGCTTTGAGTTTTTGGCTGCAGGGGGAGGGAGTTAGGAAAATCCTACTTCTCCCCCCGCAGCCAAAAACTCGCAAGGTAAGGTTCGGGGCGGGGCGGGCGGGGCCCTTTTGTGCCAGTCGGGGAGGCGGCGGCGGCTGCAGCAGAGGCGGGCGGGGGAGGCCGGCCCGCCGGAGGGGCGATGCTGGCGGCGGAGACAGGCGAAGTCCCGCCCGCCCCCCGCCCGCTTGGCCCCGGGGGGCTGAAGGGAGCCAGGCGGGGGAGGGCGGGGGCTACTCGGTTCTTCCTCAGCCGGGGGTAGCCGGAGCGCCGGCCAGGCGGGGGGCGGGCGAGGCGAGGGCTGCGGGGCGTGCCGGGCTCCAAGTTGCCGCGCTGCCTTTGTAAACCTGCCCGAGGGAGGCGAGGGAGCCCCTTTGTTGGCCGGCGGCCTGGCCGGCCCTTGGCGCGCGGTGCCCGCGGGGACTGCTGCGGCGGGGCCTGCCCACTGCCTTCGCCCAGACCAGAGGCATCGCTCGGCTGGGTTTGCAGATCCGCGGAGGCATCGCCGAGGGCGGGCTGAGCGGCGCTGTGTTGGGAGCCCGTGCCGTGGGAGCGGGCGGCTTGGCCTCGCTGCGGCGGCGGCGGCTTTGCGGGTCCTCGCTGGCGGCCTCGCCGGGCGGAGGAGGCTGCGGGGCTTTCTAAAGGGAGGAAGAACTTGCTATGGAGCCTGCTAATGAAATCCAACCGGCGGAGGGTCTGAAATTCCACCCGAGGGGAAATGGGGGAAAAAAGCCCAGCCGGGAGCGCGGCGCCAGGCATTGTTCTCCGGACCCCTCCCGCAGCCTGGAGAGGGAAAGGGCCGCTGCGGGTTGGATTTCATTAGCAGGCTCGATAGCAAGTTCGATAGCGGCGGGCGAACGAGGCGAGCGGCGGGCGAACGAGGGGAGTGGGGGGGCGAACGAGGGGAGCGGGCGGGCGAACGAGGGGAATGGGGGGAGAACGAGGGGAGCGGCGGGCGAACGGGGCGAGCGGCGGGCGAACGGGATGTGCGGCCGCCGAACGGGGCGAGCGGCAAACGGCGGGCGGGCATCAGCGAGGATCCGAGGCGGCGGGGAAGACCCAGGGAATGTTCCTTCGGCCGCCCAACAGCTGATCTGCTCCGTAGCGCGGCAGCAGCGAGGAGCCGAAGATGAGGTTTCCCCGTTGCCCAGGCAAAGGGGAAACCCCATCTTCGGCTCCTCGCTGCTGCCGCGCTACCGAGCAGATCAGCTGTTGGGCGGCTGTAACCTTCCCTTGGTCTTCCCCACCGCCCACACGCAAACTTCACCATCTGCGCATGTGCGGCCATGAAATATGGCCGCACATGCGCAGATGGTGTTTTTACTTCCGCACCGCTATATCGCGAAAAATCGAGTTTCGCGAGGGGTCTTGGAACGGAACCCTCGCGAAACTCGAGGGATCACTGTACATCAGTAAAAGACCTTGGAATACTAATATCAAATGATCTAAGTGCCAAAGCCCACTGCAACAATATCGCTAAAAAGGTTTGTAGAGTTGTTAACCTGATCCTACGCAGCTTCTGCTCTGGCAATCTCATGCTACTCACCAGAACCTACAAAACTTTTGCCAGACCCATCCTTGAATACAGTTCATCTGTCTGGAACCCATACCACATCTCGGACATCAACACCCTTGAAAATGTCCAAAGATACTTCACCAGAAGAGCCCTTCACTCCTCCACTCGAAACAGAATACCCTACAAAAGCAGACTATCAATCCTAGGTCTAGAAAGCTTTGAACTACGTCGCCTAAAACACGATCTAAGTATTGCCCACAAGATCATATGCTGCAACGCTCTACCTGTCAATGACTATTTCAGCTTCAATCGCAACAACACAACAGCACGCAACAGATTCAAACTTAATATTTACTGCTCCAAACTTGACTGTAAAAAATATGACTTCAGCAACCGAGTTGTCGAAGCGTGGAACTCATTACCTGACTCAGTAGTGTCAACCCCTAACCCCAAACATTTTTCCCTTAGACTATCCACGATTGACCTCTCCAGGTTCCTTAGAGGTCAGTAAAGGGCGTGCATAAGTGCACCAGTGTGCCTTCCGTCCCCTGTCCAATTGTCTCTCCTTATCTCATTTATCTTTTCTTCCTTTCAAATATGTTCACCTATACTTTTATAACTTTTCTTCTATTCTTTTCTTTACTTATATTATTACATATCTTTCTCTTCAATGTGCATTATGTATTGGACAAAATAAATAAATAAATAAATAAATAAATAAATAAATAAATAAATAAATAAATAAAAATAAATAAATAAATAAATAAATTTAAAAAAAATTATTGGCCAAGTGTGATTGGGCGCAAAAGGAATTTGTCTTTGGTGCATATGCTCTGTGTACATAAAATAAAATATACATTTGTCAAGAATCATGAGTACAACACTTAATGATTGTCGTAGGGTTCAAATAAGCAATGAAGAATAGGAAATAAATAAGCAATGAAGAATAAGAAGCAATGCTTATTCAAATAAGCAATGAAGAATTTTACAGCTCACCCTCCTCCCCTTGAATGCTACAAACCTTCCCTGTTTGAAAGTTTCCAAATAGCATGAGCAACAGTCTCTGCTTGTGGCCACCATGCACAGCAGTGGCTTTGCACAGGTGCAGTTTCTCTAGCAAGACAGCTTTGTCTTGGTGCAAAGCAGAGCCCGGAGGTGGAAATTGCACGCTTTCTTTAGCAACAAGATCTGGAGTATCTCCTGGATGCTGTACCTAACAGCGGGACACCTCGAGCTTTAAAAAAGGGTAACCTTTCTGTTTCCAATATGGATACTTTTACCATCTCCCTGGAGGAGAAGGAAGGTGGGTGGGGAGGGAAGAACCCACTAAGCATGTCATACAATTGATTTGAAGTGAGGCATTGTTATCCCAAAGGCTTGGGGCAGATTGAATCTAGGCGAGCGTATTTTAAGTCGGTGTGTTTAAGATAGGCCATCCATTACTGAATAGCATGTTCCTTCCCTGTTCCTTTTCCCATTTTGCAATCCACCTTTTGTTCCTTTAAATAGAAGTTTTGCTCAACTGCAGTGACTGAGTAAGAGACGGGAACTCTTTTCTGTCTTAACCTACATTTCCTTTCCCTTTTAAATCTGCAAAAGCAATTAAAATTTAAGTGGAAATCTCTATACTCTGGTAAGGGCAGATCTGTCTGTCACTCTAAAGTTCACTTTCGCAAATTCTCAGTGAGAAGCCGAGATGAAAGCCCCAGCTCCCATAGTGGATTTGATGAGCTGTTTTTCTGTTCCCAAAGCCACAATAGTTGGCCTGTTCCCATCTCACATTCATTGTGAGATAATAATGGACACAAACACACTAGCCACTGATAGGCATACATAGCTACCCTAAAATGTTCCTGACCTCCTCTAGCTGTATTGTTCTGCAGCAGAATTTAATGGAACCAAGTGAGGTAGGTATAGGGTATTATAAAATTATTCCATCCTGTGAGCTGATCTTAGGACTTTAGCAGGATCTGTACCCTTAACAGTTGTCTTCTGAAAGTCCTAGATCTGGTTTTTCTCTCACTGAGCATGAGAACAGGCAATATAAGTCACTTGGCTAAGATGGGGGGCTATAGAAATTGAACAAATACAGTGGAACCTCAGTTAGTGAACACAATCCGTTCCGGAAAGCTGGTTCCAATCCGAAATGTTCACTGTCTGAAATAATTTTCCCCATAAGAAATAAAGTAAATAGAAATAATTGGTTCCCAGCACCTGTTAACTCGCTAATATACAAATGTTACACGTTATATAGGTATGTCTTTAATGAGAACAGTTATATACATGGCATTGGACCAGATTACCTCTGGAACCGCCTGCTACACCGCACAAATCCCAGCGACCGATAAGGTCCCACATAGTTGGCCTTCTCCGGGTCCCGTCGACTAAGCAATGTCGTTTGGCAGGCCCCAGGGGAAGAGCCTTCTCTGTGGCGGCCCCAGCCCTCTGGAACCAACTCCCCCCGGAGATTAGAACTGCCCCCACCCTCCCTGTCTTTCGTAAACTACTCAAGACTCACTTATGCTGCCAGGCATGGGGGAGTTAAGATATTCCTTCCCCCTAGGCCATTACAAGTTATGCATGGTATGTTTGTGTGTATGTTTGGTTTTATTATAAGGGTTTTTAGTTATTTTATTAATTGGATTGCTACATGCTGTTTTTATCATTGTTGTTAGCCGCCCCAAGTCTGCGGAGAGGGGCGGCATACAAATTCAATAAATAAATAAATAAATAAATAAATAATACAGTATATGAAGAGTTAAATAAAAACACTAAAGAAAGCATTTAAGCATAAGAAAACGTTTAACTAAACATAAGAAAACTAACCTTTTTGAGTGCAATTTGATGGTGGGAGTGGATGGAGGAGTGGGGTAGAAGGGGTGGAATTACTGCTAGGAGGGGGAATCCCCCTCCATGAGAATAACTGGCACTGTGGATTCGGTAGTGAATTCTCTGTCGCTTTGAGATTGAAGGAAAAAACTTTTTCTTTAAAATATTCAAGATTGTTGACTTCGCCATGCCGTATTCAGCCACAAGATCCAATACACGCATGCCTCGTTCAAACTTGGAAATAATTTCCTTTTTCAATTCAATTGTTGGCCGCTGCCTTTTCACTACAGGTACACTGCTACTATCGCTCTTAATCTTCTTTGGAGCCATGATTGAGGGCTATATTATTAAAATAAAGCACTAAAGTCACTAAAAAAGAAGGAAGCAGCACGATAAGGATAACAACTGACCGGACGTAACTGTGTTTCGAGCGCGAATGATGCTTGGTTTGAGATGCAGGGACACGTGGTGGTGACGTCAGCTGTTCACAATCCGAAATTTTGTTCACTAACCGGTGCAAACTTTTAGCAAAATGTTTGGTGGGCATGGAGCGATGCCAGGGGATGCATGACCCCAGGGAACGTGCTTTTTTTTGCCGCAGCTTTTTTTGCACCGGACAATAGCACACAGCACAGAGTAAGAGATATGAAGTGCCGATAACAAACCCTTAAGAGACACCATGGAAAATATTTAATAGGGATGAAAAGAAAGGAGGAGAAAGAGACGGAGATATTGAGACTAACGTAAGTCTCTTGAAAGCTAAGACTAGGAAATATGATGAAGTATATGTAGTGCTTGGCTTCACTTTGACTACGGTGGGAGACAAGGAAAGGCCGGTATGTTTACTGTATCTAAAAATGTTGGCAGTGGACAGCATGAAGACAAATAAATTAAGGTGTCACTTAAACACATTACATCCCAATCACTCTGATAAGCCACTTGAGTTTTTTCAGCAAAAATGTTCTGAATATTTCAAACAATTGTCCCAGCAGAGGGGGGGGTGCACAAAATGTTTATTTCTTCCGGTGGGGGCGTAATAGAAAATAATTGAGAAACACTGCCTTAAATTATGGTTGCTAATGAGTGTTCAAATAGTTAGCCCTACTGCAAAAGATGGTGGGGCCAATTAAAAATATTTTAAAATTGGACAGCGAACAAAAAGTAAGTCCAATATTAATTGTTTAACTAATTATTGTACTTTTTTTCTCACACCCTCTTTCCTTATAATATCCCTCAGATTTAAAATATATTAAAGTGTGAATTAAATATAAATGTATACTAATAGAATGTCATATAAAATAATATTTTGTGTTAAAAGATTTTATAAAAAGATTTTATTAAGTACCCATTAACTATATGAGGGGCAAATGGTCTCAGATATTCTGTACCAGTGTTCCCTCTCATTTTTTGGGGGGGGGGGTGCGGAAAAGTATAGTGTCTGAGCGGCAGTCTCTTCGGGACTGGGCGGCACAGAAATATTAAATAAATAAATAAACAAACAAACAAACAAATAAATAAATTAAAAACCCACCCTGTTTTGCTTCAGAGAATTTCAAAATAAAATACTGTACTGTGTGTCTATACCAGTGAGCTCATAATAGGGCAACTCTATCAATATCAAAATGCCACTTAAATAGTTGAGCTAGTTTCAAACTAGATTTTGATTTTCTTTCTCTCTTCCTTACTCCCATTCTTTTTCTTTCTCTTTTCCTTCCTCTCTTTTTTCTATCTGTTTCTCTCTCTTCCTCTCTTCCTCTCTCTCTCCTTCCCTCTCACTCTTTCCCTCTCGGCTTCTGGGCAGGTTTGGAAAACTCTGAGTTGATGATGATTTTTAAGTGAGCGATTGCTCACTGCTCAGCTTAGAGGGAACTATGCTCTGTACATGTCTTTTTCTATACCAGTGTTTTTCAAACTTGGCAATTTTCAGATGTGGACTTCAGTTTCCAGAATTCCCCAACCAACGTGGAGAATTCTGGGAGTTTAAGTCCACACGTCAAGTTGCCAAGCTTGGGAAACCCTATTCTGTACAGATGAGGCAGCAGGATGTGGCAGAAAAAAGAGATGCTGGTGCCATGAAATTTTGTTGCTAGTAGGCCATGGAGTCTGTCTGGTATGGATGCCAAATCAGACAAACAGAAAGTTTATTTATTTCTGAAATTTATAGTCCACTCAGTTCCAAAAAGGCTTAAGTGTTATCCTGTCAGTGACTTTGGGGCACACATTCCTTTAAAGAAAAAGAAAACACCATCAAACGAAAACATTCTTGCCTTGAGAGGAAGAAGATGTTTAGCATGTTCGCTCAGTGGCTCATCGTTCATTGCTGAAAGGAAACAGAACCCAACTTAGTTTGCCATACAAAATGAATGAAGCTGTGAGCATGTTTAGTTTTGGTTCAGAGTAATTCAGCAAATCAGCGTAAGTATCAAGTGCAATCTTGCTCGGTACAACAGTTGTGAACACCAGGGCTTGTACTTATCGTGAATGGCTGTGGCCATCAGTTTATCATGCATGTATTGTGAGGCCAAACAAAAGAAAGGCTATGTGCAACTCAATAGAGGAACGATAGGGAATATATAGCCTGAGATCTGAAGTCCTTCAAGATAACTTAGTGTCTTCGTTGTGGCTGCTGAATAGGTGTGATCATGGCAGACAAACATTCCTTTGACCAATACATTCTGTCCGAGTTTTCCTGTCTGAGTTTTCCTACAGCAGCAGGTACACTTTCAATACATCTATTTCTAGGTTTATATTTCTCTTTCAGAAATATAGTTGGCTTAATGCATTATTATCTGGATTCTTTTGATGATCAATCCCCAATCTCAACACAGTAGATTAATAAGATCCTTGCTGTGACTGGTACTATATTCTAATACCTGCCACCAATTTTTTTTTAGAGAGGACCTTTACTGAAAAAGGGAACCTGACAAATTGTCAGAAGTGCTTTGGAGGAAATTTTATACTCTCCTTTTAGATAACCATACAGGCCTGGATGAAGGAAACTCGTTAAAATACATTTAGAGACTGTGAGGCAGATGTCTGTCGGATATACTGAAAACCAGGACTGGGCAAACTATTTTTTTACTTTTTGCAAAGCAGCAAATGATGGCAACCTCAGAAGTCAAAGTATGTAACATTTAAGACCAGCCAAGTCGATTTAACACCACAAAATATTGCAAGTGTCTCGTCTTCCGTTACTATAGCAGTAAGAAAGAACATTATATGCTGCCCTTGGAAATCCAATAGTCTGAAAGCCTTCTAAGTAAGAGTCCAGGCGAACCTTTTTTCCCTCAGGGACTGAAAGTGTGTGTGGGCCAGTCATGGGCTCCAGCCGGAACGACGGAACCGTCATTCTGCTGTAGAAAGCAGAGTGCTGCCGGAAAGATGCCCGCAAGCAACAGCTGCCAAAACCAGCCTGCCCGTTCCGGCTGCTGCTCATCTCCGGCCACGCGATGTTCTCTCACGCCGCAGGAGAGATGCCTGCAGCGCAGGAGAGCACCATGCCTGCGGTGCTCCTGCAGGAAAGGTAAGGACCAGGCGGCCTGCTTGCGGCACGGCGGGCAGGAGTGGGTGGTGGTAGGGAGCCACTGCCATGAGAGGCGCAGGGGGCGGGCAGGGTAAAAGGCAGCCGGCGGCTGCCGCATGCGCAGAAACAAAGAAAACCACGGAAATTGCATCCTCATGCGAGATTAGGCTTCTGCACATGCGCAGAAGCCAAATCCCACATGGGGATGTGTGCACGCAGGGCACAGGGGGGCGGGGGGCGCGGGGGCACACGTGTTTCCAGCCCATTCCGGTAGGGCTGGGAATGGTAGCCCGCCCCAAGCGTGGGCGCACTGTCACATGTGCGCAAGTGCTCACACACATAATCCAATGCCCTTCCCGCCCCCTGCACTTGCACACGTGAGCAACACAGTAGTGGGTTGCACCTGGCACAGCTGGAATCGTGGTTCCGGTAGCAGATCAGATGTGCACACATCTCCGCACTCCTGACATGTGTGCCCACCTAAAATTTGGCTTCTGCGCATGCACAAGTAAAATATCACGCAAGGACGCTCTTGCAAGTGAGATTTTGCTGATTTGGGGTATCTTTTGCTTCTGTGCATGAACAGAAGCAAAGAAATCACTAAAAATTGGTGAAATCTCGCACATGAGAGTGTCCTCGCATGAGATTTCGCTTGTTGCACATACGCAGAAGCTAAATCTTGTGCCGATGGGTGCACGTGTGCCTGCGATGGTCCCAGAGATCGCACCAGTAGCACCCAGTAAGTACAATCCCCACCTGGACCTACCATATATGCAAGTGCAAACTCCCCCCCCCCCCCATTTTGGCCTCCCATCCCAAAACAGTGACGGGAGAGGGGAAAAGTCTCCCATTCCTAAACAGAGCTGGAGGGGGGGAGCCTCTTTCCCCAAATGGAGCTGGGAGGGGAGAAAAGCCTTGCGTGCCCAAACAGTGCTGGGGAGGAATCTCCAGAGATCTGGGAAGGCACGGGCCACAGAAAGTGAGGAGAAAGCAAGAGCTTTATCTGACCCGAGAATCAGCTGGTCGGTGGGAGCAACTCGCACATGCACAGTGGACGGCTCACATGCCTGCAGGGAGGGTTCCACGTGCCACTTGTGACAAGCGTACCACAGGCTCACCTTCATGGGTCCCAGCTGTTGAAAACAGCATCATCTCTGTTAGAACATAAGAAGAGCCATACTGAATCAGGCCAAAGCCCATCTGTTGCTCTGGGCCAGCTCCTGCAACAGGAAATTTGGATGTTGGTCTAGGGCAGGGGTAGGGAACGTTGGCTCTTCTATGACTTGTGGACTTCAACTCCCAGAATTCCTGAGCCAATCATGCTAGCTCAGGAATTCTGGGAGTTGAAGTCCACAAGTCACAGAAGAGCCAACGTTCCCTACCCCTGGTCTAGGGGAATCCTCAGGTTCACAGAGACTTGTATTATTGCCAACAGTTTCTGATAGTGATGATTTATTGCCAAGGTCAGACAGTGGAGAAGCAGAAGCAGGCGGAAAGATAGGTGCAGCCAGCCCATTAGTTAATGACCCCATTAGTGAGACATCAGACTCGGAGGATTGGTGGATAGATGCCCGTATGCGCAGGCTCATGGCTAGAAGGGACCAACTGTGCAGGTATCATCGGAGATAAGGGAGAACACCTGTTGCTCAGGCAATTAGGTTAATGGGGTTGATGATAAATTATGGGCGTTGGGGAGTG
This sequence comes from Erythrolamprus reginae, assembly GCF_031021105.1. Taxonomy (NCBI): domain Eukaryota; kingdom Metazoa; phylum Chordata; class Lepidosauria; order Squamata; family Dipsadidae; genus Erythrolamprus; species Erythrolamprus reginae. The sequence continues at coordinate 153,911,339 of NC_091951.1, read as the reverse complement.
CGCATGTGCGCGTTTATTCATTTGGAGAAGGATCATTGCCAAGGTTTGGACTATTCCAGGACTTCTGTTGTCTATTTGGACAATTCACAGTTAATTCTTGTGGATTCAAAGAAGGGGGAGCTGTGTGGAATCACAGCTGCCTCAATTGTTCTCTTTTGTTCCTGCTTTTGATTGCATTCCAAGACTGTTATCTGGGTGAGAGAAATTTGACTCTGCTTAAATGTGTGTGCTTTTAACACTGTTTCAGATTAACTACTTTTATTTCTTCTGACCCGCTGTTTGTGTGTTTGACTTTGCATTCCTCTCTCACTGGGGGCTGTTAACGAGAAGCCCAGCATAACACCATCGAGTCCAGCATTCTGTGTCACACAGCGGCCCACCAATTGTACATGGGGATCTTGAGCAGAAGGAGAAGGCAAGACCCTCCCTTTCCCTTGACCCTCAACAAATGGTACCCAAAGGAATCCTGCCTGCGTCAACCACCTTAAACATCCATTTCAATCACCACCGATACACTTGGCATCCATGAATCTGTCTGTTTAGGAAATAGATCTCATATGTGATCTTTCCCAGGGTTGAGAATAAGGGAAACAACTAGTGCAAACTTTGGCCAGGCATCAATTTCAGAAGGTGGATACAGGAGGAGGAAAAAAAGAAAGAAATCCAAGAAAAAGCAAAAGTGGAAGAGAGGATAAGAAAAATAGGACAAAAAGAAAGAAAAAGCATAAAGACTCCTGACATTTTTCATAGCATGAAAGCCAAATCGGTGACTTTCATCCAGGCCTATATTCACTCTCCCTGAGCTGAACTCACTCCATGGGAGGGGGTGGCAGGGGAGGAGGGAACAGGAGGATAAAGGAATATTAAGTATGTTCACCTCCTTGAGTTATTTGTAAAAATAAAAGCGGGTGGATAAAGGAAATCTAAGTAAGTAAAATAAATAAGTGTACAACTATATTTGGACCTTTCTCTTTAAAGTTACTTCATTATTCTCTTATTTCTATTGTCTAATCTGTCTAATCATCAAAGCCATAATTCACAAGATTTGTTTCCTTTTTCTTCTTATGCAAAAAGCCCATAAATGGTTTTCCATTGATTTTTTCTCCGATCAAAGAGGTTAGTTTGTTTATCCACCTCAGCAAGATCTATTTATTTCACCATCTATTTATCATTATTTTATTTATATGCTGATCAAATCTATCTTTAATTTAAGAAGGTGTGTGTGTGTGTGTGTGTGTGTGTGTGTGTGTGTGTGTGTGTGTATCCAGTTACCCAAGTCAGGCCAGGCCAAGCTAGTTTGCAATAGTAGTGTAGCATAGATTCCCCCTTCCTTCGGCTATGAGCTCCCAATCACGAAGAAACGAAGTAAGCCACAAATCTGGTTCCTACTGAAACCCTTCAGGATATCACTAATGGGAATAGTGGGCTCTGTGTAACTGAGCTAGGAAGGAAAATAGGGCAATCACCACAGCTCTCTTTTGTCCTGGAATCTGAAATGAATCTGATTTTTTTTAAAAAATAACAACCTGGATCCAAGCTTCTTAAATGTTTTGTTTCTTGGATCTGTTCAATTTGGTTCACTATTTAATAGAATCTAATACTTTAAAATGATGTCTGGATTATGATCTAGGCCTTTTTTCTGAATTACTTGTCAATACAAAATGTTTGTGTGTGTGTATCATGTTTTTTGCTGATTTTTTTTTTTGCTGAAAAAAACCCTATATATATATATATAAACCAGGGAACTATTTAGCCTGGCTTGATATATTCCTCAGGGAGAACAGAAGAGAACTGTAATAAAATCTATGTCCTACATGAAAAAATGCAGTGAAATTTCTTTCAATATTTGAGCACTCTTGTAGGATTTTGTTTGCAGTGGTCTTTAAAAGACTTGTCCCTATCTTTTTTCACCTTAGCTCAGTCCAATTAAAATTGACAACACGTTTTCAATGGCTGTGTGTGTGAAAGAGACAGACAGCAACTGGACACAAATGGAGAGAACACAAACAGCTCAGCATGCTGGGACAAACTATTTTTGGAGAGAAGCTAAGTTCTTTGTTCTGAGCTTACCCACTGTGCACTTTCCACTGTATTTCTGACCTGTGAGTCTTCCCATAATATCATAAAGGCATTTAGAAATCCAGCAAAATGACAGGTAAAGCCCTTGTTTGTTCCTGTTTGCTTGTCCCTCTGGTTTTGAAGCAAAAGTCATTGCTAAAGTTCATATGGAGCATTTCATCTGGTACAGGAGATTGATGAGCGTTATCTTGGACTTTAATTTAATTTACAATTCCACAACAATTCTGGGTGGCTTACAATTTAAGCAAAACAACAACAGAAAACCCAAAACAAAGGGATTTGACCCAGAGAAGATTAGTCCATGGTGTTATTTCAGAGAATCAGCTCCCTTCACCTCCCAAAGATACAGAACTACCACCAGTGTTTCCCCACAAAAATTAAATTGGATGGGCCTGTTAGAGAAAGAATCTTGCAAACTACCAAGGCACAAAGCCATAATGAGATTTATAAATTAAAACCAACCATTTGAATTACACTCAGAACCTATTGGAAACCAGTGCACCATAAAACAGTTGTGTAGACTTATGGTGGCAAGCATTGGGCTGCAGAATATTGGGTCAATTGCAGTTCAAGTAATCCTAAAAGACCATCTTTGTTGCGGTACCACACAGTTTGTTGCCATATTCCAACTGAATAGTAATAGGACATAAGGTACACTTGGAAAATATTTTTATTGCATATAGAACTGCAACTGGATAAATCAGATGAAGCTGGACAAGGGCTTTCTGCCCATCATTTATGATTTTATTTATTCATTAAATAAATGTATATAGCTGCCCAACTTACCCTTAGATGACTCTGGATGGCTTACAGCACTAATATTTCATTGTCATCATCATCATCAAGTAAATTTATATGTTGCCTGATTCCCAATGATTGGATAGTTGACAAAATTTTTAAAACATTAAAAACAACGAAATACAAAAATGAAGATTAAGGATAGCAAAACTGAATGGGAACAAAGAAAACCAACCCTCACAGGATATGGTTGGCCAGCCAGTAGAGTTTGATTGATTTGTCAAGTATGTATTGGTAATATACATAAATATAACATACTGTAGTTTATATACATAAGATGGATACTAATAAGAGGGAACATTAGGACGGGGATGGTAGGCCCGCTGGTATCTTTAGACTATCCACTGTTTACCTCTTAGGAATCGGGTAAGGTCAACAGTGGATAGTCTAAGGGTAAAGTTTTGTGAGTTTGGTGATGAAACCACAGTCAAGTATTGAGTTCCAGGCATTAACCACTCTGTTGCTAAAGTCGTATTTTCTACAGTCAAGTTTGGAGCGGTTCACTCTGAGTTTCTATCTGTTGTGTGCTCATGTTATTGTGGCTGAAGGACGTTGTAGCAGATAATTTTATGAGCTATGCTTAGGTCATGCCAAAGGTGACATAGGTCGAAGCTTTCTAAGCCCAGGATTTCAAATCTGGTTGTGTAAGGTATACTTTTGCAGGTAGAGGAGCAGAAGGCTCTTCTCGTAAAGTATCTCTGGACACTTTCTAATGTATTTATGTCTGATATGCAGTATGGGTTCCCAACAGATGAGCTGTATTCAAGGATTGGTCTAGCCAATGTTTTGTACATTGGCCAGACCAATGTACAAAACATTGTAGTGTGGTAGTGTGGCATTACTGGAAAAGAAGCTACAGAAGATTAGGTTAATAACTCTTGAAGACTTTTTGCCGATGTTGTTGCAGTGGGCACTGGCACTTAAGTCATTTTATATGAGTATTCCAAGGTCTTTGACAGAGTGCGGATTGTCTGAAAGGTCTTGTTTATTCAGCTTGTATTTGGTGTTCTGATTCTTTTTGCCAATTTGTAGGACAGAGCATTTGTTGGTTGAGATTTGGAGTTGCCATATGTTTGACCATTCTGACACAGAATCAAGGTCTTTTTGGAGGGTAGCATTGTTGTCGGTGGTGTTGAAGATTTTTACATCATCAGCAAAGAGAACGCAGTTGCTTGTAATGTGATCACAAAGGTCATTTATATAAAGAGTGTTGGTCCTAGTATGCTGCCTTGGGGTACACCACTGTTAACTGGAACAGGATTAGATAGAGCGCTTCCTATTTTGACCACTTGTTATCTGTTTGATAGGAATGCAGTTATCTAGTTTTGTCGGGGTCCAGAGATGCCGTAGGATTTCAGTTTCAGTAGTTTATCTGATTAAAGAGGTGACATCACTATTCAGAGTCCTGCCTCTTCATTCAACCCTCAATTTAACAGAAACACCAATAGGATGGGTGCTGTTCAAATTTTAGAGTAGCTTCTTTCTAGAGGGCAGGCACCATTACAAAAAAGGCACACTTCTATGATCCCACAATAAATAGAATAGAATAGAATAGAATTTTTATTGGCCAAGTGTGATTGGACACACAAGGAATTTGTTTTGGTGCATATGCTACATTTGTCAAGAATCATGGCATTATTTAACCTAGGAACCTACAGTGTGCCAATTTTGCCAAATTTAGATCACCTATCTCATTCACAGAGTGACTAGATATATCCAGGTATGGTCAAAGCTTGGCAGAAGAGCTACCTTCTCTGTGCCCCTGAAAGGTTTCTCCAAAGCCTTACCACATTTATTTTAAAAAAATGGAAATTACAACTCAAGTATGGTTGTATGATTCCCCCCTCCAGACACACACACACAAATAAAGGTATGGTGACTTTGAAAAGAACCATCTTCCACTCAACCCAGACTTTCTTGTAAAAACAAAGAAACGAAGTGAAAAATTCCACTTTGGTTCCAAAGGCATTTCTGCTGGCTGCCTCTCCTTGTTTCCTGGAACACCCTTTTGGAAAGTTCTGGACACAACCAGCTATCCACACACATCACAGAATCTTCACTGCTCTGTTCAGGTTGCAACAGATATTATGAAGCCTGAGAGATATAGGAAGTGATAGGGCAGGTGTGGAATTTTTCAAAACATCAGAGTCAATTTGTTTCTAGCATTTCAAAGCAGAATATCCTGGAGTGGATAATATTTAAAATATTTTTTCTAAATCCCATCACTGGAGAGACGACTGTATCTTCACCAAAGTAAGGATGTTACACAGAGTTAAACTAACTTTTCTAATCTTAATAAAGAACTGCATTGTTGATACAAGAACACTTTCGTGAAATCTCTCTTCCATTGTATGTGCAAGTTTAAGCTGCTTTCCTCTGTTTGGTATGTAATATCCAATTGTATCAGATCTCTTTCCTGAGTGGAAATCACAAGCATTTGGGTTAGCAGAGAAGTTGCTTTTCAGTGCCACTGAGCTATTATTATTACAGGCCCTGCATAAGTTCGGAAAAACTGCAGGATGGATATCCACACTACCATGCGTCTCTTTCCAATGCTGAATGTACTGTATTGTATATTAAGATGGATTCTCAAGTATTCGTTGTTTGGGATGAGGTTTTGAAATATTTCTAGCGGGACTAACAGATTCTGTAACAGCATCATTCCCTATGCCAGTGTTTTTCAACCAGTGTGCCGCGGCACACTAGTGTGCCGCGAGACATGGTCAAGTGTGCCGCGAAGCTCAGAGAGAGAAAGAAAGCAAGAGAGAGAGAGAAAGAAAGCAAGAGAAAGAGAACAAGAGAAAGAAAGCAAAAGAGAGAGAAAGAGAACAAGAGAAAGAAAGAAAGAGAGAGAGAAAGAAAGCAAGAGAGAGAGAGAGAAAGAGAGGGAGGGAAGGAGAGGGAGAGAAAGACATAGAGGGAGGGAGGGAGGGAGAGATAAAGAGAACAAAAAAGAGGAAGGAAGGAAGAGAAAGAAAGAGGGATGGAGAGAGAAAGAAGGGAGAGAAAGAGGGAGGGAGAGAGAAATAGAGCGAAAGGGAGGAAGAGAGAGAGACAATTTTTTTGTCCAAACTTTTTTTAGCCCCCACCCTCCCCCCCGCTCAATGTGCCTCAGAGTTTCATAAATGTAAAAAATGTGCCGCAGCTCAAAAAAGGTTGAAAATCACTGCCCTATGCCATACGTTTGGTAAACTCGAAAGATTCGTTTTTCTCACCATGTACTTGTAGACATCCTAACTAGACTGTATTGTTTCTCTGTGTCCTATATGTGGATATATGCATAATTTGGTATTGGCTTGTTTTGTCATGTTTATATAGTGTATATGGGAGATGGAGACTCTTTGAGAGTTGTATGCATCAAAATTTCATTTTAATGTATGTCAATTAGTGTACATTCAAAGTGGCAATAAAGTTATTCTATGCTTTTTCCATTGTTTTGCAACTGTTGTCCATCCAGGTATTGACACACACTTCAGTGTAGTTTAGCAAGTTACACTTGCCATAAAATTGCTTACAATATAGAGGGGCGGGGCGGGGGGCAGACAAAGGGCATTGAGAACCAGAAAAAAGTAGTGAGGACATCTCATGTACCAATGAATTTATTGTGTTAAAAATTTGGGGGGGGGGGGTGTCAAAGGCGTAACCAAAGCATTTCAATTGAAGTCACTAGCAAGCGTATTTAGAGAAATGTTGTTAAATAAGTATACTGTAATGGATATTGTACATACAGTATTTGTTGCAATATTTAAAAATATATAATCTTTCAAGGACTTCCCCAGCATTCACGTCCATGTTTGCTTTTGTTAAAAATGAAAGTGTCTAAGCTTTTACATTATAGTACTGGTTTTGCTTCATAGTTAACACTTGCTTGTTACATCATAAAATGTGTACACTCTATCTGGTCCTTATTATCTTCTTATTAAAAACACTGCTAAATGCCAATGGTTTTTTTTTAAAAGAGTTCTGTGGTTTCCGATGAATTTGGACCACCATAGCAAATACCACCTCAAAATGAAAAAATAATGTTGGGAACAAAACGGAAGAAAACAACACTGTGGAAAAAAAATGGTGTTGGTAAATATACGTCATTGTTTATAAATAATTTGACTAAGCTTTCTGGAAGCAAAAGAAAGCCTATTTTTAGTGAACAGTCTTACATGCTCTTATTAGAAACAACTCGTGGAGATCCCATAAGTTGAATAAAATCCCAATCAGAATGTACTAATGCAAATGATATTTTGCTGGCTCTAGGCCAGTGATGGTGAACCTTTTTTTCCTCGGGTGCCAAAAGAGCGTGGGTGAGTGCTATCGCGTATGCACAAGTGCCCACATCCATAATTCAATGCCTGGAGAAAGCGAAAACAGCTTCCCCTGCCTCATAGAGGCTCTCTGAAGGCCGGAAAGGGTCCGTTTCCCAACTTCTGATGGGGCCAGTAGGCTCTTCCCAGGGTTCAAAGGCTTCCCTGGAGCTGGGGGAGGATAAAAGTACTCTCCCCCAGTCCTCTGGAGGCTCTCTGGAAGCCAAAAACACCCTCCTAGAGCCTCTGTGAGCCAAAAATCAGCTGACTGGCACACACATGTACATTGGAGCTGAGCTAGGGCAACAGCTTGGGTGCCAGCAGATATGGCTCCGCGTGCCACCTCTGGCACCCATGCTATAGGTTCGCCATCACTTCTCTAGGCCAATATCTTAGTACCATTGTCCAAAATATAATTGAGGATTTTCTAGTGCTCTCTCTCTCTCTCTCTACACACACACACACACACACACACACACACAAAACTTCCACAGCAATCAATTCTGCATAAAATTGGAAGGTTTGGGGAGTGAACACCATGGTTTCTCAGGCCCAAGAGAATGTATCACTTTTTGATCGCTCCTTGTAGGATTCTACCAATTAGTCCAAGAAGAAGAGGTGCCATACATGCATTTCAGTATCCTGCAGGCTGCCAGATAAGTCAGCCAGAGAAGGGCTATTCATTTTTACGACAGAATGGAAATAGATGTGGACGCACAAAAACCTACTCAGGGATAACGGTAAATCTCTTGCATGGGAAAAAAGGAAACTGCAATAGATCAAGTTTAAGATTAGCCTAACATAGCCAGTCCTTTCTGACAGAGATTGAATCCCATATGCAAAGCATTTGTCCTGCCAGAGTCACAGTCACCTCGGACCTGGGTCAAGTCTACAATGTTTTATTCACACTTACTGGTCCTTAACTAATAATTGCATAATATGGCACTTCCTTTCCCCGGGTTCATCCAGCCCCCTCTCATTTGAATGCATCCCAATGTATTTCTTCCTTGGCTGAAGTAGCTAATTTACCTGTTGGCTGTTCTAAAGTGTCTGCAATGTGCAGTGAGCTGTAGCTATCGGATCTCTTCTTCCCACTCCATGCTTGTACAAGAAATCATCCTTGCATTTGCAAGGGCCATCGGAAGTGCTTTTTCTTCCTGGGAGCATTTGCGATTGTTGAGGCATCCACAGCGCCAGCACTGGCCCCGCTTATGATGCCGAACGTCTAGGGATGGGTTCTAACTTACCTCGCCACCAGTTCGCTTCCTCCTATGCCACTTGGATGCACACGTATGGCGGCGGCGGGTGCGCAATATCTAAAAAAAGCAAAAAAATAGCAAAAATAAAAAATAAAATACTGAAAACAAATGGCGCATGCGCAGTGCCGGAAACTCAGTTTCTGAGCCTGCAGAATAAATAATAAAATAATCCCCCCCCCCCAAAAAAAGACGGCAGCACCTATGGGCCAGCACCGACAGAACCGGCTCTGTGACGTCACCACTGGTTTATTACCAGTTCTATAGATCTGGTGCGAACCGAAAGGAACCCACCTCTGTGAACCTCCCATTCTTCCTATTTTAACACTTGATCGTGTCATAAGCCGGGGAATATACAGGAAGGTATACAGACTGACTCTGTAGCTAAGATGAAGCCTCTTGTCAAAAGAAAAATTGATGAGAGAACTTGCACAGCAGAGAGTGAAACAGTTCCTATCTGGTCTGGAAATGCCATTATCTAATTTACTGCTAGGAATAGCAGCAGGGTTAAGCGACCCCATAACTAAATCTATCCATCACTGTCAGTGCACAGCCAGCACTTCTGCTTTACGCAATCACACCTCCTTGTTCCAAATGGCTCTTTTGGTCTTGCCCGAAGACTTCTCTGGTGTTGGCTAGCTGGGAGCTCTCTACCTAGAGATTGGCATAAGTCAAAGTGCCAATCCGATGACAGGACTGACAGAACTCCCACACCAGATATCCACCAAATGCACCATATTGCAGACATTAACACGTGTGGTGGAGCTGGATTTAACAACCAAATCAACCCAATCCCCCAAGACACTATTTTTCTTTATTGCTGATTTTCTAGTAACAGCCAACAGTCTGTGAAACAGACAGTCGTAAGCAGAACCACAGGATGTACTTAGTCAAAGAGGGTATTACCGCTGCATTCTTCCTATGTGTCAAAAGACTTCATCCACACTGTTACATCATACGTTTCTTTGCAACGCCTGACAAGAAAGCCAAGTTCAAAGTCATACCAAACAGGGGAGTTTTCAGAAGATAATTGGTTCAATTTAGTTATTCCTCTACTCAACATGGAGCTGGTTAGCATTCACTAAATATTTCCAAACGTGTGGTTGCTCTGCTAGCTATGTATTTACCGCACGCTCTTAAAACTGAGAAGAAAATGTCCTAAATGTAGGAAATGCACTCCTTCGAACATATTTACGAGTAATTAATATGGAGCAGTTTCGCGAGACTTGGTAGCATTCCAAAGTCCCCTCTCCTTCCAGAAAGCAACATTTAGTGCCTCACTTCTTCACTCATTGTGGCATTTGGCACAGGAAAACAGATTGATACCTGACAGCTCCTTGCGTACCTGAGACAGGAAAATGAAAAGGAATGAGCGTGCTGCTTGGATGGAGGAAGATTTAGCTCCATAATAGGCAAGTGTTGAATAATTAAGCTTCTACTGCTGTGACATGGCAATAGGGAGCAGCCAGAGCAGCAGTAAATGCAAGTCTGCCCAAGAGCAAAGTTTCTTGGCTTCCACATCAACTCATTCTGGCTTTTTTCCTTGAATTCTGGTTGAAATGTCTCCTTCCTCATCAGTGAGGAACTGGCAACATGAAATGGCTTTGGCAGCACTTAACACAATTCCTCATCCAAAGAAATAATGACTTGATTTTTCATTAGAGTTTATTACCTTGGTACATATTCCCCCTTTCCTGACATCCTGACTTGGTGTATCAAGAGGCAACTTCTTGGATCATAAGTAGACATAAGCTGCTGGGTGTAAATTTGGGGAGCAGTTGATCCCATGATACCTTGAGGACTCTATCATTGCCATCCAATGAAGGAGATTAAAAAGAAAGGAAGTGCAAAAGTAGGCTTAACCTCCCCAGTGAGCAGATCATTAATGATGCTATGTGAAAATACATATTTCCTAGCTGCACAGAAACAACTATCCTGAATAATTGGTCCTTCTTACCATCTAGGATTGATCTTGTAATATTAAAATGCACAGAACATACCAAAACCATTTCTTAAGCCCTGCATTAATAAAAAATATTCTAATTATTCTAATTATACATAAGATGAATACAAGTCTTAATGTACTTTTTAGTGTATTTGAGAGATCATTAGGAAGTTTAGAACTTTGGGATGATAATAGTAGCTGTGCAATTAGTGGCTATTATGAGCCTTGTAAACTTATTAGATTCTACTTTTTACTATTTATTCATTAAAATAAACCGGGGTGGAACTTTTCATTTCAAGTTACTTTTTTTTCAAACATGAAACTTGTTTTTCTCCTAAAATTGAAAATGGAAACATTATTTTTCATGCCTGTTTCTTGAACTGTATAATAACCTGAGTGATATAGCTATATACTTTAAAGATATATTCTTTTCATCTCACATCCCCATTTTTCATGTACACTAGTATATATATAAACTCAACTTTCCTTTTCAACAGTAGGGTAGGACATTGCAGAGGGTTTTAGATGTTTTTAGAAGTACCGTATTTTTCAGAATTCAGAATACAGTTCCTCCTCAAATGCCTTAGTATTTGAGGAGGAAAATAGGGGGGAAATCTGCCTACGAGGTATTCATCTGGCTAGCGTCCTTAGTCTCTAGTCAGCTTCAGCACATTATTTTATACCCTGGTTAGGGCTGGAAAAAACATTTTTGGAGCAAGTGGCAATTAAAAAAAGCCTGCAAAGACTTACGGTTGGAACCAATCTTTGGAGAGAATAGCCATGAAAAAGCTTACAAGCTGGGAAGATCATTAGCACCTCATTAGGGCTGGGGGGGGGGAACTTAAGCTACAGTATATTCAGAGTATAAAATGCACCCAAATTTTCAGACTTTTAGGAGAGAAAAAGGTACATCTTATACTCCAAAAAAATATGGTGTCTGTCACAGGTAAATTTTCATTCATAAGAGTCACTTATGAAATGATGATACTTCTGGAAGTTTAAAACAGGGCAGGAATTGACGGGTGTCTGATATATGATGTTTGCCATCAAGCACAACCCACAATATGCTCTTGTGTCAATCAAAATACATAGAGAGGGATTTTTCATCATTTCATTTTTTACATGAGATCATTTTGATACAATCCAGGCTTGCTGCTAATGCCACAGAGCATGATGGAGATATCTGGTAATCAGAGGTGTCTGCAAGGGGTGAGCCAGCAAATCTAGGTAGAACTATTTATCCCAACATCTGATACAAGTATACACAGGCAAAGTTTGCATCATAGTATCATTTGTGTGATGTCATTTTGTGGTAAACTTAATTTGATACAATATTTGTTGGTGACTCTTTTCTTAATCATGGTTATTAATGTATACACAAAAGCATATACCCACAATGTCTATTGGCTCATGGACGATTGCTACCACATACAGCAACCGCATCAAGGTTGCTATATGCACAAAGATAGAAGACCACAGAAACACCAACAATTGAGGATTGCCTTGTAAATGTGCAAAAATGGCTATATTGACTTGATTAAGAAGGGAACTACAACTACTGGAAAAATATTGAAATGCTTTGTAGATTTTTTTCAATTGGAAATGGGAAAAAAAACCAAGTTCTCAATTTTGAGATTTATTGATTAAAAGGTTTCTTTATAGGAAGAAGAGAACTTTATTATGCTTTGTAATTGCTGCAAAGAAGATTGGAAGTTGCTGCTTTAGATTACTTTTTCTTCATGTTTTTTATTTTTACTTTTTCTTTTTTTACCCCTTTATAATCTTTCCTTTTTCTATTTCTTCTTTTTTTTTGTAGTTTTTAAAAATCTTTGTAAAATCTTATTTCAATGAAAATTATTCATAACATGTCCACAGAAAGATACAAAGATAATAAGGAGTTCTTCTTTAACATCAAATAAGCAGAGGATCCTCATCCTTAGAATCTTTACTCTGAGGAGTAAAGGCAGAGGAGACGCTTATTATTTCCTTTTCAAATGAAAAACAAAACATAAAGAAACAAAAAACCCTGGGTCTTGATTTTTGTATCTAAAAGAATAGATTGTAGTGGTATAAATTACTAAGGATCAACATATGAAAATGAGCATTGTTCTCAAAGCTGTATCACATCACAAGAACTGAGATTACCCAGAAATCAAACTCTTGTCTTATTTTAAATTAAACTTCAGTCTTCAGGATCTTGAAAATTCAGGTTGCAAATCCCCTTAAAGACACACTGCCTTGTCCACAAATAATAAATACATTCCAGGACAAATGAATGTGCCTATTCCTGTGATAAGGAAGAGGATGCTATTAAAACAGGAGGGAGGCAAACTAAATTGACCATGGGCCAGCTTATACCGAAGATGATTTTATTGTTAAGATCCACATTGCTAATGTTGGCCTCTTCCTTCTCAAATCTATTGCAATCTGAGGACTACCAAGGATAGTAACTTAGGACAGCAACATGCGACGTAGCTCCTGGCTAGAGGTGACAGGTAGTGAGCAGGTAAAGTTTTCACAGACATAAGCAGTAGCTTTTCCATCTTTCTTTTCCAGAGAGGAGAGAAAACCAAGCTGCTGGTAGAGGAATCCTGTTTTATCCCCATCAGCAAGAATCAGCACCTGAAATAAATTTATCACAAACAAGATCAGGGGCTAGGTCCATGGTTATAATACAATTTGTTCTTCCTCCAAGCACTATGGATTTGATTAACATGGAGACAACCTTATAAAACATTTAAAAAATGCTGATGTTTCACATCCCCAAACACATGGAGCACTTGTTGCTTTTATAAACCATCATGCCACCAAAAATAAGGCTGGCCCTGGCCCTGATTCTGATGGTCTTCCGACAAATGCTCAAAATCTAGTTGTTCTCCTATAATTTTTCTGTACTCCTCTCTTTTTCCTGGCACTCATTTCTCACTGTATTCCTCTACCATCTTCAGATTAAGATCCTATGTAGCACTACTAAAGCACTCTTTCCCCATAATAAAGTAATAAAATTAAAAAGTCATTCAATATAGCAATATATGTTTTTTTCATATTTATTCTAAATTAAATTCAGTTTAATGGGAGGAGCTGATCTGCAACTTCAGTTGGAGGTTCCTTTTGCAACTTCTAATAATACCCTATTCATGGCATCAGCTGCTGCTTCCTGCTCAGCAAAAAAATATGGTTTTTCATCATTGTTTCTGTTAATTGCAATGTTTACCTATGCCATAATTAAAAAGAAAAGTACATTGATAATTCAAGTCCATCCCTCCCTGCAGAAAACAGCAATTGACAACAAGGCACTGAATTAGTATGACTGTGTAGATGCTCAAAAGAAAGATATTAATGATAGAAACTACAAGGAGAAAGCTTCTAATCAAACTCTCACCACTTCTTAAAAGACTCAATAATATTTTATTTTCATGTATTGTGACTGAACTTTACATTGAAATATACAGTATACTACAAATACATTCCCCCAAAAAACTGAGAAGACCATAAAAAATAATGTAGGCAATTAGTTAGCAACAACATACCCCTTTCCAAAAAGCCTGTATTTTTCAACTAAATAGTGATGGGATTGGTTTGGGAGATAGGAATCTGTCTCACTATATATTTCAGCTAGATCCAGATCCTTTCCAGTCATAAGATTCAAAAAAGCACAGATAGTTTTTGGAACAATCAACAACTTCTTCCTCTCTTTTGTTTTCATTGCAAGAGAACATGCACTGAAAGTCCTGATCAGCATTCTGGATAGACTAAGGTAAAACACAACAATTTGATTTTAGTAAAGGACAATTTATGTTAACTGCCTCCCACTTCAGATACTCAGGAATTCTAATGTTGTCCAACTGAATTGATAAATTTGACCTGTGTAACAAAACTGGAGAGTTACTAGGTTGTGACTCAAATTAAGAAACTATAAATAAGAGCCTCTGAAACAATCAGGTAGCCCAGCTCTCTATATCATATATTATTCTGGTTCAATACTGATTAAGGAGATATAGCACTATGACTTAATTCAAGACAGTTTGTCTTTTCACAATTCCTGACAGTTGTGATCAGGGATTCTGATCTGTGTGGCAGTTTGGTGAAGGGAGTTTGTGTTCCTGCTCCTATTTCCCTGCCGCCCTCTCCACTTCTAATCCATCTGTGCCACAACTAATCTGCAATCAACATAGCCATACTGTTGCCACCCCCACTAGCCCAGCAGTCTTCAAAAGCATCACTCTAATTGAATTCAAACTGCATTAGTCACTTTTTACAGCATGCCAACTTCCTGTATGTAGGATCTGAAGTTTCAGCTAGTTGTCTATCCCTGTGCTTCTGCCCTGAATATTGAACTGATGCAACATTATGTGAAGAGTTGAATATTAAGCTAAAGATAAAATAAAATGAAGATAAATACTATACTTATGAGACGTTTCTATGTCCAAAGCTGGCATAAGCAACAGAATCGTTATCTGAAGGAATGGCCTGGCGAAAAGACCTAATCCACACTAAGTCATTCCCACTGGAAAGTTGATTCCTTCCCTTCAGCAATAAAAAGAAGTGAGCAGTACATGACAAGCATGGTTTCCAGTCAAAGAAATCAACTAGATAATGTGTTAGGCCTTTCTCATTAATGTTAATATTAATGGGTAGATTGGTTGCATTTGGAGAATTGTTTGCAAAGCTAGGAGGATTCTATTGCAAAATAGAAAAGAAACAAAACATCAAGAATACTTGTGTGGTTTTTCTCAGCCCATTTTTCTGGACTATCTCACACTTCCCCCAAGAGTATTCACATATTTCAAAAAGGCACTTGTCTCCAATCATTTGGCTTTTATTTTGGAAACCCATCGGCAAAGGCAAGAGCTCAACCAATCTCATTGTGCATGCTGTATTTTTCAGAGTATAAGATACACCTTTTTCCTCCCTAAAAGTGACTGAAAATTTGGGTGTGTCTTATATTCTGTATGTAGCTTATATTCTGTATGTATGTCCCTTCCATCTCTATCATTCTGTTTCAATCTCCTGCTTGAGCTGGGGGTCAGACTAGATAGCCTCTGAGGTCCCCTCCATCTCTCTGATTCTGTAACAGTCTCCTGAATGAGAAGGGGGTCAGACTAGAACTGGTGTGTGTGTATATGAAAGAGCTCCCAAAGCCCCCTCCCCATTTTGGGGACCCTCAAGATGAACTGGTGTGTGTGTGTGTGAAAGAGCGAACTGTCCCATTCTTTCCTTCACAAAGTAGCATTTTGTTAGGACCGTTCTGATTGGATGGTGGCGAAATGTCCCAAGTGGCCAAAAGGCTGTGGCTGAATGTGGATTTTTGTGACGAAAGGACTGGGGCGAATAGCTAGGGGCCTTTTGGCGAGGGAGATAATGCAGCGGCCGATCAGCTGCTGCGGAAGAAAGAGCTTCATCCAACTGGCGGAGGTAAAATGTCCTAAACCCCTATTAATCCTGGTTTTCTCTACTGTGTTAGTAGAGACAAATCTCTCTCTTCTACTTTGCTCATCCCTTCAAGAAACAGGTAGAAACCAATCTTGAATGCATTTGGCTATTCTAACATTTAAATTCACAGCCAGGTTTTCTGTTTTAAAAGATGAAAATATAAATTCAATCTCTTTCCTAGTTAATCCACAAAAATGAAACTGTGTAAAGAGAACAAAAGTTGACAAATTCAACAAACTATTAAAGCCCAGAAGATGTTTTTTATTTGGAACAAGTCAGAAATGACAGCCCCTTAATAACTAAACAGCTCTACTATGTAAACATATCCCGCACATTTTCCTATTTTAATTCTATTGATGTGAGGTCAGAATTGCCAACGTCACCTTCCATCTCAATTCATACAGTTACCTTCTTCCCTGAATATTATTCATTCCCGTAGACAAATCATTTTTATAAGTGTCAGAAAATAAGTTTCCTATCCTGATTCGGTTCATCTCCAGAAGATATGTCACAGAACAGATGATCCTTTATTCTCAACTTGACAAGACAATATTCTGCAGAAAATTTGAACCTTGTTTCTCATCAGCAATGTTTGGGGTAGAAGGATGCCAGCTCAACTTTATCCAAACACACTTGCAAGTATTTTACTGATCCATATAAGGGGCAGCCAGGGAAGTCATTCCTACAAGAGGGTCAAAGCATCGTCTCTTAGATAAATGGCCTTATCCTCATAGTTTTGGAAAACAGCTCCTTTGCACTAGGAGCAGGGGTAGGCAAAATTGGCTCTTCCATGACTTGCAAACTTCCACTCCCAGAATTCCTGAGCCAATCATGCTAGCTCAAGCATTCCGGGAGTTAAAGTCCCCCAAGGTAGTGTACTGGGACCTATGGTCTTCATTCTCTACATCAATGATCTTTGCGATCTCATCACAAGCAACTGTGTTCTTTTTGCAGACGATGTAAAACTCTTCAACACCACTGATAACACAACTACTCTGCAAAAAGACCTAGACTCGGTTTCTGACTGGTCCAACACATGGCAACTCCAAATCTCAACCAGCAAATGCTCTGTCCTACACATCGGCAAAAAGAATCAGAACTTCAAATACAAACTTAATAAACAAATTATCACAGATAATCCCCACTCGGTCAAGGACCTCGGAATACTAATAACTAAAGATCTAAGTGCCAACGCCCACTGCAACAACATCGCCAAGAAGGCCTCAAGAGTTGTTAATCTAATCCTACATAGCTTCTGCTCTGGAAATCTCACACTACTTACCAGAGCTTACAAAACTTTTGCCAGACCCATCATAGAATACAACTCAGCTGTTTGGAACCCATACCTCATTTCTGACATTAACACCCTTGAAAATGTCCAAAGATACTTCACCAGAAGAGCCCTTTACTCCTCTACCCGTAACAGAATACCCTACGAAACTAGACTTACATTCCTGGGTCTTGAAAGCTTAGAACTACGACGCCTTAAACATGATCTAAGTATTGCCCACAAGATCATATGCTGCAATGTCCTGCCTGTCAAAGACTACTTCAGCTTCAACCACAACAACACAAGAGCACACAACAGATTCAAGCTTAATATTAACTGCTCCAAACTTAAATGTAAAAAATATGACTTTAGTAATTGGGTTGTCGAAGCGTGGAACTCATTACCGGGCTCTGTAGTATCATCCCCTAACCCCCAACATTTTACCCTTAGACTATCCACGGTTGACCTCTCCAGATTCCTAAGAGGTCAGTAAGGGGCGTACATAAGCGCACTAGAGTGCCTTCCATTCCCTGTCCTATACTCTCTCCTATATCTCATATATCTTCTCTACTATATCCTCTATAACCTTCATTGTGTATTATTGTGTATTGGACAAAATAAATAAATAAAATAAATAAATAAAACATGTCATAGAAGAGCCAACTTTGCCTACCCCTGCACTAGAGCAATCAGTTGAAAATTGACCCTTTTCCTGTTGATGTGAAAAGCAGAGCCAAAAGTTCTTTATTCTCTTGATAAGAAAATTCTACTTAACAGCACAATGTCCAGAGTTCCAGAGTCCCTGTATCAATTTAATGTCAGATCTTATGTTTTGGGTTGCTTTCAGACAAAACAGGGTAGTACTTGGGAATCCTAACAACTCCTGCTTGTTGTCCATTTTTCTTGGCTTTTAAAAGGCTTTTTTCTTAAGTATCCTACCCACCTGCTCAAAACCTGCACCCTGCTCCAGAGGGGCATTTAAATTGTAAATTCCTCTATGTTTTCCTCTTGCCCACTCATTTTGTTAATTTAATTTTACATGCATTGTAATTGAACTATATCCAACTGCTTCTCTAAATGCTATTCTGTTAGGCAGAACTTAACTTTAGGACACGTTAGGCTCCATTTTCTGTTATTCAACATACCTATGAAAAATGTCTCTCATCTTTCCCACCACAGTTCAAATTGGGGCCTCTAGAATGTTTTCTTGGCCAGTTCAAAACTGCAGCAGTTCCTGCTACAGTGTCATTAGGTCATCCTTAATCATGCCTGAGAAATGAATGACTGCAGCATTAATTAATTTTTACAATACAGAAATTATTATTAGCTCTCATAGGTCCTGGAAGCTAATGGAAAGAGCACCGACATGAAACTTGCAAGACGGACCAAAGGTCTAAAACAAAACTAGCCTTATTGAAACAAAAAATACGGGGAAATATACCGAGCATGTTTGTTATTTTAGTGCTTCCATCTTACATTGAAGGATTCCCAGTGATCAACATTTTTAAAAAATTTAAATGTATTGGCCACCCTCCTGCTATGAGCAATTACAAAGGTAGAGAAAATTATTGGGTCACAAAAGCAAATGTAAATATCTCTTAACTTAGCCTTTTCCAACCAGGTTCATTCTGCATATTTTGGCATCAACTATATGATTTTAAACTTATACATGTACATTCTCATACACATATCCACACATTAAAAAAAATAATGCAACTAATTCAGAAAATAAGCTCAACAAACTAAAACAACAATGCAACTATCAAATTCAGAAATGTGTTTCTCACATCAACTATCTTGGAAAGTAGTGATAATTCATCTCTGAAACACTAACAAGGTCACTTAGACACAGGAAAGCAAGGGAAAGCAGCAAACACACATATATCATTCCAAATAAAATCACAGCTAAGGTATTTATTACCTATTATTACCTATTTTAATAAGGACATCTTCACCACTCTGTCTCAAATATATCAAATTCTATTTACCCCCAGTATTTACTGTACATGTAAGTTGCTGCAATTTTTAAAAAATCACAATCATATTTATCCATTCAGCAACATCATTTTTTTTCTTGTTTCTGTGCTAGGCAGAATGCAGTGTATTGCCAATTCTCTTCTTCCTCAGTGAGATGTCCCAAATATTCTGTTCATAAACTTGGCTGTTTTTATCTTTTCTCTGTAGACTTCCTAGCCCGGATTCTTTGTTTACTTATTTTCTCCCCAGTCTAAGAAGTCAACCCCTGACCTTACCTACTGTATGTTCTCTCTTCCTTTTGTGAAGATAAATTGCCATAATTTCCCTTCCAAAAACTCCAAGTCTACTGATATTGTCCACCTATTTTACCACAAAACACTAAGAATCTTCCTATTGGCCACTTTCTTTGCCAGGAAATCAACTTAGTATATTCAGGGTTCCTTCAGGATAGACACAAGCCCTCCTCACTATCAACATGTGATGTATTTTGTTTCTTACTTTTTTCCCCCCCCGGCATTCTTTTATGTTGGCCTTATCTTGAATTCTGGGAATGATTAATTACCAATTCATGTCCAATCTGAAATTCATTAATTTGGTGTTGTTGGGGGTTTTTTACAGCCTCCCTGAGGTCTTCTTGGTCAGGCAGGATAAACGAAAAACAGAAGATTAGCACTCAGTGGACAGTAGAGATAATGAAATCCTTTACAATTATCCTTTGGCTATTAATAGGGCAGGGAATAATAAACCAGAAAGTTAACTCTCCATTCCCAAATCATTGCACTGTCTATCCACATTGCTCTCTGATTCTCTGCCAGAACAAAGTGATATGCCACCTTCCTTTTTGCCTTGAGAAGATACTGTAGTTTACAGAAGGGATGTGTCTTGCTTAAATTAGAAGAAATTTGGGTTTTTCTCTGTTGTTGTTTGCCTTTGGGGCAAACAACAAATATAGCTAACTTTTATCCAGAATATTTAGATTGTTCAATATTTTTTATTTCTTTCACTATTGCTTCCTCTCACTGAAATTTTCTTTATTTGGGCTCATTGCTTTCATCTCCTGACTCATTGTTATTTCATCCAAATACCTTTATGTTGACCAATTCTGTTCTAGAGTGTCCAAAGAATCATCATGTCAGAATACTGTGGGTTTTTTTTTTAATGGATTCTGTATTATTTTGCATTTCTGACAATCACTAGTCAATATCAACTTTAATTCTGAAACATTTTCTCCAGAAAATATCCACCCCCTTGGTCAGCACTTCTGACGATTCTATGAAGGACACATTAAATCTTGGAATCCTGAAAACTTAGCTACTGCTTATTTACTTTACTTTACTTTATTTATTTATTTTGTCACTTGTCGGGGGGGGGGGGAGAAAAATGGAAAAGGACTAAAAGTACCATTTATGATGCCAGTTTGCAGTGGAAAAAGAGCAACTAACTCTTGAGGAGATTTTTACCTCAGTACAAACAGTAACCTCCTCCAAACTTAGAGCCTTTTGCCATG
Organism: Erythrolamprus reginae; assembly: GCF_031021105.1. Classification (NCBI taxonomy): domain Eukaryota; kingdom Metazoa; phylum Chordata; class Lepidosauria; order Squamata; family Dipsadidae; genus Erythrolamprus; species Erythrolamprus reginae. The sequence goes on along the minus strand of NC_091951.1, from coordinate 153,890,776 downwards.
GAGTTGAAATGCTACCTAAATATTCTTAAGTGGGCAGAAAACATTGACAATATTGATTTGTTGCCCTGGTGCTGATCCCAATCCTGCTTCCATTCACTGCAGTCACTTGATTTCTTTATTGCGTATTAAGTGACAAATCTTAAGAGGTTTTATACACCTTTAGGCTTGGAAACAAAGGGGAAACTGCCATTTTATCTATAGCTAAGGACTATTTAAGCTTATATTACTTATGGCCTGGGAATAAGATGAAAACAACATTGCATAAAAAATACACAGCATAAAAAATGAAGTTGCCAAGGTATATTTGTGCTGTAGATAGATGCAAGTTAAAACATGCCCAGCATCTAAATTCAAAGTAAGGGTGGTTTCTTGTGTCACTCTTTTGTTTCCATTTCAAGGATACCTTTACTATACTGTATTCTTCCAGGAGAAATTAATTACTGAGCATCAAATTCATTATATTCACCCCAGTAGATTTAGCTATCAATACTTTGCTGCCATGGACTAAAGAGAGGTTTCAAGTGAAACAATAGTACTTTCTTTTAAAAACCTGTTATCTGGCTTGCCTGAGCAGCAATCTCATCTATATAATAAAATGAGTTAAAGTTATTTCATCACCTAGAGGAAGGAGGATCAATGAATAGGAAAGAGAAGCTACAAAAAAAAATTAAGAGATGCCTTTTGCAAAAGGCCATGAAACAATTTAGGAAGTTAATTCTTCTCCAGGCTAGTTAGCAAATACCACCTTGTCTATCCTATTTCATCTGAATTCCAAACCTCAGACTTCCTTTTGATTTTTCCATAGACTGAACACTTCTAGTTCTGCTCAGCTAGAATATAGGCAGCCCGTAGTGCAGATAAGCTTCAACAGATCCCATGCACCAAACCACAAATTCTTATTTTGTTCCCATTCCCTCTGCTTTGACACGATTTAGCATTGTCTTTTTTTGTTACATTTACACTATCTTCATTTATAATTTTAATTTGAGGGCATTAGAATACTGTTAGGCAGGCCTGTTAAATATGCCATTACTATACCTGGTAATATAATCTAGTCTTTATCTTTATAAAGTGTATTATGTGAAAGCTTGATGAGCAGTGAAACCCATATTTATGGTCTCATCTGGTGAAGATCATGGCGAACAGAAGAATGTGATATGAAATATAAAAGGAATAAATGGTAATGAATGAAATACAATAGATATCTATAGTGCCTATGAAACCAAGAGAAAGGGGAAGGGGGGAATAGTTCTAAATGCAAGTAGTATTTTATTTTATGGCCTGAAGTAGATGAACACATGCCACAAAGTAAAAATGTAAGTTTTATTATGTATAGAAAGGCCTAGTATCTAAGTTTGAAATGTGTATCATCTGGAGTGTAATGAATATATATGAAAAATCCCTATACTGGGGACATGTGCATGATAAACTCTGGTTGTGGGGTGATTAAAAAACCAAGAATGAATGTGGGGAGCAATGCAACATTTTGAATGAATCTGAGGAAAAAGACATTTTGTTATGTGACATAAATGGATGGATTAAAACGAGATGAAAAAGTATACCAAAAATTATTGTCCATTCACAAGTGCAACTAAAAATGACAGTGTCAGGTATCTACTCAGAAAAGCTATTTTTTGTTTCATGGGTTAATGTTAACACTACCCAAAAACAGGATCTAAAAAGATGATTGCTTTGATTGTTTATAACAAAAAATGGAAAGAAACAGTGAAAGATACAAGGATAATTGGAGATTCTGAATGTAGGACAATCATTTTTAATGGTGCCAAAAATGGATCATAGAAAAAATTGTCATGGAATAAAAAAGGCAGAAATAATCTAGAGTGGATGTAGAATGATTCCAAGAAAACAAAGTACAAGCCATTTATGAGAAAATATTAAATACTGTAGTCTCATATGAAAAGTAGACATGGAGAAAGATAATATTGAATTTGCTTGGAAGTAGTTACTTGAAGTTACATTGAAAATATAAGAAAAGTGTATCATATTATGCAAATGATAAATGAAAAAAAGACACTTTTTTGACTGAAAAAGAGTATATGAGAAAAATGCAAATTAAAGCGTGACTGATACAAAAGAGAGAGACATTTATTTAATATTGTATTTGAAGTCAAGGATAGGTGAAAGAATGTAATCAAACAGAGGAAGGAACAATAAAAAGAAACAGAAAACACACGGCAATTTTGCTTGACATTTTTTAAATGCTATGGAATTGGATGAAGAGGACTGCATCAGGAGCTTCCAAAATAAAACAGAATTAGAAAGTATAAATTATAAAACTATTTAGGATAAAACCTAAAATGAAAGAAGGAATGCTAAAGGAACATTTTAGAAATTTGAGAATGGTGGTGATACGTCAATAAACAAGACTAAAATGAATGTTATAATGAGAGCGTGCTGGAAGAACTGAATGAAAGGAAAGTCAAGCATGCTGACTTAAACTATGGAAGATTGTATTTGTAGAATGACTGTACATTAATTCGCCCATCATCTGTCAAATTATTTAATGGAGGTGTTTAGGAAGGTGTCTGAAAGAATTCTGATTGAAAGAGTATAAGAAAGGCCAAAGATAAGAAGTGCAATTCTGTTATTTGAGTTTATGCCAAACAGAGTCATGTGCAGATTATATTTTTGTTTTTTAGCAGATTGCTGAAAGACATATGAATGTGAGAAAGTTCATTCCATGTTTGCTGATATAGAAAAAACATATGACATAGTAAACAGGTTTGAATTACATAATGTTTTTCGTGAAAGGCAAAAATTACACTAAAGTGAAGCATGCAGAAGGAATACCAAATGATTCAAAACAAACAATGAGTTAAGAACCATATACCCCCTTGGTTATTTAATATACCTATTTATGAAAGCATAAGGAATACTTGTAGTGATATTGTACGTTTTTACAGAGACATTGCAACAAGATGTAACAAGATATAATATTAAAAAATCGTACTTAGACTTATATGCTGCTTCACAGTGCTTTACAGCCCTCTCTAAGCTATTTACAGTGTCAGCATATCGCCCCCAAAAATCTGGGCCCTCATTTTACCACCTCGGAAGAATGGAAGGCTGAGTCAATCTTGAACCTGGTGAGATTTGAACTGTCAAATTGCAAGCAGCCAGCAAGCAGCAGAGGTAGCCTGCAGTACTGCACCCTAACCACTCTGCCACCATGGCTCTTAGTATTTGGGTTTCACAGAGAAAATGAGATAAGTGACTGCCAATTTCATATAAATGGCAAAAATATTCCTTGTTAGAATGTTAGTAAAGGTAGAAAAATCTTAATTTGGGCAAAATCTGGTAACTTTGTAGTAAAGCTAGTGGTAATTCTGACGTTAGTTTGACAAGCCAAAACACCTGTGTTTGAGAGTGTATTTCTGCTAACTTTGTTTATATAGAATTGAGAGTGGAATAAGTCACATAAAAGTAGGCAATGTACAATGGAAAGGGATTAGATAATAAATACATATGATAATACAGGAAGAGATTAGGAAAGAATGAGAAGTAAATGGACCAAATTTAAAACTGAGTGGCCATTATGAAAATATATTAGTCCTCCAGAGAATGAAAGAAATTGCAAATAAATCTAGGAAGGAAGAATTGATTTTTATTTTTTTACAGTGAACATATCTCCATGTCAGGCAAAGATTTCCTTCCAAAGTTCTTCACTGCAGTTAAGAGGAAATTGAATTAAACTGTGAGAATAGAATTTAATTTCCAGGCTGTTTGATTTGATCACGCTTTCTACCCCTTGGTTCATTTGGGAGTTTATCCCAGAACATATAAAGGTTGCACAGAACAAAAAAGCTAATACAGCTCTTGAAGAAAGAGCAGGTTATTAACACTGACATAGGCAGACTTGGCTTCCTACCGCTAATATGGTGTTTTCAACATATGGAAAATGGGTCACTGGCTTTATGTCCTTCTCGAAGAACGTTTGATAAAACATGAGATGAGATCAAGCAAAAAGAGACATGAGCAATGAAAAGCACAATGAAAACAAGTTCCTCCATGAGCAAGTTCAAAAGATGCCAGATAGTCACTTCTTCTTCTAACAGATGCCTGTAGAGCAAACATTAACTGAAAGATCATCTACTGTAGCAAATCTCTTTGATGGTGCCGGACAGTTCTAGAGGAATTCTTACATGTTTTACTTACATGTTTTACACATGCTCTCCCCCACACACACTTCTCCAACCTACTATTTTTCATACACATGCATACTCAAACATTGCTCTTCATATAAAAATATGTGTGGATGTATGCTTATTACACTTCATCTTCTCAACAACTTTTGAGATGAGATAGCTTGAGAATTGATGCAATATGGCCCATAGAACAGCTCAAGCCAGGTCCTTCAAAAAAAATTGTTTTAACCTGTTTATGATAGTTCAGCGTTTAGCAAGTATTGCCACTTTATAAGACTTCTTCCTCTTTTTACTACCCCTTGTTGCCTTCTGAAAATACAAGGAAGCTAGTGTCCAGAAAGGAGACAGAGTATGTGTTCATATAAGGGTTATCAGAGTATGCCCAAATGGAAATTGGTGACCCTGGTGCAAGTGATTGGATGTGTTTGCACTACACTATTCCAGCCTTCCTCACTGGTGCTTTTTTGAACTAAAAAGGGCACCGCCTTTGAGAAATGTGCATTAAGAGATGGAGTAGTACATTATAGATAAGTTTAGAAATTTGTACAGATTGCTTCAAGACTCCTAGCCTCTTAGAGATACTCTTAGGCCAGATGCAGACAGCTACTTCTATCCTCTCTTATCTGTCTCCCCATTTTATTCAATGGGATATATTCTCCAAAAAGCCAGGTGTCAATCAGTAGACCAGATGCATCATAGCAAATGTAACAATTGCCAGAACTGTTATTAAAAGCTGCTTTCAGACAGCTACTTTATTTCCAGTAGAAAAGCTACCTCTCCCAACCCAAAAAAACCTACTACCTCCCCACCACCACCACCATTGCAGAGATTCTCTGGCAGGTATCGCATTCACTTTTACCTTGAAATTTTCTTAAGTAATTCTTTTATATAAGGTAACAAACAACATGTGCTTGTCTGGATCAGGCAAGCCAGGTCCCATCCTTGCTGTTGATTTGAACTCAAATAAAGCTCTTTCTGCACAAGTCAATTAACAGATATGGACGGCAGCTATAGTCCCTAGCTCATCTCCACCTCAAACTGTTTTTTTCAACTATTTCATTATGTTAAATATTCTGGGCTGCTGGGGTATATTTTCAAGCTAAATTTAGACAGAAAAAACACCTAAACACTGCTAAATTTAAGTAACAAAAAGATAGGTATGGCAAACCAGTACATGAATTTAGGTAAAAATCAAAGCACATTTAGGATTAAGAACTTAAACATTTAATGCAATTAAATCCATTTAAACTGCCACATTAATTTAGCCTCTCTGCATAAAAATTAAATAAACGGCACAATCAACTTTTTTCCCTGCTGTTACCCAATTCATTCATTGCTAAGAAAACTGTACATTTCCATATAGAATTTCTGTCAATTTTAAGAACCGTTACATGGGCAGTCCAAAGATGACAGTTGGGCCAGGTATATCAAAGTAGTTTCTCATGAAGAAAACATTAAAAAACCTCATGTAAAGACTTACATTCCCCAAAAGGAGGCACAGGTAAATCAACTTATGCTTTGCCATTTCTAGATACAGTCGCCACCAACTTAGATTCTGCAGTCTTTACTGTATGTAAAAGGATACAGTAGTACATGCTAGTGATAAGGTACATGCTAAAAGGAGGTTATAGGACTTGAAATACATCCCATAAAGTGTGAAAAACTATTAAGGGGAAAGGGAGATGGCCAAAGAGTCATGCTTGAATGATTTGGTTCCTTTTTATGCCGTTGAATTTATGAAAGTAATTTACTCCCCAGCCCAGAAATTTCTGATCTCATGTTGCATAGGAAAACAATAAAAGCCAGACTACCTAAAAAAAGAAAGAAAGAACAGAAAAGCCAATGTCTAACTGATGGCTCTTACCCTGTTAGGTGAGTAAGTAGAATAGTAACAGTGCAGTAGCTCTCGGGTATCTTCTCTTTTTAGATCGCCACAAATAACAACCTGTTCAAAGTATAAAGTAGTACATTTTTAGTCCTTTATAAAGGGTAAGTAACTCAGTAAGAACATTGTCCAGTAGAGACTTACTAATAAAATACAACAGACTTAGGCTTAGGAGAAATATTCGCTCTCTCTAGATGCACTGAACAGGACATTCTCAATGTGTAACAATGTATAAGAATGCTAGATTGAATTCACTGACATTTTCACTGAGTTTCTTTTATTGGGAACAAGCATATTAGGTGTAAGTTTTTTTTCCGCTTGCTCTTTCTTTTTGGTCTCCCTCCAAACTTAGAAATTGGAAATATTTTTTAGCTTGTCTTATGACTTATGAGATTTTTGCTCCAGTTTAACCCACTTTTTAAATTAAGGCTATTGAAAATGTATCACAAATCCTGGAGTTCGGAAGAGAAATAGAAGTTAAGCTTTACCAAAATATGATCTTGGCTTTTAGGCTGGCAATGATAGAAGAGAATATCATACAAATTGTCACAATTCATAACCATAAAGAAAGGGGGGAAAGTAAACAAGTAAAAAATGATATCAACCACCAAATAGTATCTCTAAAGAAACTAAGTTGTAATAGCAAACTATTTACTAAACTTATTCAAACACAATTGAAAAAGAACTTGAAATAGAAACATAGAAACATAGAAGACTGACGGCAGAAAAAGACCTCATGGTCCATCTAGTCTGCAGATGTGCAGATTAGCCTTGTTTCACACTGTACCAGTTAATGAGGGCTCAGAGCAGGCATCAAGGCAACCAGTGTGGAGGTTGTCCAAGGACAGACATATCTCACTATTGCTAAGGAAAATACAGAGCAGACTTAAGAAATAAAAGGGCAGGACTTTAATAATTCTACTGTGAAAATCTCAAATCTTCCCTCTAGTCCCCAATTTACAACCATTCATTTAACAATAGTTCAAAGCTATGACAGCCTCAGAAAAAGTAGCTTACAACCTATCCTTGACATTATGATCATCACATTATCCCTGCAGCCATGTGATTGGCTGCTTGCCAGCCAATGTTGGAATATTTATGTGTTGGAAAAGTCATATGGTAGCTCAGTCAGCCAATGAGAATAAAGTGCTATTGAGCATGTGCAAAGAACTAGGCTTGGAGCTGGGTGTGGTTTCCAGTCTCAGTCGGTTATGGGTCTGTCTCAAGTCTGTCTATGTAAAGTCTTCATTGTCCTATGGTTCTAAATGGGCTGTGGCCCCATAGTGGGACACAGCCAGGGGGGAGGGGGGATGGACCAGGGGTGGGCTACTGCCTGGACAGGAGGAACGTAGTAGGGTAGCGAAAATGGAGCTCCATCCCAGAGCACCCAATTTGCACTGAAAGATGTTGAAAGAAAATGCAGGGTGTCCTGCATAAGCCACAGCCACAGTATGGTAGTAAATATTTTGGTAGCCCTTCACTGGGGGGGACCCCTGTGCTAGACTACTACAGTGCTAATCGGAAAAGGAATGCTAACTATTCTTACTCCGAACCCTCCCAATGGACAAGATACCTAATTAATAATTGGGTAAATCTATTTAAATAAAATGTAGTGTGACTACATTTAAAAAATCTTTCTGGCATTAATACATTGCCATAATGTACATTTCTCCAATTATTTATTTTTATGGATCAGGCACACATGCACAAAAATACATATCAAACAGTGTATATAATCTGTACTGTTTGCTGTTTTCTGGGAGACAAATTGCTGGGAGGTAGAGGCAGATTCCCCCCCCCCTTATTTTGCTCCCCCAAAACTAAGGTGCTTCTTATACTCCGAAAAATACAGTACTTCTCTCTCTCTAAATTAGCCTTCTGCTTTTTGTTGCCATTCAGATTTGTTTTACCGCAACTCCTAGAATCAATAGTTAATAATCACTGGGAATAGAGGAATTATCTCTCAATTATCTTAGGAAACCATTAGATTGGGGAACATTGCTCAAAACACTGCATATCAAATCTTACTCTGTCCAGCACAGTACCTGTTTGAATGTCAAATAAAATGTAGCAGTGGCTCGAGCCATTTCAGGGAGGACAACAGGAATCTTCAGAAGTCGCTCCGAAAAAACAGTTAGGATCTGCCCAGCTTTCTTCACCCATTCTTCATGGTCAGTATAGCTCGCAGCCCGGAGAAGATTAAAAACTGCAACAGAGTTGGGGCTGGGTTCTGCACCATCTTGATCTATAACAAAGGTCAGTAAATCAACTACTTTTTTGAACACAAAAGAATTTACACACTTTTTAAAGAAAGGGTTTTTTAATGCTCTGACATCTTACAATGTAAAGCAGAAATGGGAAATAGGGGTGCAAACAGGAACCAATTAACATTGTGCCATCACAATAGAAGCACAGTCCCTTTTTGAATGGACATTGTGACTTGCATGCAAATACAAAGGGAGTGCAGCTTGCATTTCACTTTCATGACACTTGTTTTCTCAGTTTTCTTACAAAGTCAGTTTCTTTCTCAACTGTCAGGTTCTTCAATGTTTCAGCCTTAAGAGGTGCAATTTCTTTTAATCCCATTAAATTAAGTGGGGGCAAATCCCAATAAAATAGGAATAGGTGAGAACTGTTACACTTTATATTTATCAGGGATTTGCTTTTCAGTCTTAGCATTCACACTGTGTGCTCTCCCATGTATGACTGCAGCCAGCCAATTGCTCTCAGGGGGCCTACCCAATTCCTACCTAACACCAGGCTATCTAGGACAATAGCCAAAGAGCATTTAAGTCACACTATAGTCTACATATACACTGACATTATGCCAACTAGACTGTTCTACTTAATACCAACAAATGCAGCCAACGTTATTGAGAACATGTTAAATAATATAAAAATATTAAAGTGCAATAAATGTATAAGCAATAACAAGCTTGCTGCAAAAATGCATTTTTTCTATTTTCTCAAACTATGTGCCAAGAGAGATGCTTGTCTTATTCATACTTGCAAAACACATTAGTGTTCTATACTTACCATCCCACCACTTGTATCTACCAAGGCTAAAAAACAGATCATAAACTGGGTCTTCCCTTAAACAGATGCCATGCATTAATTTTAGCAGATGGTTGTATAGACCAGCATTCCCCAATCTTTCGGGATTGACATCCAGGTGTGGGGGGGGGGTTAGTGTGAGGGGAAGGCGTGCATGCACGCAGCTTCATTCGTGTGAGCGCGAGTGGGGCTAAACATGCACACATGCTTAACTGCCACTGGCACGGCCTGGTTCTAAATGGGCTCTGGCCCATCATTGGGCCACAGGGGTTGGGAACCCCTGTGTTAGACTACTACAGTGCTAATCGGGAAAGGAGTGCTAACTATTCTTACTCTGAACTCTCCCAATGGACAAGATACCTGCATCATCTATACTAAGGCAATGCTGGAGAATTCTGAGGCCTGCAGGTTCATATTGGGGAGGTACAAGGTGGTAAGAACCCTAAATTTATCCAAATTCATAAGCATCTATCACAATGTCAATCAACTAAAGAAAAAATATAATATGCTTACATATAGTGTTCTTTGCCAAAGAAAACTTAACTTGCTTAGCTAGCTTTCAAAGAGCTGGTTAAATCACCAGGCAAAAAAACAGGAGACTTTAAGTTCTAGTCCTGCTTTAGACAAGAAAACCAGCTGGGCAGTTTCTGTTATTCTTGCATATTCATCTTCTAACTTTTAGATAGCAAAAGACTAAAAGGTTGTAAGATAATTCATAGTTATCTTCAGATTGATTCCTCCCTTGACAAGCCAGTTTATTATCAAAGACAAATAAAAAATTAGAACAAGGAGGGCCTATAGAGTTTTTTAAAAAATCAGTTATGTCAGTCCTTTAATCCCCAATACATTTGTTCCTTAATTTTGCTTCAACTGCAAAGAGAGAGCAATATCAATGGTGGCAAGTTGAGGATTTTCCATTAGCCAATAAAAAGTCTGATTATCTTCCTGTTCATCTTTGATACCTCTGCTGCTGTCCACATCTGTAACTGAGGTTAAGTAAGGATGGATTGAAGTGAAGTGGGCCTCTCGAGATTGTACATGGTAATGAACGAGAAGTTGAAAATTCTATTTTGCTTAGATATTAATCCAAGCTTGAAAAACTGGGATTTTTTTTCCTTTGAGGTAATCTTTTAAGTATCCTGGAAATTTGTTTCTAAAATAAACTCAGGAGAAAATCCAAACTCTAATTAATTGTAAATTGATTTTTTTTTAAACTGCAATAACTGTTGAATAACTCTGTTCTAGGTGAGCTGTACTACTAATGCAGTACCCAGACGATAGACTGTCATTTAATCACCACTAGAAACTGAAGGAATACATACCATCCTTCATACGAAAGAGCAAGGAAGGATCAGCAGCTTCTGTGGAGAAATAGGCAAAACCTTTTGGATCCCAAAAGAGTTCATCTTGTTTATGCTGTAGCTGCACAGCCCATTCCAACCAGCTAGGGTTCAGTGTGGCTTCATATAGATCGAAGAGTGCTTGGATTACAAAGACATAGTCCTCTAAGAATCCATGGATAGGCACAGAACTGAAAAAAAACAAAGGAAGAAAAAAAATCCAGTCTCATAATAGGAGTTCATAGCTATCATTATTAAATCTAATTATTGCTGAGCCCTATAGAGAATTGTATGTGAAATATTTCTAGCCATTTCTGATATTCCAAGCGAAGATCCAAGATTCTGACTGTTTAAACGAAATTCTCTAATATCCAGACAGAACTCTATTTCTTTTGCTTTGTGGCAATGACTTTGTTTTTGTCTTCTCCAATGTGAGAATGAGAATTGAGAAACTATGTTTGTTCTGAGAATTTACTGTCACTCTCACTGCTATAGGAGATTGGTACCCTACTGCTGGATAGTCTAGCAGCATCTCATACAATGGGGGTGGGGGGTGTTGTAATATTTTTGTGTGGGTATATACAAATATATGTATGTGGATATACACACATTCTATCCCTACTCTTAGACCAGCATTTTCTCCCACCATTCTAATTTATAAAATACTAAAAGATATACCGTTTTAAAATTTCTTCTTTTGCCCTGGGTGTTTGGAAAAAACAGCATAGACAGTTCTGAAATTCAGTATAAATGTTTTCTACCTTCTTAAAAGGAAACAGTGGCTATTGCACAGATGAAACTTGAAAAATTAGAATATCGTGCAAAAGTTCATTTATTTCAGTAATGCAACTTAAAAGATGAAACTTAATATATGAGAGAGACTTATTACGTGCAAGGCAAGATAGTTCAAGCCATGATTTGTCATAATTGTGATGATTATGGGGTACAGCTCATGAAAACCCCAAATCCACCATCTTAGAAAATTAGAATATTACATATGTTCAATAAAACAAAAATTGTACATAGAACAATATCGGATCTCTGAAAAGTATAAGCATGCATATGTATTAGAACTTGGTTTGAGCCCCTTTTGCAGCAATTACTGCCTCAATGGGGCATGGCAGGGAAGCTATCAACCTGTCATGGAAGCTATCAACTGCTGAGATGTTATGGAAGACCAGGATGCTTCAATAGCAGCCATCAGTCTTCGGCAAATCGGTCTCATGTCTCTCATCTTTCTCTTGGCAATGCCCCATAGATTCTCTATGGGGTTCAGGTCAGGCAAGTTTGCTGGCTAATCAAGCACAGTAATCCTACGGTCATTGAACCAGGTTTTGGTGCTTTTGGCAGTGTGGGCAGGTGCCAAGTCCTGCTGGAAAATTCAAGTCAGCATCCCCATAAAGCTCGTCTGTGGAAGGAAGCATGAAGTGCTCCAAAATCTCCTGGTAGACGGCTATGTTAACCCTGGAATTAATGAAGCACAGTGGACCAACACCAGCGGATGACATGGCTCCCCAAATCAACACAGACTGTGGAAACTTCACAGTAGACTTCAAGCATCTTTCAGTGTGTGCCTCTCCATTCTTCCTCCATACGCTGGATCCTTGGTTTCCAAATGAGATGCAAAAGTTTCCAGAGTCTGTGTTGATTTGGGGAACCATGTCATTTGTGGGTGTTGGTCCACTGTGCTTCATTAAGTCCAGGGTCAATACAGCTATCTACCGGGATCTGCTTAGCATGGCCTTAGATATTTTAACTTGCAAGCTTCACTGGTTTCTCTTCTCAGAAAAACTCTAGATCTACCATTCTCCAATACTAACTGCTCTTCTCATCCACACTTTTTTCATATCACAGAAACAAAAATACAGTGGCCACGTATTTGTGTAAGAAAGAATTGTGATTTTTTTTCTTCAGGCCAATATATTTATTCATGCATCCCAGTAGAGTTTTGCTTTCAGTTGGCAAAAATTCTGCATAGATCTGCATAGAAATCTTTCTCCTTGCCTATTAGCTAATGCTTTTAACTGGATCCAGGAGGGTGTATCAGAACCTCAGCATTTACAGCAGGCAGTCCATCCCTAAAGAAATTCCCATTCTCCCTCGGTCCAAATGTTCTTGTTTGGTGGTATTGTAGTGCCTGGGATTGCCTATTACTTACCTGTGGGCCACTGTGTTGTTCTGTCCTTGATAACAAGTTCTTAGCAGATTTCCACTGAAGGCATTAAACATGTGGTTTTGCACGAAGGAAGCTGCACATACAGCTCGGTCAATGTATTCTTCCTTGCCTAAGATGGCTCCACACTGAGCAAAGCCAGAGATCATCAGTCCTAGAAGGCAAATTAGTGGGAGAGTGCTCCTTTAAATTTATACCCTCAGAATATTCAACCTATATTACTTTTGTCCCTGAACAAGTCTCCTCATAGGTTACCATATTTTTTGGAGTATAAGACACACCTTAGTTTTGGAGGGAGGAAGACAAGGAAAAAAGGCCTCTGCCTCCCAGCAATTTGCTAAACAGCAAACTGTACAGATCAAGTATTTATTTTAAAAAGCTTCTTCATTTTGTTAAGTTGCTAGAACAATAGTAAAACAATCTTTCAAAAATAAGTCTAATAATTTGAACATTCTATAGACATTTATAGTTATTGACTTACCTCCTTGCAGTTTAAGCAGTCCAGCATTGCCAGCAGTCCATCTCCCAGCAATTTGCCTCTTTGCAGCTAGTTTCACTTTCACTTCTAGCATGTGGCCTACCTGTGCTGAATCAGCTGTGGGTCAGGAGGCTGATAAACAATGGCTTGTGCTAATCAGGCTGTGCGCTGTTTGCTACAAGGAGGTAAATTGCTGGGAGGCAGAGACCAAAGGGCGAGGGTGGCTGGATGAGGCTACATTCGGTGTATAAGACACAGCCAAGTTTTCACCCTCTTTTGGGGGGTAAAAAGGTGTGTGTTATACAGTGATCTCTCGGTTAGCGCGGGGGTTACGTTCCAAGACCTCCCGCGCTAACCGATTTCCGCGTTATATTGGATGCGGAAGTAAAACCACCATCTGCGCATGTGCGCCATTTTTTTCATGGCCACACATGCGCAGATGGTGGAGTTTGCGTGTGGGCGGCGGGGAAGACCAAGGGAAGATTCCTTCAGCCGCCCAACAGCTGATCTGCTCCGCAGCGCGGAAGCAGCGAGGAGCCGAAGATGGGGTAAAGGCAAAGGGGAAACCCCATCTTCGGCTCCTCGCTGCTGCCGCGCTGCGGAGCGGATCAGGTGTTGGGCGGCTGAAGGAACCTTCCCTTGGTCTTCCCGCTTGCCGCTTGCCAGTCCACACACGCCCCCCCTGGATGAGCCGGCCACAGGGGCGAGGGGTGGGGATGAAGGGGCAGGACTTCCCGGGCGGAAGGCATGCTCGGCTCTGCCGCTCCAGCCCCTTTCGGCCGAGCCTCCCCGGCCAAGCAGCCAGGGAAGTCGAGCCAGGCGTGGCGGCGGCAGCGCTGCTTCTCCGGTCGCCGGTCCTCTCCTGCCTCCTGCGCCGATGTTCCCCGCTGCGACGGAAGGCAGTCGCTTGGCTAGGGAGGCTCGGCCGAAAGGGGCTGGAGCGGCAGAGCCGAGCACGCCTTCCGCCCGGGAAGTCCTGCCCCTTCATCCCCACCCCTCGCCCCTGTGGTCGGCGGGGATGAAAGGGCAGGACTCCCTGGGTGGAAGGCGTGCTCGGCTCTGCCGCTCCAGCCCCTTTCGGCCGAGCCTCCCTAGCCAAGCGACTGCCTTCCGTCGCAGCGGGGAACATCGGCGCAGGAGGCAGGAGAGGACCGGGCGACCGGAGAAGCAGCGCTGCCGCCGCCACGCCTGGCTCGACTTCCCTGGCTGCTTGGCCGGGGAGGCTCGGCCGAAAGGGGCTGGAGCGGCAGAGCCGAGCACGCCTTCCACCCAGGGAGTCCTGCCCTTTCATCCCCGCCGACCACAGGGGCGAGGGGTGGGGATGAAGGGGCAGGACTTCCCGGGCGGAAGGCGTGCTCGGCTCTGCCGCTCCAGCCCCTTTCGGCCGAGCCTCCCCGGCCAAGCGGCAGCCTTCCACCGGGAGGCTCAGCATTCCGTCAGTCGTAGCGCTGGCTGTCAACTTTTCTTTTTAGCACTGGGGAGGCAAGTCAGCTCCTGCCCAGTTTTAAAAAGAAAAGTTGACAGCCAGCGATTGTTCCGCTGCCGCCAGCATGGCCTGGCTGGCAGCGGAAGATGTAACGGAGCCCACGGGGGATTCGCCTTCCTCCCACCCGCAGCCGAGACTGATTGTGGGCTCCTTCGCAACCTCGGAGAGCTTCCGGGGCATGAAAGCTCACGAAAACCAGGAAGCTCTCCGAGGTTGCGAAGGAGCCCACGATCAGTCGGCTGCCAGCGGGAGGAAAGCGAATGCCACGGGGCTGGGCTCGGCTCCCCCCTCGGCTCCCCCCCCTTACCAGCCCCGCCGCGGAAGGCTCCATTCTGTTCCCTGCCGGCCCGATTGAGCGGCCGGCGGTCTCCATTCAGGGAACAGAATAAAAAAAAAATTATTTTTTAATATTTTATTTTTTTAAATAATATTTTTTGAAAAACCGCGTTGCAGCGTTTCGCGCTAATCGAGAACGCGCAAGTCGAGGGACCACTGTACTCCGAAAAATACGGTAATCAGTTTAAGTCAGTTTTTCCTTAAAATGGCTCTTTTAACATATGCTGAAGACAGGAAAAAGCAGATTATCATTTCTCAAATGCTTCACTTGTCACATGTCCAGAGCATTATTTTATATGCTTTCTTTTGCTCTTAATCAGTGATTCAGAAAAAAAGCAAAGTGGACAGTATCTTCATAACTCATGGCTCAATGATTCACTCATAGAAGTTAGGGCTTCATAAAATAATTGCCTGCGAAGATCAACAATCAATAGGTCTCCGTGGTTCTGAAAAGTTTTTCTTCCACTATTTTAAAATAAAACTTAGACACTTAAATGGAAGATTTCTGAAAAGTTAGCTGAGAATTCTGGAACCATTTGGATAGCATATACATTGCCAGGACAGAAAGCAAGTGAGCTTGTCTATTATTTTTTCATTATACAGTATGTTCAAGTATCTTCATTTCATAAAGGAGAGAAGGGCTCCCTTTATATTTATATAATGTGAAAAGCTACAATAACATAAACACCTTCGTGGATTAAGGAAGGGTTTTTATTTTTATTTTTTTGGCTGTAAGGGAATAGGAAAAAGGTGCTACTGCCCCCTGCTGCCAAAACATTTTCAATAAATAATGCTCCAGAGTACTTTTGACCAGAAGGAAAAAGAGCAAAAAAATTTAAAAACCAGGAGAAAGAGATAAAAAGAACTAGTTGGTTTTATTGCATTTATAAACTATTCTTCTAACACCACAGAAGCAGGGTTATTAGATGTGGTTAAGTCTGCTCACCAAATTATTTCCCTTGAATGGCCGCACAATGGAAGAATTTACTGCAACGAATATACTGCTCTCCCCTCACAGAAGTCTTCCAGTTGTCAGTGCAGTTTGATAAGGGGTGTTTGCTACTGAGAGTCATGCAAAAGAACAAACCTCACCATTCCAGGATGTCAGCATCTTGGTATCCAGATTGGGCCGTGGCCTCTGAGTTCGTGCCTTATATAGTTTCTGCCGACTTTTAGCCAGCAACGTCTTCAGCTCTTCCAGCCCCAGTCCAAATCGGGCAGCTGTAAGTTCCAGGGAATATTGCGTTATCAGAACATTTTTTCTTTTTAATTCATTGTGAGGGTCCTGAAACAGAAGATCAGTATAAGAAAATAAAGAAAGCCTCCTTAAGCCCTCACATGGTGTTTAGAATGATATATACAATGTGACCCATCAATGGCATATTCTCAGATGGGAAATTTTACTGACTTCATCCAATATTGTTTTTTGTCTCTCTCTGTGTTTGTATGTGTTTATTTGATTTATTTAAACATCTGCATTATGTAACTGAATATTTCTCCTGTTGGGGGAGGTGCTTAAAACATTTGTTAAATATTGCAAAGGTTTTGCCGTTGGAAAAGGGTTTAATACCACTAATTACTTCATCTATCACAATACCGTCATGACCTTAACAAAAGAAAATAGTCCTTCCTGGACTTCCTGAGCAATTATTCTCTTCTGTCAAAAGACTAAATTATCTATAAAGACTTTCCATTACTTTGGGAGCATCAAATAGTGAAATTTGTTTTCAAATAGTGAAATTTGTTTTCAAGTCCAACTTCAACTTTTTAATCAATCAGTATTGCTTTATTTTATATAGCAACTGCTGTCTGAATCTTTTTTTGAACAAAGAACCCTTTGAATATCATGCAGTTTTCCCCTACCATTTTCTTCTTTCCTAGAATGATCTAGTCTGATCACTCTCTCTGTGGGATCATCTATATATGTCAGTTTCCCTTGATAAGTTGTTGGGCAAAACAAAAAAAATGGATAGCCTCAATGAATTAGCTAAACCACAACACAGTTATTAAATAAGGGTTACCTGTATTTAGTATACAAGAGAATTTTAAAAAGGGCCAGACAACTGGATATTTATTTCAATAATGAATACTTCTAGTATCCTATCAGCTTTGAGAAGAACTAGTGATCCTGAATTCTGAGATATTAGAAAGTGTATTCTCAAATTCAGGCATTTGCCGATGATCTAGTATTCAATATAGAAGATCCAATTGAATCA
This sequence comes from Erythrolamprus reginae, assembly GCF_031021105.1. NCBI lineage: Eukaryota > Metazoa > Chordata > Lepidosauria > Squamata > Dipsadidae > Erythrolamprus > Erythrolamprus reginae. The sequence goes on along the minus strand of NC_091951.1, from coordinate 153,873,642 downwards.
GGGGAAGTTTTATTAAAGGAGATTACTGAATTCGGAAAAGTAGCAGGACTTAAAATTAATAAACAAAAAACCAAAATACTGACAAAAAATTTAACAAATACAGAGAAGAAAATATTAGAAGACAGATTAGGCCTACAAATAGTAAAAACAGTTAAGTATTTGGGAATAAAATTAACAGCAAAAGCGATCACAATAAAGGAAGATAATTACACGGTTTTAATAAAAGAAATAAAAAAGAAATTAGAAAAATGGAACAAATTGCCTATTTCGCTCATAGGTAGAATCTCAACAATAAAAATGTCCATCTTACCCAAGATTCTATATCTATTTAGGACGATTCCAATTATATTAAGAAAAGACTTTTTTCAAAAATTAAATAAAATGATTACAAAATTCGTCTGGGCCGGAAAAAAACCTAGAATTAGAATACAATATCTGCAAGATAATATTAAACAAGGAGGATTTGCACTACCAGATTTCGAATTATATTATAATGCAGCAATTATGGATTGGTTGAAAGATTGGTTTAAATTGGAAAATAAAAGACTTTTAATACTGGAAGGACACGATATGAGAATAGGGTGGCATGCTATCCTGTGGGAAAATAAAGAACAAACACATAGTTATTTCAAACAACATATAATAAGAAACTCGTTATACACAACTTGGAAAAAAATCAAAAAAATGTACTATCACCAAACTCCCAAATGGTACTTGAGCTTAGAGGCGACGGTATATCCAAACTCAAGAGAACTAAACAAAATGTTAAATTATTATCAAACATTAGAAAAAAATGGGGAATTAAAAACTAGGGAACAATTAGAAGAAATTGGAATCAAAATCGACTGGTGGGCGTATAACGTAATTAAATCAAAATATCAAGAAGGGAAAAAGAAGGAAATACAAATAAAAGAGATAGAATTAGATAAGATAATTTTAGGCCAAGAAAAAAAAATGATTTCCAAAATATATAAATATATGCTACACTATAAAATGGAGGAACACATCGTTAAAAATAGTATACATAGTTGGGGCAAAAATTTTGGTTATAGCATAAATTTAGATAAGTGGGAATCAATTTGGACCAAAAACTATAAATTAACAAAATCTACAGCTTATAAGGAAAACATATACAAAATGTATTATAGGTGGCACCTTCCACCGGCAACATTAGCCAAAATGTATAAAGGAACAAGCCCAAAATGTTGGAGGTGTAAAAAAATGGGGACATACTACCACATTTGGTGGACCTGCTCAAAAATGAAAAAATTCTGGAACAAAATGCAGAATTGGATAGAAGAGATTTTACAAATGAAGATAAATAAAAAACCTGAAGCCTTTCTCCTGGGAATTATAGATCAAAAAATTGAAAAAAACAAACACTACTTATTAATTCATATATTGACAGCAATTAGAATAACGATAGCTCAAAATTGGAAGCAACCCGAACCACCTGAAGACGATTTGATAATTAAAAAAATATTAGACTGTGCTGAATTTGACGCACTAACAATTAAATTAAAAAATAAAGAGGATTCCGAACACGATAAAACCTGGATACATCTTTATAACTGGTTTAAGAAAAGAAATAAAATTCAAAAGAAAAAATCAAATTAACAATACTTTATATCCTTTTCATTACATAGAAAAAAAAAATACAAAAGACATATATACAAAAAACTTTTTTATAAAAAAAAAGATCTGTATGACATTAAGGAAATTGAATATGAATAAAAGAAGGCGGATAAGAAAGAATTAAATGATTTAAAGAACAGTGACAACCTACAAGAGAAAATGGTATACGCTGAGGACACAACATGCTTCACCAGAAAATAATTTAAAATCAAAAATCATTCAAAACTTACCTCCTGAAGGGAATACAAGTACAAATATTATAAAATATGCTAAGTGAATAGTTATTGTTATTAATGTACTTAAATAAGCAATTAGATCTTTTTTTAAAGAATATTTTTGTTTGTTTGTTTGTCATGTTTGTTTGTTCGTTTATTTGTTACGCGTTGATTTAGCCTTGTATTAATATAAAACATATATTGTATGTAAATGTGTATATATTTGTAATAAAAAAATTTAAAAAAAAATAGAAAGTGTATTCTCATCAGAACTGAGAATCCTGGGCCCTGCAAGACACAGGCACCTGTTGGCTAATCTTTTCTGCTTTGCAGAGTGGTGGTGGGGAAAGGGAGTGGGGAAATAAGGAAGAGTTATATGCAGGCAGCAGGCAAGTGCACATGTGTGCCCAGCTTCATTTGTGCAAGTGCCAGGCATGCACACCCACTTGTGCAAATGGAATACATGCGCACACACTCACCTGCTACTTGTGAAAGTAAGGATGTATGCATATGCTCAACCAACACTTCTGCCACATGGTTCTGGCCTGGTGTTTGGGGGGACCCCTGGGCTAGCACACATGTTGTCACTAGTAAAGGACTCAACTTTCCCACCCTTAGAGGCTCTCTAAGCCGACCCTTCCCAATTTTACCTTCATTGGATTCACATTGCCATCTTCCTTCATTCCATAGTGATGCATGAAAACATCTGCCACAATTTTGTTCTCTGGGATCCCTTCAACAGGGTCTGGCAGGAGCTGCCGAATCTCTTCAGCTGCCCATACGCAAAATGCACCCTCTTGCTTTTTCTCTGATTGGACTGTAGGGTATGAATCAGCATCCTCTGCACTGTAGAACCCCCCTGACTGAAAACCAAAGAATTAATAATATCAGAGACCCAATTTTTAAAACATATAGGCAAGGTTGTAAGATCTGCCTAAGAAATGGGACTGATTGAGGTCTCCTTTTTTCACTCCTGAGACTGCCTAATATACCCACTCCTTGTTGAGTAATCCAGTTCTGTTCCAATGGCCATGTTATTAAGTGAAATATTTTCTAAGAGCAGGTGATTGATTGAGAGACAGAGAGATGGTGGCATCTTATTTAGATAAAGTTATTTTATACAGTTATGCCACCGTTACTCAGGGTGTCCAGGGAGAAAGCATTTTGAAATTCCCTGATATTTCCCTGACATTTCCTTGTAATTTGCAATCTAGTTAAGGTGCGGTTGTAGATGACATAATACCAAACAGCTAAGCCATGGAGAAATATTGGTAGCTGAGGAAGCAAGTTGTTGCCAGTTATGCTCATTTTTGCTTGAATCTGCCAAGCAGCGCAATTCTTCTTTTTAAACATGATTTTCCCTTGACTTTTAAACATTTTAATAGAATTTGGTTTTTTCCCCAATTTATTCTGGTTTTTTTCACGAATTCCCTGATTTCCGTTTTCCAGGTTTGCTGCACATCCTGGTTACTCTCACTCAGCACGAATTGTCATCAGGCATAAGAAATTTAGTTTTAACATGTGCATCTGTCAGAAAGAGAGTTTTAAAAATTACTATTGTATTTGCAAATAGTCGCTAAGCATGGTAGTAGCAAAATGAGTGAGTGATGTCTGCAATAGGCCCAGATGTTAATCTACTTGTATTCTTTAAAGGCAAAAATAAAGAATGTTGCCTGAGGGGGGGGGGGGATTGTCATTTTCCTTAAAAATTAGGAACTTTCTACAGTATTTGTCCCTTTAATCATGTATAAGTATGAGGAATAAAATTCTTTCACATTTCTGAACTTAAAATTGACACATTCCTAAACAAAGAATCTCTGCTTTAGACCACCAATCTCTATCATACTTTAACATTTTTTAGTTTTCTGTTCTTGAACATGCCTGCAGAACTGGTGATCCTTAGCTGGGTGAATATAGCACACTCGGCCTTGCTCTTGACAACCCATTTTAGCCATCAGAAAAGCAAAGGAAATAGCTGACAATTGGGTTAACTGCCAGGTGTTTAGTTTGGTGAACTGCAAGTTGGCTAAGTAGGACTGACCATTTCTGAACCTCCATACTACTTTCATAAACTATAGCCAAATTGTATAGTCAACTTCTAGATGCATTTATTCCAGGTGTTGCTGGCAATTCAGCAGCTTATTGTCATCTAGTAGCAGTAAACCTTACATTGTCACTCAGATCCCGAGAAACATAAAGTAGAATGTCTGCTGCCGTGTCTGCAAAGAATTCATCACCAGAAATCTGCATAAAATACAAGAAAACATTATTCCTGAAAAATGAAATTGGAAGGAAAACACTATGCAATAATTACGTTCTTGGAATAAACAATGTATAAAAGCCAAATTGGGAGTAAGGAAAAGTTTTATACAAAACCATGAAACCACAGGTTGTCTAATATCTAAGCCAGAATATTAAGTTTGAAAAGAAATCATTAACATGTTGCAGTGTTACACAATTCAACCACATCCTGAGATGATGTTTAGTATTCTTATTTCATACCTGAGAAATTTACTAATAGCTCTTACAGCTGTAATATCTCACAATTATTTTTTAAAAAACCAGTTAATACATGATATGAAATTGAGCCAATAAGCATATTTAGAACATTGAAAAACTGCTGTAGGATTAATATCAAAGAGCTTCAAGGAGACAGGGCTTGACAATTCCTATTAAGATGAAAAACAACCAGACCCAATATTCCCATCTCCTAGAAGACAATGTGATTATGCCTACTCCTACTCTATTCCTTAATTTTGCTGTTTTTATAGTTGTCTTTTTGTTTCCTGAACAGGTAGCAAATTTCCAATAACGTAATAGGCTGGAATCACCAATACCCATTTTTGTTTTCTAAGAACACAGCCCATATGGAGCAAAACAATATTTGAAAGAAAGATATTATTAAAGGCCAATGCTTTGCTTTGCAGCTTGCCTGCTTCCTTAAAATTAAATACATAAAAAGTTATATTTAAAAAATATGTCAGCTTGGGGCAAAACCAGATGGAAACCACGCTGGGAATTCTAAGTATACAGACAACCATCGAATCATTTAATCAGGTTCCATGATTATAATGTCAAATCCATAAGAATATACTTCACAAATATTACTATTTAAATAAACGTAGAAAAGCTTCCTGATTAAATTCAGTTCTGAGATTCAGCCAATTGTAGATTCTTGTGAATTTCACAGCTGGAAATTTTTTTGAACTCCATCTGCAGAACTTGATAAAGACCAATTAAAAACAGAGTAGGAGAAAGCAAAATGGCTTATCCTTAAGATCTCTTCTCTACTCCTGATCATTTCAGCCATAATTCTTCACCCAAAATGCTAACAAAAGTGTCATATGTACAGTCGATCACTGGATGGATATCCAACCTATTTGTCTTAAAAGGGCTATCACACAACTTATAATTAAAATTCATCAATACAACAGCATTACATCAATAGTTATATATTCATGTATTAATTTGTACAGTAGTTACCCTGATGTACCAGGGGAAGCCAATACATTTTACAAATAAATAAATAGAAATAATTAAATGATCACTATGTTCTGCTGATACCAATTATATGGAAAACAGACATTTTGATAAAGAACTCCAAATAATTATAAGCTTCTGAACTTGCATCCTTCACCACAGCAATCTGTTCCCATGTTTATCTGATCAGCTGACAGTAAGGAAAAATATGCAGGATGCTTAAGCCTCTGCAGATTGTGGAGTAGGCCTGATACACTCCATAGATTTCCATAATACCAGAATATAAATATAATAAAATATTAGTATTTATTAGCCCATAATGAAACAAAATTGTAAACTGACATCGACTTAAACAAGAGTTATGCCTCAATTTCTCTTTCACACAAAATCTAAGAGTGAATAACAAAAATACAGCTGTTCAGAAGATTTTAAGGGAACCTGTTTGATACACCTTTTATGGGAGATTATTTTTAAAAAATACTGCTACAGAAAAGGCCTTGCGTTTTATATAAACAAACAGTAATGGTTACAGACCTATCTTTGAAATATACAATGTGAACCACAAAAGACAGAATATTTTTGTTTTAAAAAATATTTAATATTTTTGAAGAAACAAAATTGTTGTTTCTTCTTCTGTATTTAACTTGGATGGATTAAAATCCCTATTTAAGCATTAAAAAAGACAGAATATTTGTGAACTGACATTACCATTTTCATTTAAAATGAGGAATAGTCAGCTTTCAAAACCATCGTTCTTGTTATTTTAAGCAGTATGAAGTAAAAACAAACAAGTAAAAATCCCCTTTCGTACATATTGTAAATATCATGGTGATCATAGATTTGAAACCTGATTACTTCAATTTATTTTTACAAAATCTAAACAAGTGCAATCCTATCATATATTCGATATATCCTCTAGTAAAATTCTAGTATTGTCTATTTTAAAGCATTTCAGGATTTCTACAGGATCTAACAACTCAAGTGCATTTTTATTTGTAGATATTTGCATTGCTTCAAGAGAAGGAATGGCATTATAAATAGTAGAATTAACATAGGATGTTTCTGAAAAGTAAACTAGTTATGAAGGACAAATAGAATCTGGAAAGAAACTTCAAAGAACAAAGGGAAATTATGTGGGCTCTCTTGTAAAAGCTACAAACCAAAAGTTATCCTGCCACATTGGTAACATAAAGATCTATATACTACTAAAACTGATTTCTGTAAAACTTTTACAGGGCAAAACAATGCTACAAAACATTTCTTCTGCTCATCTTTGTGCTATGCAGTTCAGCATGGGTTAAGCTATTTATGTCATAGTATAAAATGTCATTATATTATTATCTTCCTTGAAAATATATACTGCATATCTGAAAGTATCCCAACTTTTCCAGCTGAAGAAAAAGGTACCTTAGAAGCTCTATCATTATTCAAGGCTTTGAAGAAACTAGTAAGGAAATGGGGGTGGGAATGACCCAATAAGTGTTGTCTTGTATTATTTAATTCTGATTTAGATTCTCTTTGGATGAAAAAATAATAATCTTCTACCACTGTACTAAGCAAATTCATGTAATCCCAGAACCCATTTGCCATAAAGGGCAATATTCTCCACATCAGTGAACTGCTTTTTTCCTTCTCTCAACAACAATATGTAAATACTGCCTATTCTGTAAGGTTCCAAGTGATACGTATAAATGTTACTTTTCATATCACACTGGGGTGCCAAAATTATTGTTAAAAATGATCAACTGTATCAGTTTTCCCCTTAGTTGTCATTTATGTCATAAAAGGAACAAAGAAAAGAAGAAACCTTTCTTCTCTGTTCTATCTGTAGCTAACTAAATGAATTCTGGATGCAAGAACTGAAGTAAAGAATCTCAACTGTTGCTTTAGGTACAAGGAAATAAACTTCCCCCAAGATTGATCAACTTTGTCACATTGAACAGTAGGTTTTCTATTCACCCCAATATTACTGTTCCACAAATGTGCAGCTGCTAGGCATCCCAAGATTTATTCTTGAGTAAAACTGTAACTTTCACTTTGCCATTTATCTAAATAAGCAAGAAACAAATGTAATGAAAACATGAGAGTCACCCAATTTGTTTTTTTCCTGGGCACCATTACAATTTACTTTTGACTTCTTGAGTTAATTCATCAGTTATTTTGGACCTTAATATGGTAGCCAAAAGGTTTTGCTAAGGAATACCTGAAATGCCTTGGCATAAACTACTGCCAGCTGACCCTGATCATACAGCATCTTTTCAAAATGAGGGACATGCCAACGTTGATCAGTTGAGTAGCGATGAAACCCCTGTAGAAGAATTGGGAACAGGGGAGTGGAAAAAATATTTTCATTGTTTTTGTCATGTAAGAATTAGGATTCAATTTTCTACACAGACAATACAAAACAGGAAGTTGAAAAATTTTGAGAGCTTACTAATCAAGCCAACTGCTTCACTAGTCAAAAATGATCACGATAATTTGGTGGATAAGTGGCCTAATGATAATACGGAGACTGTCAGTGCAAGTCAGTCTCATCACAATCTGCAATGATTTAATTCATTCACAGAATGCAAATATCTACTGACTATTGTGAGTGAGCCTAGATCAATTTTGATAATGTCAGATGATGAAGAAGATGAACCAGGCCCATCTGCGTACACTAGGCCCATGGCCTTGCCAAGCCGATGCAGAGGGTATTTCCGAGTCTGAAGAGGAGGAGGGGGATGTTAAAGACAATGACCCATTGTTAGATCCTAGACTTAGAAGACTTCAGAGTAGACATGAGAAATTGTACAGGAAAAGGAAGTAATCTGTACTGTGTATCTCTAGAGTTGCTGACTCGTCACAAGGGGTATAAAAGAGTGGGAATCTGGGTAAATGTTTATGGAGTTGCAATTATTTCATCATGTTGGTTGATTCCTGGATCTGCTCAGAAAATCTCGGCCTTCTGCTCTAAAAGGCCCTTCGCCTGAAATGCTGACATGCCTGGATATTTGGTAAGCTGCCAGTGCTAATTTGATGTATGTAGGACTTATCTAAAAGGGGACTGCAACGATTTAATCTTTGGTGTGGCTCCCAAAGTAATTATTCAGAGGCTTCAGTTTGGAATGCCATGCTACAGAGAATTTATTTATTTATTTATTTATTTATTTATTTATTTATTTATCAGATTTGTATGTCGCCCCTCTCCGCAGACTCGGGGCGGCTCACAGCAATAATGATACAATGTAACAAATCTAATATTTAATTAATTTATAAAACCCCAATTTAGAAACCAATCATACATACTAGCATACCATACATAAATTTTATAAGCCTAGGGGAAGGGAAAATGTCAATTCCCCCATGCCTGATGACAGAGGTGGGTTTTAAGGAGCTTGCGAAAGGCAAGGAGGGTGGGGGCAACTCTGATATCTGGGGGGAGTTGGTTCCAGAGGGCCAGGACAACCACAGAGAAGGCTCTTCTCCTGGCCCCCGCCAAACAACATTGTTTAGTTGACGGGACCCGGAGAAGGCCAACTCTGTGGGACCTAACTGGTCGCTGGGATTCGTGCGGCAGAAGGCGGTCCCGGAGATATTCTGGTCCGGTGCCATGAAGGGCTTTATAGGTCATAACCAACACTTTGAATTGTGACCGGCAACCAATTTAACAAGCTGCTTCGGGATGAGATGGTGTGTTTTACTTTGAAAGAATGTGCTGTAAATAAAGTTTGTTTAAAGAAGTGGTGAGCATCTCCAATCTGATTATGCCTGGCACAGAACACTAACCAATACACTGGTTATACACAGTAAAAGCATAATAAACATCAGATTTGTCCAACCACAATATGATGACTGGCAAATGCAGTGAAAGTTTTAGGAAATACACTTCTTTGCTTTCTGCTTATTTTTCTAGAATCTGCCACTTTAACAAAGCAAATCAATAATCTAAAAGTCATTTCTCATAACAATTAAAAGCCGGGACTAATGGAGCAACTGAGAAAGGGGATAGGAGTACAGGGTTTTTTTAAACTATTTTAGGCTATTTTAGATTATTTCCTGAATTATACTGTTAAGTATAAATGGTATTAGGGAAAGATCTCCATGGACAAAGTGAACATTGCCACAGAAATCAAAAGAGAAGATTTTAATATAATTAGGGAGGAACATATTGATTCATTTGCATACTAAAATGATCTACTATAGGAGTCCTCAAAGTTTGGGATTAACTATTAGTAAAGGAATCAAAAGGAAAAAAAAGATATCACAGGCTATCACTTGGTAGGTAGCAATTGTTAATGTATGAGCAGAGTAATCTTTGTTTACCAAGATTGGGCACACACAAAAATGTTTAGATTGAGATTAGTTATGAATAACTACTCAGCCACAAACATATATACTAACTTGAATTAAAGTTTGCTTTGAGAAATCATATTCAGATAAACAGTCTAAAGTCATACACATAGTAAGTGAGAATAACAATCCAAATATTACCAAGTACATAGTATTTTTACCAGTTGTCTTTCTTATAATCAGTAAATAAAGATATCAAGCCTAAACACATTTTAGCTATAATATATGACTGCAATACAAGGAGATTGCAGAGAAAATGCAGAGCAAACCTAACAGTGACTAGCCATTAACATTGAGTAGCCAGACAAAGAAAAATAGAGTGACTCAGAGAAATAAACTCCCTCTTGTGATAGTCTGCAACACCTGCAGGCAATGTATTGCCAACCCAACCCTTATGGACAGAGTCCTAACAGCAATGAAGGCATTTGAAGAGATATTTGGATGCCTCAGCTTGTCTATTTCTACAAAATTCAGAAATGTGCAGACTTCTTTCCCTATGATATTCTATAGAAACAAAGTTAGCCATTGAAGAATTACAATACTGATGCTTTTGAATTTTGGAGTTGAAATCAATTCTTGATGATACCTTGGACAGAGAAAGAAAGAAAAAAGTTCATTCGTTCATTTAGCATATATGCCACCTATCTCAACCTCAAGCAACTCTGCGAGGCTCATAACCCAGATCATAGAACAATTCAATCCAGAGTTCTCACATTCACAGTATAAATGACCAGATTCCAGTTATCACATTTGGGACTCATTGTGTGAAGACCTAGCTCTATTGAGAAAGCTATAATGATTATGAATGGTGGTAGGGAATAAAAGGATGGCCAGCAGAAATTACAGTGAAGATGGATGTGCAACTAAAACACCTGAAGGGTCCGTTTTTGGAGAGATCATCTTGGAAGAAATTATGATCACTAAGAAAAGATTTCAACTCAATCAATCAAAATTAAAATGTGGTGGGGGAAACTAGTTAGACTATCTTTAGACAGTTCTGCCTTTGCAATATTCTTCCAATTACAAACACCACCAACCCAACTATTTAGCAAGCTATGTATAATATGATTTCACTGGAAAGGGAAGATTGATTAAACTCTTCATTCCCCATAAGAAAAAATGAGTAGGACTCAAGGAGAGGATTCTATCAAAGTAGAGTAGGCAAACAATATGCTTTAAAAAACCTGCATTTTTGAGCATTTTTAGAATTTAAAAGTGTGCCATAATTTTTAAGAATTAAAGGTAGTTTTATATTTATTGATTATATTTTTATCTATCTTCTCAAAATGGAAAATAGATTTATGAAATCACAAATGTAAAGGGAATGACAGGCAGACAAACAGTAGAGGCTACCACCAGACCATGACAAACATAATTTCTGAATCCTTTAATGAAGTTTCAAATTACGATCTTACCTGTGCAATATGATCATGAATACCACCATATGCCATCATCTTGAGTGTATGCAGGGCCATATGAAGTGCTCGTGCTCCTTCAGTATTTGATCGCTGAAGAGCCCAATATGAGAAGAGAAAATTCAAATTAACTGGAATAAAAGGAAATAGTAAAGTAATGAACATTAGTCAGATGTTTATGTAATAGTAGCTCTTCCTACAGAAATAGCTAAACAATCTTGAACTTACCTGGGGTAGGGAATTTGGGAGATTCTGAGAATCCACCATATTCTTCATCATAAGTCTCTGATAGTTGTTGGAAACATCGTGTTGTCACTTCTTTTAAGGATGGGGGTGCTTCCTCCCCTCGAACGCCAACATCAGTCCGAGCTAATAGTGCAGATAAGATTTTCTGGCTGTTTTCCAAAAGGGTACTTTTGTTCCGTTTCCACTGTGGAGTGAAGAGAATATTGCTGATCTTTGTCGGTGCCTCGTGTAGATACTTATCTTTTCAAGTTGCTTCAGAAAATGGTTTGACATCATAGATGTTCCTTCTCACATATAAATTTAAAAATGAGATATCAATGCATTAGGGGCAATCTAACTGAGTTGTTATATATACTGTATATGTTTTGTTCTCATGTAAACTGAACCATTACAGTTATATGTCATAACGTCTGGGTTAGAACATCATACGAACTCAACCTATAGTTCCTTCAATAAATACAGATTAAACAAGCTAATGTATAAGCCCAGTTAATGAGACACTCTAAGTTGCATGAATTTTTAATCCACAAAAATGTTTGATTGCTGACAGGTTTTTTTTAATGTACAGTGGTACCTCAAGATACCAACCCCTCGTCTTACAAACAACTCGTGATACGAACCCGGGGTTCAGAAAAATGTTGCCTCTTCTTACGAACTTTTTTCGAGTTACGAACCGGCGTTCGGAGACAGCTGGGAAGCCGCGCGGCTGTTTTAAAAGGTGACAGCCGGGCGGCAGGGCTTCCCAGAAGCCTCCCGAACGCCGGTTCGTAACTCGAAAAAAGTTCGTAAGAAGAGGCAACATTTTTCTGAACCCCGGGTTCGGTTCGGGAGGTTGCTGGGAAGCCCCGCCGCCCGGCTGTCACCTTTTAAAACAGCCGCGCCGCTTCCCAGCTGTCTCCCGAAGCCAAACGCCAAACCCGAACTTCCGCGTTTGGCTTCGGGATACAGCTGGGAAGCGGCGCGGCTGTTTTAAAAGGTGACAGCCGGGCGGCGGAGCTTCCCAGCAACCTCCCAAACCGAACCCGGGGTTCAGAAAAATGTTGCCTCTTCTTACGAACTTTTTTGGAGTTACAAACCGGCGTTCGGGAGGCTTCTGGGAAGCCCCGCCACCCGGCTGTCACCTTTTAAAACAGCCGCGCGGCTTCCCAGCTGTCTCCCGAAGCCAAACGTGGAAGTTCGGGTTTGGCGTTTGGCTTCGGGAGACAGCTGGGAAGCGGCGCGGCTGTTTTAAAAGGTGACAGCCGGGCAGCGGGGCTTCCCAGAAGCCTCCCGAACGCTGGTTCGTAACTCCAAAAAAGTTCGTAAGAAGAGGCAAAAATTTTCTGAACCCCGGGTTTGGTTCGGGAGGTTGCTGGGAAGCCCCCCAGCGCGGCTGTGACCTTTTAAAACAGCCGCGCAGCTTCCCAGCAGTCGCGGAACGCCGTTTTTTTGCGGGGGGGTTTTTTGGTTGCACGGATTAATTGACGTTACATTGTTTCGTATGGGAAACAATGTTTCGTCTTACGAACCTTTCATCTTACGAACCTCCTCTTTGCACCAATTAAGTTCGTATCATGAGGTATTACTGTATTACCTTTCTTCAGACATGCAACATTGTGAAAAATATTTAAAATATGTGTTTTTAACCAAAACTGATAATTATCCATGGGATATTTTCCATTAGAAAGTTCTATCTATAACTCAGTTTCTCTTTCCTTAAATCCTGTTGTCCCGGGGCTTAAGCTAAAATTTCTCATTCATTACATTTTCTCTTATAAAACCTTCAAGTAAAAGCTCAAAATTGGCACCGTTATGTGGCTTAATCTGTCATGTGTTATTCCAATAAGATAGCTAGATAGACTAGATAGAATTCTTTATTGGCCAAGTGTGATTGGACACACAAGGAATTTGTCTTGGTGCATATGCTCTCAGTGTACATAAAATAAAATATAGATTTGTCAAGAATCATGTGGTACAACACTTAATGATTGTCATAGGGGTCAAATAAGCAATGAACATGTTCATTTTATTACAATTGTGGATGCTGAATCTCATACCTGCTCTAGGATGCGAAGCAGAACAGTCCGAAAGCCAACCTGATAAATTCCATCCTCTGGTGGGAAATAAGTTCCACCTACAAATGGTTTGAGATCAGGAGTCAACCACACACTCATTGGCCAACCACCTCCACTGCTGGTTGCCTGCAGTGAAACAGAGTGAGATGGATCAGATTCCCTTCACATACATTCTTGAAATAACCAAGTTTTCTCTAAGTTTCAACTCCTCACCTGCACAAAGGTCATGTAAACTTTATCAACATCTGGACGCTCTTCACGATCCACCTTGATGCACACAAAATTCTCATTCAAAATCCGACCAATTTCTTCATTTTGAAAGGATTCTTGTTCCATAACATGACACCAGTGGCAAGTTGAATAGCCAACTGAAAAAGTATGAATTACTTTTGAGAAAATTGATAAGCCATGGTTTCCAAAATGTTGGCTTTAATTCCATGGGAAGGCAACATAATGGGAATTTAAGAAGGGATCCACCACAATCTCCCTCAGCACATTTAAAACACTAGAATTACAGATCAAATAAGAATGGCTGACCATAAGCAACGTTAGTGATTCTAACCCAAGAGAGGTTTTTGAAAATGAGAAAATGTTACCCCTAAAAAATAATAATATTAGCATAATAGTAAAAGGTTGCTGAATAAATGTGATTTGGATGTTTAAGAAAAAAACTATAATAGTGAAATGTTGAAAAAAAGATTGTAAAAATTGTAGAACCAGGAAAAGCAAAGACAGCAACTTGGAAATATCATTAATGATAATGCTGAATGTTTCCTTGTTTGCTACATGTAGCCTCAATTAAATATTATCATCCTGTGCGATTGAGGAAACACGCCTTCTCTGTCACTGTCGCTGCTCTCCAAACAGCATCCACACTCCCATAGATATAGGTGGTGCCCAATCTCCTGCAATTCCAGAAAAAAACTTGCCCCCAGGCAGAGTTCATGTACTGGTACTGGAGGGGGCCCTGCCTATTATAGAAGCAAACTGTGTATCACGAAATACCATTTTTAGAACAAGAAAAGAAAGATTGGCTTTTCATTTTGCCCCCAGAAAAAAAATAAGATTTATAAAAATATTGAGAAAGTGAAAATCTGCTTTGAACAACATTTATTCCTTTATTCACAAGTTTATCCTTTTAGAATTCAAACTGCTCTCAAAGGTATAGTATTGTTTTTATCTGTAAGCTCACAGACACATATCATACATTCATTTTTACCTGACAGAAATATTAACTTGTCCTCTCGCTTTGCCTTATCAAAGGCTTCCTGGCCCCATGGATACCTGAGGAAAATTGAGGAAAGAAGCTGGATTTTTTTATAGTGTTTCTAATATACCTATATCTAAATGTAGGTAAATGGCTACTGCCGTTTCTAACTCCTTGAAAAGCATTTTGATATAAGACAGCATTCCCTGTCAAGCAGAAGAAACCATTCAAAAAAGTGCTGCCTGAATTATTTGCACAGGAAATAATACACGATAAGATCTGGAACTATGCCAAAGTAACTCTCCTGGATGGTCTCCAGTCTGAAAGGGAGTGGGAGCAGAGCAATTTAGCACAGGTTAGGTGTCAAGTGTATACTTAATTAGAATTTGAGCTCATTGTTGCTGTTGATTTTAACTATCCATGAAACAATTTTAATTAAAAGTAGCTTTCTGTGTAGTGAACAATCAGTGTGTTCTGGCCAGTCAGGTATTGGACTGGGATTGGCAGACCCATCTTCATGAAAATTCACAGAATGGTTTCAAACTATTCACCTAATGTACTTTGTAAATTGGCTGTTGTGAAGATAAAATTAAAACGAGACCTGAATGTTAACTATCCTAAGCTGTTGAAAGAAAAACAGACTATGTATCTAATAGGGTGGGAAACATCTTATTGTTCTGTGAGCATTCTTGGAAGTTAGGTTCAGAGAATTAAATTTCAGGATTCTAATCTCATATTAAATATATATATATATTTTAAAAATGTTTTACATCCATTTCATTCCAGTTATTTTATCATTGAGCAAAGAAGTCACTAAGTGAAGCATATGATTCACATCATTTAAGAGATGTTGCAAATATCATTAATTGCTGCTGTCTCATTCAGATAAAATTCTCTTCTGCAGCAATGCTTTTGTCACTTTCATTCTGCGATATATTATTTTCAGGTGCATAAATGTGGTTGTAAGTATGCACACGGATCAGAAAGTGAATTGTGTAGTACCATTTATTTCTATTGTTGAGTTGTGGGACAGAAGAGACTTTAGACAGGCTTCAAGACAACAGTTCTTTATTGCAACTATATACAAGCCAGGCTCACAGCTAGCCCCCCTTATATAGGGAGCTTTCAGGTAGCTCAACCAATCAGGGGTCTCTGTTTCCCCATCTGAATGGAGGACCTGGTTGGAAACAGGCAGTCTGGATATCTAACAACTATCTTGCTTGCAAAATGTTCCTAACTGAAATAGTCCTAAAGCAAAAAGGCATTATATTAAATAAACCAATCACTGTATGATTGCATCAGAGATACAGCATAAAAGTAAATTTATTCTAAAAAGAAAAGGAAGAAAACAAAACCTTGGACAGTAATATCAGAAGCAAAACAATTTCAGAACTTTGACAATTCAAGTTTTCTCCTTGCCCTTTTGTCAAAAAAATTAACCAAAATCCTAATTCAAATGTTAACAAAGGATACCTTTTGTATATGATATTTAGGTTTTAGAGAATAAAAGACATCTAAAACCAATCACATAGATGTCTCAGCTTTACAATCCAAGTTAAACATATTAGATTTTACCACAAGTGCACCATTGTGCCTACTGTCCCTGTCCTACTGTTCTATTGTCTTCTATCATTACTTTTTATCATTACTTATCTAATGCTTTATTTGTACAAATTACCATCCTATAATTGTTTGACAAATACATAAATAAATGAAATAAAGACTCAGATCAATCATTCACAGTAAGACTGTCACAAAACAGTCACAATGTACAACTTTTTAAAAACTCAAGATTAACTGTAACCAAATAACAACACAATTAAAAAGAAAGAAAAATTATGCTGCTAAAACAACTAAGTGAATAATAAATTTTAAGATTCCTTTTGTTCTTTACCAGAATACATTTCAAATCCAAAGCTGAAAAAAAAAGGAGTCCCTTAGCCCTTCTACAAAGGTGCTGCAAGTTTTCCTGGGCTCATAGATTACCTAGGCAATCTTGAAAAAGACATACCAATTAAGGAGGTACTGACACCTCCTCACACCCAGCACTTTGTCACCTCTGAGCACCTTATCCAAGGGAGATCTGTCACTGTCCCTAACCACCATCTGTCCAACCTTCAGCAATTTTGAGTCCTAGCACTTAATAGTAGAGCTTAGGCAGTCTCGTATAACCTCTTAATATGCTGAAGAAAATAAAATAAAAATAGGCAAGGAGAAGGAGGAAGGGGAAATCCAGATCTCAATGATAGCAAGGAATGGAAATAAAAGAGAGAGGCAAAGGTAAGAAGGAAGAAGTATAAACAGACATGATTATATAAACCATAGATTTATCTCTTTTGCAGATGAGACAGAAGAGCTCAGAAACAAGTTACAAACAGGAAATCAGAAACAAAGGAGAAATTAAGCTTAGGATCTGGATTTGAAACTTGAGAGTGCCATGTAGAGACTGAGCTTCAGAAGGAAAAATGTTTTGATGGGAATGGGAAATCTGGAGGCTGCTGGAATTGTTAAAGGAAAATTATAGGTTCTTAAGAAGAGCATCGGTAAAATCCCCAAATAATAAAACCTATCTATTTCACTTCACTCCTGTGTCTAGTAAGAGAGGCAAAAAAAATTCCTTACCAGTCAACAGGGTTATGGGCATGTTGAAGAAGGTAAGGAGATTTCTCATGGATGAGCCGGTTAATATAGGGACTGTTGCTGGTCTGGCTGCCTTTCCCCCCTGTGGCCATGCTTGAGGTCATCCTCAGAAAGTTCGTCCTGAAACAAGAAATGCCAAATACAGACAGAAGGCAATTTAGTCAGTTTCTTTCCCAAGCAGCTAGATATGGATTGGATTCCAGGTTAGGTTTCTAGGACAATGTACAGCATAAACTTCCTCAATGGGCATTTTATCAGACTCAAAACTGCATTGCCAGGAAACAGACCCGTCTGAATTCACAAACAAACAAATTGGCATTTTGTCCAACTTAAAATTGCACAGCCAACAAACAGACCTGTCTGAATCGATCAATTAATAAACAGGCAAGCAAGGAAACTCAAATCACAGAGGAACTTAGGAGCTTACTGCTAGACTTTAGGCTCAGCAGGCATGTGGATTTCAGTTAAACAGGCTTCCTTCCAAGGCAATTCCTTGCATAGGCTCCGGGGAATAAATCATGATTTTATACACATTAAACATAACAGAAGGAAGTTATTTTTTTAGCCTAAAGTTTCAATGCATCGTTCAAAATGTAGGAAAATTCCTAGTTCATTCATTTGTTCCTCTCTCTCTCACACACACACTCACTTTGCTGTAGTTTTTAAAGATTTAATCTTCAATTTGATTCACAGTTTGGGACTGGCAAAAACTTAACAGTTCAAGTCCTAACCAAGAACCAAAGAGCTTTTCAAAGTAATTTAAAGGTAAATAATAATAATAATAATAATTATTATTATTATTATATATAATAATATATATTATATTATTATTATTATTTGTTGCTGTTGTTGTTATGTGTTGTTGTTGTTAGCTGCATGGTCAGATAACTCTTTACATTGGAATTTAGCATTTTTATTCACTACTGAGTCCTTTCCAAGGGACAGACAAATGTCTTTGTCTGATATCTTAAAAATATTATCACAGAATGTAAGCTGTTCCCATTATTATTATATCGTCTCCTACTAAGACTGATTATCAACTATCTTCTTGATGTCATGCTACTACTGGAGTGGCTTTTACCCCTTCATTTGGTTGTTTCTTTCTGAGGCCATGGTAAAATTTATTATACGTTACCACATATTAGCTAGGAAGGAGGGCCTACGGGAAAGGGGGGGAAATCTACACAAAAGATTCCCTTTCCAGAACAACCATAAAGGGTATCGTATCTCCAACATTCATATTCATGGTTACGAGGAAGGCAGAAGCGGCCTTTGGCTCTGCGACTACTGCCTTCAGTTACCTCAGGCCTCTTCAGACCATCTCAGGTCTCAGCCAGTATCTGAGTTGAAAGAAAGTGAGGATTTGAAACCCAAACCATGTGCAGAAGGCATTGGGGAGGACAGAAATCATATTCCAGCCCTGTCCCCCAGCACACTTTGTCATTTCCTATACCTATACAGTTTGTTTAAAGAAGCTACCATACAATAAAACTGAGTGCCAGTCCCTACAATTGAAAAAAAATGGGTGCTTTATCATTGGCAGCCATTTTATGCAAGTGCTGAGGAGAGGTTCTCAAAATTACCAATGTGCCCATTAGTTTCAAGCATTTCCCTTGCTATACCTCATAATTCCTAAACTTTCTACTCTTTTTTTCTCTGTTGTTTGCTTTATAAATAACATTTTCTATGCCTGGTATACTAACAGCTTCCTTGCTGTCATAATCTTCTCTGGAATATTTGTAATCTGCACTTATTATCTGGGGTTGCTGATCATTCCTTAAGGGTCTAAAACTTTCTAAATGCTACAGAGGTACAAAGTAAGAAGAAATATTGTCAATTTTAAAATAAACTTTGTGACCAGCCAACACATAGACCATATGCCTGTTATGGCCCCCAAACAATATTATTATTATTATTATTATTATTATTATTATTATTATTATTATTATTATTACTACTACTACTACTACTATTATTTATTGGATTTGTATGCCGCCCCTCTCCGCAGACTCGGGGCAGCTAACAACAAATATCCGTATTGCCATCCATTAATATTCATAAAAGTTTCAAACAGCTATACTGTACAGGTAGTCTTAACTTACAACAGTTCATTTAGTGACTGCTCAAAGTTAAAATGACACCGAAAAAAGTGACGTATGACAATTTTTCACAATTATGACCATTACAGCATGCCCATGGTCACATGATCGAAATTCAGACAATTGGCAACTACTTAAGAACTGCAGCATTTAACAAGTCTGGCAAGAAAATTCATAAAATGGGGTAAAATTCACTTAAAACTCACTTAGCACCAGGCATTTTAGTCTCAATTATGGCCATGTGGAGGACCACCTCTAATGCACTTGTTTAGAAAAATGAACACAATATGCTCACAATAATGCATAGTACCTCTGATGCATGAAATCTATCATTCTTGGCTCAAATATTTAGTAGAAATTGCACATATTTGGAGAAAATGCATATAAAACTTCAACTACTTGAGAACATTAGGTAAAAATCCTCTGTATAGTGTGGGAAGTTATGCAAAAGAAAGAAATGAACATCTTTAATGTGCACAATACCAGCATAATAGAAGTAGCTGTTTGAAGTTGTACAATGGCAACCCTTAGTAACCTAAGCTGATGGCACATATAGTGCACAGAAATGCCACCCACTTGTATCCCAACTTCTGATGCAACTAGGGAAACCTTGTCATGTGTGTGACATGCCATCATGTGCAGCAGTTTAGCTCCCTGAGAGCCAGTTTAGTCTAGTCATTAAGCATTAGGCTAGAAATCAGAAGATTAATCTCATTTTAGACATGAAAGCTGGATAGATGACTTTGGCCCAGTCCTTCTCTCAGCCCAGTCCACCTCAGAGGAGTTGCTGTGTTTGGAAAATAGGAGGAGGGAGGAATATCATGTGTGTTTGCCACCTTAAGTTATTTTAAAAAGTAATAAAGTCAGGATATAAATATCCGTAAATAAATATACATCTCATGAATCTGTAAGTGAGGTCTGAAATCAATCAGCAGCACAATAAAGAAAGATGTTTAATTAAACTCAATGCTAATATCAACCTTCCTTCCCCTTTGGAGGGTCTTTTATATTCAAATATCTGTTATTTCTAAGCACTCCTTTGAATACTTAAAAAAGAATCCCTCATTAAATATAGCCAAAGATGAAATGCTTTATATTTTCTAAGATACCGCATTTTCCCGAAAATAAGACCCTTTTTTTTGAACCTTGAAATAATTGCTTGGCCTTAATGCCATGCACTCAAAACCCCAATTGGGCTTATTATCAGGGGATGTGTTATTTGGGGGGAAAGAGTAGTAGTTCAGAACTACCAGTTCAAAACTGGGATAAAACAGCCTCTCCTGCACCCTCTTCAAAGATCCTTGCCCGTTGCTACCACCATTACCATCCATATCTGTAATGGAACGCATGGATGACCTTGGGGCTTGAGGAGTAGAGGCGCTGTCCAGGAAACGATCAGACAAGAGAGGCAGGAGCTCCCAGTGGTTTAACAGTCAGGGAAAGAAACTTAGGGTGGACCCTCCCTAATTGAACAGATGGTTAAAAGTGGAAAGTTTGTACCTTCAGATTCCTGCAAGATTCTGTTAACGTAGCCTTACAATAAAGTAAAATTAGTTCTTCTAATTGTGTTTCTGGTCTGTATTTACCTGGGAAAGTTGACATATTCAAGCTGAGGATTTTCAAACTGGCACTGACTCCACCCACATTCCAGAATGTAACCTGGATCACTAGCAGTAATTATTCACTGAAGCGCTGTATTGAACCAAGACCTCTGGAAAACACCCAGTAGATCTTTTTAAGATATTGTAAATCAACTTGTGATTTTCCATATTGGTGGTCTCATAGCATTACTGTATACTGTTTCCATTTCTGTTTTTTTCCTCCCTCCCTCTTACTATATAATAGAATCTGCCTTTTTCTTTGCTGCTGCAGCTGCATAAACATATGACTTAGGAATCTTGGTTGGCTGAGTTCCTCTCTTCAGCCCTGTTCAGATAAATTATTTATCATGTTTATAGTATATCTGTGAGGCATATTATACAACCTTTGTCTAGAGCCCATAGATTTGAAATAAAAATTTCAATTTTCACCACAGATCTCCCAAAATGTCAGAGATGTTTCTTTAGCAGTGTTGTGCAAATTATAATCCTCGAACTGAATGTTGTCATCCAAGAGCCTTGAATGCATCACTCCTGTTGGGTAAATACCCTGGAAGTCAAGGGGGAGGTCAACTCACCCCTTGATGTTGCTACTGTCTAATTTATTTAGCATCCTTGGTTCTTCAGGCCCAGGAACCAAATATTATTTTCAGTGCAGAAATCAAAGTATTTGATGCTCTGGCCTAATGTTAGAACTAAAGGTTAGTTCTAGTCTGCTTCTAGTGGATCAGCGTGCCAGAGAAACAGAAATTGGCAGTTCATGTCCTGTAAGATTTTTCCTCAGAATGCACACAGCTTCCTTTGCTCTTCAGGTCCCACTGAATTTATGTATAAGATTATAGGAAACCTCTGGCCTAATGTTAGGGTTTCAGTTACTGGACCTTATAGGGAGAAAGAAATCAGAAAAAATGCTAGATATTAGGAGACAACAGATAAACCAGCTCCCTCTGGAGATTAGAACTGCCCCCACCCTCCTTGCCTTTCGTAAAGTTCTTAAGACCCATCTCTGCCGTCAGGCATGGGGCAATTGACACATCTCCCCCGGGCCTACACAGTTTATACATGGAATTTTTGTGTGTGTGTTTGCTTTTAATAATGGGGTTTTTAGTGTTTTTTAAATTATTAGATTTGTTTTTACATTGTTCTTGTTACTGTTGTGAGCCGCCCCGAATCTACGGAGAGGGGCAGCATACAAATCTAATAAATAGATAGATGATAGATAGATAGATAGATAGATAAATAAATAAATAAAGGTTGGGAAGAGGACAGGGGCCATTTTAAGCCTTCATCCCTTGCAATTTGAGCAAAGCAAAGAGCTTTGGTTAAGTGCACGTGTGCATGCATTGCATGTGAGGCCTGACTCCCTGAATCCCTCAGCGCCAAAGAAAATACTCATTTCTCTTTTAGGGTGTTCTGGGATATACAATGTTCTACACAAATATACTTTTTAATTTATAATGTCAGTCTTCACAACCTGACGCCTTCTAGATGTGTTTGGTTACAATTTCAATTTTTCTCCGGCCCACATAATTATACTAGTTGATTATAATGAATATTATGTATACAGGGCTTTAAGTCACTATAATGTCTGTTATCACTAGGATTCATGACAGAATGATCTGGGATATACAGTAATCCCTCGCTACTTCGCGATTCATCTTTCGTGGATTCGCTACTTCACGGTTTTTTTCAAAAGGGGCTTGTGGCTTAGAACGCCAGTGCAGGGACAGTTTGGGGGGGGGGGGAAACTGCAGTGGTGGTTTCCTTCAGCCCGCATGTCACAGGGGAAAGCTTGTCTTGTCTTGTTAGTGGATGTTTCTCAACTCTCTGAAGATCGTCCGCCATCACCCGACTACAGGAAAGTCACTACCACCGCTGCTGACCACTGAGAGAAGCCAGTCTCTCTCAGTGGTCAGCAGCGGTGGGTTGTTAACAATACAGGGAGGGTTTTAAAAGTCCAAATACTCATTAAATACATAAAAAAATATCTTTCCTCTACTTTACGGAAATTTGTTTTTCACGGGTGGTCTTGGAACGCATCTCCGCAAAAAACAAGGGATCACTGTACATGCTCTAAATAAAGATCAGTATATGAAATATAGATTTGTATTTAGAGCATTTATATCCCAGGTTTCTTCTGTAATTTTAAGACATATAAGGCAAATATTACCTTTTCAGACATTACACAGATTCTCAACCTTTCAATCTTTGTAATGGACGGTTTGCTCAATGTGAGACTAAATTTACATAGCTTTTTGAGAAAGGGATGGGAAGTTGGCCAAGAAGATCTGAGGAGTAAACACCAATAATGATGTAGCAAAAAGGTCATTATCAACAATGGGATGGAAAAACCATTTAACTGCTTCTCAAAAATCAACACTGGCCTGAAAAGGCTAGTTTGTATCAGGGCCACAGAACAGACAGGTTAGTTCCCAGTCTGCTTCCTACCGGATCAGCAGTGCTCGGAAAAAAGGAAGTTGCCAGTTCGAGTCCTATAAGACTTCTCCTGCAGAATACACACGGGTCTTTTTTTGCTTTTCACGTCCCCCTGAATATATGCGTACCATCACGCGGGTATAAACCTCATCAGTGAGGTTTCAGAAGTAGGACCTAGACATTGGCGCGGACACGCAAACGGCCAAGATCAGTCTTCCAGACCTCTGGGTTGGATCAAAATAAGCCACGCCTTCTCAAGGATCCCTTAAACGGCAACCGAAGAGATGGAATCTCTTCCAGGTCGAGCTAACGTTACGCCGTTCAGAAGAACCTGCAGGCACCGACGGAGAAGCTGCCCCCGCCAAATGAAAGCGGAGTCAAAAAAAATGTCACATGGCTCCCTTCCGGGACCTCCTCCCACTTTTGCTCCAAGATCTGTTTTGGTTCCCCCCCACCCCCTCCGCCGCCGCCCCGCGAGATCTGCAAGTAAACACCGCCAGCACGTGACCTTCCTGGACCAAAAATAAAACAGATAACGCCAAGAGGCCGAGGCATTTGGGCAAAACGGAGGAGAGGGTCGTTCTTTTTGGTCCTGCGGTGCGGCCCCGATACCTGCGCGTCCAGGGGGTCCGCTTCTGCCCGAGCCGGCGGCGGAGCAGCAGCAGGCTACAAGTCGTGCGGCGCCAAAGCGCGACGGGGGCGGAGATCATGGTCTCCGCCGGCGGCGGGAGAAGCTGCTGGGCAACGAAGGGCGTTGCCGAAAAGCACGCGTGGGGTCGGGGGATAGTAGTGGGGCCTACTGGGAAGGAGCCACCGGGTCTCGTCAGAGCCGGCCGCGCCATAGGAGTGTCCCTCCCCAGATTTCCCCCCGCTGGGCTCTAGCGTCACCGAAAGGGGTGTAACTCTTGTTTTGACAGGAGAAAAGAGGAGGATCGCTTCGACAGGAAAACAAAAAGGCTGAGCGGGAAGTGAACAATCGGCTCTCCCTGCCGTTATATTTGAAGTACATTGGATTCCTATTTAAGGGGGTAGTTTGGTGTAGTAGTGGCTTGAAACCGCGAGATGGTGAGAAGATCTAGTCCTGCCTTAGGCTGAGAGAGCCACTTGGGTAACTAGGCTAGTCGGCCTTTTCAGCCCTAGACAGCAAGCCGTGGCAAACAACTCTCCCCACCCCCACCCCAAAAAAAATATTACCAGGAAAATACTGCAGAGACCGGTCCAGGCGGTCACCACCAGGAATCAAAAACTCATGTGGAAAGCGCGCCCAAGCATATTGGAGAGGCACCCTAAGTGGCGCACGTGGGCTGAGCCGTTTTTCCTAACAGGTTGGTTTGAGAATGTCGAGGCAGGATCCGCTGGTCTCCCGCAAGAATGCAAGGATCCTTTGGGTATACTGTACAGTACTCAGTTCTAGGTATCTTTTTGGAGGCTAACTTGCCTAGATCGCCACACAATTAGTCTTCGTTCAAACTGCAGTCCTCATCCAAGTAGCTACCCTGACTTTTAGACCTC
Organism: Erythrolamprus reginae; assembly: GCF_031021105.1. Taxonomy (NCBI): domain Eukaryota; kingdom Metazoa; phylum Chordata; class Lepidosauria; order Squamata; family Dipsadidae; genus Erythrolamprus; species Erythrolamprus reginae. Next base: position 153,848,773 of record NC_091951.1, on the reverse strand, counting down.
TACCCTTTTCTAAGAGGTCTGTAAGGGGCATGTATAAGTGCACCTTTGTGCCTACCGTTCCTGTCCTAATGCATTTTTTATGTTTTCTATCTCTACTTTATACTTATATTATGTTAAACATACAGTACAGTGGTACCTCGAGATACGAGTTTAATTCGTTCCGGACCTGGGCTCTTAAGTCGAGCAGCTCTTATCTCGAACGACTTTTCCCCATAGGAATTAATGTAAATAATTTTAATTGGTTCCAGCCCTCAAAAAACTCACAAAGTTAGTCTAAATTATGCAGAAAGACATGTTTTTAATGAAGAAATGTACATGTACATATAAATGAATAATGAAGTTTCTTTCACTTAACTTGTAAACTTTCTTAAACTTTTAAATTTACATATGTTCAACTTCTCTGCCATCCAATCCTGTAGGACAGAGGTCCCCAACCCTTTTTGCACCAGGGACCGGCTTTAAGCGATCAAGAGAGGAATGGGTGAATGAATGGACGGAGGGTGGGAAGGAAGGAAGGAAAGAGGGAAGGGACAGGAACAGGAAGGAAGCAAGGAAACTTATGAAAGGGGAGAGTAAGAGAGGAATGAGTGAAGGGAGGGAGGGAGGGAAGAAGGTGGGAAGGAGAAAGAAAAGAAGAAATAGAGGAAGGGAAGGTAAAAGAGAGAAAGAAAAAGAGCAAGAAAGAAAGAAAAAGAAAGAAAGGGGGAAGGGACAGGAACAGAGGAAGGAAGCAAGGAAACTTATGAAAGGGGAGAGTAAGAGAGGAATGAGTGAAGGGAGGGAGGGAGGGAAGAAGGTGGGAAGGAGAAAGAAAAGAAGAAATAGAGGAAGGGAAGGTAAAAGAGAGAAAGAAAAAGAGCAAGAAAGAAAGAAAGAAAGGGGGAAGGGACAGGAACAGAGGAAGGAAGCAAGGAAACTTATGAAAGGGGAGAGTAAGAGAGGAATGAGTGAAGGGAGGGAGGGAGGGAAGAAGGTGGGAAGGAGAAAGAAAAGAAGAAATAGAGGAAGGGAAGGTAAAAGAGAGAAAGAAAAAGAGCAAGAAAGAAAGCTGCAAGCACCCCCCCGAGCCCCCCAGGCCGGCTGCAACCTTTTAAAACACGCGCGCCGCTTCGCAGCTGTCTCCTGAAGCCGAATGCGGAAGTTAGCGTTTGGCTTCAGGAGACAGCTCCTTGGCGCTTGTATCTCGAATTTGGGCTTGTAAGTAGAACAAAAATATCTCTCCCCTCCCAGCTCTTATCTCGAGTTGCTCTTAAGTAGAGCAGCTCTTATGTCGGGGTTCCACTGTACAATACTATATTTGTATGATAAATAAATAAATAAAATAGCACTCCAGGTCAGACAAGTCTCATCCTGCTGCTTAATGAGGCTGTATTTTATATGCAAGCCATCTCCTTGGCTTATTGGCATTCCACTCCCCCAAATAATAGCTTTGTGCCAGTTCCTCTTTTCCTATGTATTGTTTATTTTGTGTTTAATAAGGTCAATTTGTTGTTTTGCTTCCTGTCTTTGAGGTTCCTTTTGTAATTTTATCTCAGGGTCTCTTAAGTCTTCTAATTCACTTTGTCATTGTTTTCTAAACTTATTTTCTATAATAATAATGATGATGATGATAATAATAATAATAATAATAATAATAATAATAATTTGTTAGACTTGTATAACGCCCCTCTCCAAAGATTCTGGGCAGCTCACAACAGCAATAAACTCTAACCATATAGGCTATTATAACTCCTCTCATATAGGCTTTAGCTACATCCCACCAATTTTGACAATTGATTTTTCTGATCTTTTACTAGAGAGACGGATGAGTGACTAGACTAAACCTGAAACCATACTATACATAATGGAAAGCTGTTACTGAGCTGTGGTGTTTCACCTGTCTAGATTTAAAACACAGATTTCGTTGCATTAATCCATTAATTTCAAATGTGTAGACCCAGTCTATATTTCCTTTCATTCCAACAGGAAAAGCTATTGCCCTTTCACTCAACAATTATAGAAACAGAAACCTCTGTTGCCTGCTGATCTCATCAAGTTCAAGTCCCTAATTGGTTTCTCTACATAAATATACTTTGGTTTAAACTTAAGGTTAAAATCTAAAAGAAAAGAAGGCATACTCAGTAACAACTTCTACTGACGTAATTAGTCCAGACTACATTAAAATGAGATTCTCATACAATGCTTGAAATTGATGCAGTCAAAAGGGGCTCATAGCATTTTCAAAGCTTAAAGGATCTCCCCCCACATCCATCCCGCCCCTCAAAGTTACCTGACCCACCAAAGCAGGAAGTCAGGAAATGCTATGAATACCCTCAGGAGGTCCATAGTAGGACCCAGAAGGGCCTTATTCGTGATGGCTGCCTCCTTGTGGAACATCATCCCTATGAAGATAAGATTGGCCTCCATTTCGATACTCTTTCTTGGGCCCCTGAAGATCCAATTTTACCAATGGGTCTGGAGAACCTAGAGTGGGATAGAACTCATCAAATGGCTCATTTGACTGTGGTCAGTGGGGGAGATGGGGTTATTCCTTTTTTATTGTTTTTATATTGGATTTTTATCTTTGTAAACTGCCTGGAGTCAATGTGAGTGAGCTGGTCAGCCATGTAAATTTCCTTAAATAAATCTAATATTCATTGTGCAAGAGATGATCTAATTTAAAAAATACTGTGATTCAAAATTTTGTTGTGTGTTCTTAATTTTGAACATTGATTTCCTACTTCTAAAATTAAAAAAAATAGTTTCAGAAAGATAATCATGAAAATAAATTAGTAACACTTTTATTAAATGGCATGAATTGCATGATTATCGTTCCTGACAAAACTGTTGAGATGTAACTTGGGTGAAGTAGAAAGCTTTGCTTTTATTTAGAAATATGTTCAGTTGGACTGCACTGGGCTCTTGAATGAATAAACTGTAATGGAAAAGCAAGATTATTCCAGATCCTTTTGATGGCCAGCTACAAAGTAATGAGGAATGTTGAAAGTTGAATTGAAACAGCTTTTGGGGGACTGCAAGTTTGCCCTTCCCAATCCACTTCTCATGCACATTTTTTTCAGGTTTTATAAACCTTTAATTTCTGTCTGCTCTGGAATGAATGATTAGAAATATAGAGTCTTGTATTTGGCTTGGCAGTCAACTTCTGCTGCTTCAGATCCAGAATCCTGCCAGCAAATAGGTTTGAATGCTGAAATGACTGATGTGCATGTCTGCTTCAGAATACACCATTATATTCAATAGTATATTTGTGCATTCAATAGCATAAGAGAGCAGGTTTAAGATACCGAGGCAACTGGTTTGTATAGATATAAATTCATTTTATTTAGGTAGCTTTTTACAATTAGTTTTTAATACATTTTTTCTCTGTAAGCTAACTAAAATTGTGCTAAAAGCTGGGTTCAAACATTTTTTAATGATTCAAAATAATGTTTTTTAGTACCGTAGAGTGGATGGGAAAGGAAAACACAGTGGCTGGAGAAATGGCTATTAACACTCTGAAAACACTTGACAAAATTTATTTGCCAGTTATTCTCAACAGAATGAGCATCTCTTCCTTACGTACAGCAAAACTTTGCTCTTAATTTGTCTCTCAGATATGACAGACCATGCTTTCCAAATCACATGACCACTGGGATTACATTTCAATATGTCTTCAGGGCTCAAGATTGTGCAACATTGTTATCACCAAAGCAATGTAAGGAAAATTAAATACTTCTCATGTCATAGTTCTTCCAGCGACATATCTGTGTCTCTGGAAAGCCCACAAGCAAAGCATGAGAGAGCAGAATCTACCTTTATGGCCATTTGGGTTGGTGATGAAATCTCATCTTTTGGCAGCAAATACCATTAGTTAACTAGACATTAGTAACTTATTGAAAGCAGGAATGCCAATAGAACCAACTACTGTATAATATTTGTGAAGTTTCAGAGAATGGACACAGAATGCATGTAACTTAAGTTTTACCTATTGTCATAGAAAAACCAACACACTTGAAAATCTAGCTGCACAGCTAGGTTGCAGCACCTACGTAACTTCGGGCTCTGGAGTTAAGTAGCATCAGATCTACGGTAGTTAGTACTTGGATGGGAGTCTTAGAAAATAATAGGACTGTGGGATTGACTGGAAAGTGTTGTTTTTTTTAAAGCCCCACATTATTATAAAAGTCAATGGCAAGCTGTTTCTATGTCTTGCCAATTGGGAACCAATGATTTTCAGACCTCATGGGTTGCATAAATATGAAAAAGATATCTCCAGAGTGGTAGTCTAGAAAAGGAATGGCTCAAAGTAGTTTAAACCTTAGACTGATATACAGAGTTTGCTGAATTCTGCAACAAACAGATCCTTTGTTTATGTATTACTTAACTCTGCATTAAAGTGATCTTTGTGTTGTGTCAAGTCTGAAGCTTCCCCTGTTTACAGGGAATATGGGATTGCTTTTCTGGGGAGGAGATGTTTATTGTCATACTCAGTATGAAATCTGACAACAATAAAGCCAGCTTCTTAATGATTGGAATTAAGTTTGCTGACACTTGGAATAAAGAATTTAGAATATGGTTGACAACTGGGCAAAAGACAAGCTAATTATTACAAGATATTAAGAACTTCCAATCCAGCAGAGAGGGAGAGAGGTTTTATTTGGCTCTTTGCAAACCACTGTTGACTGAAATTGAAATTTCACTCAAAAATAGCACTCATTAAATAACATTTGTGATAAAAACTTTAACAAAGAGCCAATTTGAGATATATTGTCACAAAGCATTATAAAGAATGAACTAGTTCACTGAACCAAATAAATTCACACACACACACCTTGCTCATGTTTTATGCAATAACCATATTTTACTCAACTGTAAAATTGAGTAAACTGTATAAATTACATCTTTGTTTGTTCATTTGGGCTTATCAAATTCATATCATCAAATGTAAATTCTAAGTGGAATCCAGACCCTAGTTTACAAAGTGGATGGATGCTTTTCCAAGATTTTGTGGAAAATATCTTTCTAGTAGAATATAAAAATGCAAAAATAAATAGGCAAATATGCTATGTCAGTATTCAGTCATGTGTACTTTCACACAGATGAATGAATGACTTAAAAAGGAAATGGGATGCTCAATATCTCACATGGAGATCCATATCTTATGTTGTTATGGATCAGAAACTATACCGAATCAAAAGGTTACTTTGAAAATAGATTCAGATAAAGAGCAAATGAGCATAAGAAACATTCTCCTACAAACCGCTAGTTGGATATCACAGTCATGATTGATTATCAACAAAAATGTCTATTCTATCAAATTCATTATCAAGCAATAATGAGATAGGGAACTGGAAAAACAAATTATTTTTATAGTACTGGCAAGCTTAATAACATACATGTTATTAGACTTGCAGGATAGGTGACTCTTTCTTTGAATTGGTAAAAGCAGTTATTTACATTAACGAGGTGAGATTAGCTATGACATGATTATTAAAGACTTAAACATATATGCTCATAAATTATATTCTTGATGATTAATTTTGCATATGTTACGGCTGACAATTTGGTAAGACATCCAGCAATTTTAGCTATCCTTAAATAGCCCAGTGATGCTCATACAGTATCTAGAGAACCTGTGGCCTGTCTGATACTGCCAAATATTCTTTGCAATTTGTCATTCAAGACTGAGGCTGCTAGAAACAATAGTTAATATAGGGAGAAATTTCTCTTTATAGTAAAAATGTTAACTGCTTATTGTTCTAACAGGATAAACCGGAATTATCTCTGTAGTCTGGAATTCTGCAAGCCTATGTTAAAAGTCAGTAATGACTGGTAGTTCTTTGAATGGTGGTGACAAAATAATTCAGCAATAACCTCCCTCCAAGTAAATGAAGACCATCTCCACACTTTTCAGGCTAAATCCCATGGAATTATTTCAGTGCTTGCATGAATAGGTAGCACGACAGAATAAAACACACTGCAGGCAGTTCTCAACTTACAACAGTTCATTTAGTGACAGTTCGAAGTTTCAACTTCAGTGAAAAAAGTTATTTATGACCACATTTCACACTTATGACCATTGCAGCAGCATCATGGTCTCACAACCAAAATTTGGATGCTTAGCAACTGGTTCATATTTATGACGGTTGCAATGTCCCCAGATTATGTGAACACCTTTTGTGACTTTCTGACAAGCAAAGTCAATGGGGAAACCAGATTCATTTAACATGTATCATTTTGCAATTGCTGTGGCTTTTGGAAAATGCTACTGCATTGGTGGATGTTTACACTGAATGTTTTTCTTCTCCCTCCACCCCAAACATTTCCGTCCTCTCAAGTAGGATTGGCCAAACAGAATAAAAAAACTCTACTCCTCGAGCAGGGAAACCAAAATTATTACTTTAAGTCAGAATACACGACGATCAAAGATGGCACAAAAGTCCATTCCAATCAGAGCAATATGTAGAAATAAAAGAAGTAAAATGTGGGAGGGGATCAATGTTTTGTGTACATTCGTGCTTACTCTTGCAGTCTCATTCACACCTCCTCTCCTTGCTTATAACTAAACACTTAAAAGGAGCATATAAAACATTCTAAATTATCAAGTACATTAGAGCTTTTTATTGGCCTCTTACTCTCTCATCACCCCTATTATTTTATATAGATTGAAAATATGTATTGGTATGACTTCATTGTCTTTACATACAGGCTAAAAAAAGCCCCAATGATTGTCCTGCATTGCTCTCCATGGGTGGCCCTGATTTCTCTCCCACTGCAGTTGAATCAGCGCTCAACCGTCATCATACCCTGCAGATGTAACTTGTATTGGCATGCTGAGTGAAATTGTCAATTAAGACACAGCTGGTATCTGGGATGCTTATGCTGTACCGCCAGTATTCTAGCATTCTGGTTTATACCACATTCATTCAATAATAATCCTAGGAGGACTTGGGGCAGGGGAAAAGTTCACTGAAAGAAGCTTACAAATATTAATGTTTTCAAAGCAACTTTAAGCTTGAATGAAAGGCATCTAAGGCCCTCAAGCCCAACATTAAGGTTCTCACAGACAGAGTTCCCAAACACATTAACAAAGCCCTTTGGCACCATGTAAGGTAACCCAAGCTTTCTCATGCACTTCAAACAGTCATTCAAGTGTTCTGGACTGGGTTTGATGTTGCTGAGTTCCACCGTTTTGCAGACTAGATTTGAGACTGAGAAGCAGGCACTAAGAAAACGAAAGTCTGTGATCAGATATGTAGCTAAGGGACCATCCAAAGCAAAATCAAAACATCCATCATGTTGCTCTATAAATACGGAGAAGTGGACAAAGTAAGTCTTTGGATCAAAGCTATCAGAAGCAGAATAGCCGTGATATCAGATTCAATACAACAGTAGTAGAATAGCAAACAGGGACAAGAAAAATTATCAGCTCTTAACATAAAGTGTAGCAGCATCTTCAGAATTTGGAATGCCTGGGATTGGGACCTTTGCCCCCCAGACATTTGATTTGGAAGCCAGAGTTTGGTCAGTTATTTCAAGAGAGCTGGAGTTTATAACTCTATTCTCCATCCCTTTCATGGATCAGCATTCTTACCACTGTATCCACACAGTGCAGGCATTGAGTTTGACTGCCCATTTTAAAAAATATATAATTTCCTTCTATGTAGCTCCTAACTTCATACTGGTCCCTCACTAAATCTCAGAGTATCCAAAGCTCAAAAGCAAACTAAAAGATGCATCGGAAGTCCATTGATGAAAATGTGACTCAGTGGAAATAGCAGGAAACAGAAGAGGTTTCCTTTAAGCAACCCAGTAAAAGTGACTGTAGCCAAAAAAAAAAAAAAAAATCAGATCTTCTCCCCTTGCATATGGCATTGCAAAATTTGCTGAGCTGTCAAGATTCCCAGGAATGAGACTGTGCCCCTGCCATGCAGGAAGTAGAGCTGTAAGCCTTGGCAATTATTTGTGTATTTCCATGCAAACTATAAAATAATTTCTTTCCTTCACATTGAAGAAGTGATCTTGAGTTTTTGTTTTGTTTTCAATTTAGTCACTATTTGTGCAAACATAAAAGCAGAAGAGCAGAGATCCTTAGAAAAAGAAACGCCCTTCTGCAGAACTGCCCTCCTTTATAATCCATCAAAACGATGCCAGCCGAGATCCCAACTGTCATCAGCAACAGACTACAGGCATTGGTCAACCTGATGGGACAGTTGTTGGGGGTGTTTTTTTGTACAATATCTCATTGAGCAAGGAGATTCATGCTGAGTCTCTTTGATCAGAACTTCCCAGGGAGATGCTTGCTTCATAACAAATGTGCTTTGCATGGGAGATTCTCCATAACGGTTGGTAAGGAAGTAAGGAATACATCATATGTTACCAATCAAGTCTTCTCAGAGAAAAGGATTCATGCCGCTTTGTGAAGCTAATGGTGGTGGTGGGACCGAGCCAGAGAGTGGTAGAAGAGGTTGAGGCAAGTTGCTAGGTAGCTCTGGGAAAGGCCCTGCTCCAGCCTGAGGGAAGGCACTCACAGAGGCTGGGAGAGTCATCGATGAGGGGATGCTACTGAGTGGAAGAGGGAGAGAAGCACTGTAGGTCATAGAGTTCATTGGCATCCCCATAGGAACACTAGGCACTGGGGAGTTGGTCCGCATCTGATTGAGAGTTGGCTTGGGATGGTCAACATTAAATGGATTGGTAGGTGAAGGGGCACTGAGTCCTGGAAAAGAAAAGAGAAACATGACTCATCTTGATTTATTGTGAGAAATTGAGGACGTTAATCCCTGTCTCCACCATCAAGGGATTCTGCAAAAGAAATTGACAGGTTCCAGAGAAAGCCTGCTATTTTCTTGATTGTCAAATAAGAAATATGTGAAAAGGCATCCCATCACCATTTCCTAAGGGCAGTATTTCTCCACAGGTTCCAATAATATTTGGTTTCAAGAACTTAAATACCAATAGGCACAACCAAAAGCAGAAGTCACAACCACTGCGTCATCCAAGGGCAAATACCAATATTCTAAATTTGTGGGCAAGTATTGAAACCTATGAAGAAATGGCCCCAATGAAAAGGGGTACAAAGAAGAAAGATGTAGCAGGGCCTAGGTACAGGATTGAGTCACACAAAATTCTCCTGCTAACAAGAGTTCCTTTAGACTTCTGTACAAGATCCCATGCAACCTACCTGCCAGAAATGGATTACGTGACTTCATACTCTGGGGTACTGTAACCAAGGAGTCCAAGTTAACCAAGGAAGATGCGTTGGGACCAAGAAAGGTCTCTGGAGTTTTGTTGTCCTTTGAATCAGGTAAATGATCTCCTAAACTTGCAATATCAAACAAATCTTTATTTTGAATTCCATTCTCGGCGCTGCTTGGAATAAGGTCACCAAACAGATCCACATCTACCAGTGAGAAAGAGAGAAAAATGTAGCAGACGAATGATATGAAAAAGGAACATTTCCAATACTGTATATTGAAAAGAGATGACAAAATAAGAGAAGACACTATTGTGAAATAATAAAATATTATTTTGTAAATAAACATTGTTCTATTGATGTACTGACAAACAAAAGCAGCATATCTAATTTTTATTGTTTGTAAATCATTAGTTTTCTGAATGAATGATGGAATACAATACAGAAACACACCCACAATATTACATTATCAGAGGAAAAAAAGAGTAAGACAGCAGATAACCACAGTGTAAGAACTCCAAGTTCACCATTTTTGAATGGTGGCACTGCAATTTTACATTGGGGGGGGGGGAGATTTCTTTGCCAGCTTCCTAAAACCAGCATGATTCTTTCCCAAGTATGAGTCTTAAAATAATTTTCTTTAGCAAGATTTATTAAGATGAAAGGTAGAGGTTACAGTAATTCCAGCAACCAATCTATTTTCAATTTAGAACACATATTTCTTTACGTGCACTGTGACATATGCTGATAACAGTGAAGGAAACTGACACTTAAAACATTGTGCCCCTTCTGATCCAATAAACTTATTTTTGCTATGGCTCTATGTGAAACCTGCTACTTTAAAAAACCAAAAAACCCTTAGGCTTTTTAGCTTTGATTGGAGTTTTGTTTGTTTTGGTAAACCATACATTTAAGAAATGGGTGTATATGGTTTACACACAGAGAGACAAAACATATCCTGAATATAAATCCAGAATCCATAACTATTCAGAATATATATATTCTAAAACCATCCTTTCAGAAATGGTAAATATATAAAATAATGAAGGAAATGCGGAACAAGCAATGGGAGTATACTGTACTATCAATAAAGTAAAATCTCTTCTTTCTCCTCTCTTATCTTCTCCTCCTTCCTAGTTACTCTTTCATCCACGTTTTACATTATGTTGTTTAACCTTTTACATAAGCAAGAACAATCTATTGTTTTATCACAATTAATGCCAATGAATAAAAAAAATACTAATTCTAGACATTCTTTTTTTAGCAAATAAGTTTGAATTAAAACAGGGTTTTTTCCACTTTTATATCGCCTCATCAAACTGGAATTGTGGTTCAGAGAAATTTAGTTGACTTTACTGGAAGACTTTTAAACCTATTATGCCAAGTACAAAAATATCTCAGTTACAACATTTCACATAAACAGTTCTAATTTATTTGATATAATGAAATGGAAGTTTCCATACAAACTTTTATGTATCGTAGTTCTGATTATAATTTTGTATTGGTAACTAAACAACTATATTTGTCTCCTAAGATAGTTCTTAATAAGTAATATTAATTAATATTGCAGGAATAAAACTGGGATGTCTTTTCATTCTTGTTTATAATTGAACTATTAGCAGATAATATTAATTAATACAGTGATGTTCAAATACTAAGGGTTAAAAACCAAAAGGTTTTTGCTTAATATGTTTACTGATGCCATAGCAATTTTCTTCAATCACCATGCTGGTTATTCCCAGTTAATAAAACAACTTAACCAAGTGGCAGAAGCAGAATTTAATATGGAAAGTCCAGCAATTATAATAATCATCACTAACAATAATTGTGCAAATATGCTTGAGGATTTCTGACCTATGGGAGAGATTCTTGAAAATTGTTCTTACAAAAATGTAGGCCAGCTAAGGAAAATAAATTATGAGCCACTGTTGATAAACACTACCCAGATCCTTTAAAAAACACACTAATGTTACTCTGGTTTGGCAAAATTGCAGCTGTCAAAGTGACATTATCAAAATTATTTTGTTTTAGAAATTTCCCATCTGACCCATTGGTCCCAGTGTTGCCAAAACAATTCATCACAGCTATCCATTTGAGGAAGAAATCTAGGCTTCAGCAAGCAATATTGTGTAACTATAAAGATGAAGAGGGCTGAGAATAATAAACTTGAAATAGTACAGTTTTATGATTGTTAAGCTACCTCAATTAATACTCACAATTACTACCCCTCTGTGTCCAATGGGTTCAAATAAAGCTGGCTTTGGAATCATCAGAAATTCATCCAATAATTCATGATTTAACAGAAACATTGCTACTGGGTATTTCAATGATGATATTCCAAAATTTTTACTACCAGTTCTGTGGGCATAGCATGGCTTGGTGGGCATAGCTTGTGGGATTTGGCAGGGGAAGGATACCATAAAATCTCCATTCCCTCCCCACTCCAGGGGAAGGTTAATGCAAAATCCCCATTACCTCGTGATCAGCTGGGGCTCAGGGTGCCTCCTGAGCCCCAGCTGATTGCGAGGAAATGAGAATAGATGGGGGAGGAACCAGTCAGAGGTGGTATTTACCAGTTCTCCGAACTACTCAAAATTTCAGCTATTGGTTCTCCAGAACTGATCAGAACCTGCTGAATCCTACCTTTGATTTATATATTTGACATACATAAATCCATTCTATCCTTAACTAATTCTGCAAAAATGTTGTCTTGTATCACTCTTTGTCCAAAATCAAAGTTAATTCTTTGGCTTGGACAGAAAAAGTATAAGCACCTGGGCAAAGTCCATTTTGCTATGTTTCTTAAAATATATAATTTTGCACACTTGGAGACATGATCATTAATGCTTATTCTACTGTATGAGGTATTGTATGTTACAAAATAGAAACTGGAAAATATTTGCTTCTATTCTCATATTGAAATAGTTCCAGTCAGAACTTTTATTTAAACATTTCTCTTTTGCAGAACTTACATTAAGCTCAGGCAACATATGTGGTTAAAGTCTTAAAAAATTAAAAGCAGTTTCCCTTACACTATGAAACAGATGCTCCAAACTTTATCAAAATAGTTTGAGAATATAATTTAGAAAAAGGAACAGAAGGAGCTGAATGGAATGCCATCTGGCCCAAACTATCTTTTTAGGCCAGCCCATAGATGGTAATCTATATTTTTTTCATATGGATTGTATTTATTATTGGACTCTGGCCACTTCTTTTTATTTGGGAAGATCCTAAGGTCACTCTGCTTTAAAGCATTTGCCAAAGTGCCTAATATAACAAGCAACATGTAAAGATTGATCTACTACCCAGATTTTTATAAATACTGGAGCCTGTCCATCAATTCCTTACAATAATTAATTAAATAATCTGTTATTACTGACAATCTAAACGTGGTTGCTTGATAGGAAACGGAGGGAGGAATTTGCCTATTATCTCAAAATATGTGGCAGATGCATTGATGGAAAAATCCATATAGCACTTGTTTTGCCAGAACTGTTCTGAAGTCATATCATTTCTCTTTATACAAAGAACAGTAACTTGGCCCCTTTCCCCAAGTAGGAATGAGATTCCATTCATGCAGATGCATCACTGAGAGCTTTTAAAAAGCTTCTTGCAGCATGAAGGAAGATAAGAGCTAAACTAGTTGTAGAGGGAGAAGTGTGACTGAAGACTGATTCCTGCATACTTGTCTGAATATGCAGATATTGTATCTTGTGAAATAAAAACTAGAATGGAGCTATTTCTGGTTGTGATACCATCCCTCTTCTCTGACCTCAAAAAGGACTGGACCTGTTTAAATGAAAGACTCCAGAAAATTCCAGCTAAACTGAGAAGGTTAAAAAAATCATCAAAAAAGAAATTGTATATAAAACACTTCCATATTTCTGCTAGGACAATTGTCCAGTTGGTTTTAGCTTTTAACTACAGGGTCTGTGAAAATTTTGAGATCAATACATACAGGAAGAATCAGCATCCACGGTTATTTTTGCTCATCACATTTCTCCATAAATACATATGATCATACTTCTCTTTTCCAGATGTTGCACCTTAAAGCTCCTATCAGGATGGTCCAGTGGCCATGTTGCCTGGGATTAATACGCATTGTTTCCAAGGAAGGACATAGGTCAGGGATGGCTACATTAGAGCTTTGCTTACCTCCAGAGCTGTTGGCTTTCACTGATGATGGAGCCTGAGAACTTTCATATTCTGATTGATCCACAGATTCAGGTAATTTTGCAAATAAGTCAAATTTATTATTGTCTGCAAGACAGGTAAAGACAGGGAAAAATATATTCAGTTAACAGACCTCCTCTTGCTTCTCTCTCTCTCTCTCTTCTTCCTAATATTTTCCAGTCCTCTTTTTTAGATCAACCAAGTTTCGATCCCTTGGTTGTGACAAGAATTAACTAATTGTTTTGTTGCTCAAGCCTGATGTTGTGGGCTGAAAGACCGACCCAAGTCACCCCAACTGGCTTTCATGCTTAAGGCGAGACTAGAACTCACAATGTCTTGGTTTCTAGTATTGTGCGTTAACATCTCCAGGGGTAGGCAAAATTGGCTCTTCTATGACATGTGGATTACAACTCCCAGAATTCCTGAGCTAGCATGACTGCCTCAGGAATTCTGGGAGTTGAAGTCCACAAGTCATAGGAGAGCCAACTTTGCCTACCCCTGCACTAGACAAAACTGGCTCTCTATGCTTTGTTGAATTTCAGCTCTTCCCAATACCCTTGAGAAGGAATGGAAACTCAGGAGAAGCAGTAGCACCATTATTTATGCTTATCCTTAGCATACTATGCAAAGGATTTTAAGGACAGAGACAGATTTATTGTTCAGTACTCCACTAAGAAGCCTAGGGGGAGGAAGACATACATTTCTCTTCTTTCTCTGCTACCAGTTTGTGGAATTTTGGAATCTTAACTGGAGGAGTGAGATTGTGGATGGAATATCTTATTTTATATTCACTTAAAAAACCTAGTCCTCCTTACATTAAAAAGGAAGCAGAGAAAGAAGCTTGCTTAATCCCATAGGACACTTGGTGGTTTCATCTCTGTTTCTGAAGACAGCTAAAAAGGTATCTAGGTGTCTTTCGTTTTATTCACAGCAAGGAAGGTCACACATCTTGCCACTTAGGACAATCACAAGTTCCTCTTGCAAATCAATCAAACACCTTACATGGCTCACATAAAGCAGGAGAGAAATTATGGCCAGCAGTTATGACGTTAGGGGAAGGATACTATTAATTCATCACATTGAGCAGTCTCAAAACCTGCGGGAGAATTTATTTTATTTTTTTTGTAATGATGCATTTGATTTATATCTTTATACAGAAGCTCGAGGTGGCACAAGTGGTGCTCCCCTGTCCTATTTCCCACCACCACAACATCCCTATGAGGTAGGCTATGTTGAGAAAGGCTGCTCAAAGTTGCCCACTGAAGAAAGCATCGAGAGGAAGGAAAGGACAAAGAGCTGCTACCACAAACACATTAAGACTTGTAACATTGTACTATTGCCAATACAGGCTAAGTAGTCTTGACCTATATGGCATTGGTTTCTTAGCTTAATCTATCTAGTTCCGTGTTTGGGAGCCTATAGCACATGTGCCACAGTTGGCATACAGAGGCCTCTCTGCGGGCACGCCAGCCATCGCCCCAGTTCAGCTCCACCACGCACGCATGCGTGCCTCCTGCCGGCCAGCTGGTCTTTGGGTCTCTGCCACACATATGCGGGTGTGGGGCCTTTCCCTATCTCCAGATTCCTTCCACCCCCACCCCCAGCACACCCTACCTTTCTACTCCATTTGTGCCACACCCACCAACCTGGAAGCCAAAACAGGATGCAGGGGGGCTGTGTGAGGCCCTCCTACACCCTGTTTTGGGCCTGGAAATCCTCCTGCGCCAGCCTGCAAGCCAAAACGGGGCACGGGGTGAAAGGGCGCATGTATAGGGGGCTGGGGCGCATGCATGGGGTGTTTATTTGGGGCACTCACATTGGGGATTGTGGCAAGGGCATGTGAATTCTTACACACACGCTTTGGGCATTTGGCACCCAAAAAGTTAACCATCACTGGTCTGGCACGTGGCTATGGGTGAACTAGAACTTGTGCCTCCCCGTTTCTTTTCCATCACCTCAGCCAACCTACCACATTGTCTCTCTTACCAGGAGCAGAGGAGTTATCAGTAGAGCCTCCCCAAGGATCAGCAGCAGAAGTGACACTTGCAGAGAGTGGAGCAGGTGGTGACTGTTGTCCCCAGGGCCCTGTGGAGGATGAGACACCTGAAGGCAATGCTTTTATCCCCCATGGATCAGAGGCAGAAGAGGCAGGAGGAAGATTCCAGGGGCTGGGGGAAGCTTGATTGGCGGAAGAGTGAGTCAGAGCGTCCTCCGAAGGTAATGGCACCCAAGGGTCTGCAGCAGGACCCCAGGATGTTCCTGTTGATTCTACAGGAGATTTGGTATCTGAAAGGAGCAAGCAAACGTAAAAGAGTCTATCAACGTGGAATCTGATTTGCCAGAGAAATAGGAAATGGATCGACTAAGAAGCAGGTAACTTGATGAAGTCAGGATTGAATGAATGAGCAAGCTGAACCTTAAGGAAAGAAATCTTAGCTGTCTCGTTCTATGCGATTTCACTGATCAAATCTGCATATATATGTATAAGAATGCATGCTAACGGAGGAAAGCAATGTCTAGATCCATGAGGGCGAACCTACGGCACAGGTGCCACAGGTGGCACACGGAGCCATATGGGAGGGCACATGAGAATATTCTATGTTTCAGCTCCAGCACACCAGTATGCACTGGCTAGCTAATTTTTGTCCTTGGGAAAAGCTATTTTGCCCTCCAAACTTTTAGAAACATAGAAACATAGAAGGTTGTTGGCAGAAAAAGACCTCATGGTCCATCTAATCTGCCCTTATACTATTTCATTCATTCTTTGATTTGATTTGATTTGATTTGATTTGATTTGATTTGATTTGTATGCCGCCCCTCTCCGTAGACTCGGGACGGCTAACAACAATAGTAAAAACAGCATATAACAAATCTAATATTTAAATTACTTAAAACCATTAAAAACCAAACATACGCACACATATATCTTAGGATGCTAATCTTAGGATGCTGGGGCTTAGGATTATTTTGGGGTTCATACCAGTGCGGCTCCCTGGACCACACTGGTATGAACACATCACTGCCTACCAGGCTTCAGAAAGGCCTATGTGTATGCGCGTGGGGCAGTGTAGGGGGGGGAATGCACATGAATGGGGGGAAGGGAAGGGGTGTGGGCACGTGCACGCATGCTAACAAACACACACACATACACCTTTTGGCATGCGAACCAAAAAAGGTTTGCCGTCACTAGACGCTACACAACGGTCCAACAGAAATAATCTTAGGGGAAATTCATTTACACTATGAGACAGAAAGGCTTATCTTCTTTTTAAAGATCGTAGTTGCTACTCAGGACTCTTTTACTAAAGTGCTTAAAATAACTTTAATAACAACCCCTTTTTAAATAAAGGATTGTAAAACTCTTACTTTGTGTTTATGTATGTAAATGTACATAACATTACAAAATGCATATGCAATTACAAAAATGAATTGGAAGTATTTTTTTTTTCCAATTTTTTTTATTATTTTTCATAAAACAAACATACAGACGTACAAACATTAAACATAAAATGGGGATGTATTTCCCCGCTTCTTTTGAAAGTATACATTCAAATAGAAAAAAGAATACATAATCAAACATTTGTTAAATGTTAAAAAGTCTAGTAAAAAATTTTCAAATCTTAAATGCAATATTAGTACGGTATAAGTAAAGATGCTTAATATGTTATTTATGTGTAATATATTCATCTAATCAAACATTCAAACAAATCTCAATTGCTAAACATACATAAAACAAAATTTTTAATATATCGCTTGTGAATAAACTACTATATCAAAATCATCAACAAATACATCTAATATTGTTATTACCTAAGTAAAAACAGATCTATCTCTTATTTTTCCTTATCTAACCATTTATATATGTTGTTCCATGTTTCATAAAATTTTGTATCTTCTTGATCGTTTAATCGTCTTGTCATCATATCCATTTCGGCGCAATCTAATATTTTAGCTATAACTTCTTCTTTCTTGGGGATTTCCTCCCCCTTCCAGTTTTGCGCATATATTATTCTAGCCGCAGTTAATATGTGTATGATTAAGTAAAGAGTTTCCTTCTTATAAGTCTGATTAGTAATTCCTAATAAGTAAAATTCCGGGGTGTTGTCTATGTCATATTTTAATATTTCTTTTAATATCTTCTCAATCATCTTCCAATAAGTTTTAGCTTTGCTACATGTCCACCATTGATGGTAATAAGTTCCTATATCTTTCTTGCATTTCCAACACAGTGGGGATGTTTTAGGAAACATTTTAGCTATCCTGTTTGGTGGAAGGTGCCATCTATAAAACATTTTAATTTGGTTTTCTTTTAATGAAACTGACTTGGTCATTTTCCAATTATTAATCCAGACTTTTTCCCAAGTATCTATATCTATTTCCTTACCTATATTTCTGCACCATCTTATCATGGTGTCTTTTAGAGTCAATTCTATATTTTTGTGAGCGATAAGAAATTTATATATTTTCCCTATCATTTTTACTGAATTATTAATAATTAAATGACTTAGCAAATTCTTACTTTTATTAAAAGTGTAAAGAGTTATATCCTTCTGGTATCTGGATCGAATCTGGGCATAATGCCACCAATCTATTATTATCCCTTCTTCTTGTAGTTTATTCCTAGGCTTTAGCTTCATCTGATCATTTAATAATTCTTTATATCTATAAAATATTTTCGTGTCTTTTATAGATTTTGGGTGTGTTATTGCTTCTAGGGGGGCTATCCATTCTGGAACATTTAAGAAGTGATTTTTCTTTATGTCCTTCCAAACCTCTAGTAAATACTTCCTTAATGTGTGTCTTTTAAAATATGAGTGATTTTTTTCCTTGTCATACCATATAAATGCATGCCAACCCAGCATAAGATCATGTCCTTCTAAATTTAATATTCTTTTATTCTCTAAGGTTATCCAATCTTTAATCCATGTTAAGGCGGCGGCCTGATAATATAATTTCCAGTTTGGAAGACCAAATCCTCCTCTTTCTTTAATGTCTTCCAAACAGTTTATTTTTATCCTTGCTTTTTTCCCTTGCCATATAAATTTTTTAACTAAGTTTGTCAAAGTTTTAAAGAAAGTTCCCCCTGGGTTTATTGGAATTACCTGAAAGAGAAATAAAACCTTAGGCAGAATATTCATCTTGATTGTGGCAATTCTTCCTAAAAATGATATTTTCAGGTTATTCCATATTTCTAAATCTTTTTTAATTTCTGATAATAATTTTGTGTAATTATCATTTTTTAAAGTTATTGTTTTCGCTGTTAAATTTATTCCTAAATATTTTACTTTCTTTACAGTTTTTATTCCAGAAATATTTTCTAATTTAGTTTCTTGTATTTTATTCATATTTTTGGTTAAGAAAGAAGTTTTGCTTTTATTTATCTTTAAACCTGCTACCTTTCCGTATTGTTCAATAGTTTGCAATAAGGAAGGAACAGTTGTTATCGGTTCTTCAATTATAAACGTTAAGTCATCTGCAAAAGCTTGGAGTTTGTAAGTTTCGTCTCCTATAGTTAAACCTTTTATTTCGGAATCCGCTCTTATTTTAATTAATAAAGTTTCAAGTGTCATAATAAATAACAATGGTGATATAGGACATCCTTGACGAACTCCCTTGTTTATATCAAGTGCTTGTAATTGGTTATTATTTAATATTATTTTAGTCGTTTGTTTTGAGTATATAGTATCTATTAAATTAACAAATTTTGAGCCAAATCTCATTTTATTTAATTGCATTTTTATAAATGTCCAGTTAACGTTGTCAAAGGCCTTTTGAGCATCTAAGAACATTAAGGATGCTGTCTTATCTGGGTGTTGTTCATAGTATTCTAATGTGTTTATTACTGTTCTAAGGTTATTTTTAATTTGTCGCCCTGGTAGAAATCCATTTTGGTCTTGATGTATTATTCCATTTATAATTCTTTTAAGTCTATCTGCATAAATGGCAATAAATATTTTATAATCTACATTTAATAAAGATATGGGTCTATAATTTTTGATTTTTAGTGGGTCAGTGCCGGATTTATGTATTAAAGTTGTCAGCGATTCTGACCAAGATTTCGGAATTTTACCCTCAAGTCTACATAAATTAAAAATTTCTAACATATAGTTTCTTATTGTTTCATTGTCTATCTTATACCATTCTGCCGGTATAGCATCCGGACCAGTGGCCTTATTGTTTTTCTGTTTTTTAATTATAGTTAGGAGTTCTTCCATTGTTATTGGACCATCCAACATAATCTGTTGATCTTCTGTTATTTGTGGTAATTTTGAGGCCTGTAAGTAATTAAAAACCTCATCTTCACTAACATTGTCTTTGGCATAAAGATCTTTATAAAAATTATAAACAATGTCTGCCTTTCCTTCTGTATCATATTTTATTGTACCATCTTTGTCTTCTAATTTTTTTATCAATTTGGATTGACTCTGCTTTCTAAGTTTATATGCTAACCATCTGCCTGGTTTATTTGCATGTTCAAAATAATGTTGTTTTGCTCTTTTAATTTTTTCAGTTATTTGATTTTGTTCTATAATTCTAATTTTATGTTTAATTACATTTATTTCTGTTTTAAAGTCTCTGTTCTTGGTGTGTTGCTGCGATGCAAATTCCAATTGTTTTAATTCATTTATTAGTTGTACGTACTTTGATTTATTTTCCTTATTGTATTTTGCTGTATAAGATATTGTTAACCCTCTTATATAAGCTTTGAGTGTATCCCATATATTCTGTGGAGTGGTGTCTGGGGTTTTATTAATTTCAAGAAATATTTTTAATTCCTTTACAATCCAATCTTTATATTTCTTATCATTTAGTATATTTCTATTCATCCGCCAAATATTCTGTTTGTTGTTCCTTCTTATATAAACCACTATTGGGTTGTGGTCAGCCCATGTATTAACATCTATCTCTACTTCCCTTATTTCTTCTGCGACCATTTTTGATGTCCATACCATGTCTATTCTTGTCCAGATTTTGTGGGGATTAGAATAAAACGTAAATTGTCTTTTATGGGGGTGTCTTTCCCTCCATATGTCATTTAGCAATAATTCTGTTTTCATTTTTTGAAAAGTACTAGGTAGTAGATTTCTTTTTGTTTTTTTCCTTTTATTATGACTCCCACCCCCTGAATGGTCTAATTGCCTATTCACAATAGCATTAAAATCACCTATTATTAATACATTCTCAATAGCTAAATCTATTATTATTTGATGTAGATTTTTATAAAATGTCATTTGGTCTTCATTGGGAGCATAAATAGAAACAACCACTATAGGTCTAGGTTCAATATCAACTTGTACAATCAATATTCTACCATCATTATCCTTATATATCTGTTTGGAATTTATAGAATTCTCTACGTACATCACCACACCTCTTTTTTTTTGATCTGCTAATGCAGCATACATTTTTCCAATTTTGGGATTCAACAATAATTTTTGGTTATCTTTTTTGATATGTACTTCTTGTAATATTGCAATTTGAGCATTTTGATTTCTGATTTTAGAAAAGATTTGTTTCCTTTTCCTTGGTTCATTAAGTCCGTTAACGTTTACCGAAAAGATCTTTAGATCTTTAGTTGTTGTCATTTAGTGAGTTTTTTGGTTTCTCGCTGAGGCTGAACTCTTCTTATAGCACCTTGGTCCTGCTCTATTACTTGAGCTGTGGCCCCCAATAGTTCCTCTTGTTGGATTGCTAGTATCTCCCCTGGTTGGTGTTGTGCTGGTTGTTGTTGAGCCTCTTGTTGTTTATCTGAAAAGTCCATGTGGCTGATGCCACTATTTTCAAAGAAATACCTAGCTTGTTCTACATTTTCCAGCTTGTATCTTGTAGAACGCCATGTCAGAGAGAGACCTTGTGGAATTAACCAACGATAGGTTATATTTTCTTTGATCAAAATTCTGGTAAGAAACTGGTAATCTCTTCTGCTCTCTCTGACACTTCTTGGAACTTGTTTTAATATTTTTATTTCCACTCCTTGATGTTGGAGTTTGGAGTTTCTTGCCCAATGGAGTATGTCATCTCGCAAAGTTTTCCTGGTGAATTTGATATGAATCTCTCTTGGAAGATTGTGGCGACGGATGTAACTATTCGAAGTCCTGTAAACTTCATCGATTTCTTTCACTAGCGCAGCAGGATCCTCCTGGAGTATTCCTCCAATCGTTTCCGCCATAGTCATTTTTAAATCTTCATCTTTTTCCTCTTTCATGTTCTGAAATCGTAGTCCATACGAAGCACGTTGCATCTCCAGCTGAATAATTGATTCATCATGTCTTCTGTGTCTTGCATCAGCTCTCCCTTCAAGATAATCAATTCTTTTTGCGTTTTTGTCGGATTTCTCTTCAACCTTTTTCACTCGATCATCACTTTCTTGTAGAGCTTGTTGGATCACCTTTATCTGGTCTTTCACCTCGCCCATATCAGCTTTCAGTTGGGCCATCTCCTTTTTAAATTCTGCCAAGTCTGCTTTTATAGCTTCCCTTTGTTGTGTTGCATCCTCTTTTATAGCCTCTCTTTGTTGGGTGGCATTCTCTAGAGATTTAAAGATAGAGTCCTGCATATTGTTTAAAGTTTCTTGTAATGTTGCAAAGTTGGGCTGCGTTGTTTTGTCTTTTTCTTTATCCTTGGAAGACATAGCTGAGGCCTGGTGGGTCGGGGAAGGACGTGGGGACACTTGTGGAGAAGAGATTGTTGCAGTAGGTTGTTTTTTGACTGTTTTAACAACGGTTGAAGAAGTTGACATTATCAATTTTGAATCCACTGTTTAGAATTTGAATTAATTTAAATCAATCTAAATTTGTATATAGTGAAAAGGAGAAAATTTCTATAAATTCCAAATCTATTCAATCTGTTTTATTAGCGGTTACGCTTAAATTATAACTATTCAATTATCAAAAAAATTCAAAATTCAAAATCCAATATATATTGTTATTAATTATTTTAAAAATTTAAAAATTTAAATAAAACTTTTAGGAATAGAAAACCAATAAAAGTTAAAAATAAATGGTCTAATAAAAAGACAAAATAAATGACAACAAAGAAAGAGTAATAACTATTTTAAAAAGGGAGACTTTGAAAAAGTACAGGGAAAAAAAAAGGAAGAGAAAGAAGACTTAATAAGGCAGCAAGAAGAGGGAGAAAAAGGGAGAGAGAGAAAAGAAATGGGGAGTATTTCAATTCAAATAATTAGAATAGAGCAGGAAACCAAGGTTTGCTAACAATGCATAGTCTTCAATTCAAACTTCTTTTAAAAATAAGAATAATAGGAATAAAAAGAAGGAAAATCAGAAGGAGAACAAAAAAAGAGTTAATTAATCAAAAAGAAAACACAATATGTATAGTTATGTTCTTCTTATAATCAGGAAATTATATTAGATGAATAAAGAGTGTGAATCCCAATGTCAGAAAATACAATTGTACTTAATCCCAATTGCAGGTCTCACGAAAAGAAAAAAAAAGTCAAATTAATAATTTTCTTGTAGTTAAAATGGAGTCTATGTTCTTTTCCAAATTCTAGACAAAGGCAAAAAAAATAGATCCCAAGATGGAGTCAGGTTAGAAGTCAGAAGTTCATATGATCAGGCAGATGTAAAAAAGTTCTCAGAAGAAAAAATAATCCCAAGGAAAAAAAAAGCAATCAGCAAGTAATCCAAAGTAGTTCAAAGGCAATCAGCAAGTAATCCAAGTAGGTTAATCCGAAGGTAAATATTCCAAAGGAAAGGTATCAGTTCCTTCTATTTCCCATTTATTTTCAAGTTGTTATATAATGTTATTATGTTGCAAAGACAACAGGATGAGAAAAAATAAGGCAACAAAGTTATATTCCTCCGCTGTTAAGATATCAGCCCGGAACACAATGTTTTGACAGACTATAAAAAAGAAATTTTAATGATCTTTACTAATTTCTTTTAAACATTGAAATCTTCTAAATAGTCATTTCCAGTTCAAGATCTTTTATTAAAGCATAGGGTAAAAAAAATGTTTTATAGATTCCGAAATTCAAATACAAAATGGAAACAATGAAAATGAAAGAGTTTAGTCTCGGCTGTTATTTGCGGATGAGACTCAGAAAAAAAAACTTTCACTTTCGCCTCGTTAAAGAAAGCTTTCCCTTGAGGCTTGCGAACGATCAAATCTTCAGATTTTGGTCTTGAAACAAAGAGGAAATTTTTTACCTTGAGTCCTTTAACAGATGTATTCTTTTTCAGTTAGTTAAATGTAGAACTTTCAATTTAGAGCTTTTTCTCAGCTTCCCGCTGGGTGAGGGGAGAAAGCGCTGGCCGGTCCTCTCAGGCAAAGAGGATCGGTTCTCCCGTCTTCGAAGCTGCGGGGCGAACCGCTGCCTCTGGAGTCTCAGCGATGGCTCCTCGGGCAGAGGGGAGCCCCCTGTTCTGGGATCGGGCCATCCGAGCCCGATCCGATCGCAAATGCGACCTTCGAAGGGGGTAGAAGGGATCGCTTGGCAGAGCCCTGCCAAGGATGTCCCGCCGCGATCACCGCCAAACCGGAAGCCCCGAATTGGAAGTATTTTTATTACCTATATATTATCTAGATATTACCCAGATACCATACGCAACTTAAGGCAGAGTCACACAATAACAAAGACAATGGTTTAACATTGACCCAATGGCAAGAATGGAGTGGAAGAACAGAAAAGAGAAAGAAGAGAACAGGTTCAAAACTTCTTACTATTGTGGTCCCAAGAACTGGACAAGGATAGAGCTGGAGGAGAGAAGTCTGTGTCAACAGATCGAACAGTGCCCCCACCTGGAATATCCCATGGGTCAGCAGAAGTATGGGTAGAGGTGACTGGTGCTGGTCCAAAAATGTCTGCCAGCTCCAACACAGAAGACTTGAAAGAGACAAAGGAAATACCGTGTATTAGAGCTTGTTGTCCCGTAGTTCCTATAGAGCTTAAACAAATATGAGGAATTCAACAGGTAGACAGAATATAAGCATTTTTGCCAAGTATCAAGAAAATCGAACGATCCCCTTCCTCTCCTTAGGCATGTTGCTGGCATTCCTTGGCTCTTAAACTGCATATTCTGTCGGGTGTGGATTATTATTATTATTATTATTATTATTATTATTATTATTATTAATTAGATTTGTATGCCGCCCCTCTCTGTAGACTCGGGGCGGCTCACAATACAATAAAACAGTTCATAACAAATGTAATAATTTACAATTTAAAAATATTTTTTAAAAACCCCATTATTAAAAAGACATACATACAAACATACCGTACATAAATTATATAGGCCTGGGGGAAATATCTCAGTTCCCCCAAGCCTGACGACAAAGGTGGGTTTTGAGAAGTTTACGAAAGGCAAGGAGGGTAGGGGCAGCTCTAATCTCTGGGGGGAGCTGGTTCCAGAGAGTCAGGGCCGCCACAGAGAATTGCACCAGAATCAGCTCCACACTCAAATGTTCCCATGGGGTCATCTGTGTCCACAGCCGGATGGTAGGGAATCATTAAATAAATGCACAAAACGTGGACATTAAACTTATGAGCATTGACCAAATGCCATTATGTGCATTTCCTTAATGCATAGCTGGAAGAAAGAAGTGATTGGCTCATGCAGTGATCTCAGCCTTGTGGGTTCACCCTGCTCTCAAATTCCTGTGGAATAGAAATGATGGTGACATTAATATGTCTGAACAATGGGGGTTTCTGCAGGGGATCTGCTTGCTGAATAAGCTATGGAATATGAGAACAGTTTAGGCTTATTGAAGGCTAGAAATTGCCAGTCTGAACTTTGTAGGAGTAAATGAGTACGAACAATAAGTCTGGCTCAAGAACAGATACACCTGTAGAGAGGGAAATTGTCTGATAATCACCTTAACAATATTGGAGGTAGCAGCAAAACATTCACCTGCCATATATTTGGTATTTTATTCTGCCAGCACAGTGTATGTGGATTGAAAACAAAAGAAGTAAAATAACACTAAATACCAATGAAACAAAAAGCATGAAGCCTAAGAGTATTTCCTCATGCTACAGTGTAACCATCCTTATTTCTGCAACTACCCTCTCTTCCAAAAAATTCCATTCAAAGGCTTTATTATTTGCTTTTCTAAAGTTCTTTGGGGTTGAACCCAGTTATTCTATACAACTATAATGGCAGGCATAAATAAAACAAGATTCATAAACCTTTGTAGAATTATGGGTTCAAAGTCTGTAAAATTTGCAGCATGGCAGGATGCAGCATTTAAGTCAATATTTGCTCACCTAACATTTGCCCAATAAGGATTTGAGCAAAAATCACTATCAATAACTCCAGTTCCAAGCTATACAGTTTGCAATTCCATGTAGAGACAACACACAAAGAGGATACATTTGCATCATTCAGAGCTGGCATTATAGCATGCCTGTGATTGGTTTTTCATACCTGTGTTTTCTTTCCCTTATCATCGTCTTCAACTTCCTCTACACCCAGGTTACTTTCTTCCAGTGCCTTTTGTAGTAGTGAATTTTCTCCTTTCCATGCCCTAACTTCCTGCAATCAGAATGAAGACATGTCTGAGCCAAGTGCCAGAAAGTGGAATGACTATTTCTTGAAGTCAACAATCATCATTCAGATATTACTACGTGCATTTGTCACAGCAATCACTCTTTTAGTTTTCAAATAGCATCTAAGTTAAGATACTCCTCGATAAGGTTAGTCTTCAGAACCATGAAAATTAAAGTTATTAATTGGAAAAGTACCAGAAGACAGAAGAAAATGGACACAGCAGAGAGTGATGATAGGAAGGAAGAGGTCTAGAGAATTCTCTCACCTAAAAATGTCGCAAATTATATGATTGTAGCAATCTTATGCACACTTTTGGGGCAGTAATTTCCAGTACGCTTGGCAACCTGACTTAGTGCCAGATAAAATAAGCTCAGGAGTGGATTTGATTAGGAAAAGAGAGACGCTACTCCATTTTCACTTTGCCCGACTGATCTGATGATCAAATCTTAAATTTGAGCAATTCCAATATTTAATATGCTTGCCATTAGGAGAAAGAACCCATAACACCCATTCTTGGGGTCTAGGGCTCTGACATTTCTAATACAATATTTGATTTATATTTATAAAGGCCAACAACTTTGGTCACCTTAATAATTTCAGAATCTCAGCAAATGAATGAGATTCCAAAGTTTTTGGCAAGTTAGGACCGTGTAGAATTTCTAGACCACTGGGGACAGAACAGCCTTGTCCCAGGAAAGAAGATGTGAAGGTAATAGAAAGCTGCCCCACTTGAAGAGATGTGAGTTCAAGAAGAGGAAAGGTAAAGTGCCCTTTCACCACCTGGGCTTGGGGTACCTTCTCATGCTCTTGTTTGCTCAGGGTAAGCGCTATCTGTAATTGCAAATCTTCATCTGTGCTGGAGACTGGAGGAGGTGGCTGCTGATAACGAAGGAGAATTGGGTAAAAGTTTGCTCAGAGTTCTCTGCTCAATCATTTATTCTGGGTAATCAGTCCACCCGCCCAGTCACCCTTTTATACTTTGTGGACATAGACCAAGTTGGTATTGAATTAATCTATTCTTTGATCATTTCAGCATTGAACTAGGCAGCTTAATTCCTCTTTTAGCCTCCTCTGCACTGCTGCACTCCAGAAGTGTTGGATACAACTTGAGTAAGGCCCATCCAGAGCTATAAGAATTGATCCAACACATCTAGTAAGCGTGAGATTGGCTGACCTGGGTTTTCATCAAGTTTGACGTTCGTCCACTGACAGCACCAGTTCTATTATCAGGATTCTATTTGAGCAGGATTCAACTGAAGTTACAGGCAGTCTTCAACTTATGACCACAACTGAGCCCCAGATTTCTGTTGCTAAGTGAGAAAATTGTTAAGTGAGCTTTGCCCTGTTTTATGACTGTTCTTACCATGGTTGTTAAGTGAAGTATTGCAGTTGCTAAGTTAGTAACACAGTTGTTAAGTGAATATGGCTGCCTTATTGACTTTGCTTGCCAGAAGGTCGCGAAAGGTGATCACATGACCCTGGGACACAGCAACTGTCATAAATATGAGCCAGTTGCCAAGCATCCAAATCACCTGACCATGTGGATGCTGCAACAGCCGTAAGTGTGAAAAACAGTCGTAAGTGCCATTGTAACTTTGAAAGTAAACAAAGTGAACTGCTGTAAGTTGAGAACAACCTGTACCGGTAATTAAAAAAGCATTGATCTTTCCCCTAGATACGGAACAAAGAAAAGTTAAAGTAATCAGCCTTGTACTAGCAATTCAGCCCAAATCTTCATGTAATCTTCCACAACTGTATTTTTTTGTCTGAAATTTTGTGTGTGTAAAAGACCAGGGGTGGCAGACTTCATATTAAGTACAGCAACAAATGTTACCCCTCCAGGAATTCAATCTCACTTTCAGTAACTAGCTGTCTGTAGAAGTTTCACAGATTTGATATGGCTACTTACTTTAAGTTTTTTTTATTGCAGAATAATTGTAACAGATAAAACAATCTACTGCAGAATACAAGAATCATGCGATAGATATAGAAATACACACTTTACTGCTTTGGTTTCTAAGCCTTTTCATCCAGTCCTTTAAGCCAATTAACTTCTGATCAATTATTTTCTGGTACTGGAGTCATTTATGCCAAGAGAATCAGAGGCTCACAGAGAACTCTAGATAACCTACTTCTTCCAAAAGCACTTGTGCTGCTGGTGATGTTATTGCAGATATATCTGCACTGCTTTTCAATCCAAAATCCCCAGAAATTTAGAATCAGAAAAAAATGGAGACAGTTCACAAAGATTCTTCTTGTGAAAGAAGTAATAAGGCCTTCCATGAGACAGCAAGTGTATATGCTGCTGCAGCTGAAATACTAAGTCTCCAGCCAAGCAGGTTGGCCAGTCTCCCATTATCTGATAACAGCCAAGAAGGACAAGGATTGAGGGAACAACTTTTAATTCTGCTCCAGAATTTTCTCAGATGCTTTGTCTTCAGTGGAAATCAACAAAAGCTGATGCAAGCAACCCTGCATAGCAGTATTTAGACAGTCAACCAGTTTGAACACCAGGTGGCACCTAAGCAAGAATCTACAGGGCACCTCAATCATAAAAATATGAACAATTAAATATTTTGAAAATAAGTTGCCAGAGTTCACAGACAAATGATTGCATGTGTGATATCCCGACACGATACAGAGACATCTGTGTATTTTCCATCAAGTTTAAAAAAATCCTTCTTGCCCCATTTGGCCAGTGTTACAAGCTTCATATGAAGAAATATCCCTATTAAAATCTATAAACTTGAAATAAAAAAGCAAAAAATTATAAGATAACTGCTCTGGTATTATTGTACTTGGCGTCTTTTTATTTGTGGTACATGTAAATTTGGTGAATAGAAAACACGCCAGAATATAGGCTTAAGATACACAAGGATCTTGACAGACTTGAACATTGGACACTATCTAACAAAATGAAATTCAATGGTAATCAATGTAAGAGTCTACATTTAGGCAAGAAAAAACAAATGCACAGGTAAAGAATAGGCGGTACCAGTGTTGGGAGCCCACCAATATGGTCTACTCTGTCGTTCTAGTAGCAGCCCGCCAATTGCATTGTGTGCGCCATCTTTCTTCCTGAATTTTTTGCCCTTTTTTTTGCTTTCTGCACATGCGCAGAAGCAAAATCTCATGAGGGGATGCTCGCGTGCATGATATTTTGGCATTTTTTTGCTTTCACGCATGTGCAGGGAACAAGCATGCACATGCAGGGAAACATGGCGATGCACACGCAATGTATCAAGGTAAGAGGAGCCAACCCCTGGGCGGTACCTGGTTCAATAGTAATAACTGTAAGGTGGATCTTGGAGTCCTAGTGGACAAGCATTTAAATATGAGCCAGCAGTGAACTGCAGCTGCCAAAATAGCCAACACAATTCTAGACTGCATTTAACAGAGGGATAGAATCAAAATCAAGTGAAGTGTCAATACCACTTTATAAGGCCTTGGTAAGGCCACACTTGGAATGCTGCATCCAGTTCTGGTCGCCACAATGTAAAAAAAAACACTTAAAACTCTGGAAACAATGCTGAAAAGAGCAACAAAGATGATTAGGGGACTGGAGGATAAAACATATGAAGAACAGTTATGGGAATTAGGTATGTCTAATGAAAAAAAGGACAAGGGGTCACATGATAGCAGTTTTGCAATATCTCAGGGGTTGCCACAAAGAAGAGGAAGTCAAGCTATTCTCCAAAGCTCCTGAAGGCAGGACAAGAAGTACAGTAATAGGTGGAAATTAATCAAGGAGAGAAGCAACCTAGAACTAAGAAGAAATTTCTTGACAGTTAGAACAATTAATCAGCAGAACAATTTGCCTCTAGAAGTTGTGAATGCGCCAATACTGTAAATGTTTAAGAAGAGATTGGACAACCATTCATCTGAAATTGTATAAGGTTTCCTGCCTGAGCAGGGGTAGGAGAGGGAATTGCTGCATCTTGGAGCAATGTAGCTGGCTTGCCAAGCTAATGTAACCTGAGAGCTTTCTTTCCTGGCTGCTGTGACCTCACCGTCCTTTCTGAAGCTTGAAGTTCATCAAAGGTTGTTCTAAAACTCAGTTGCCTGTAACAAGGCCAAACAGCAAGCAAACAGACTTCAGCACTAGTAGGCACAGTCTGCTTTGCCCTTAACTTCAAACAAGGCATCATCGTGCTGTTGCCATAAAAGAACAAACACAGATTGTCCCCATTCATTCCAAAGAAACAGTATTGTCACACACCACCATTAACCTTATTTTCTGAAGAATTATTGCTAATCGCTAGCATTCGTGTAAATGTTTAATTCACAAAAGTCTGCCCAATTCTTGCATCCTGCTAAAGAAAAAAATACTTGGCTTTCACTTAAGATGACATTTGAATCACCTTTTCTACTTCAGAAACTATTATTTATGACTTAGTATTATGTGCCTGATATAACAAACTATTTAGTGAACTATATCAATCTGCCAAGATTTTTGACCCAGTGTAACTTTATTCTTTCTCATGCTGAAGGTAACACAATTAGCTGAAGGTAACACAAAGTTAGTCCACGTAGAACACACTTCATTTGCATTAAAAGGCAAAGTTGGGGTACAGATGGGAATATTTATCCAAGGGCTATATATCTGGTACTTTTATGTCTTCAACAGTTACATGCTAAAATCACCATCTATGTTTTCAGCACAGTGATGAGATTCATCTGTCTGGCTTGCCACTACGACACAAATTACTCCTGTCTCCTTTTCCCTCTATTACAGGGGTGTCAAACTCGCATCGTCACGTGACGTGTAGCGACTTTTTTTCTCCTTCACTAAACTGGGTGTTGGCCTGGCCATCTCGTGATGCATCTGGCCCTCAGGCTACGAGTTTGACAGCCCTGCTCTATTATGTTGCCTGCTAGCCTCCTTGAGAAGTAGCTCTCTGTGTCTTCCAACTGAGGCTACAAAAAAACTATTTATATATAAACAGTTATACATAACCATGCCATTAATTGATGGCCAAAGTGGAATGTGTGACCAATATGCAGCCTAATGCCAGCTACTCCATCAACAGATCCTCAGAAAAGACACAATGCTAACGCGTTGCTGAAGACCACTAGAATTTGTCACTGCCAGACTACCCAACAGCCGGAAATTCATTAAAATCTTATTCATGGAACTCTGCCTTATTTGGAATATTTGAATCTAGCTATTGCCCCTACTCAGCAGCAACCACTACCTAGAGCAGTGTTTTTCAACCAGTGTGCCGTGGCACACTAGTGTGCCACGAGACACGGTCAGGTGTGCCGCGAAGAAGGAAGCTCAGCTTCTGGTCTCACAAATTTTTCCTGAGAGAGAGAGAGAGAAAGAGAGTGAGAGAGAGAAAGAAAGAGTGAGAGAAAGAGAGAAAGAAAGAAAGAAAAAGAAAAGAGAGAAAGAGCGAGAAAGAAAGAGTGAGAGAGAGAAAGAGAGAGAAAGCAGGAGAGAGAGAGAAAGAGAGAGAAAGCAAGAGTGAGAGAGAAAGCAAGCAAGAGAGAGATAGAAAGAAAGCAAGAGAGAGAAAAAAGGAGATGAAGGGAGAGAGAGAAATGAGCAAAGAGGGGAGGAAAAAAGAGAAATGAGGAAATGATTGAGACAGAGAATGAGAGGAAAGAGAGAAACAAAAGAGGGAATGAGAGAGAAGTGACTCTTGATTTAAAACATATGATAAAAAGCACCCAAAAAATAAGAGAGAAAAACCCCCAGCCCTCACCTGTTTTTGGAAATGGTTCAAGAGTATGTATACACACACACACACACACACACAAGAGGGGGAGGAGACAGGGATGGAAAAAGAGAGGAGAGTGTCTTAGAGTGTCGTTTTTTTGTCCTTTTGGTTGGTGGTGTGCCCCA
This sequence comes from Erythrolamprus reginae, assembly GCF_031021105.1. Lineage (NCBI taxonomy): Eukaryota > Metazoa > Chordata > Lepidosauria > Squamata > Dipsadidae > Erythrolamprus > Erythrolamprus reginae. The sequence goes on along the minus strand of NC_091951.1, from coordinate 153,817,065 downwards.
GGATTTTGTAAATGTAAAAAATGTGCCGCGGCTCAAAAAAGGTTGAAAATCGCTGACCTAGAGCTTCAGGGTGGAGCTTTCTATCTTTTCTGAGCATTGAATTGGGATCTGCTGGGTGATTTTGGGCAAATGACTCAGCCTAATCCACTTCACAGGGTGATTGTTGTGGGGAAAATAGGAAGAGGAAAGAGGATCTTGTATGTTTGTTACTCTGAGTTACTTTTAAAGTACAGTGGTACCTCTACTTAAGAACGCCTCTACTTAAGAACTTTTCTAGATAAGAACTGAGTGTTCAAGATTTTTGCCTCTTCTTAAGAACCATTTTCTACTTAAGAACCTGAGTCCGGAAAAATTTCCGAGGAAATTTGAGAGCAGCACGAAGGCCTGGCCAGTTTTTTACCATTCCCTCTTTAAGCCCGGCCATCTCAGGCTTTTCTGATCTATTTAAATATTTGGGAGAAGTTAGTGTGACTACATTTAAGAAAACTTTCTGGCATTAATATACTGCCATAATGTACATTTCTTTGCTATTTTTATGGGTCAAACACATATACACAGAAATACACAGCAAACAGTGTATATCATCTGTACTGTTGGCTGGGAGGCAAATTGCTGGGAGGCAGAATTTTTTTCTCTTGTTTTCCTCCCCCAAAACTAAGGTATGTCTTATACTCCGGTGCGTCTTATACTCTGAAAAATACAGTAATACAGGGAGGGAGGGAGGGAGGGAGGAAAGAAGGAAGGAAGGAAGGAAGGAAGGAAGGAAGGAAGGAAGGAAGGAAGGAAGGAAGGAAGGAAGGAAGATCTGCTGAACTACAGTAGTCCCTCGCTATATCGCGCTTCACCTACTGTGGCTTCACTTCACTTCATTTCAAGAAATATTAATGAGAAAAATCATTAGCGGATCTTCGCTGGTTCGCGGGTTTCTGAGGAAGTCGATCGGCAGATTTAAACAGCCCACCGAACTCGATCGGCAGGTTTTTCAAAAAAAAATATCTAAAATTGTAAATACTGTATTTAAATACTGTATCTAAAATAAATACTGTGTGGGAAGGGTTTATAAACACTTAAAACAATGAAAACTTACCAAACAATTACAATATAAATACTTAAATAAGTACTATCATTCGATAAATTCCCCATCGCGGATTTCACCTATCGCGGCCGAGTCTGGAACGTAACACCAGCGATAGGTGAGGTCTTACTGTATTTATTTTATTTACTATTATTAAAGCAAATATTGGTAGAAAGATACCGCTGACTTCAAATGTGAGTTTCTTCCCCACATCAGATATTCCTGCTTTCCAATTATCTGTTTTCCTCGGTTGTGTCAAATAGTATCAGAATTCTCCCTATTAAATATTTCTAGAAGAATCTGTTCCACAATGTATTGTTTCATTGTTAACAATGTTTCTAGGAACTTGATGAACTTGAACACTGTAATCCTATACAGCACACAATTGTTTTCTTTCTTTTTTATAATCGTAATGTGTTTTTCTTTTAGTTGTGGGAAAAGGGCACAGTTGCTCCTTTTAAAAAAAATGGAAGCGTGTTTATTTATTCATGGACAAACATGGGTTCCCCTTTTACAATTTAACACCTAAAATAGCAAGATTGGCAGGTTGAAATGGCTGTTGTGTCTGTATTAAGTCATTTTAATACAGAGGTGAAATGCTCCTGGTTTGCTCGTGCCTGTTGGGCGTTGGAGAGCCAATCGTGAAGGCACTATATGAGGCTCCACCCACCCGCCCTGATGCCACCATTTGGGTTCTTTTACCCACCATGCATGCAGGTGGGCGGGGCCTCACACTGCCCTCACCCCCGGCTCTCCGATGACTGACAGGCATGAGCGAATCAGGAGCATTTTACCTCTGCTTCAGAATAAATAAAGATGAAAATATCTGAGGTCTGAGTTAGGATGAGAAGCTAAGCAAGATTGTGCATAACATTTCCTCTGTTACAGCAATTGACTCATTAATAAGGTTGGTATTTATTTGAGGTACTATTTTTTCATTATAAGTTCCTGAATGCAGCCCAAAGACTGACAAGGTTTTAAAATATTCACATCAAATATTGTACAATATTTGGATAGCAAATATTCATTTTCGCAGTTCTTTAGAAATAAAGTTTGGTTCTATTTTGTTGCTAGTCACTCTGCCATATGTATCATTTTTTTTCTGTCTCTTTTCAAGATTAGAATATTTTATTAAGTGCTGAAATTTAGATCAAGTTTGGGCAACTTTGAGAATTATGCAAAATATATTAGAGGATGGGAAGTCTTTATAGTACACAAATCAGATATAATATTGTTAGAAAGGAATGGAAACGATAAATTTGAATGAATTAACAAAATAGAATAAATTTACAAAATAATCACTCCGATATAATGGTCAATCAGCGTTGACAGCCAATGTGACTTTTTGGGATTTTGCTTAGCACGTGTAAATTGACCCACTATACTTTGTAAATCAGAGGTTATGGCTTAGTGTAGTGTGTAAAGCAGGTCACAATTACTTGTTCCACAAACTGCCACTGAAACCAAGGTGTGAACTCAGCCACAGAGAATGCCTCTAGAATTTCCTTGTCCTCTTTTTTCCTCTCCCAAGCTAACCTCAGTCAAGAGTGGTTTGCTCAAACATCTTTGAAGTTTCCTCAGACATCTATGTAGCTGAACAATATCAGCAGCTACTGTATTTATGTAAACTTAAAATGTTATTAAATGAGGAATGATCCTTTGGATACATCCACCTTTCAGGTCTTTAAAAATAGTAATTTCAAATGATAGCTTCTGTATCTACTTTGCTGTCAAGTTGTAAGTTCAAAGCTAATAGTAGAGCAGGTCCTGAGCCATGAGGAAAACTATACATTTTGGGCCCAGCTGCCGCTTGTAAAACCAGACCATCAAAGCATCCTGCCTTATTTTGCTCTTTATTGCAAGCTCCATCAGTTAAGTAAGTTACTTTAGCCTTAAACAATTCAACTCAATAAGCAACAGAAAGGCAATAAACCTTAGGCTACTTACTTCATGTCCTAATAAAAGTAAGTTTTCTATATATAATCTGTCTGTTCTTCTGGAGCCACTCTAGAATATTGCAATGATGAAAGCATTTAATTCTGATTAGTTTAAAATGCTTTAAATTATTTTGTAAGAGAGAGAATGGTTACATAGGTATGTCACAGGGAATCTCAAAAATTCAGTATTCAGGAAAAATTAGAGGAGGGGCTGGAAGGGGAAGGGGGAAAAATAGAATATGTAGGTGTCTGAGATGCCCTCAGCTGATAACAAGTTGCTGTGCAGCAGAATAGAGGGCTATAAACAGTATTAGGTACCTCTGACCTGCTTTCTAGACATAATAATTAAAAATAATGAAAGGATATGACAACATCGGCATGATTATGCTGGGGCTCAATAAACCTCCTGATGTTCTACTTATTTTGATGCACAGCTGAAGAGCAGGTTTGTCTGTCTTCACTAGGTTGAAAGGTTAGTTCTTGTCACCATAACTCTTTCTTTGCTTTAGTCAGCCCTTGAATCCCTTTGCTCCTGGATTTCTATAAGCACAGAGGTGCCATCTCCTAACATGAGAAAAGCCATGCTTTCCAAATATACTGCTCAAAAAAATAAAGGGAACACTCAAATAACACATCCTAGATCTGAATGAATGAAATATTCTCATTGAATACTTCATTTGCACAACTATTCCATTTGCATAACAGCATGTGAAATTGACTGTCAATCAGTGTTGCTTCCTAAGTGGACAGTTTGATTGCACAGAAGTTTGATTTACTTGGAATTATATTCTGTTTTTTAAGTGTTCCCTTTATTTTTATTTTTTTGAGCAGTGTAGTTTTCTTGCTTTAAGTCAGTATAGCTCAAGAACCTCCTTCTTCAGAATAATGACTTAAAACAAGAACATTGCTTGATGGATCTGGGTAATGTCCCCTAGATGTTGGTAGAAGGAATCAAAAGCCAATCTTAATGACAGCCAAAGATCAAAGCACAAATATAGACAATAAGTTTCAATTAACAAGAGCATAGGGAATTTGATTATTGTAATCTCTGGTATTTATTTCCAAACTTGACTGTAAAAAATATGACTTTAGCAATCGAGTTGTTGAAGCGTGGAACTTATTACCAGACTCCGTGGTGTCATCCCCCAACCCCCAACATTTTTCCCTTAGACTTTCCATGATTGACTTCTCCAGATTCCTTAGAGGTCAGTAAGGGGTGAGCATAAGTGCACTAGTGTGCCTTCCGTCCCCTGTCCAATTGTCTCTCCTATATTTTATATATCTTTTCTCCCATCCATATATCCTTCCTCTTCTCTTCACTGATGTATTCTATTCTCATATCTCTTCTTCTATCCCTTCCCTGATATTTACTACTTCATGTTTTTATTCTCCTTAACTTTCCATTTGTATTGGACAAAATAAATAAATAAATAAATAAAAAATAAATAAAGTTTACCAGATTGACAAACAGCTTTGTTTTGGATCTCCTTAGCCTGGCTTGCATCGCAGTTTGAGAACTACATAGTCAGTACTCCACTGAAAAGGTGGAATATGAAAATGCAGTCCAGTGTATCCAAGCATAAAGATATATTATAAAGCAATTGTGGCTTCCCCTGGGAATGCCTGAACTAGAGAAGGGCCCAGCATAGTATTTTTAAGGGCTGCAAATGTTGTGTTTTCTAATTAGTTGTATACATTTATTCAGAGGCTCCTCTCTGCTTCAGTTATGAAAAATCAGACACCTGTAACTCCAAAAGTTGTTTGGTTTTCTAGTAAAGATGCTCTCTTTAGTCTTGCTTCTCTTTGTTTACCCTATTATGCCTCTACATTCATTAAAAATATTCTATACATACACTGTCCTTGTCTGAATTTCTAGATATTGCAGTAATTAATGTTAAGAGTTTGTAATTTGGTTGCCGATCAATTTCCGGTCACAATTCAAAGTGTTGGTTATGACCTATAAAGCCCTTTATGGCATCAGACCAGAATATCTCCAGGATTGCCTTCTGCCGCATGAATCCTAGTGACCGATTAGGTCCCACAGAGTTGGCCTTCTCTGGGTCCCGTCGACTAAACAATGTCGTTTGGCGGGTCCCAGGGGAAGAGCCTTCTCTGTGGCGGCCCCAACCCTCTGGAACCAGCTCCCCCCTGAGATTAGAACTGCCCCCAACCTCCTTGCCTTTCGCAAACTCCTTAAAACCCACCTCTGCCGTCAGGCATGGAGGAACTGAGATAACTTCCCCAGGCCTATATTGTTTATGTATGGTATGTTGTGTGTATGTTTCTTAAATTATGGGTTTTTAGTTTTAATTATTAGATTTGTATTGCACATTGTTTTTTCTATTACTGTTGTGAGCCGCCCCGAGTCTACGGAGAGGGGCGGCATATAAATTAAATAAATGAATGAATGAATGAATGAATGATTCAATGAATGAATGAATTGAAATAATGAAATGAAATGAAAGAATGAACGAATAAATAAATAAATAAATAATTTTATGTGTCGTGGCCTATTTAAATACATAGGAAGGCTCTTCTTTAGATTCCTTGCTCCTGGACATTATAACAAGCAAAGGACTTCTCAATGCCTAAGCTGCAAGGATAATATTCATTTCAATTATTCTACCAGCAGCCCCTCTTTTCTGTGATGACTGGTGATGAAGGGTGGAGTCCCTGGAATTAACTTTCTAATCTGTACTGACTGGGCCACTTCTATCTTAGAAATAAGATAGGGACTGCTCACACACACACACCCCAAAGGAAAATTAATATGTGCTGCAATTACTGCAATTTGCCCTGGCAACATACGGCAACATATGGAGTGGGAAGAAGCCTTAGGAAACTCTGCTGATTACATGGTTGAGAGATGCCACTTGCGCATTTGATGTCTTCATGCATACGCCTGTCTTGGCCTTACACAAAAATGCCCAGGTTCTCTTGGCAAAGCAATCTGCATACAGCAAAGTGAAACAGTTTCAGGCTGTGACATCTGAGAGGCCAGAAAAAGAAGATGTCACTGTGAGTTTTTAAAATGTTACACTGGATGTACAACACCGTATTAGAAAGCTGCTTCAGCAAAATGTCAGCTTTAAATCCCACATTTCTCTTTTTGCTCAACAATGGCTGGAGCTTCCCCACTTTCTAGTAGGTCTCTGCCAGATGTAGCCAGCAGGATAGAATGTTTAGCATGTCACCTGGTTAAAGTTTGGAGATTTAGGAAGACTTGACATCTGTTCTTGACAGAAGCTTACACTTGGAAAGAAAATAATAATATTACAGTGCTGTCTATTTAAGGGATTATTCCAGCCTGCTGAACTTAGAAAGAGCCAACAGAACTTATCTAATGAGCCAAATAAATGGCTCCTCCTATGTTTGGGGGACACAAATGACAAATTGCAACCTTCCCATCGTTGACCTAGAATGCAGCATAACTGGTCTGAAGAATTATTTTCAGAGATAGTTTGCGTTTGCAATTATAAATGGGTCATCACACCAAAACATGCAAGGGGATTCTGCCTGTATGGCCCACTCCTCTAATCAATGTACTGAAATGATTTCCAAGACCTCTTTCATTTTTCCAAAACATTTTGGATCAGTCTTCACTGCAATTATGTCCTAAAAGTTTCTTCACTACCAACTGGATTTTTTTTTTAAAGCATTTTCTTCCTTATCCTACTCAACCTTTGGGAAGCTGCCCATGAAGCATCCGACTCTATTTTCTTCAGTATGGCTAATGCACAACTGAGGAGTCCTATAAAGGGTTATAAGATTGTTGCAGGAACAACTTTACTATGAACAAAGTTTAAGAACATAGACATGATTTGAATTTTAAAACATTTCAAAAGCTTGAAGCCTGTCTAGATACTTAAGAATTTTTCTCTCGCAAAGTTAAACATTAATTCTTTGTTAACTTTTTAATCAGCTTTAATCAGATTTGATTTTGCCATTGATTTTGCCTAGTTCATTTGTCTATGAAAACTGTCTTCTAAGTGGTTACAAGCTACGGGAAGTATAATTCTTATATCTGCAGACCGCTAACCTCTAGGGACTTTCAGAGGTTTATAGATAAAATACATAAGAAATAAAATATATACAAAAATATAGTGTACAAATTAATAAAAATATGGAATAAAATAAAATAAACCCAAACCAACTATACACAAAAGCAAGATGCAGTCAGGCCTATATGGTCTCCAGAAGACCTATATTTTGAATATAACAGGATAGGAGCCAGATAAATGTTCACTACAAGGTCCTTCCCAAAAATGATGCAGCAACTAATAAACAGCTACAGTGAGACTCATTCCCTCTTACCTTCCTAAAATGGGACACTAATAGTTTCTTCCTGGTAGATTGATTATGCCAATTCCAATAGGACAGGGATGCCAAACTCACGTCATCACATTACTGTTACATGGCATATCATGACTTTTCTCCCCCTTCACTAAAACGGGGGTGCATCCAGCCCACAAGCCTCGAATTTGACACCTCTGCAATAGGAGAATGTGATTTTCCAGATAATTAGGCACAAAACGTTGTTAAGACTTTATAGGTTAATACCATAACTTTAAATTGCATCTATGGCTCTACAGTATTGGCAAGTAGTCACATTACAACAGTGCTCTGTTCTGGAAAATGTTCATCACACAAATTGTGCTCTGAACCAACTGCAGCTTTCATATGAGGTTGAAAAGTTGCTCCACATATAGCATGTTGCAGTAGTCTAAGCGGTAATGAAGGCATGCGTCACTGTAGCAAGATCATCCTACTCAGGTAGAATTGCAGCTGGATATTAATGTGGCTGGAAAAAAGCCTCCATTAGCTGCCACAACAGAAGCAGTCAGTCTAGATAGAAGAACCACAATCATAGGCTTGCTTCTTCAGGAGTAAGGACATCTCGTCAAGAGACACCACTGGAGCAAGCAGAGAATTCAGATGAACAAACAGCAACTCTTTTTACTAGGACTCCATTCAAGTTAGTTCTCACTCATCCAGCCCTTCAAGCCACCAGTCACTTGGACAGGACTCCAACTGTATTTCCTGTCTGGCCTGGGGAACATACTTAACCCCGAGTATTGGGGGTTAATTACCTCTTCTGATGCTTTAATGTACATAGTAAACAAAAAGAAGCAAAGAGCTAACTCTTGTAACAGCCCAGAAAGGAAAAGCCATCAGGCCAATCTCCCCTGCCTCATAATCACCAACCAGAAAAGTTGGTCACAATACACACATATACACATATTTACCAAAGCCAGGAACTAGCCCGCTACATTAAAATGTAATTGAATGGAATGGTGTTTCATTCTTAAGTAGCCTGACAGATGGTTTTATCCAAACAAAATTTAAATTATAGGCATATTAAACCAATATTGCTGTGCAGTGCACCTCAGGACTGATATTACATTAAGATCAACATCCAAAACTAGTTTGTATAAGCAACCTTCCAAGGCTCATTCAAGGAGATCATAAGCTGGCCTTGAATATTTTGGCACCTGAAGCAAAAATCTAAAGTAAACAGTCGGGGTTACATGACAATCTCCTCAAGTGACTAACATTGACCTGGTTTATCAGCCTGTTATACAAAGACATGAGTGGATTCTGTTGATTCTTAGAAAAATAAGTTTGTGAACTACTTTCAGAAGTAGTTCTAGTTTTCAGAAGAATGTAAACCTCTAGGTGGGGGAACACTGCACGAAGTCAAAATTTCTAGACTGGGACTGTCTTAATCAGCTTCCTGCTTATTCAATGTTACTGGTGGTGCCATTTGTGGCAAGAATGATAGTTGGAATTAACTTTGTTTATATATGTATGCAAATGTTTTAACTGCCTGGAAAGAGAGCAGGAGATGTGCTAATAGGAAGCCATGGGATGCCAATTACTGTGCTATAGCTCTGGCAATATTTTCAGAGACGTTAAAAAGCCCTGTCAGATGCTGTTTCACTAGGTCTATTGGGACTTCTGTTGGAGACCCTTTGCACAGCCAATAGGATGCAGATGCACTCTGCAAGTTCCTCTGAAGCAGGGGCCCCCAAACTTTTTACACAGGGGGCCAGTTCACTGTCCCTCAGACTGTTGGAGGGTCGGACTATAAAAAAAACCCTGCGGGTTTCTTAATGCCGCCGCCTTGAGGGAGGAGGAGGAGGTGAAGTGGAGCAAGTCCCCAACTCCTTGCCAAGTTTTCTCTTTCTTTCTTTCTTTCTCTCTCTCTTCCTTCCTCTCCTTTTTTTCTCTCTCTCTCACTCTCTCACACCAGCATTCGCGGCACGCGAGCGCGGCTCTTTCTTTCACCCACCGCCATCGCCTCCAGCCAAGCCGGCAGCAGTCACTGCAAGTTCCTCGGATGGGTTCTGCCACTTTCTAATAATCTCTGCACTTTCTACGGCCACCTGGCTGGGCTGTCCAGAAGGAGTGGCAGCTCCCACCCAAGGAACCTGCAGCGATGGCTGCCAGCGGGAGAAGGAAAGGGAGCTGCGGCCGCCCCTGCCCACCGCGGATGGGCGGGTGCCGACCCTCTCGGTTGTGGCCTCTCCACCCCCATCCCCCTGCCAGCCCACAAGGGGATGGGGAGTGCGCGCGCATGCGCAACATTCAGAATAAGAAAAATCTTCGCCATTCAAAAAAAGAAAAACTTTAGACGGCATCGCACTTTCGTCGCTCCCCGCCCCCAACTCCAACGCCCAGCTCCATGTAAAATATCGTGTGCTGCCGCGGGCAGGATAAATTGCCTCAGTGGGCCGCATCCGGCCCCCGGGCCGTAGTTTGGGGACCGCTGCTCTGAAGCATGGTCTGAAAGTGCTGTCAATCAAAAGGGGAAATACAGTATTGTGTTTAGTAGGTTACAAAGTGACAGAGTAGAATTGTAACATTCTTGGCTCATCTTCAACATTGCAAAACAAAGGAAACACATTTTCCTACTAGTGACTAACTACATCTCCATAGCTTCACAAGTGGAAATCACTTGTGTGGAAATTGCATATGACTACATGCTGCATTATAGGTGACATGTCTAGAACTATCTAGAAGGAACTGTTCCTGCATCATTAAAGGACAACAAGGAATTTAAGCTAGTAACCTATACACACTGTTGGTTTTAGCTATGTTCAATTCTATAAAATATCAGATCCAAGGATTCTTCTTGATAACTGCCAGAAATACTGTACTGTAAATCCTGGACATACTTCAAATTCAGTGTTTTAAAAACACAAATGACAGAATTCTACCAAGAAATCCACAATTCAGGCTATCCAAACTTATTTATTTCCAGATATGGGTGCTTCAGCTCCCATAATATCCTGCCTGCACATAATCAGGTTACAAGAAAAAAAATACACTAGGGTCATTCTTTGTCAAGTGGACCAGGTGAAATTGAAGCCTTATTTGAAAAGAAACCATCACAAAAACAACATATATGATAGAAAAAAACATGCTCTTTACAATGAAATAAAAATGAAGATGATTGGAGGTGAGAAAACAGAGAGCGATATAAAACAAACTTGCTCTTTCAAATGAAGATAATTGAATGTGATGAAACAGAGCTCTCTGTTTTCTCATGTTCAATCATTTTCCTTTTTTTTCATTAGAAAGAGCACGTTTTTTTCTGTCATATATGATGTCTTTGTGATGGTTTCTTTTCAAATAAGGCTGCAAAAGTCAGTCCAGTGGACACCTGGTCCACTTGACAAAGAATGACCCACTAAACAATGTACCGTTTTATCTTAATTCATTTCAGTGCCTACTGTGCAAATCTAAGGCCACAGATATAGAAATGTGCAATACAATTATACATATGTGCACTCACAAGAAAACCCTACTGACATCAGTGAAGCAATCTGACAATAATCCAATGTGCACAAAATCACAAGGTGATTCTTGGGCTCTTCCAAAATCTCTTCGCAGGGTGAGCCAAACAAACTCTGGAGGTTATGATATATTTAATGGAAAGGGGGAGTTGCCAGAAATAGGAGTTCTTTAAACAAAGCTTTCAATACAGTCTTATAAAATAAAGCCAATAATATTTTATAACCTCTCTTTCTTCTGAAAATGATTTTTAGAAATGCAGGAGGAAGGAAAGAAATGCCTGTTCCACAGTCTTCCCTTCTACTCACAGAACACTTATTGTTATGACTTATCTTCAGAGAAATTGCATTTTGAAAAATGGAAAGGAGAAGACCTTGATATGTTCTTTATTTTTCTTAAATACACTGCTAGAGGACATTTATGATAAAAAAATAAAAGGGAGGTAGATCATGCAGCCACTACAAAAGCTTATCTTATTGATTTAAGGCACAGTGTAACCAACTATTACCAGGTGACTCTGCATGTGTTAGTATACAAGACAAAAGATAGTTAAATCAACAAAGTGTTACGGCCCCTTGATGATATCTGGAATTCTTTTCCTTACCTGGAACAGTCATAAGAAAATAAAAGCCCCAATTCAACAAGGTTGCACATAGTGATATTCCAGAATTATCTGCATTGTTCACATTCAATGTTGATCCAAATACAGTTATCCTTGGGACAGGGTTAAAAACACAAGATGGCAAGAACCCATGGGACCCTTGTCCCTTCTTCATGTGTGTCACATGCATGCAAAATAGGGTGATACCAGCTTGACTTTTCTGGCAAACACTCCACCCAGATGCCTCTAGCTCTGAAAAAAGCCTTTTAGCTGTCCTCAAGCTCTGTTACCTTCAGTCCTCATACTACCTACCCAAAATGCTCAAAGGCCACGCCTAAAAGACACTGGGATTAAAAAAGCAACCACATCTGACTCACTGGACTTAAGAAAAATGTTTGGAATTAAGAATGATTAAGCAATGGATTAGTCTAGATCATGACTGGACTTCCTCTTGCTAGAGATTTTCAAATGTAATCCTGAACTCAGCACTGACTTATAGGATCCCTTCAAATTGTTATCTTCTATGGCTCTGTGTAGCACTTACTACATCTTCCAGGTGCCAATATTGGAATTAAATTTGCCTTCCTCGTGTATTTTACAATAGTTATTTAATTAAATTAATCAACCATTTTCCTACTTGTATCAGGATTTATGGCAGCTACAACCAAATACACAAAATCCAAAGCATAAAATCAATACAATTAAAATCAGGCATAATAGCTTCTATAATATCTTGCTGTAACTGCATCCCTACTTTCTGTTATAGATAGTCCTCAAGTAACAATGATAATGGGGCCTACGCAATATGATTATAAGTCGTAATGGTCATAAAATGGGATGGTCACATGATTTTACAATGGGTTTTTTTGCAGCAGTTGTTAAACAAACCAGGTGGTTGTAAGTGTGAGCACTACAGTTAAGTGAACACTGTAGTCATTGCATTTTGAAAAATGGGAAGGGGAAGACCTTGATATGTTCTTTATTTTTCTTAAACACACTGCTAGAGGACATTTATGATAAAAGAATCGTTTGCTGCGGTGCATAGTGCTTAAAACTAGAAGTGTCAGTTTTGGGCAAAATTGTAGTCATAACTATGCAAACAGTCGTAAATTCAGCCATGTGCCGAGTGCCAAAAGCTGTATTAATGACAGATTCTAGTTCCTCTCTTTGTTCTCCACCTGTCCATCTTTTTGGTCACCACATTGGTGTACTGTATTCTTGTTGTGCTCTTTTTCATTGTTTATTTTACGGTTCTATTATTTTACTTTGGTTCTGTTTACACACCTTTCATTTTATCACTTTTTAATTTTTGTAGACTGCCTAGAGCAGCCCCTTGGTGAGGAAGGCAGCAAATAAATTTAACAAACAAATAAATAAATAAGGTTGCTTCCTTATCAAGATGTGCCTGCGCCTGGTTCCAACAAGCGAACAAAACCTTCCTTGGGGAATGAAGCAAGACATTGTATTATTTTCGTTATTCCCATTTTCAACTTTGTTATGCTTGGCTTTTTGGTCCAGCTCACATTCACCATTTGAGGCAGTGAGTGTGCTTGGTGCTCTCCCTTGGTATTTCCCAAGCTCTACGGAAGCTGGTTTGGGACAAAAGCTGTTACCTTTTCTGCTTCTTCTCGACTCATTGCTATGGCAAGCTGCAGCTGGAGTTCCTCTTCACCAGTGGTCTGTGGCCTTGCCTGCTCCAGGTCAGAGCTGAACCGGGGTGATGATGAAGAAGCTGAATCCGAAGACAAAAACCAATTAGTAGGACAAGTAGAATGAAATAACCCCAAATGAGGTCTGAAAGAAAGTCCAGTTGTTTCCATAGTGCTTTCTTAGAAAATGGGTGCACAGTCATTGATGATCTACAGATGTTCCCCTGTAAGAATTTTTTTTTTTAGAATAGAATAACTTTATTTACACTCCTATACTAATCGGCATACATTAATATGAAATTTTGTTGCATATAGCTCTCAAAGGGTCACCACCTCCACTACATGAACATAAAGATATCCGTTAATTATTAATAACAATTTATTAAATATGCAGGCTACCCAACTCCCAGTGACTGTGGAATTGTCTAGCATAAGCACTCTGAATCCTGCCTCACTGAATAGGGAGAAAGAGATGGAGAGAAAAAGACTAAGAGAAAGAAGAGTGGGAGGTACAGGATTGAAAGATGGCAGGTCACAAGAGAAAGGAAGGAATTACCATATTTTGGAATATAAGGCACACCAAGATTTTGAAGAGGTAAGAAAGGGGGGGGGGAGTTTTGCCAGCCCACAGGAGCGCTCTGCAGACCTCCCAAACGCACCCCATTTTTGTGAAAAAGAGGCAATTTTTTGCAAAAAAAGAGAGATGTTTTTGCCTCTGCCCCCAAGAGCACTCTGCAGACTTCCCAAACCCTTAGTGCACCCATTTTCACATGGGGTGGGGTTTCAGGAAGCCAAAAAGGGCTGTATTCTGTATATAAGATGCATCAACAGTCCCACCCTCTTTTGTGGGACGGAGTGCGTCTTATGCTCTGAAAAATACGGTATTTGTAATTTTATTTTTCAAAGAAATGCTGCCCTCAAGAGAAAAGCAGTCCTCCTACTGTTCTAAATATGTTTTTACAATAATAATCTCTTTCTGTGCTGATGGTTGTCTCCATTTTCTGCCTACCAACCTTCTGTATTTTAATTTCATATGATGTCCAACAGTCGAAGACTATGACTAACCCACATGCGGTGGGCAAAAAAAAGAGAATTTTATGCAGTTATATTTTATTTTGAAAACTCCAATCCACTTGTGTTTCTATAGCAACATTTTCCTTGAGTTTGGTACGAGGAACAAAAAAAAAGTACATTGGTACCAAACTAATATTTGAAACAGTGGTATCTGAAGGGTATTGCTGTTTTTGTCTGCAGTGTTATAGAGTCACAGCACAAGCTCCACTCCTTTGATTCATATTTGTGATGCTGTGAGGCACATATAAAAGGCACAAGCCTTTGTTACAATGCTGAGGGATTCTAATCCCCTTTCCCCATTCATGCAGATGATGCTGTTCCTAAAATTATGTCAGAAACTGGCAATATGTAGGATTTAAGGCCCATATTGTATGCCTAAAATGTATTATCCGAGGCTCAACAACTGGCATGGTAATACTGCTAGCGCTATTTTTTTTCCACATCCACATAAAAATCATAGAATTAAAATGCAATGCTCTGTTGGCTTATTCAGATGGCAACCCCACTTCTAAGGGCTTACTTTGAGTCATGGACTTTTAGCTCAGAAGCCTCACTGAACATATTCACAATGACTTCTAAACAAAAAGAAATTGTTGTCAGTTACAGCCACTCAAGGAATCTAGGAATGTAGACATTTCAACATCCACAATTGTCTATAGCAGTGTTTTCCAACCTTGGCAACATGAAGATATCTGGATTTGCTGGCTGGGGAATTCTGGGAGTTGAAGTCCAAATATCTTCAAGTTGCCAAGGTTGGGAAACACTGCTCTATAGGATACATGGTAGAAGTGGTTAATTATAGAAACATAGAAGACTGACGGCAGAAAAAGACCTCATGGTCCATCTAGTCTGCCCTTATACTATTTCCTGTATTTTATCTTAGGATGGATATATGTTTATCCCAGGCATGTTTAAACTCAGTTACTGTGGATTTACCGACCACATCTGCTGGAAGTTTGTTCCAATGATCTACTACTCTTTCAGTAAAATAATATTTTCTCACGTTGCTTTTGATCTTTCCCCCAACTAACTTCAGATTGTGCCCCCTTGTTCTTGTGTTCACTTTATAAAATCGATAGTTTTGTACATGATATAAAAATACTACTGAGCTTTTTAAAAATTACAAATTTTTCACACTTAGTATGTAGCTTGCAAAATTTCAACAGCTGCAGTCCCGCAAGATGAATATGTCCCTTGCTTATTTTAAGACTAGATCAGCATCTGCTCAAATTCACTGTTCCAGTGTCTTGTTTAATTTTCAATTAATAAAACTGGGAAAAGTACTGGGAAAAAACAGAAAGGAAAGAGAGACAGAATGACAAGAAAGAAAAGTCTAGGCAGTTTTCCCCACACAGTTTTGTGGCTATTTCTTGATGCCTAAATATGCCATCCATTGCCATTTCATTATTATATCACTTACTGGGGGGGAGAGAAGCTGATTGTATGAATTAAAACCTTACTGGCCATTGGAACATACTGTATATCACAGCTAAAAAACCCATTTCATAACATACAACATTCTTAAAAAGCAATTCTTTGTAAGAATTGATAGATAATGTAGATCAGTGTTTTTCAACCAGTGTGCCGTGGCACACTAGTGTGCCGTGAGACATGGTCAGGTGTGCCGCGAAGAAGGAAGCTCAGGTTCCAGTCTCGCAACTTTTTGCTGAGAGAGAAAGAGAGAGTGAGAGAGAGAGAGAGAGAAAGAAAGCAAGAGAGAGAAAGAAAAGAGAAAGAGAAGGCAAGAGTGAGAGAGAAATAAAGCAAGAAAGAGAGAGAAAGAAAGCAAGAGAGAGAGAGAGAGAGAAGGAGAGGAAGGGGGGGGAGAGAGAGAAATGAGCAAAAAGGGGAGCAAAAAATAGAAATGAGAAAATGATTGAGACAGAGAATGAGAGGAAAGAGAGAGAAACAAAAGAGAGAGAGAAGTGACTCTTTATTTAAAGCATATGATAAAAAGCATCCAAAGAATAAGAGAGAGAAAACCCCCAGCCCTCACCTGTTTTTGGAAATGGTTCAAGAGTGTGTATATGTATATACACACACACACACACAAGGGGGAAGGAGACAGGGATGGAAAAAGAGAGGAGAGTGTCTTAGGGTGTCATTTTGTGTCATTTTGGTTGGTGGTGTGCCCCAGGATTTTGTAAATGTAAAAAATGTGCCGCGGCTCAAAAAAGGTTGAAAATCACTGATGTAGATAATAGGGCAGAGGATGACAAAACCTATGTGATTTATATGCTCTGAAGAGTATATAGGTTCAGCATTCGCTAGTAAGAAGAATATGGGGGGGGGACCTTATGGGTATGTGAAACCCATGTGTTCTTATATTAATTTAATAGCTCTTTTTTAAACTTGTGTCTTTTAAGAAGTGCCTTTTAAGACAGAACATATAATTTCCACCCAATTCTGTTTCATTTCCCTAACTCTCCTGCTTAATTTTCATCTTTAGATCTATGACACCCACCCACCCACCAGATCTATGACACCAAACCTGTCATAGGCTAAAATGCCAGGACATTTTGGGTGACATGCCAGTGTTTACCAACACCTGACAACTACTCTCAAAAGCATGGCCCATTCTCACATGATTGTCAAAGGCTCTGGAGGTTGCCTGAGAAGAGCAGAGGTGAAATCCTCCCAGTTTGGGTGTGCCTGTCGGTGGTCGGAGAGCCAGTAGATACAGTGCGAGGCTTCCCTTACCTGCCCAGACCCCCCAAAATTTGAGTTTTTTATCCTCTGCGCATGCGCACAATGCTTTGCACATGCACAGAAGGTAAAATGGAGGCATCCAGGTGAGTGGACGAAGCCTCACACTGCCATCACTACCGGCTCCCCAACCACTGGCAGGCATGCCCGAACCAGGAGTATTTCACCTCTACTCGAGACTCTGGAAGTCACACAAGCTCTGAAAATCATGTGAGAACAGGCTGTGCTTGTGGATAGTTTTCATAGGCTGTAGAAGAGCATTCTTCAAATTCTCTTCAACAATAAAATCCTTGTGTGTCTCAGGTAGGCTGCAGGAGCCTGTGAATAGAACGAGAACACTGCCCAAAGGTAAGCAGTGCATGGCAGAGCCTGGGGAGTGCAAGGCTGCAGGGGCAATGGCATCTTAGGGAATGGCTTTTTGAGTGGCAGCTATGGTGTTGCAAGGACTAAAGTCATGGCCCAGGCCTTTATTTCAAGCCCAGCATCAGCCCTGCCTCCAAGTGCTGCTGTTCACGGTGGTCTAGAACAGTGTTTTTCAACCAGTGTGCCGTGGCACACTAGTGTGCCGCGAGACATGGTCAGGTGTGCCGCGAAGAAGGAAGCTCAGATTCCGGCCTCGCAACTTTTTGCTGAGAGAGAGAGTGAGAGTGAGAGAAAGAAAAAGAGAGAGAAAGAGAGAAAGCAAGAGAGAGAGAAAGAGAGAAAGCAAGAGAGAGAAAGAAAAGAAAGAGAGAGAAAGCAAGAGTGAGAAAGAAAGAGAGAAAGAGAGAGAAAGAAAGAGAGATAGAGAAAAGGAGAGGAAGGGAGAGAGAGAGCAATGAGCAAAAAGGGGAGGAAAAAAGAGAAATGAGAAAACGATTGAGACAGAGAATGAGAGGAAAGAGAGAGAAACAAAAGAGAGAGAGAAGTGACTCTTGATTTAAAGCATATGATAAAAAGCACCCAAAGAATAAGAGAGAGAAAAACCCAGCCCTCACCTGTTTTTGGAAATGGTTCAAGAATGTGTATACACACACACACACACACACACACACACACACACACAAGGGTGGGGAGGAGACAGGGATGGAAAAAGAGAGGAGAGTGTCTTAGAGTGTCATTTTGGTGGGTGGTGTGCCCCAGGATTTTGTAAATGTAAAAAATGTGCCGCGGCTCAAAAAAGGTTGAAAATCACTGGTCTAGAAGGGGTGGGATGGGGGTGGGAGATAGGAGATGCTTCTCTTTTGCTCAAGAAGGTGTGACATACCAGTCAGATTAGGCATTTTCTAAACCTTTGACATGCTGATCCCAAGATATAGAATAGAATAGAATAGAATAGAATTTTTATTGGCCAAGTGTGATTGGACACACAAGGAATTTGTCTTGGTGCATATGCTCTCAGCGTACATAAAATAAAATATACATTTGTCAAGAATCATGTGGTACAACACTTAATGATTGTCATAGGGGTCAGATAAGCAATGAAGAAGCAATATTAATAAAAATCTTAGGATATAAGCAACAAGTTACAGTCATACAGTCAACATGGGAGGAAATGGGTGAAAGGAATGATGAGAAAAACTAGTAGAATAGAAGTGCAGATTTAGTAGAAAGTCTGACAGTGTTGAGGGAATATATAGAATTTTCAGCAAACCCAGCTATCATGAAGGATGGTAAAAGATGCTGGGAACTTTAGTTAAATACTATCTAGATGGCCATGTACCCTTCTTACAATTTGGTCCTCTTGAAAGCTTTAAAAAAAATGCAAAATTATAGGTTTGTACACCATGGCGCTTCCCCATTCAACCTTATATTCTCCATGTACCCCAAGAAGCTTCTGGGATATAGGTAACTTTGTTCAGCTAAACATACTTTTAGATCCCTATAGGATCAGAGAGTCCAATTTATTAGGATTTGTCTATGATTCCTTCATTGCATTCAACTGAATGAAACTATACTTTATATCAAGGTTGTAAAAGCTATGTAAAGACCCATAAAATTCTGCTTAAGGATGGTAGAAACAGGGAAGGTCTGGCTGTAGTTTCATAAAAGATACTGGGGGAAATGTCAAGGAATTAAAAAAATCTATGCACTTGGAACATTTTGTATCCACGAGCCTTTTGAATCTGCGCCTATTTCTACTATCAGCAATCTGTGACCCTCAAATATTACTTGATACTTGCCAAGTTTCATGTCTCAAGCTCCATTGCGATAAATAGTAGAAATTTGGAAACATTTCAGGCAGTGTTGAAAACAATTGTCTCCCAAAGCATATGCTTACATCTTTACATTGCAGTGTATTGCAACTGGCAGTCAAGACATCTACGAACGTTATTATGGGATCACTATCCCCCATGAAAGGCCTTGGAAAGTGCACAAGCAGTAGTGGTATTAGGGTGGAAGGACAGCAATAAATGGACAATCCAGAATTGGTACTGGTACATGGTGGACCACATTCACTTCGAAATTACGGAATCAAGATTAATTAACTGTGATGAAAATAAATTGGAGAAGCTGATGGCACCATGGAATAAGGTGAAAGATTATATCTTACATAGAATATATGACGACAATGTGAAAAATAAGCTTCAATCACTCTTTGTAATGTAAAGAAATGTAAACCGGAGCCAAGGAAGAAATTGGAATATACTGTAAATAACTGAACCCCCTAAATGGTGGAGGGGTTATTGGTGTTGGGCACTTTTTCTTTAAGTTTTTTGTTTGTTTGTTTGTTGTGATAAAATTTAATTAAAAAATTTATTAAAAAAACCCAAAAAACTATCCCCCATGAAAGCATTCACGAATTAGATCATGCGTTTTAAAGTTTCCTTTGGCAAAGATCTGCCAGAGGAAAAATGGCAGGGCCACATACCGCTGCAGTACTCACAATTAAAGGAGGATGGAGAACCTCTTGATCTGTTGTAATCATCGCCATACTGTGATGCCCGCCGTCCATAGGCAAGCTGGTGGCTGTTGCTGTTGCTGCTGCTGATGCCCATCCCTTCGACGGACATCCGCTCTTTGGTTTTCAGGGCGTAGGTTCTTTCCTGCTTCAGCCTGTCTTCATCCTTCAGCAGGCTCATCACCTGCTTCACCTTTTCACGGACATTGATGCCCTGATCTTTGCCATCACGGTCTATGTACTGGAACTCCTTTAAAGTCTGGATGGTGTATAGATTCTCCCGGCATTGATGAGCCACCTTCTCCGAGCCCGTTTTAATGAGGTAGTCCAGGAGAGTCAGGGCCTTGTAGACATGACGCCAGTTCTTGCCACTGTCATTCAGCCGTCTCCAGATCATGCCCATGACCTCTGCAAAAGCCACCGTGTTGAAGGTCAGGTCAGCAATCTCAGACATTAAAGAGCTGGGGGGGCCCCAGGGGTCATTGGAGGTGGCCTCACGCACCTTGATTTCTGCTTCAGAATAATTGTGCACAATGTTTTTCACCTGTCGACGCAAGGCAGAGGTCGTCATGACTGAACCAGAAAAAAGACCTCACTTTGCAGAAAAAAATTATCCAAAGAAGAAAACTTGAGAGGCCCCAGGGAAGAATCAAAATTTCAGAGTGATTGGTTAAGAAGTGCTAATTCTTCAGTTTCCACAATGAGCTGGAAAACAAGAAATGGAATATATATTAAAATGATGGTTCAGTTCAGCCATTTTAGCTGATCAGTTGTTTTATTTTATCCACTCAGGGGGGAAAAATGCATTTCTTCCTTTCTATCCCACCCCTTCTGCTTTATATTATGTCTTCAAAACCTAGAGCCATTCCAGATAGTTCTAAGCCAGCCATGAATTATTCATGAGAGTACTTGGGCAGAATTTATATAGAAAACTCCTTTTGTTCTTGGAATACCTCTATGTTAATTTTTTCTGAGTACAATTCTGCATGGTGGGCATTTTGTAATGCCCTCTAAATTTACTTTTTTTCACCTTGAGAGCCATACAGTACTCTAAAAATGGGTGGGACGAAGCCCTGCGGTTCTGGAGAGATTTGAAGGGTGTTAAAGAGGAAACGAATGTTTTATGCCCCTGCATTTGTTTTACCTTTTATCTCCACCCAGTAAAAACCTTCAAAAATGCATGGTTAGAAAGGAAATAGGCAGCCCATGTTAATTTTGGTAATATATTCTCTCATGATTATGGGTTTTTTAACACCCAGTTTTTTTCCCCAAGAGCTACTCACATGGTAGTCTCTCCTTCCTTCCCATAACAATCCTACATCATAGTCTGAGAAAGAGAGATGTTCATAGTTATCCAGATACCTTCAAGACTGAGTAATTGAGGACTCAAATCTGAATGTCACCAGCCCAGATTCAGCCCTTTAGCCATTATGTTACACTGGCCATCAGCATGATGGGCCATATTATCATAGAGCTGTATTTCATGAGTAACTACAGTGGGAAAATATTTCTGAAAGAAGATAAGAAAATAACAAGTCCTTGCTGTTACAGAAATACGTATCAGAAAATCCTGGACTGTGAATCTCAACAAGGACAAGTACTGTACTGTATATGTACTGTGATATTCCGAAGCCAGCCAATACTAGTTCATGATAGCCAATTGTTACATTTTTATGGGATTTTGCAAGACACATGGATTAGCTGTTGGTGGCTAGCAAGATGGGGAAGTGGCAGCAATGGACCAGAACTGGATGTTATACCTTTATTGGCACATCACTGTACAGTGGTCCCTTGACTTTCGTGGGTCTGACTGTTATGGAAAGGCTATACCACAGGTTTTCAAAAAATATTAATAAAAAATACTCCATTTTTTTTTTTTACGTTTGAACGTTTTCCCACGGTCGCCCTATGTACAATACTGTGTGTTTTAACTCTCCTCCTCTGCCCCCCCCCAGCCGTCCTGCTTCTTTAAATAAAAGCTCCGCTTCCGCCCCAGCCTCCCGATCGCTCCCCTTTAATTCTCAGAGCATTGGTACACTCCACTTGAAGCCGAGCCTTACTGCTGCCCGCTGCCACGCAGCAAAGCCCCCAGGTTGCTGCCCTGTTGCCCCTGCAGGTTCTGGGGGTAAGTAAAACCAGGAATGGAGGAGGGAGGGGGAGGAAGGAAGGACGGAAGGGAGCGTCTCTACTTCGCGGAAATTTGACTTTCGTGGGCAGTCTTGGAACGTATCGCCCGTGAAAGTCATGGGACCACTGTACTGTACATAACAGCTTTCTTTCATAGTAAGCAGTCTCAAAAATAATAATTATATTATCCTCCAAAAGAGAGCTACATGCCAAATTAACGATCCATGGTCTACAAAATCAAGATCATATTTTACACTCCTAAAATCTTGCAAAATACAATACAGATAAAACATTTATTTAAAAATTGACATCATCTTTTATTGTTAAAAGCTCTAAATTTCCTATGAACCTTATTAAAATAAGAAGACTTGATTTCTTTCTCTGTACATTTGACTTCTGAAACTTTAGTTGCCATTCTTACATAAATCAATAGATAAGGATGATAACTGTGCAGTTTCTCCACATGTACATACACACTACATGTACACTGGAACATGCTACCCATTGAATTTTATGTTAGCCAACAATGAGATTTCACAATGAGATTGTGAAATTGATGCACTAAATTCCCAGTAAATGTAATGCATTTCTTGTACACAAAAAGCCTGAAAAAATGAAATTCTTCAATCTTCATGTTGTCTAGTGACAGTCTCATTACAGTACTGTATTACCACACCCTAGCAGCCTTGGAGTTAAGAAACAAAAGCATATCCTCTACCCCAAAATGTAGCCCACTGTCCTAGTAAGAATGTAGGTTCACCTCCTACTTAGTTGCTTAGTAAAAAGTGCCAGTTTTCTGGGCTTATTCTCCCATACTATTGAACAGATGATTCATTCATTCATTCATTTGTTTACTTATTTAGTTATTGGATTTGTATGCTGCCCCCCTCCGAAGACTCAGGGCGGCTCACAACATATCAAAACAATATACAATATACATATCTAAAATATCCAATTAATATAGCTAAAAAACTTTAAAAACTCTTAATAACATTTAAAACCATTCATTTCTATTCACACAGCAAGGCATACTACACTTGTCAGCCAGGGGGCTAGTATCTAATGGCCCCAAGCCTGATGGCAGATAGATCTTTAAACTTTTATGGAAGGCGAGGAGGGTGGGGTCAGTGCGAATCTCTGGGGGGAGCGGATTCCAGAGGGCCGGGCCCCCGACAATTAAGGTTCTTCCCCTAGGTCCTGCCAAGTGATATTGTCAAGTTGACGGGACCTGGAGAAGGCCAACTCTGTGGGACCTACCCGGTCGCTGGGACTCATTATTGTACTGATGCATGTTAACAGACAATTCCAGTGTGTGTGTGTGTGTGTGTGTGTGTGTGTGTGTGTGTGTAATATACAGTGGCACCTCTACTTAAGAACTTAATTCGTTCAGTTACCAGGTTCTTAAGTAGAAAAGTTTGTAAGTAGAAGTAATTTTTCCCATAGGAATCAATGTAAAAGCAAATAATGTGTGCAAACCCATTAGGAAAGAAATAAAAGCTCGGAATTTGGGTGGGATGAGGAGGAAGAAGAGGAGAACGACAGTCGCTGCGGAAGGAAGAAGGTGAGGTGAGGGGAATCAAAAAATCCAAAACTTTAAGGCTTAATCTGTGAGACTCAAAATCAAAGTTTGAGACCCTGTAAAAAATTTTCCCTGCATATCTGAAACTTGAAATTTCATGACTTTGCATCATTTCAGGGGGTCTCTCTATGAGAATTTTTTTGGGGGGTGGGGGGGCTTCTTTCTTGCTGAAAAAAAAATAGGCCTAAAGTTCTGTTCCTGGGTCACCTTGACCCGGCCTGAAAATTCTTCATTTGAGTTGCTTATGTTTGGTCAATTTGAAAACTTTTTTCACTTGGAAAGTAGTCTGAACATTTCTTCATACAATGATATGAAAATTGAACTGAAAAAAATAATGCTTATTGGTTTATTTTGATCATAAAAGGCAGCCCCCCTTTTTTGTGAACTTTTTTTCAATTTATAGATAGTTTAGCCTGCAAAATGTGTTCAATTTTACTAAAGTTGGTGTGGGATTGGTAGTTTGAACATTTCTGAACATAAGGAAAGTATAAATGAACTGAAAAAAATATGCTTATTGGTTTTTTTAATCAGAAATAAGGCCTCACCCCCCACCCCCCCAAAAATGCTTGCAACCATTTTCACTTTAAATTTTTTTAGGCTCCAAATCAGAAATATTTTTAATATGTTAGGCATTGATTTACTAAATTTAACATTGCTAACTTTTTTCGGGTTCGGGTTCCGGAGGCCGCCGAGAAGCGCCTGGCTGTTTCAGAAGGTTACAGCTGGGCGGCGGCGCCTGGCAGAGCGCCGTTTTTGCGATCAGCAGCAGCGTTTTTTGCTGACCTGGAGGCTGGAAAGGAGGTGGGGAATCCCAATAGGGAATTCCATGGGGGGAGCTTTGACGTCACGAAGACGTCCTTCCTGGAGGCCAAAACGTGGCCTCCAGGTTTGGCGTTCAGGAGAACCCTGAGAAGCCCCCCAGCTGTTTTAAAAGATGACAGCCGGGCGGTGGCGGCCACCGGAGCGCCATTTTGCGATCTGAGGTGGGTTCATAAGGCGGAAAAAGTTTGTAAGAGGCAAAAAATTTCCGAACCCCGGGTTCATATCTCGAGATGTTCGTATCACGAGGGGTTCGTATCACGAGGGGTTCGTATCACGAGGTACCACTGTATAAGTACCTAAAATGAACAATTTGCGATCCAGGTCAAATAGACTTGGGAACAGAACTTTAGGGTGTGTTTTTGAGCAGAACAGCAGGGTTAAAAAATGAAGAAACGGACACGTGCCTCCCATACACCTGGTGCAAGGCTGCTACCCAGGGGGAATGACAGGAAACTGGCCGGGCCTTCATGCCACTCTCAAATTTCCTGGGAAATTTTTCCGGGCTTGGGTTCTTAAGAAGAAAATGGTTCTTAAGAATACGCAAATAAATCCTGAACACCCAGTTCTTATCTAGAAAAGTTATTAAGTAGAGGCGTTCTTAGATAGAGGCACCACTGTATATTTATATAATATATAAATTATATATATATACAACCATCATAAATTCCAAAAAAGGAAAGAAAACAGATTTTAAAAGAATAAAGCAAGAGTTTATTATAAATTGAGTGGTAATAAGTTAAATCTTTCTCGAAATGCATTGCCCATCAGCTGATTCATGTCTCTATCATTACTCTTTGAAAAGCATCGTCACATGATAGTTACTGGGGCAGCTTGAATTTTGTTGAAGCAACAAGTAGTATATTAATTGTAAAATCTAATTGTCAGCCAGCAAGAATCAGATGCTGCCATTTGATCTTCAGTTATGAGGTCTCAAATTTTCTAAGTAATATTTGTTTGTACTTGGAAGATTAGAAAATAGTCACATTTTTCAAAAGTTTGAATCTTTTTTCATAGTTGGGAGACTAACAAGTAACATCTTCCTCTGGATTTCTTCAGGCCATAATGAAACTATGGACAGAAGAATTTACAATTCTGTATCTGGGGTTCATCTGAAATCTTAATTATGTATACCTCTTAATTGTAACCTCTTAGAGGAGCTTATAGGAAATTCATTGCAATTCAGTAGTTTAACTCCTTGTTTTCACAATTTGCTTTCTTAAATTACTCAGAATAAAACTTCCTCATATATAACTTTATTTTCTCCATGGCTGAAATATTTTATACTTTTAGTTATAAAACAAAGCCCAGAGAAGTATGTTTGACTCCAAAAGCAGAACAAAAATGAGTCATATCCATTTTTCTTTAGGGCAACTCCAACTTTTGTAAAACCTACAACCGAGGCATATACCTCCATCCTAACCCAAGGTGAGACATGAGATATCCTTCTCCACCCAAAGGAAATGACAGTGAGTCAGGTATGCAGAATCTGGAAATACATGGCTAGCAGAATGTCTTTTAAAAGTCATTTCCCTATATTGATTTCTATACACAATCCAACCCACTTACTGTTTTTAAAACATAGTGATGCCAGGAAAAATGACCAAAGCCAAGCACAGCATTGTACAGAATTGGTACACACCACCAGAAGTTGTTTTTTTTTTACAAAAAGCCACCTACTTTCGTAAAATAACATGATGCAACTAAGTTGAGTGATGTTAGAACTTAATATACTTAGCATGCTATAGAATCACTGGAGAATGGAGAACTCATAGCAAAAGCTAACATACTTGCATTAGCTGCAAAGTTAATGACAGGCCACACAAAGCAGCCATGATGACTCAGCTGTTGAAAGCCATCAGCAAGTTGTCACAGTTTCTAAGTTGTTGTATGACTGCAGCCTTATGGAACACAGAACTCTGGGACTGAGAAGCATTGGATATTTATATGGTAGCCATAGCAGTGTTTGCTAATAATTTAGTGCCATTGTTATTGTCAGCTAATCCAAAAAGAAAAGAACAGAAATTGCAAGGTTTGGGGAGTGCTCCTTATTAAAAAAAATGCAAGGCAGGAAAATAAAGAAGTGCACAAGGAGGAGGAAATAAATACAGGGATCAAATACTATATAAAATTGTGTGGGATACAGACTGATTTATGTACTGTGTTGGAAATGATAATGGTCAGGTTATTTGTCCTTCTGGTCCAGCAGATTTTCAGGAATGTCTTTCATGTCCAAAGATATTTCACCAGAAGAGCCCTTCACTCCTCCACTCGAAACAGAATATCCTACGAAAATAGACTAACAATCCTGGGCCTAGATAGCCTAGAACTACGGCGCCTAAAACACGATTTGAGTATTGCCCACAAGATCATATGCTGCAACGTCCTACCGGTCAATGACTACTTCAGCTTCAACCGCAACAACACAAGAACACGCAACAGATTCAAACTTAATACGAACCGCTCCAAACTTGACTGCAAAAAATATGATTTCAACAATCGAATTATCGAAGCATGGAACTCATTACCGGACTCAATTGTGTCAACCCCTAACTCCCAACACTTCTCCCTTAGACTCTCCACGATTGACCTCTCCGGGTTCCTAAGAGGCTAGTAAGGGGCGTACATAAGTGCACTGGTGTGCCTTTCGTCCCCTGTCCAATTGTCTTTCCTTTCTTTCACCTATCATATATATTCTCTTCCTTTCATATATCCTCTCCTCTAAGTTCACTTTTACCCTTATATATATTGCCACATGTCTATTTTTCTTCCTATGTATTTGTGTATTGGACAAATGAATAAATAAAATAAAATAAATCAACCTTTTATTCTTTTAAAAATGGTCAGTGCTAAGGATTTCTCCACAAAAACAGCAAGGATATTGCTGGCCTTCATGGGAATTTCAAGCCACCAAGGCCCATGGTGGAGGCATTTCACCTAGAAAGTGACAGGTTGCTTATCCCAACCTTCAGAAATCTACATGCGAAATGTGTGCTTCCTTCCCTGCTAGCATGGAGGAAGTTCCAAAAGATATTGGCAAGAACAAGCTGGAGGCCAAATGAGGCCTTGGCTATGAGCATTCTGGGAAAGAAAAGGGAGTGAAGTATTGAAGTTTGAACCTGAAAGGCCAATCAAAGAGGAGCATTTAAAAGAAAGCTTGAGGCCTGAGAACCAACTAAGTTGCAAACTGGATTCATGAGTGTTATTGATGGCTCCCAGAAAAAAGCAAATGGGAAGAGGTGGGTTGCCACGTAGGTCAGCGCTTAAGCTGAGCAGAATTCCACCAAAGAGGATAAGCAACTAACTCCAGAGATATCCTGAGTTTCTAAAAGGCTATGATAAACAGAACTTGAGGAATAGGGTCAGAATTTTTCTTTCCAGGGGTCTCCAACCTTGGCAACTTTAAGACTTGTGGACTTCAATTTCCAGAGTTCCTTAGCCAGCTTTGCTGGGAGTTGAAGTCCACAAATCTCAAAATTGCCAAGGTTAGAGACTCTAGTCTAGACAATATAAGAGTGCCAGGCACAGAGAGTATTGAGTAAACATCCATTTTGGAAACCTTCTAGGGAGCTTCATTCACAATATAAAGACAACGTAAGAGCAAATGTACCATGATGTAGGTGTTAATGTGGTACTACCCCAGTTGTAAGGACTGCTTTGGACTGGCATGGACTAAAGCAGAGCACTGTAACGTGGGCAGTGTTGATTTCTTGTGCAGAATATCTTGCAATTTTAGCTTGCATAAATCCAAGGTTTAGGAGGAGGGAGGGGAGAATAACATTTCCACCTAAGAACTCATTGCCTTCCAGGCCAGCAGGAGCCTCGTTAACTTGTCATTTTTAGCTCTAGAAAGAAGAGGTAGAAAAGATAGAACGGATCTGCCTATGGAGGGCTGCCAAGGGTGTTTAAAAGCAGCATGTTTTATTGAACACAATATTCCCAGAACACAAAGAGAGAGAAACAGAAATGGTGTGGCAGATAAGACAGCAGCACCAGGCAGCCACATATGAAATTACTGCAGTGACCTTGAATAAAAGAGCCATCGAGAAGGGAACAGGAGGCAGTGAAGAGGATAAGCAAGCAATCATTCCAGACTGCCAAGAATTCCTTATGTTCGTGACACATTCCAGAAGAAGAGCTGCCGCCCAGTCAATGGGGAATGGCAGGGCAAACTCTCCTGTATCCTGATGCCAGATTTTCTCAGCTGCAACAAACCAGAGAAGGCATCCCTTCTCATAGGGCTCCAGCTTTTCTTTTCTTTTTTAACATGCAAGGTTTGGAAAGGTTTCCTGGTGGAGTGGCTCATCATTTCTGAGATGCCCAATAATATCCTGTCTTAATATTTTGAAGCATTATCTATATTTTAGTCCTAATCGGAGAAAGGAGAATAGTCCTACCTTCAGAACTGGATAAATCCAGGGAAAACATACCAACAGGAAGAAAATATGGATGGGAAAGGACACAGAGAAGAGGTGAAACTTTGCTCCCCTCCTTTTTCCTTCCTTTGTTGGTCTCAGTTGAGGGGAAAGGATGATAAACTGCATGTTTCTCAGAATAAAGGACTTTTTATTTTACAGCATTGACAACACTGTAAAACCAAGGATGGAAAGAAGCCATTTATTTTGCTCAGATGTGGTAGTAAACGATGGAGGCAAATGGCCATGTAGGGTGGTGGAAGTCATTTCGAGCAGAGTACAATCCTCAAGCTCTAGAGATAAAGCAGGAAGGGAAGGCTACCTTAACACATCAAGCAGTCCTCTTTAAAACTCCCCCAAGAAATTCAAGGTTTCTGAGAAACAAATTTCTCCAGGGAGATTCCTGTTTGAAGGACTTTTCCTCTTCTTTTATTTTGTTTGTCCCCATCACTTCTCTGAGAAATCAAGGCAAGAATAGACTTCCTGCTTTTCCAAGGAAGCTGCTACACCGGCAAACCCTTCCATTGACTGGAAGGGACTGGAGGGACTTTAAAAAATGCTACTGTTATTGTTTCATAAGGCAAGCGAGCAAACCAGCCCTGCTGCAATTAGATGCGCTCATTCTGCCAGTGGGGGCTCTGGGCTTCTCCCTGCCCCCAAGGACTCCTACCTACACCGATGGCACCTCCGAGGGCGCCTCTGGAAAGAGGGACCTTCATCCCCAGCAGAGGCACCGAGGGGGGAAACTCGGGTTGATGGCGAGGCGTCCCCTCCGGTCAGGAGCACCAACGGGCTGCCACGCGGAACCGGGACCCTCGGCTGACATCCACCGCTCGGTCCCTCTTGTGCGTGCATGCGACGAGGCGGCCTGGCAGCCCAGCCGGAGCAGCCGGAACATTACATAATCTTGCCGCGATCTCGATCTGGTCTCAAAGCCAGAGGGAAGCCACAGGCAAACCAACTAGGGGCGTGGGGAGCCGGGGGGGGGGAGGTAGTTTGATTAGGAACACACACACACATACACGCGCACCACCTTGCCTACCAGCGCGGGGAACACACGTACGCACCTAGGAAGGGGGGAAAATATCCAGAGGAGTTGCTGGAGGCAGGCGCTGCCTAGCAGAGAGGCCCGATCTTTCTGATCAATGCGCCGGGGTGGGGGTGAGGGGGTAAGCGGCCGGGGACCGTAGCGAACCAGCGGCCGCAGCGGCAGCAAGAGCCCACAAGAGCCGGGAGGAAGGCGACCGCTTCTATCCGCCGCGCCGCCGTCATTCCGGCACCAAGCGGGTGGGGTGGGGGAGCTGTCTGGTCGGCGCCAACCGCAAAACCACCGCCTCCTCTCCCTTGCTCCCTGCTTTTAGGGCGGGAAAGAAAGAAACGAGGCTCTCCTGACGCGGCTGAAAACTTCAAGCGCCGTACTGCGGAGAGGTGGAGGGGGGGAGAGAGAGCGGTCCCTGCGGCTGAGCGTTCCCCAAAGTACCGCCGATCCTCCGAGCGGGCTTCGCCGCAGTCAAGAGAAACTCTCGGCGTCCAGAACTTTCCTCCTCGCGCTCCCTCCTCCCTCCCTTCCCGGCCCACTTTTTCCCAGCCGCCGCCGCCAATACCTGCCGCCTCGGGTTCCTGCTCTTCGCCGGGGCTCGGTTCGGCAGCGCCATCGGGCAAAAAAGAGCGAGCTGGGATGGAGCGGGTTTGCCAGCGAGCGAGAGAGATGCAAAGCGATCACCAACCCAGGAGGAGGAGGAGCTGCGGCAAGGAGGAGGGGCCTTCTTACCTCGGGCTTTTCGCCGCGCGCTCCGGGGCCCGGGGGATGGGTGGGGGGAAGGCCGGTGCTATGAGCGGCAGGTGGCGAGGTTTCCCTCAGCTGCTACCAACCGCAGCCTGGGCGCGCCCCAGAGCGCGCCCCAACCCGGATCCGTCCGTCCCTCAGCGCAGCCTAAACCCGCCCCGCGGAGCACCTGGCGTTTCCACACCGCCGCCTCAGGCAGGCCAGGTGCGCGCGCGTTCTGGCTGGGAGGGAGCTCGGTTCCGCCCGCCGCGCGTGGAAAGTTGCTCGCTTCGCCGCTTCATCGGGGCTGCTGGGACCCTCGTGCGAGGAGTCCTATCCTGTGGCTACAAGGTCGCTGCTTGGCGACGGCCCCCTTTCTTTCCCCTTTGACTGAACCCGCCTTAGTACTACTTTCGCGCCTTCTCTCTGGGAATCTGGAAACGGGATTTGACCGAGATATTATATAAAAAAGAGGAGCCGGGGACTCGCGTGTTTCGGCGGTGTTTTTCAAGCAGGCGCCGGAGCTGTGAGGGAGGTCTTTTCTGTCGCCATAAACCCAAAGCTGCACGCGAGGTCGCCCGCCGTGCGCTTGGGACGCTTTGTCGAGCCTCTTTCATCTGGAGCTGCACCGAAATGGGGAGGTGAAGCCGATCCCACGGAGCGAGAGAACGACTTTACCACTACATAGAGCCTTCCCGTCCCTTGCCGCCTGCCCTCAAAGCTCTCAATGGTCTCTTGCCTTTTCATGTATGAATCGGAGGCGGGTAATTTTTTTTTTACAAAAAAAGTATGTACATAAACAAATATAAACAAAACATTATGAAAACATTGGACGGTGTGTGGCGGTCCTGTTTCTTATTTCCTATGCTGATATTTCAACATTACAATCATTTAAGATTTCTAATACTATGTACATTTTATTTTACATAGGTCTTACACCGGTGTCTTCCTAAAATAAAAAAGGCGGGTAATTTTCGTGCGCGCGCGCGCACTTAACCCATTGTGCTCACTCTTGTTTCCTCATAAACGGGTAATCTCTTCCCCGTGTTCTCCGAAGTGAAAATAAAGCTTCACCTTTCTGTGCACACACTAAGCCTTCGGGCTGGTTCCCTTTTTCCTCACCAAAACTCAAGAGGTGAAGACTTATCTGCGTTGTTGAAACGCCCAATAGAATACAAGGGTGGTCAAGGCGCCAGTGTAAAGAAGCGTCCTCATCTCCCACCCACCCCCAGGGCCCTATTGCGTAGGAAGGTCCTTACTTAGCTTTCCCTTTCCACACTAGGGAAAGTTATGAGGGTGCAGCAAGTCTGGAGAAATCCTTCTGAAGCCGGTTGCAATTCATCTGGGGCTGGTCAATTGGGAGGTGGGGTGGGATGGGCCCAGGGAAGTAAGATTGCCAAAGGAGCAAGAAGTCCACTTAGTCGAGGGGCTGGATTTGAGACCTCCTTAAGGATGGCAGGTGTCTTATAGAGACCCATCAGGATGCAATCTATGATTATAATGATGCTGATGGTGGTGGTGGTGTCCTGGATCTTTCGGGAAAAGTTGGTCAGGCTGCTGAGAATTCATCTGGGCTTTTCCCGGACATTGCAGCGATTCAGCAAATGGCCAAATGCAGAGGGCACTAGAGAGGTGGATTATAGGGGCCATCAAACGCAGAAATGTTACCACTTAAGTGTAGCAATGCCACAATTTGATTAATAAGGGGGCAGGATAGGTTGCTCACAGGAAAGTATAGCTCACTGACTTTGCAAAGATTATTTCCCTCTACCAAGGCGAAGAAAGAAGCTTTAACATTATGGCTACATTTATCTCACTTTTTCTCTGCAGAGATCTCGGAGTTTCTATTGAAAAGTTTTCGTTCCATAGCCCAGATTTTCTTTTAATATATTCCACGCAGTGCTGACTAGAGTGTTGTAGAAGTTGAAGGCAAAATAACCAGATTCATAGCTAGAAGAATACCAAAATTCTGTTCCCTGGTTTTTAATGAAGGCTGTTTCTTTTCAACTGATTGAAAACAATATGTTTTACCGAGGGGGGAGGGCATGCTCAGTAACACATTGTCTCTCTCCAAGTACAGGGAAAAGCCATTTGACCCATTCTCCCCAAACAAATGATTTTGGCAAAGATTTTGGGATACTGTACATGTCATGGCTGATCTCCATTTTCCATCCCTTGGCTTGAACATGGCATGTGCTTATTAATTGTGATGCCAGTTCTGCAATTAGCAATGGGCATATTGTTTAATAGAGACATGTCAGAATAGAAATCCTGAGACTTAAGAAATTTTATTTAAAATATTATAAGGCGAATTCATGACATACCTGGAATTATAGAACAATCCAGGTTGGCAATTAGTTAAATTCCTTGAAAAACAGGTTTTTATGCCTAAATGTTTGAATATGGTCCTAAATTTATAAATGTATGAATTTGCATCTAGGTATCCGATACCTGTTATTTGCACAGAAAAATTAAAAGGCTGTATTTGTACTTTTCAAAGATTTTCTTTCAAAGCAAGAAGCTTGAAAACACAAAACAGAAACAGGTTATAGCTCTCCCAACACCCCATCGCTTCAGATTCTTACCAAGATTTCCATTCCTTCATTTTTGCAAGGAAAGGTGAAGTAGTAAGGAGGCATTTTAATTACCCCAATGTTTTTGGGAGAGAAACTTTGGCAAATATGGTTTTTCCAGGAAATGTATACTGTATATAAAACAACTATTTTCTTTCAAAAGGTAAAGGAAGACACAAGAGCACATCCTTTAGATCCTAATCAATAAGTCTTCGGAGAGGGGCGGCATACAAATCAATCAATTAAATAAATAAATAAATATAAATAAAATAAAATAAAAACTAAGAGAATATAGAGAGAGATGGTTTAATGTGTTTTCCACCAGCCTGTGAGGCAACACAAAGGATGTCAGCATCAGTTTGCTCTGTATTGATAGCCAGTCTCTAGTCTGCCCTGTTAACAAGACAGATTGGTGATGTTATTCTCAGTTTTAAGTCAAATTAAGGTACAGTGATTTGTACCCTATTTTTCCTTCCCACATGCCAGGCAGGAAAAACAGCACCAACTGCCTTCATAATAGGAAGGGTGAGGGATTCCTCTCTGAAGAGTGGGGAGCAAGCTTGCTAACTTTCAAAGCAGGACGTTACTCATCCAAGCAGAATTTGGTAGGTGAATAGCAGGTCACTCAAGCTCTCCTTTCTGTGAAATTATGGTCCTTGCCAATAGTTGTAAGATGTATCTGGTTGGGAGCACTTTGATGGTGTTTCCCTCCTTTTCCTGCAGTGATGCTCCAATCCATAACTCTGCTGCTGTTAGGATGACATGCTCTTCTAGAAAGATACCAATTTCTTTCTAGAGCAGAAGTGTCAAACTCACAGCATCATGTTCTTGTCACATGATGTATTGCAATTTTCGCTCCCTTCGCTAAACCAGGGCTGGGCGTGGCCAGCACAGGATGCATCTGGCCCATGGGCTATGAGTTTGATAGCCCTGTTCTAAAGCTTTTTTCATCCATCAAGATAATTGGTCAAGGCTTCTTCATTTTACTAGCTCTATCATATAGCGACCCTGATCCATTCTGGTCCTGGAGCTTTTGTAGATTTTAGTAATGGTTTCATTATTACTGTAAAAAGTCCAAGATGCAAAAGCAGCTGATTAAGAGTGGGCGAGAATATCCTCCAGACCAAATCAGGTTGTGATTTCCTTCTCCCAATATTCCCTAGTTTGTTTTCCCCTAAATGTAATCAGTGATCAGGGGAAGGAAGGCAGAAGCAACTGGAAAAGAAGAGCATATCCACAACCACAAAATGAAATCACAGGCTAGGCAGATTTTAGTTACTGTTGCATTATCATCATCACAATCAGTTCTGAACCAGCACATATGGTACATTTCAAGGTCTGTGTTCAAAGAAGATAGAAAACACCACTTTATAACATTTGGCTATAGGCAAGGGAGAAGAGGAAACATATGTCCTTCAATATAACTTCAAGCTAATATCATGATCTATTGATATGCCATTGGTCAAGGAAGTGGATGTTGCAGGAACAGTGAGGGAGCGTGATTGGTGCATGCTGGAATTCTTGATAATAAGGAATTATAGTTGAGTGTGGTTAGATTTGAAACACTGAAAGTATAAAAAAGCAGATTTTTATACTTTCAGAGCAATGAAAAATAGTCATTTCAAAATGAAATGAGATCAGTAGCAAATAATTTTAATAATAAATAAAAAATAGGATTCCAGTACAGAAAATGCTAATGGAAAATGGAACTCAAGATTTGTGGGAGTTTCTAACACCTATTCTACAAAAGAAAATTATTTGCAGCAGTTAGAACTTCAAAAAGACAAATGTGATTTTATGTTGTATTAATAGACTTATAATTTTCAGTCACATGGGATTTGGTCAGATACCATCTCAAGTACTGTTTCCAGTTCTGGATGTCACACTTTAGGGATTCAGACAAACTGGAACAGGTTGAGAGAAGACTAATTAAGGGTTAGGACTTCCCTCTTTTCCTTGCAGAGTGGAAATCTGGGGAAAAAATGGATTGAAGCTGCAAGAAGGCAAATCTTGTTTGAATCCAACAGAAATATCACTTTGAAAATGGAACAAATTACACACTGAAGTGATGGTTTTTCTTTGGCTATCTGTGTTTGAGCAGGGGTTAAATATAATCTTTCAGTGATATTTTAATCATTCCTGGATGGAGCAGAAAGTTGGAGATGATGACATAAATGGCCCCTTCCAATTCTATATCTGGGTGATTAAGATAAAGCACTGTTGTAATCATAGGTTCTTAGGCACTGAACGCTGGGATAAGATATCACCGAAGGGTGGTGTTTTAGCCTAATGGGTGCTGTATAAAATCTTATTCCTCCTCTTTGGAAAGGCAGCAAGTCCAGGCTGAATGACAAGTTGCAGAATCCATGACCACGTGGAAAATAATTAAGGATAACGTAGAGTTAACTTACCATATAAGGAAACATATGCCTTACTCTCATCCCCCAGCCAATCACCAGTAAACATACCATAAAGGCAAAGGCTGTGAACAGAGCTTCCGTACAATCATCTATAGGGAAGTCACAAGGAGGTTGCCTCATACAGTGCATGACTGAATGGTAGAATGGCTGTTTCCCTTCAAAGCACTCATTGAGGTTACTTATTTTTGAAGTTGGTTGAAAAGTATACAGCAGAAAGAGGAAAGGAGCTTATAAAAACCTCTTCTCTGTTCATATTATATCTTTCTAAGACAAAGTGGCTGAGACATTTATTGACTTCCATGACAACAATGGATCTATCAGCATGGCAAAGTAGCACTTGAGAATTGTATCTGGCTGGTAGGCACCCAATAATCAATCCAAATATAAATCTTAAAGTACCCTTGCAGTAATGTGATGGTGATTGTAGAAACTAGATATTCCCACACAACACATATGGGCAAGCTACAGATCGCACATGGCTCTCAATTGCTCTCTTTGTGGTCCATCATCACTCCACTTACTTTTTCTCCATCATCCAGCAGTTCAGCCAAACGGTGGACTGCCAGGAATAGATTGTTTCTGAATGCAATCAGACCAGGATAACAGCAAGCTCAGTAAAGACATTGAAGCAGTTAACGTCTCTGTTCCCATACCTCAGTGCTCCTTAGTGACAATGATGTTTCTATTGCTGTTAACACAAGTGGAACTATGAATTTGATAAGGACTACTGAATAGAGGTCTTAACCTTATGAGAAAGAGGAGAGGAGAGAGAATGAGCCCAGAATAAATAAATTCCACTCACTTGCACAGCTCTTAAAAATTTCCACTGGGCTAATGTGGTTACCAAAGTCCACCTCCATATATCATCAATATGGTAAAACTTTGGCTTCATATACCTAGTAAATATTTTTCAGCTGGCGAGAGAACTTACTGTATTCAGATATATTTGTCTATACAAAAGCCTGCGGGAGAGAGACAATTAATCTCTAATCTTTCATTAAAAAAACCTTCTCTGACACTATTTATATGTGTGTACATATATAATTTATTTTGTTATAAAACTACCAATTAGATAAAGGATACTTTAGTTTTCTATGCAGCATTCTTTTTTACCGCCTGAAAGAGGGAAACCATTTTGTTCACCATTGAATTCAGCAGTCCATAAACCTGAATGAAAGATCAAATTCAAATAAGCTTTTGTTTATTTAGAAATAAATATTGGGTCTATTCTATGTGGACATACAATGAACCAAGCCTATATATTTTTACAAATCATTTTACTCTTCCAGAACAAACATTGCCAGGGAGGGTATTATGTAATAATTTGTCCCACATACCTACTTTGTTGCTCCCTACCTGAATGTAATGTACAGTTCTAATCTTAAAATTATTGACACTGAAATCCAATAAATAATACTTCTGAAGGTGCCAAATTAGAGAAGTCATCTAGATAACATATGCCTGGAAAGCATTATGTAGCTGTAATAATCTGTCCCATATGCCTGATATAAAATGAGTGTGTATTATATCTCTTCCTTATGCTATTAAGGGTATTGTGTAGTGGGAATCAATTACTATTTCTACATACTTGCCCTGGAGTTGAGGCTTTGCAGCCTAGTTTGTATACTATCTCTTAGGAACTGAAGTCAGCTCATAGCATAACTTCACACTAGCTAGGGATTTTGAGAGCACAAGTACAGCACATTTGGGAGTCCCTAACCAGGGAAAGTTGCTACATGCTGTTACTAAACCCCTTTGGTCAAGGATTTCCCCCCCCCCCCTTTAATACATCCATTTCATTACTATATTACAAAAGAAACAAAAGCATATACAGTAGTACCTCATGATATGAACCCCTCATCATACGAACTTTTCGAGAAACGAACCTGGGGTTCGGAATTTTTTTGCCTCTTCTTATGAACTTTTTTCGCCTTACAAACCCGCCACCGCCACCGGGATGCCCCACCTCCGGATTTCCGTTGCAAGCGAAGCAACCGTTTTTGCAATCCTGGGATTCCCCCGAGGCTCCCCTCCATGGGAAACCCCACCTCCCAGGACCTTTGACATCACGGAGATGTCCTTCCTGGTCAGCCGAAACGTGGACTCCAGGAAGGATGTCTCTGTGACATCAAAGCTCCGCCCCTGGAATTCCCTATTGGGATTCCCCACCTCTGTTTGAGCCTCCCGACCGGCTGACAGCTCCATGGCTCTTCTGGGAAGGTGACAGCCGGGGGGCGGCGCTTCTCGGCATTCTCCCGAACCTGAACACCGAACCCGAACTTTTGCCAAACTTTTCGGGTTCAGTGTTCGGGAGAATGCTGAGAAGCGCCCGGCTGATTCAGAAGGTGACTGTCGGGCATTGGCGCCAGGCGGCAGCACCCAGCAGAGTGCCGTTTTTGCGATTTTTTGGGGGGGGGCTTGCATGCATTAATCAGTTTTCCATTGTTTCCTATGGGAAACATTGTTTCATCTTACGAACTTTTCACCTTACGAACCTCCTCCCGGAACCAATTAAGTTTGTAAGACAAGGTATCACTGTATACCATATTTTTCGGTGCATAAGATGAACCATTTCACCTCCAACAAGTATGCCAAAAACTGGGTGCATCTTATACAACAAAGGTTACGTGGTGTGGGGGGTGTTGGGAGGTGGTCAGCAGCGGGAGCAGCAGCATTCCCATAATCCTGCGGTGGCGGATTTTCACATGGTTTGGCAGGTGGCGCCGGCCAGTACTGCCAAACTGCGTGAGAAGCTGCCTAACACCAGACTACAGGAAGGCTGCTGCCACTGCCGGTGCAGTGGCTCCTCTCCATGGGCTATTTCTCGTGCAGGGTTTGGTATAAGGATGCCGCCGAGGGACAAACAGCGAGCAGATGGATCGGCCCGGCCTTCACCCATATGGAACTTTTCTTTCCGAGCAGATTTGGATGATTTTTATTCACACACGCATAAATGGATTTTATCCGTTTAGGGGTCTGCCAGAGGCCACTCTGCAAATAAAATGGGCTTTTTTACCACACTTCCCCTTTGAACAGAGAAGCTCAGCGCATGTAAAAACACACCATTGAGGATCTTTTGGAGGGTGAGGAGTGGAAGACGCTGCCTATCCTCACCTGCAGTCCTAACTAGCCCACAGCTTGCTGGGAGAAATCGCTGCTGAATTTGCCGGACTACAGGAAGCAGCTTCTCTCTGAGTGTACATGGTTTGAAACAGTATACATGGTTGTAAAAAGCATACTGCTACACTGGTATTTTATTAAACAATATAATACTACACCATTTAGTTCAGAATACTTTTTTCCTTGTTTTCCTCCTCTAAAATTTGGTGCATCTTATACATCAGTGCGTCTTATACACCGAAAAATATGGTATGTTTTTCCTTGTTTTCCTCCTCTAAAATTTGGTGCGTCTTATACATCAGTACGTCTTATACACCGAAAAATATGGTATGTATTTTAGTTAGGAATATTTAATAATAAAATACTAGTTAACTGTAGGAAGCATTGTTTTTTTAATGAAAACAGAAAGGGGGATATTGTATTTATTTAAAAGGTTTATATGGCTGCCCATCTTAAGCAACTCTGGCAGTTTAAAACAACTATAGCCAGAAGGAGTGACTATATTACTCCCTATTTTGTAATATATTGGTACAATGTCTGCATTACATGATTCATTTGCCTTATTTCTGAGCAATGTTTGGGTTCAGCAACCATTATCCTTTTAGATTAGTCATCCAAGTTTGCATGGAGGCAATACTTGATAGTGGCTGTTTTACTTTGTCTCAACAGGAATTTCCAGAGCGTGGCCTAATATTAATAATTACAGATAAACTAATATTCAACCTCTCAATAATCATATATAGTATATGGCTACTGTAGGATTCTAGTCTTGCCGATGCTATTTAATAACTACATGAAGCAGGGGTGAAATTCAGTTTTTTTACTACTGGTTCTGTGGACATAGCTGGAGAAGGATACTGCAAAATCCCCATTCCCTCCCCACTCTGGATCCAGCCAGAGGTGGCATTTGCCAGTTCACCAAACTACTCAAAATTTCCGCTACCAGTTCTGCAGAACCTTTCAGAACCTGCTGGATTTCACCCCTGCTATGAAGCAATCTGCTATGAAGCATCCTGCTATCTCTTCTGATGTAACACGTGACAAGGGGAACAGCCAGTTGAACAAAGGGTTATAATCACTGAAATGTTTCCAGTGATTTTTGCCCACCACCAAGAAGCTGTGATCTTTTGGTATCAAATAAAGGCTTTACTGCTCATTCAGGCTTCTTGCTCTTGTAAATTTGGGGCTGCTATAAGTTTTATTTAGTTTACTGTGTGTTTCATTTTGTGGTTCAGTATTTTCCTGAAAATACTTAACATGTATATACAAACTTACTTCAACGTAGAGTTTTTCACGGTATTTTTCCTGCACAATTGGATCGATTTGTTCCCGGCGTAACTGTAGTTCTGCTTCTGAAGATTCTATTGAATAAGGTATAGCATCCTTTGCTTCCTTTGTGAGAGTCCTTACTTTCTTCTCTTCCTTTCCCTTGCCTTTTCGGCTATTTGTGCGTTCTTGCTAAAAAAGATGCAATTATACCAAATGGAGATCAGAACAATCTAATTTGTATCACTTTAAATACCATGGTGTATATCCAGTGGCAGGCTACCATTCCCAGTCCTACTAGAATGGGCCGGGAGCATGCGCACATGCCCACCGCAAGTTTCAACTTCTGCACATGCGCAGAAGCCGAATCTCACGTGAAAACACGTGCACGATTTCCGGGGGTTTTGCTTCCACGCATGCACGGAAGCAAAAAGACTCGGAAAATGGGCAGAAGAGCTGCCAGTCGCTCTGACATGACTGGCAAAACGAGTTAAGGACTGCTCATGGTGGCACCACGGGGAGTAGCGGGTGCTGGCGGTGCGGTGGAGGGGTGGGCCAACGGAGCTGCCACTCGCAACAGAGCTGATAGGCCGCAAGTGACAGTAGCAGGGGCTCGCGGTGCAGTGGAGGGGTGAGCTGAGGGAGCAGCTGTTTGTGAGGCCCTTCACCGTGCTGCAAGCCCCCTCCGCTGCCACTAGCGGCCTATCAGCTCTGTTGCGAGCGGCAGCTCTATCGGCTCGTCCCTCCACCACACTGCAAGCCTCTGTGAGCCTCCGCTGCTCCTGCCGCACCACCCCTGCCGTGCCATGGCCGTCGCCCCCTGGTGCTACCGCAAGCAGCAGCTC
The DNA here is from genome assembly GCF_031021105.1 of Erythrolamprus reginae. Lineage (NCBI taxonomy): Eukaryota > Metazoa > Chordata > Lepidosauria > Squamata > Dipsadidae > Erythrolamprus > Erythrolamprus reginae. The sequence continues at coordinate 153,776,416 of NC_091951.1, read as the reverse complement.
TGTCCGCTCACCCCTCCACCGTGCCATGGCCCTTACCTTGCTCTCGATCTCCTGCAGGTTGATGGGCCATGGCGCGGGGAGCAGGCGGGGAGACCCTGACCTCCAGCAATGCAGCTTGCTATGTGCTCTCTCTTGTGCGCTGAGGGGTGCCTGTGCCACAGGAGAGCAGATAGCAGGACACGCAGCCAGAGTTTGGACAGGCTGCTGTTGTTGCTGGTCCCAGCTGCCACTTTAGGCACCGCAGCAAGATTCGGCTGTTGCGCACGTGCAGCAGCCAAAATCTCGTGCGTACATCCTTGCGGCAGAGAGATTTGGGGAAAAATTGCCGATTTGTTTGCTTTTGTGCATGCGCAGAAGCAAAAAGCCTGGTAATTTTTACCGGAATTGCACCATTTTTGCACTGGTTGCGCGTGCATGGCATGTGCATCCCGGCGACAATGGAGCAAGCCTACGTGCTCCATTTCCACCAATGGAACGGCGTTCCTGCCATTTCGGATAGTAGCCCATCCCTGTGTATATCTGAAACCAAAAGTATCTTCAGTAAAGGGTTAACTCAGATGAAAAAAACCCTATAAGACTATAAAAACTATGTGAAATCTGAACTCTCAGAACCTTATCTAATATCTCCAGAATGTCACCCCCAAATTGCTATTACCCTGTAATTTCTAATGTGAGAAAAGGGAAACTGGAATTATACGTTGAAAGTAATCATACTAATACTTTAATCTATTTAATATAATGTGTATTAAATTCAAATGAAATCAAATAAAGTGTTTTTTCATGCTTCCACCCACTTTTCAATTCAATTTTGCTTATTTTTTGCATTGAAGTTCTTTGTTTACCACCCACAGGCCAAATGTAGTCTTCAACCTGAAATAGATTGCATAATGCAGTTTTATCTGATCAAGCTTCATTTTCTATATTAATTTTGAAAGTACTAATCATATATCTACCTCTTTGGTTGCCTTTCCTTTTTCCTTTTCCTTAGAAGCAGTTTTCTTATCTTCTTTCTGAACTTTCCGATCATCTTTGACAGCCTTTGCAACAGCTGATTTTCCATCAGCTGCAAAAAATAAGCAAAATAAATTTATTCCATTTAGGATTGACAATTATTTTACTGACTTTTGTGATTAGTGAAACCACCTTCTGGTAAGCAGTAAGCTGGAAACACTAGTAAAACTACTATTAATTTTCTCATTGTTCCCATCACCCATCTCCTCCAACTAATGACTATATGACTATAATGTTGTTGCTTATATCCTTACAATTTATATTGACTGGTTCCTAATATTTATTTTTATTTTATTTATTTATTTAGTCAAGTACATATTTGTAATATACATTGATATAATATTGTTTATATTCACAAGATGCGTACTGATAAGAGGGAACAATTACACAATGACAGTAGGCACGCTGGAGCGCTTATCCATGCCCCTTACTGACCTCTTAGGAATTGGGTGAGGTCAACAGTGAAAAGTCTAAGGGTAACATTTTGGGGCTTTGATAATGAAACCACAGAGTCAGGTAGTGAGTTCCAGGCATTAACCACTCTGTTGCTAAAGTCATATTGAGGTCATTTGATATGAATATTTCAAGATCTTTGACAGAGTGAGTCATCTGCAAGGTCTTCTTTATTCAGATTGTATTTGGTGATCTGATTCTTTTTGCCAATGTGCAGAACAGAACATTTTTTGGTTGAAATTTAGAGTTGCCAGATGTTTGACCATTCTGATAAAGAGTCAAGGTCTTTTTGGAGGGTAGCAGTGTTGTCGGTGGTGTTAAATAATTTTACATCATCGACGAAGAAAACACAGTTGCCTGTAATGTGATTGCAAAGGTCATTTATATAGAGTATAAAGTATAAAGAGTGTATAGAGTATAAAGAGTGTTGGTCCTGCCTTGGGGTACACCGCTGTTAACAGGAATGGGATTAGGGCGCTCCCTATTTTGACCACTTGTTGTCTGTCTCCCTATTTTGACCACTTGTTGTCTGTCTGACAGGAATGCAGTTATCCAGTCATGTAGGGGTCCAGAGATTCCATAGGATTTCACTTTCAGAAGTAGTTTATCATGAACTATTGAGTCAAAGGCTTTACAGAAGTCTATATAAATTACATGTATTGTTTTGCCCTGGTCAAGTTTTGAGGTCCATATGTTTTTGCAGTTTAGTAGTTGTAGATTGCAGGATAATTTTTTTTCCTGAAACCAAATTGCTTGTTTGAAAGTAAGTTGTTAGTTTCTTGTTGGAGAGTAAGGGATTGATTACATGACTTTGCATGTGATGAAAGATAGAGACATTGGCTGTAGTTTTTTACTAGACTGTGATCTCCCTTTTTGAAGATCGGGATGACCATGGCTAGTGACCATAGGTTTGGTAGGGAACTGGTCCTGTAGGATTTTTAAAGATTATGCTTAGTGGTTCAGCTTTGGCTATGGAGAGCTTTTTTAGGAAGTATGCATACAGTCCATCAGGTCCAATTGACAGAGAAGGTTTTAGGCTGTGCAATGTTTTTTCAACGTTGTCTTCAGTAAAGTCTATTTCTGCTAAATTGTTGTATTTGTTGTAAGTCTAGGGGCATGAACAATTGCTGTTTACAAAGACTTAGACAAAGAATGTGTTGAAGAGGTTAGCTTTGACTGTTTCATCATAGCATTCTTTGTTGTTGCGTCCTTTTAGTGGTGGGAGGGATCTCGAGTCCTTGAGTTTGTTATTTACAAAGTTGTAAAAGGCGCGGTTGGATTGTGTGCACAGAAGGTTTTCCTCTTGTTTGCTGTGATAGTTGGAGCATTCTGTCTTTATTTGATGGCATATATTTTTGTAGGGGTTTTTGAAGTTAACTACATAGTCTGTTTTGGTTTTTTGCCAGAGGGATTTTTTTTGGATTGTAGCTTGATATGGGTAGTTTGCTTTCCTTGGTTATGGTGGTTACTAGTGGTACATGTAGTCTGATAGTTCTTTTGAGTTCGAGCAAGAAGATGTTATAGAGATCATCGGGAGTGTTACAGCCAGAGAGTAGAGTTTGCCAGTCAAGGGTTGAGAGGTTGGTGTCTATGAGTTCATAGTTGGCTTTTTAAAAGTTGTACTTGGGTGTCCCATTATTAAAGTGATTCTTGCAATTGTGTAGATTGAGGCTGAAGTCTATCATGCTGTGGTCATTGTTGGAAAACAGTTCTTTTATTTTTAGTTCATAAATTGTGCTTTTGCTGTTGTAGAATATTAGGTCAAGGCAGTTGCTGAGTCTAGTATTGTTCGTTAGTAGATGGTCAAGCCCTAAATTGGTAACAGCATTATATAGGGTTGTATGGATGGGTTCAGTCATGCATTCATTTAGGATCCAGTTAATGAAAGGTAGATTGAGGTCTCCAAGAAAGATAATGGGGTATGGACAGGAGATTAACTTGTTCGCATGTGTGAGTTCATAGTCTGCAGCTCTGTAGAAAGCGAAGTGTGGTATTCAAGGACAGATCACAGATGATGGTTTCAGGAAGGGTGAGATCATGCGTAACTTGGATATTTTTTAGGTTTAGTGTGTTTTTATAGAATATAGCTACTACTACTCCGCTATGGGTTTCAAAGTCGGACCAGAAGACAAGGTAGTTTCTTGCTGTGATGATAGAGTCAGGGAGGGATGCATTTAGCCATGTTTCACAGACAAAAATAATGTTGAACGTGTCAGTATTTAGTAGGAGGAAGAATACAGACATTTTGTTAACTACACTTCTTGCATTGATTAGTTTACATTTGGGATTAGTATTGAATTGGATTGAGGAAGTAAGGGGTACGCTTACCTAATCTTGGTTGGTGGTGTGTGGGATGTTGTTTTGTTGTTGAGGGATGGTGGGTTGGATGTTATGGGGTGGATTGCGGGTCTTGTTTTTGATGCAGTCGGCATAGTAATCTATGTATAGGTTTGTTTCGCCTAGATCTAGTTGACTTTTGAGTTCTGCACAGAATTTATGGGAGCAAATGCATACAAATATGATTTGTACTTATTTGTACCCAGACTATCATTAAGTGTTACACCTCATGGTTCTTGATTAATGTATCTTTTCTTTTATGTACATTGAGAGCATAAGCACCAAAACATGTTCCTTGCGTGTCCAATCACACTTCACCACTAAAGTTCTGTTCTGTTCTATTCCATTCCAATCCATTCTAAAAGTTTTAATGCAATTTAGGAAAGAGGGATGATATACCTGAATCAAGCAGGGACTGATCACCATCCTTAATGTTGCCTACTTGTACATTTTCTTAGAGTCAGAGCTGTTGAATTGATGGGCAAACTTACCTAGATCTTCTGCAGCAGTTTCAACATAAATGTCTTTCTCAGGCATACCAAGCAGAGACCTGAGCACTAACGAGCAGTTCACCAGTCCATCAATTACTTCCCTCCACAACTGGAAACTAATATGGGAAAGAAATCTGATTTTATTTCTCTTTGAAAAGAGAGACAAAGGACAGATAGCAAGCCAAAATTCTATCATTGCTTTTTATGGCTTTCTATAAATCAAAGCAGACTGAAATTTACATGAGCTGTGGCTAATTTAAGTAAAACATTTTTGAGTTATTCTCCCAAGGCACTATTTCCTAAATATGTGCGATCTTTAGCACAAAGTTTTTGTTTTCAGAATAATTAAAAATAGATACCAGTTGCATGAGATAAGATTATTCACTCTGTTCCTTAAGTAATAATCCATATACACTGCTCAAAAAAATAAATAAAGAGAACACTCAAAGAATACATCCTAGATCTGAATGAATAAAATATTTTCACTGAATACTTTGTTCTGTACAAAGTTGAATGTGCTGACAACATGTGAAATTTATAGTCAATCAGTGTTGCTTCCTAAGTGGACAGTTTGATTTCACAGAAGTTTGATTTACTTGGAGTTATATTGTGTTGTTTAAGTGTTCCCTTTATTTTTTTTTGAGCAGTATATAAGGAAAAGAAATTTGTGAACAAGTTTTATACACAAAAATTCCAGTGGGAGAATCTGATTGGCCAACCAATCCCTTTAAAAAATATCAGTGCCAGTCATCTTAGAACCTAAAGTGGCAACCATGGATTGATTGGTTGATGTGTTGATGTCAGGTCATAAAGGAAGATGGAACAAAACAACAAATGGATATTATTCTGAGCTATCTAGAGAAAATAAATGAGGTCAGTTAGCGACCCTGCTTGCTGTCTGTTTGCTCACCAACTGTACAATGGGTTCATTTTGAGATTTTTTTGCTGCCAATATTATGTATGCAAAGCATTGGGTGGAGCAGCCTACTCCTGTACACCATACCATATCTGGTAGAAGAGATCTTCCTGAGTTGTCAGGGGAGTGATACAAAGTTCCAACGCTGCTTTATTGAGCTGAGCTAGGGCAACTTCCCGTTCTTCTTCTTCAGGGACTGTCAGCAACGTCTAACGAAATATAAATCAATATCAAACTCTCTCTCTCTCTAAAATGCACACATAAACACAAGCAGAACCACAAATATTTACAGTCAGTCTGACATCATAATGCCTGAAATAATAAAGTGGCAGCCTGAGCAAAAGAGATGCGCCAACCTCCCTTTATTTCAGTCAATAGTATCGCTGGTGAAATTAGGCACAGTTAGTGAGGCTTGCAAGTATCTCTTCCTACACTCACCAACAGGGAGACTACTTGAATGAAAAAAGATGCCTATGGACAAGGTTCAAATCTTGCCATTTTCCATATTAGAAAATATTGGATCAGCACAAGGATGGGATTTTCTCTGAGTATTTTCAGACTGAGGAATAAGGAACCTCATTCACATACCTGCCTAAAATCAGCAACAGAAAGATTCCATTCCATACGAAGGGGCTCCTCTACTTGGGCCACTTCTTCTATGTCAATCTTACTCGTTTCATCTAGCAGTTCTTCCAATCCAAGCCTCTTTGTTATGGAAGTAGGCGAAATACTCTGACGGATATCCTCAGGACTCTTCTGAGAGTCCGCCGTACTCTTGGATGGAGAAGACTCACTGGCCATGCTTTTTCTTGGTCCTTCTTCTACATACACCTCTACAGGTTGAGGATTCATAACTTTATTCCACAATTCATGAAGTCCCTTTACAACTTGGTGTTTGTAATGCAGCTGTAAGGAGAGAGATGACAAATAAAGTGGCATATAAGGAATCAACCAATTTCCACACATCCTCTTGAAAAACCTGAAGAACAATATGCTAGGACTTCTCCCTGAACATCTTTCCCCTGAACATTTTCCCCCCAAAACTCACCTTTAAGAACTGGTGTCAGTATTGCTGATTTGATGGATAATTGATTTTTAATTATTTCCTATATTTTTTAGCACTTTAGAACTTTGCACTTTACCAATTTTAATAATTAATGTTCCTTTAAGATTTTAAGAGTAACTTAATGCAATTTGGTATTTTAGTTTAGATTAATTGATTAATTATTAATAGGAATGTATATGGAGTTTTTTTGAAACAAATGAAAATGCTATGAATGATTTAATTAGTCTACCTGACACTGGAGAGGCAGGAGGGGAGGGGGCACCGATGTCTGGGGTGGCGGAGGGTCAGAATATCCCGGTCTTGCTGGGGAGAGGCAGGTATGGCGGGGGCCACAGAGCTAGCCGTTCCAGGGGAACGAGGGATCGTTACTTAATATTGATCCCTTGTTCCGGCTCTGTGAACCCAACCTTGGGTACTGGTCATGAGTGTAATTCTGGCCCTGGGCTCAAGCTGCTACTACTCAATGCCAGGTCGGTGGTAAATAAAGCTCTCCTCATCCGGGATTTAATCCTGGATGAGGAGTCCAACCTGGCTTGTGTAACTGAAACCTGGCTGGGCCCGGAGGGAGGAGTGCCTCTCTCTGAAATTTGCCCAGCCGGGTTTCAGATATGGCATCAGCCTCGACCCCAGGGAAGGGGGGGGAGGAGTGGCTATTATAGCCAGGGAGAGCCTTGGCCTGCGTAGATTCATTGCTCCAGAGATTGCGGGTTGTGAGTCCCTCCTTGTGAAGTTCGACTTAGGAGTTCAGGTGGGCCTGTTTCTCACGTACCTGCCTCCCAGCTGCGTGTCACAGGCCCTGCCTGTGCTACTCGAGGAGGTAGCCGGGTTGGCGGTGGAGTTCCCCAGACTTATTGTCTTGGGGGACTTCAATCTGCCATCACTCGGCGAAACCTCTGGACTGGCACAGGAGTTCCTGGCCACCATGACAGCCATGGACCTGACCCAAGTAGTACAGGGTCCGACTCACGAGGGAGGGCACGCACCCGACATGGTATTCCTCTCTGAGCAACTGAGTAATGGTCTGAGACTAAGGGGCTTAGAAGCATTGCCTTTGTCATGGTCGGACCATTTTCTACTGCGGCTTGACTTCCTGGCTCCAATCCTTCCCCGCAGGGAGGCGGAACCGATTAGGTTGTTCTGCCCCAGGCGCCTGATGGATCCAGAAAGTTTTCAGATGGTGCTTGGGGTTATTCCAGATACACTCATTCACAGCTCGGCAGTCTCTGGCTGAGGCCTGGAACAAGGCTGCAGCAGAGGCTCTGGACCGAATTGCGCCATTGCGACCTCTCCGTGGCGCTAGACCCCGTAGAGCTCCATGGTTCAACAAGGATCTCCGGGAGTTGAAACGCCAGAAGAGACGTCTAGAGAAGCGATGGAGGAAGAGTAAGTCCGAATCCGATCAAGCACTTGTAAGAGCTCATATTAAGACTTACAAAGTGGCGCTCAAGGCGGCAAGATGCGCGTATCATGCCGCCTTGATTGCATCAGCGGAATCTCGCCCGGCCGCTCTGTTTAGGGTAACCCGCTCCCTTCTTAGCCAGGGGGGAGTTGGGGAGCCCTTGCAGAGTAGTGCCGAGGATTTTAACACGTTTTTCGCTGATAAAATCACTCGGATCCGGGCTGACCTCGACTCCAATTGGATAACAGAGTCAACTGACAACGAGTCAGTCGAGGTGACTGGGGCACGTACTTGTCCACCTGTCTGGGAAGAGTTTGATCTGGTGACATCTGATGAAGTGGACAGGGCCATTGGAGCTGTGAGTTCCGCCACCTGTTTACTGGATCCATGTCCCTACTGGCTGGTTTCGGCCAGCAGGGAGGTGACACGGAGCTGGGTCCAGGAGATTGTCAACGCTTCCTTGGGGAGGGGGTCTTTTCCATCACCCTATAAAGATGCGCTTGTGCGCCCCCTCCTCAAGAAGCCTTCCCTGGACCCAGCCGTGCTTAATAACTACCGTCCAGTCTCCAACCTTCCCTTTATGGGGAAGGTTGTCAAGAAGGTAGTGGCGCTCCAACTCCAGCGGTCCTTGGAAGAAGCCAATTATCTAGGTCCCCGGCAGTCTGGATTCAGGCCCGGCTACAGCATGGAAACTGCTTTGGTCGCGTTGATGGATGATCTCTGGCGGGCCCGGGACAGGGGCTTGTCCTCTGTCCTGGTGCTTCTTGACCTCTCAGCGGCTTTCGATATCATCGACCATGGTATCCTTCTGTGCCGACTGGAGGGGTTGGGAGTGGGAGGCACTGTTCTCCAGTGGTTCTCCTCCTACCTCTCTGGTCAGTCGCACTCGGTGTTAGTGGAGGACCAGAGGTCGACCTCGAGGTTATTCCCTTGTGGGGTGCCTCAGGGGTCGATCCTCTCTCCCCTGCTATTTAATATCTACATGAAACCGCTGGGTGAGATCATCCAGGGGCATGGGGTGAGGTATCATCAGTATGCGGATGATACCCAGTTATACATCTCCACCCCATGTCCAGTCAATGAAGCAGTGGAAGTGATGTGCCGGTGCCTGGAGGCTGTTGGGGTCTGGATGGGTGTCAACAGACTCAAGCTCAACCCAGATAAGACGGAGTGGCTGTGGGTTCTGCCTCCCAAGGACAATGCCATCTGTCCGTCCATAACCCTGGGGGAGGAATTACTGACCCCCTCAGAGAGGGTCCGCAACCTGGGCATCCTCCTCGATCCACAGCTCACATTAGAGAAACATCTTTCAGCTGTGGCGAGTGGGGCGTTTGCCCAAGTTCATCTGGTGCACCAGTTGCAGCCCTATCACTCATGCCCTCATCACCTCGAGGCTCGACTACTGTAATGCTCTCTACATGGGGCTACCTTTGAAAAGCGTTCGGAAACTTCAGATCATGCAGAATGCAGCTGCGAGAGCAATCATGGGCTTCCCAAGGTATGCCCATGTCACACCAACACTCCAAAGTCTGCATTGGTTGCCGATCAGTTTCCAGTCACAATTCAAAGTGTTGGTTATGACCTATAAAGCCCTTCATGGCATCGGACCAGAATATCTCCGGGACCGCCTTCTGCCGCACGAATCCCAGCGACCGGTTAGGTCCCACAGAGTTGGCTTTCTCCGGGTCCCGTCGAGTAAACAATGTCATTTGGCGGGACCCAGGAGAAGAGCCTTCTCTGTGGCAGCCCCGACCCTCTGGAACCAGCTCCCCCCAGATATCAGAGTTGCCCCCACCCTCCTTGCCTTTCGCAAGCTCCTTAAAACCCACCTCTGTCGTCAGGCATGGGGGAACTGAAAATTTTTTCTCCCTTCCCCCTAGGCTTATAGAATTTATACATGGTATGTTTGTTGGTATGATTGGTCTCTTAAATTGGGGTTTTTAGATTACTTTTTAATATTAGATTTGTTACATTGTTTTTTATTGTTGTTAGCCGCCCCAAGTCTTCGGAGAGGGGCAGCATACAAATCTAAATAAACTAAAATAAACTAAATTAAACTCTCATCAGTTTCTTCTTTTTGAATTTTCTGAATTTGAATGTTTCTTGATACTTCAATCTATATATAAAAAACAAAAAGTGACTGAATATATTCTCTGGGAGTATACTAATTTATTATTTTTAAAAATCAGATACATTGGCAACAGTTTATTATGTTAATTTCATGGAGCATCAGGTGTTAATATGCTTCAGCCAACACTTGTGTTTTGTTTCTTACTGGTTTATTTTCTTTTAATTTAAACTTATTTAATAAAGGAACGAGCAAGAATAGGTATCCATATCCACAAAGTACTATAGAATAAATTGATGTGCTTTGGTGGTTGATTCTTTTCATCTATGTGATTGGGAAGTAGTGGGACTTTAACATCTGCGGTGGAACTTTTACCATTTCTCTTTTTAGGACTCTGAATGCATTCTTTCCTGTTACACTAGGACTTACTATATCTATTCATACACCTTTTAAAAATAAGTATGGTAGAATTCTAAAATAAACACTACTTCCTTTTTACCATCCACAATTTAGAAATGTGTTTTAGCATTACCCCTTCTTTTACCTTTCCTACCCAGAGTAAAAGGCACACTTTTTATGTACATTGTAAGTCAGAAATGTTTTCTTACCAATATGTAGGAAAAATATTAAGACATCTCAGCATATAATTTGAGTCTGTAATTCTAGGAAGAGCAACTTTATGGCAGTCATTGTATTTCACATTTTATTTTACTATTATAAAGTTTCTTGGTATTTTCCAGTTCTACACTAAGCACACGTACATAGAAATGGTTCTTCAGAATTTTACTTTATGCTGCAAATGTTTAAAAGGAGCAGTTGGCTGGACTAGCATATGTGCAGTTCAGCGATGGGCCACCAATTCCTGGCGCCAGCGGAACAGGTCGGGAGTGCAGGTGCGCACACGGGGGGCATGAGATTCAGCTTCTGCGCATTTGCAGAAGTCGAATCTCACATGAAGATGGTATGATGGACTGATATGACTTTTCTGCTTTTGGATGGGTGAGCCAAGAAAAACCTCTTAATTGTTGTTCTTCTAATAATAACAATTATTACTGAGTCTGATTGCAGGCTGTTTGGTTTAGATCTTCCAAATCTAACTCTCACAGCCATTATGGTATTTATTAATTTAGCAATGAATTTTGATACTGTGTTGCTGGAAGCTGTTGGGCCACAAAAATGGGATGAAAAGGACATACATGTCTATGGATTATCCATCCCTGGAATAAGTCTTCGGAGAGGGGCGGCATACAAATCTAATAAATTGAATTGAAATTGAATTGAAGTCCCAATGAAAAGGAACAAGGCCCACTGAACTCTAATTTCAAGTTGTTGGTTATGACTTATAAAAACCTACATAGCATAAGGCCAGGCTACCTATCGAATCGACTTCGTCCCAATACATCAGCTGATTCCACCTTGTCAGGCTGGGATGTTATATTGCAGACTCTGTGAGTTAAAGAACTCCAACTGATAGGGCAGCATTCTCCTGCCTTATGGAATATCTTCCCCTGAGGATGAGGTGGATTCCTAATTTCCTAACTTCTGAACAAGGGATTAAAATATGGGTCTATGGCCCTGTATAGATTTGCTTGGTTGATTAGTGCCATGACAACCCTCCCTTTGTCAACCAATTTTGAGCAGGGTTAATTAATCTTGTCTCCTTAAAGAGATAGATAGATAGAGAGAGAGAGAGAGAGAGAGAGAGAGAGAGAGAGAGAGAGAGAGAGAGATGTAGATTGTTCTGAGTTTGGGTTTTGCTCCGTGTAAAATTTTGAATGTCTATGCGACGTTTCGGTGAAATCACATTCACCATCATCAGGCTGAAGTTGTAAGCTTCGTGCTGCTGTGAATATTCACAGCAGCATGAAGCTTACAACTTCAGCCTGATGATGGTGAATGTGATTTCACCGAAACGTCGCATAGACATTCAAAATATTACACGGGGCAAAACCCAAACTCAGAACAATCTACATACATATACCCGTGAAAATCTACGAAAACAAATATATATATATATCACATGTTTTTGCTGAATATTTAAAATTTAAATTTAAAAAAAAATAAATTTTAAATTTTAAAATTTAAATTTTACATTTTAAAATTAATATTTAAAATATTTAAAATTAAATTAAATTATTTTATTTATTTTTATATATATATATATAATATATAAAAAACATATGATATACAGTGATCCCTCGATTATCGCGAGGGTTCCGTTCCAAGACCCCTCGCGATAATCGATTTTTCGCGATATAGTGGTGCGGAAGTAAAAACACCATCTGCGCATGCGTGCCCTTTTTTCCATGGCCGCGCATGCGCAGATGGTGTTTTTACTTCCGCACCTGGGAAGACCCAGGGAAGGTTCCTTCCGCCGCCCAGCAGCTGATCTGCTCGGCAGCGCCGCAGCAGCGAGGAGCCGAAGATCGGGGTTTCCCCTTTGCGTGGGCGGCGGGGAAGACCCAGGGAAGGTTCCTTCGGCCGCCCAGCAGCTGATCTGCTCGGCAGCGCCGCAGCAGCGAGGAGCCGAAGATCCGGGTTTCCCCGCCGCCCACGCAAAGGGGAAACCCGGATCTTCGGTTCCTCGCTGCTGCGGCGCTGCCGAGCAGATCAGCTGCTGGGCGGCCGAAGGAACCTTCCCTGGGTCTTCCCCGCCGCCCACGCGCCGCTCAAGAGCAAGAGGGGGAGAGATAGAGAAAGAGAGAGAAGGAAAGAAAGAGATGAGAGAGGGAGGAAGAGAGTGTGAGAGAGGAAGAAGCAAGATAGAGAAAGAGAGAGAGAAAGAAAGATGAGAAAGGAAGAGAGTGACGTCATCGGGTGGGAAAATATTTTTAATTAATATTTTTTGAAAAATCGCAATATAGCGTTTCGCGAAGATCGAGATCGCGAAAATCGAGGGATCACTGTATATATATATTGAGAGTGTGTTTTTAACTCAAAATGTTAACAGTAATGGGTTTTTTATATATACTGTTTTATAATCCATTATTTTACTCTATCCATAGTTCTGCTCAAAAAAATAAAGGGAACACTTAAAAAACAGAATATAAGTTCAAGTAAATCAAACTTCTGTGAAATCAAACTGTCCACTTGGGAAGCAACACTGATTGACAGTCAATTTCACATGCTGTTGTGCAAATGGAATAGTTGTGCAAATGAAATATTCAATGGGAATATTTCATTCATTCAGATCTAGGATGTGTTATTTGAGTGTTTCCTTTATTTTTTTGAGCAGTATATAAATAAATAAACTCAGCAAGCATGAACAGAGATACCCAGCATTGTAAAACATGAGTCCCAAAGCAAAATACTTTCAAGATACAAAGGTGAAAACCTGTTAATATTTACAGCAAAATTAGCTAAACACTTTGTATTTGAAATTTAATGTCTCAAAAGAAAACATATACAAGATATGTATAAATGACAGAAAAATTGAGCAAATAGGTGAATTTGTGCCTATTGGTACAATGCCAACGAAAGATGGGGAAACAGATGAAGACAATTTTAAGGCATAAAAATGCTCATGGAAAGTTAGTATGTAATCTGTTGTAAAGAAAAAAAAATATTGCTAGCTAAAGGAAAATGGCTGTGTATAAGAATATGATTCTTCTAAAATTCTTCCCAGTGCCCATAGCAATTAATCCAGCTGAAATTGGGAATGTGGGAGGGGGAAACCAGCAACCTAATGGCTAAATTGACACATATGCTTCTTCATATGCTTTAAAAACAGACCTGAATTATGTTTTGGTCTTTCTTTCTACATCTAGAAATCCTGTCTCAAGGGCCAGTTAGGATGCTCCTTGACCAAAGAAGTTGTCCCAATCTGGCAGTACAACAAAAGTTCTCACAAATTGCCTGCTGATTGAGGATGCCTATTTCCTTTGTCAGTGTGACAAGGGGCACGCAACTGAGCCCTTCTCATTCCAGTCCCTGACTCTATGTTAATAGAAATTTACTACAATTAGGAAAGATCAAAAGTTACAATTATCATTGTTTGGAAGAATTCTTGTGGCAAAAATGAATGTTATCTAGGATGATTTTTTTAAATTTCAAACAATACCTGTTTTGAAAAATGGCGATGCCAAAATGCATATCTAGATTTATATGGCAAGGTGAAAAACTAAGTATTACATATAAAATTATTTAAGATGCAGAAGAAAGAAGAGGACTAGTTTGCCTGATTTTAAATTTATTTTGCATTCTGCAAATTTAATTTGAATGAAAGAGTGGGTTTTACTGAAAAATAAAATGCTAGAATTAGAAGAGTATAATCTGAGTTTTTGTGATATGATAAAGTTAATGTAGATTTCAAAAATCATTATATGAGAAGTGCCATATTAAAGATGTGGAATAAATGTAACCCAGATTGGGCCCAAAAATAATTTTACTGGTCTCAGCACAGAAAGCAATTTATAAAAAAGAAAGAGCAGACAAAGAGAAATCATTAACATAACAGCTCAAGATGAAGTCAATAAATTAACAGCAGAGGGAATTGATTTTCAGTGGTTTCATATAAACAGTAATGGGGATTGAATAATATAAGACAGAAATTGGAAATCAATAGTGTACCTATGATAAATATCTCATTGCAAAAAAGATGTATATTTTTTTTTGCTCAAATTCAAAACTGAAATTTGCAGATGACACTAAGCTGACAGGAATAGCCAACACCCCAGAAAATTGGCTGGCATGTTTAAAAAGAGATCCTAGGCAGCCAACAAGAGAAACCATAGCTGCATCAGTGTGAGAAAGGGCAGCACAAAATAAGGCCCCTGGCAGGAAGCAGGGGTATGTGAGCAGCCAAAAAGGCAGAGATGGGCAGGAGACAGGGAGCTAGAGGGAATTCAAGAAGAGGTAGAGGAGGTGATCTTACCAAGGCTTGGGTCTGGGCTGGCTTGAGGAGGAATGGATCCTTCCCTAAGAAGGCGAGGTGGAATTTAGTTAATAATGGTAAGGGAGATTGCAGGAATTGTGGTTCTAAACAAAGTGGTTGTGTAACATCATAACATATACGACTGCATCGCTTAGCAACAGAAGTTACAGTCCAATTACCATTATTAGTGAAGGACTACATATATTATATACACAAGTAAGAATATGGATAAAGAAAGTGACATTCAGATTGTGTTAAAATTTAAGAGATAAGTTTTAAGATATTTTCTCTGACATCAAATAAATGATCAGAGATGTATAAAAATACTTCTAGTCAATATTTAGAAATGCAAAAAGCATGAAGGGACTTTATACTATGCAAGTGGATTTGTGAAAAAGAGAAAGAGGGAAGGAGGGAAGGGGGAGAGAGATTAATATTAATATTGAGATGAAATGATAACTCTTTTTTGGAATTTAGGAATAGTCAATTAAAAAAGAATTATGGAAAATTAGCAAGAATAACATATACACAAAGATGGAGAAATACTGAATACCCACAATGAAAGAATAGATTGTGAAGATGGCAGAAGTAGAGGGATGGCAAAGTTCACCTGGTTTATCAAGGACAAGATAATAAATATTTTTTAAAAGGCTGGGAACCTTTTATGGACTTTTAGCTGAGAATGGGAAAAAAATGAAATGATTTATGGATTTGATGGTTGAAAAAATATTGAATATGGAGCTGATGGGATTATTGTAATGTTAAAGAGGAAGCGGGGTATATTTGTAACTGCTGTATAGAGTGAAAATCAATTGTTTTTCCTCTTTAACTGTATGCTGTACTTTTCTTTTCTTTTTTTATTCTTGTCTTCATATATTTTTGTATTTTCCTTTTACTTACATAAAAAATTTAAATCAAAATTAATTTTTTTAAAAAAGAAGGTAAGGTTGTTCCTTCACTAGCTCCCAATGCTCTGAGCAATATCAGTCCTTATTATTTATTCTCCCTCCCCACCTGCAGCCCGCACATTCCCTATAAAGGACAAACTATACCTCTGGATTCTTCCTGTAAAATAATTCTTCTTCAGTGACATAAGCATCAACTGGGGATCTTACTCGCGTGGGTGTTCGAACCCGATTGAGTAACTCTTCGAGATTTTCTTCTATCATAACAGCAATTTCTCGAGCCTCTAAGCCTTTCTGAAATTTCAAGCAAAAATAACAGCAAAGAGCTTTTAGCTTAATGTGTCATATGAACACTGCCTGTCTATGTATAAAATGTAGACCATGTTCATATGACACACTAAGCTAGAAAACCTGGTTAATTCATTAATTTTGCCCCATCACAAACTGCATTGTACCAGGCTTTATAGTAGTTGTAATTTAAACTCAAAGAAGTTGCCATTTTGGATGCCCAGAAACTAGGATTCGTATTAACATACAGAATCGTAATTTAGTAATACTTCCACATACCCCTCTATAGAAACCTGACTGAAAAGTTCATTTTTTGTACAGCCAATTAAATATTACTTGCAGTGTAAATCTACTCATCTTCCACAACATCCAATCTTGGAAGCAATATGAAATTAGAGCAACGTGAACTTCTTCAACCATGTACAGTATCTCATGAAAATAGGTTTGGTTACCTCCAGATGCTCCCTGAGTTTAACTGTAGTATCTTCATAGAGTGCAATACCCCAAAGAGTCACTTGTAGCATAGCTCCTCCTAATAACTGTGGATGAGTACTAAACTCCCAGGACTCATTGAAAATGCCTGCACTCAATGATTTAAAGATGAAGGAAAAATGTATGGTTTCTCTAGGTAGGATAACACCTGTGGGAACAGAAAGCACATACTGGGAAGGAAAGAGGGTTACTTTTTCTCACAGGACACCTGAGTTTGTTCATTGTATTGACATTACCTATTTCCCCCCAATCATAAAAACCCCCAATTAAAATACAAACACAATATAATAAAAGAAGAAACAATAATACATATTAAAAATAACAAAATTTACTAAGAAAAATAATAAGGCCACCAAGAACAATGCACCAAAGCATAATTCAAAGATGAGAATTCTATTTTATATTACATTTTTTCTCTCAGGAATTCCTTTATCAGCCAGGTTTTAAGAGTGCTCCTAAATATAATAAGCCCAAGATTCAAGTATCCTTAAAATGTTTCAAAAAGAATTTAAATTAGCAGAAACCTCATAAGTTAAATTGTTTTATGATAAGAAATGAGTTTGTAAAATTAGATTGCTACTATGTAAAGAAATTAATGCAGAATTTTATGGGCTTGTTTCATTTGCATTATTTTTTACATAAGCAAAAGATGGATCTTGGACATAAAAAGGTAAATAGAGCAATCAAATTCATCAACATCTTTACAACTTTAGGTTATTGTTGCAGTAAACAAAATGGAACTATAAAAAATTAATGAAAAATAGACAATTCATTGCTTTCCAGTAAAGATATTATCAGCTCTCTTTTCCCCTTTTTTGTATGATACCTCACAATGTTAAAGCCAACCAATGAAAGCAATGAGTGTGTACGATAAAAACATTAAAATTCATTAAAATTATATACATTATAATAATCACACACTGTACTGCATAGCTTTCTGTACTTCTAAAGGCTTTGATAATAATACAAAGAAAAATAGACAATTCTGCTTGGGAGTCCCAACTTTAACCTAAACAACTTACTTTTTATTGGGAATGCTATTTAAGGTAATGGGGTTTTTTTTCACCCTGACATATCACACTATATTATATTGTTTATGAAATACAAGGAAAAAGCACTGGACTTTGTGATTGCTTGTTCCCTCAGACTGCCCATTGGGAACACAAGAGGATGCTCATCAAGGTTTAATAACATTTTAAGTCACAAACATGAAAAAATTCAGAGAACCCAAGTACCCCAGTATAAACAGTTTGGGCTGCCCCTGGAATAGTGCACAGTCTTGCCTCAATAGAACTGGCCCATCCCATTCAATAAAGCAGAAACGGCACGCTGTAGACCCCGTGAATCAAAGTGTTTTGGTGTTTAAGAGTAATATGCCTTTTCTGCTATGGTACACCCTCTTTGGAACATGTTGCTACTTGAGCCTGCAATCTTTTGGCCTTCTGGAAGATTGTTAAAATCTGACTGTCAATTGGTTTGGGGATTTGATGCTGGAGGTCCCTGGTGGATGCATAGAGAAGATGCCACTACCATACCATTCTTGTCTTTCATTCCCTTAGTTTTCGTTTACTATTGTTAATATTTATGATTTAAATTGTGAACTGCCCAGAGTTGTTTGCAGAGTGTAATGCAGGGCGGTGTACAAATGAATGAATGAATGAATGAATGAATGAATGAATGAATGAATGAATGAATGAATGAATGAAACTTGACTTTAAAAAAATAACACTTACCTGATCTAGTATTAAAGTAAAAATTCTGTATTCCTCTTTTTTTTTTCTCCTGAAAAGTAAAAGGTGGAGGGAGCCTCCGCCAGTCATACCAGATGGCTGTTGTGCCGTCATTGCTCACTGTGAGGCGAGATTCAGCATTATCACCAACAAGAATTTCAAAGGTGACCCTGGCTGCAATGCCAACTTCACCCTATTGGAATAAAAGGAAACAAACTGCCAGGATATTTACTTTTTTTCCCCTTGGCTTTGCCAAACAAAGAGCTAAAAGTAAATGACGGTTCATTGAAGTATTTCATTATATTACTTAAATAATTATTATATGGATGGTAATAATAGATCATCATTATATGGATCTCTGCTTTCTGCTGAATGTGAATTCAACAAATTTTACACTACCCATTTTTTCCCATTCTACTATATCAGACAACGATTCAAATCTAATGAGCAATTACCTTATCTAAAAAATTAAGCAACACCAGTGGACGATGAACCTTTCGAGCTGACATGTCAAAAATTCGGAAAATGCCTAACTTGACTGTGCTGCTGTAGCACACACATACACACACGTGCATATGCACACACAAATAGATACATGGAGAAAAGAGACAATTCATAAAAAGAGTCATAAAAAGTATATGAGCCTGATAGTGCAGTGGTTAGTATGCAATATTGCAGGCTAACTCTGCCCACTGCCAGGTGTTCAATTTTCGTTGGCTCGAGGCTGACTCAGTCTTCCAGCCTTTCAAGGCCAGTAAAATGACGACCCAGACTGTTGAAGGCAATAGGCTGACTCTGCAAACCATTTATAGAATGCTGCACAACGCTATAAGGTAGAATATAAGTTTAAGGGCTATTGCTTGCTGCTATTGCTTAAGATAATGTGGTAGGCAACATATAATTTTAATAAAGTCTAAACCTTATTGCTATTGTTTCAGATAGTAAGACTGGCAACATATAATTTTAATAAATAAATAATAATTTAAAAACGTAACATAATTGTAAAGAATTTTTAATTTGTTTTTTTTCTTAGAAAAGAATTACCTATCTGAGGCAGCTCTGGATCGCAGGAGACCTGGAAGCTTCATGGTTTTGCAGCTTCCAAAAAAATCAGGTACGCATGAACTGTTCTCACTCATTTTTTTGGAAGCTCCAAAGATCAAATGTGAGCAGGATCCTCCTAAGTGACTTCCGGAGGACCTGGAGGTTGCATGAAAGTAGCCTACATTCTCCTGTAACTTCTGCAACTCCCAACAAAGTGCAGGAAGTTCTCAAGGTTTTCAAAGGCTCCAGAAGCTGTGCAATTTCTGCAAGACTGCAAGACAGTGATCCCCAGCAGTTTTATAAAGGCCAATAAAGAATTGCATTCCATTCTTGGTTGCATCTTTGAAAAGACATTTCACTGCTCCTATAGATAATGTTTAAAATACATTATGAAGAGGAACAGGTTTTGCATGACAATATTGAGATTGATTTGAAAATGGATTTAAAATGATAGGATGAAAGAATAACATGGGGAAAGAAGGTTAAACTGGACATACAAAGTCTGAAGTCTTAATAATTAACAGGGATATGCAAATAATAAACCAAGAGAACGATCTGCATTATTTTCCTATATTGGATTTACAAAGAGATGTTAAAGTTTGGGGGGGGGGGGGGAAATGAGAAGAGAGACAAAGAAAAAATGACAAGAACATTACTGGAAGGAACTGAAGATTTTTAAAAATAAAAGGCACAAATATAAAATTGGTTTATTTAAGGTTCAATTATATATGTTGATATTTCTGGTAATACTTAATGGATTTTACCTACATCAGGTCTACATTTGTTGTATTTTAAGAAGTGACAACTTATTAAAATTGCCTATGCTTGTTATGACAAAGAGGCAAGTCACTTCTTTTCTTTTCCTTCACTATATTATTTTCCTTTCTTAATTCCTCTTACTATTTTTCCTTTCTTTTCTGCACTTTCTATTTTTTCTATTTATTCTTTTATTTTTTAATTTGCAGTAGTTTTTATGGTTGTAATCATAATCTTTAATAAAATCAGTACATAAAGAAAGAATTATAGATCGTTCTGACTTGGATGGATAAAGCCCAAAACAAATCCACATCTCATTTGCAGCCTATATATTGCTTGATAGCATCTGAATTAAATTATTTCCTCCACCAACAAAAGCTGGGGGTTGTTTGTTTTTTGGTAATTTTCTACATTTTTTTCCTTTTCTTCAAATTTTAATATGATGCCATAACGTTTTGTTAATTTGTTTAATATTATAAAAATGATTTTGCCAAATTACCCATCCCACCCAAAAGTAAGACATGGGAGTCTTTATTTTGAGCATTCTTTACAACTCTACCACATGAGAAGTATTGATCCAACGTGCTGGTTGTCCACAGAACATCAGAGCGGGACCAAGTACTGGTTCTGAAAATATATCTGGATACTCGTCCAATAGGTCACTGTGAAGCAAAGCAAAAGTCAGATACTTAAATAAGTATTTGAAGACAGATTTAGGCTTCAGCTTTTGTATATTGCTGACATCGAAACAGCTAATGACTTAAAGACTTGCCGAATCAGAGTTCACTTGAGGGAAGAATCCAAGCCAGTTTCTAATGGAAGTGCAATATTGTAAGATTAAACTAAATATAAAAATACCACATTACATCAATAAAGGTAAAGAACAACTCACTTGACAATGCAAGTAGAAACTGCCATCTGCTTATTTCACCACTTTTGTTAAAAAGTGGCAAAAGTGGTCTCCAGGCTCTATTATCCCATTCCCTCAACCCACATTCTGTTTGTTTGTTTGTTTGTTTGTTTGTTTGTTTGTTTGTTTGTTTGTTTATCTGTTTGTTTGTTTGTTTGTTTGTTTGTTTATGTATTTATTTGATTTTTTTTATGCCGCCCTTCTACTTAGACTCAGGGCAGCTTACAACATGTTAGCAATAGCACTTTTTAACAGAGCCAGCATATTTTCCCCACAATCCATAATTAAAATGATAAGAAGAAGAATTAGCAAAAACCACTTTTACATCAAATTTTCAATTGGATGCTTTTTAAAAAAATATTAAAATATACTAGCTAATAAGAAAATTAAATGTATACTCTGACATTTCCAATATAAATTTCTAAATAGTCCCCCGACTAGTAAAGTACTTGTTGAGATAAATTCCTCAGACCACTGATAGTGAACATTTGAATACTATACAATAGTATAGTACAATATATATAAACAATGTCGGCTGGTGGGACCCAGGGCAAGAGCCTTCTCTGTGGTGGCTCTGACCCTCTGGAACCAGCTCCCCCAGAGATTAGGATTGCCCCCACCCTCCTTGCCTTTCGTAAACTCCTTAAAACCCACCTCTGCCGTCAGTCATGGGGGAACTGAGACATCTCCCCCTTGCCCATGTAGTTTTTGTGTATGATATGATTGTGTGTATGTTTTTATATACAGTCATACCTCGTCTTACGAACCTAATTGGTTCCAGGGGGAGGTTCGTAAGACGAAAGGTTCGTAAGACAAAACATTGTTTCCCATTAATTAATCAACAATTAATCCGTGCAACCAAAAAAAAAAAACACAAAAAAACGGCGTTTGGCGACTGCTGGGAAGCCGCGCGGCTGTTTCAAAAGGTGACAGCCGGCCTGGGGGGCTTCCCAGCAACCTCCCGAACCCCGAACCCGGAAGTTCGGCAAAGGTTCGGGGTTCAGGAGGTTGCTGGGAAGCCCCCCAGGCTGGCTGTCACCTTTTAAAACAGCTGCGTGGCTTCCCAGCAGCTTCCCGAAGCCGAACGGCAAACCCGAACTTCCGTGTTCGGCGTTCGGCAACTGCTGGGAAGCCGCGCGGCTGTTTTAAAAGGTGACAGCCAGCCTGGGGGGCTTCCCAGCAACCTCCCGAACCCCGAACCCGGAAGTTCGGCAAAAGTTCGGGGTTCGGGGGGATGCTGGGAAGCCCCCCAGTCCGGCTGTGACCTTTTAAAACAGCCGCGCGGCTTCCCAGCTGTCTCCCGAAGCCGAACGCCAAACCCAATCTTCCGCGTTCAGCGTTCAGAGACAGCTGGGAAGCCGCGCGGCTGTTTTAAAAGGTGACAGCCGGGCTGGGGGGCTTCCCAACAACCTCCCGAACCGAACCCGGGGTTCAGAAAAATTTTGCCTCTTCTTACGAACTTTTTTTGAGTTACGAACCGGCGTTCGGGAGGCTGCTGGGAAGCCCCGCCGCCCGGCTGTCACTTTTTAAAACAGCTGCGCGGCTTCCCAGCAGTCTCCGAACGCCGGTTCGTAACTCGAAAAAAGTTCGTAAGAAGAGGCAAAAATTTTCTGAACCCCGGGTTCGTATCATGAGTTGTTCGTAAGACGAGGGGTTCGTATCTTGAGGTACCACTGTATTAGGGGGTTTTTTAGACTTTTTAATGTAAAATTGTTATTTTAAATATTAGATTTGTTACCATGTATTGTTTTTTATCACTGTTGTGAGCCGCCCCGAGTCTATGGAGAGGGGCGGCATACAAATCTAATTAATAATAATAATGATAATAATAAAAAAATGTCAAGGTATAACTTTTACCTTATACCATATTTGTTTAAGTCTGCTACAGTACAGATTTTTATATGATAAAATCTAAGGACTGTCATTCCATATATTTAGGCACAGAGTGCTTGTACATGTGCCTTCCCAGATAATGTAAGTGCATGTATGAAATATGTGTGTGTCCCTCCCCCCCACAGTCCATGACCACATTGCATAAACCGGTGGTGTATATGGACCACCACATTTCCAACAATTAATTAAACCAATGTTTCTTCCCAAAAGGCTGTTTAATATATGCAAAATAATATCGCTGTTGAATTAATTGTGCTAGAGATTCAAACTGAGGCATTTAAACTTGCCAACCCATATCCAGGTATATTTTCAGTTCAATCTGGCTTCTGTTACAGCCGCATGAAAACAGATATGGCTATTTTAAAGACACAAACAAATAGAATATTCATGCATATGCATTTTTAACAACTCTTTCGAATGAAATCCGATCCACTGCAAAAGGCCTTAAAGATGCATTAATGAAATACTGCAACATACGAGATTGTTTCTTCAGATTCTTTATCGCCATCATCATCACAAACTGAAAGACTGTCTGCTGACACACTGGTGAAAGGTCGGTTTCTGCCTATGACTTCCAGCCCATCCAGATCCTTCCTCAAGAAGGGAGAATAATAAGAAAAAGCACTATTTTCATTTGGTTTTCTTCTATCGTTAAAAAAAAAAAAAGAATCATTATGTATATATGCAATGAGTAATAGAATCTTACAGGAATTGTTATATGACAATTTTCTAATATATAAATGGCTTTATGCGTTGAAAGTATCATACCGGGCTATGAAAATCCAGTGTTTCTAAAACCTCCTTTAACTCAGTTCTCCGATGCTGCAGGAAGAGACTTTTTTCCCAGGGACGATGAAAAGGCAGGTATTTTGGTGGATTGGTACCTGTAGGAATATCTGACAATCACCCAGGCATGTACACACCAGTGTATTTAATAGCTTTATCAATACATTAATAACTTTACTAAGTTGATGCATAGCTACTGCCAAACTCCACTATGATTGCCAAGTTTCTCCGTAGCTGAATACTGCCATCAGGATGATTTCAGTTCTTCTTTTTCTCTAGTGGCACAATCTTGTATAGACATCCAGTGCTTATAGTGCCTCACCCATTTCTCTCCAGATGCTACGTGGCTTCCCAACATGAGTGACCTCTTCTGGAAATCCCAGATCTGTCTGACCCAATGTCGTGGTTAGACCCTTGTTTTCATCCCCAACATGCACAGGCTGATTCCAGAACTCATTTCCTGAATAGCCCTATTAATAATGAAGAAAGCCAAAGCCATACAGATTTAAGCTTAGTTTTCAGAGACAAAGAATATAAAATAACATTTGGCAGGGAGACCAATGAAAAAACAACAACAGAAAGAGGGTAAGGTGGATGTAAAGATTTCCCCTTTCCAGTCATATCTGACTCTAGGGAATGGTGCTGGGATGATAAAATTATTCTAATTGTTATATAATGGCTCACCAAAAGATGACAAAAGTTATATCCAAATTTGTTCCTGCTCTCTGTAATTACTGTCTTCCCTATCCTGTTTTGATAACTTATATATTTAATGCCCTACTCATCTATTGAAAAAGAAAAAGAATCCATGTTGTCTTCCACTGGAAAACTCAGGAAATATGAAGCGTTAAGCAAATGGATACATTTAAAGCAAAACAATATTAACAGAACAGAGTCTTGAGTTACAAAGATGCAAATTCCAAGTGAAAGGTTTTTTAAAAAAATTATCACAGTAAAACAGTTTGATAGCACAAAATTTACTCACCAGATGTGTTCAAATGGTGGCTAGACATACCTCTATGTGAAATGTTTTAATGTGTATTCCTGTGTATTCAACAGCATTAATGGCTCTCTTCCAATTATGTTATACAGTATTATTTGCCTACAACCAACAAAGACTTCACACTGAACATCTACAACCACATTTTTACAGTACTTTGACCTCAGTTTTACAGTTTGTGAATGTGATCATATATAGGTAGAGAATTCTTGATGGTCTCCGTGTTTGGTTCTTTGCTTACAGATGTTTCATTATCTAACTAGGTAACATCATCAGTGCACTCCACAATTCAACCCTGAACCACATAGATGCTTTGCACTTCCTTTTCCAGTACAATTGACCAATGCCTAGATTTTATTTATTTATTTTATTTATTATTTAGATTTGTATGCCGCCCCTCTCCGCAGACTTTTCCTATAGTAAATACTTTTATGGACACTATGGATGTATATATGCAATATTAACTATTTTGAAAAGTAAAAAATCAACATCTCATTCAGGCACAACGGGCCTTCACAATAAAAAATTAACAGATTTTTTTTTAGTGGCTGAAATCCCAAAAATCATCACATCTCCTGAGAATCTAACAATCATGCACTTTCTAAACTAAAATCTTATGAGATCTCATGCAAGGGCATCAAAATATTGCAGGGTTTTTTCCAATATAAAATGACTATAGCATGAACGTCTGACCTAAAAAATTTATTTGCAGAATTATCACCTTTCCAAAATACATAGCTGGGATACTACGATCAATTAAACTTCGCTGTTCCTGGATTCTCCTATAATGTTCTGAAAAGTTCATCAGCAACTGACTTTCTGATTTCTGAAGATGTTCTGAAGAGAACAAAAATAAGAAATGAAACAATATCACAACACCATGCATTCGAAATATCATAATTCCCAGGGAATCCAGTGGTGAGATTCAGCCAGTTCGCACTTGGTTCAGGAGAAACATTAGTTAACTTTGTGAGCAGTTCAGCGAAATCTTCTTCCAACAGCCTTTTGTTTTTTCCACTTTATAGGGCTAATCCTGTCAGGAAGGCAGCAAGGAGACATTTTGGTGTGCCTCTTTCTGTTGTTTCTAGCCTAATCGTTATCTTTATTGCCCTGCTTAACCATTTTCAGAAACTGCCTCTGAGTTAAGCCTTGTTACATTGTAATGCAGTTAATGGTTCTTGGCAGTATACCAGACTAGCTAAAGCCACTTCTCTGGAGGCTTTTTTTTATTAGGGGTTTGACTTTTTTTTAAAAAAAAAGCTTTTTACACTGCTTTAGTGGTTCCTGGCATTGTCCTTTTGGGTGTATTTCCAAGAGGTAGTATGCAACACTCTGATTTTTTTATTGCCTTTCTGGGGGCATGTGATTTTTCATTAAATCTGGATGATTTCCTTAGAATATCTTGTGAGGTGAGTGAGGCCAGCTATGTGGTGCAAATGGATCTAAGGATTGCTTCTCTAGGGTGGGAAAGGGTGCTCTGTCAGTTCACTGTCTCCTGTCTATGGGGATTCTTCAGTCATCCAGGTCATGGTTGTCCCAAAGGTGCTTTTTTTATAGAGGCAACTGGACTTTCTTGGTTTCTAGTTGTGTCTTGAAAAAGCACCTTTGTAATAGGAGTCTCTTTCATTGCCTCAGAGTGGCCAAGGCACATGATTTCTCACTGATAATAAGATTAAATAATAATAATTATAAGGCTTAGTAACATGGCACTAGGCTTGAAGTTTATTTAGATATCTGTGATTTAGAAATCACCCTGCCTGATTTGTAATTCCGGGTTGAAGGTATTGCTGATCAAAAGGAAGTTATTCAAACAGAATGGTTAAGGTTTTGATGTTTGCTGTGACTGTCATCGATCTTCAGTGTATATTCCCCCATTTCTAATCTAATTTGTCATTTAGGGCAGTTTTGTACAAGAAAAGCAGCTTTTTGTATTTTTGTACAGGTAGTTCTTGACTTACAACAGTTCAATTAGTGACCAGTCAGTTACAATGGCAATGAAAAAAAAGTGACTTATGACTATTTTTCACACCTATGACTATTGTGGTATCCCAGTCATGAGAGGCCAGGTGAGGTGAAGCACCCTCTACATGAGTGACATTGAGTTGGCCATTCCCACCCAGCCACATGCCCACCCAGCCAAATCTATCCAGCTGATCATTATGGCAGAGAACCGGTTATTAAATTATTTGAATCCCACCACTGAATCAACCTCATATCGATCTTTTCACCCTTGAAGACTGACAGTTTTATTTTCAAAATTGCCCAGAACTTCCCTCCAGAGATCATTGCTAACAATAAGATGTATCTGCCACAGGCACAGTAGTAGATCTTATATCACACATATACCACACAGCCTTTTTTGTTGCTTCCTCCTGAGTGTCATGTTGCGCTGCCAGTTCTGAAGGGCCTGGTGCTGAGACGGAGAGTCCTGGATTACTTTCTTTTCTTCCTCATGCTTCTTTCTGTAAGTGCCAAAAACTGAGATTGCACAAGAAAGCTGTGATTCCTCAGGAATCATTCGCACTATCTGAAAGGAAACAATGACAAATTCAGAAAGGCATGACAATGTCCTGATAGGTAGCCTAGCTAATTATGTTATCTTTTCATGCTGTCTGTATGTGTTGTGGTCTGCTAGTGGCCTGTGGAGCTCGTAACAGAGTCAAGGCAGTGAGGAGGCTGTGGAGGAACTTGGGCCAGGCCTGGAGTCTGGAGAAGGCTCAGTGTCAGAGGTAGAGTTCCAGCCTGGCCATCTGCGAGATCTGTGCTGACTCCAGAGCCTGATACGAGTGAGGCAGGAACAGGGGGGGGCCTGTTCCCAATATGCCCATGTGCAGAAGGCACTAACAGTTACAGAGGAAGGCAATAACAGTTACAGAGGAAAATGACTACTTGTGGGTAAGGCTTAGAGATGATTGGCCCCTCCCATGGGCTATAAAAGTGGAGCAAACGGATGTGCTCACTGCAGGAAGTAACTTGGTTCACTTCATGCCTCAGCATTTCTGACTCTGTGTTTGTGTTTGGCCTAGCAAAGCTACTTGCCAAGTAGGTCTTTGGCATTATGTCAAGAGAGATAAAGGTTGGTGATTTCAGCCTTCTTCTGAAAGTCTAATGTTGGACTAATTAACATTGTTTGGGAGTTATTACAGCTGGGAATGAACATAATTCACAGCCATTAAAATAAAAAGAGGTTTTTAGGATTCTGTGCTTCATTATTTATCAGGAAGCCTAGTCAGAACAGCATGATCCATGGCACTGCTCTTGAAGGAGGGCTCCTGAATTGCTGTTGAGATGTCCTTCAGACATATTGATGAGATTGGGTGATGATGTTCTTTTAATAGCTTCATTCCATACTAAATCAATTAGCCAACATATGGATAAACATGCTAACATTGTTCAAAAATGGGCTGCTTTGGCACAGAGAGGAAGAACAGTGGAAAAATCATATAAACGTAAAGCAATAGCTGAAAATGCAAGACTGAAATAATGAAAAAGTAGCATAAGCCCTCATTATATAAATTTGATACATTATGAAAAACAGACCAAAAGACTAATGCAGGCCCAGAATCACTTCAAAACAAGAAGGATGGCATTTAGTAAACCACCAATTTTTTAAAAAATACTATGGAAATGTTGATTTGGATTAATATATTCACAATACTTTTGCATTTTAGTAAAGCTGCAGCTAAATTATGAGAATTTGTTAAATAATCACATATTAAAGGAAATATTTAGTTGATTTGCAAATAACAATAATACAAACCTGAGAGTGACCCTTTTTTATGGCTTCTTTCTTGAATTCCTGAAGAGTTCCTAAAATGCTATATTGGGTGATATATCCAAAGGTATCAACTACAGGTCCTTCTACACCTATAATAATATTAATACTTAATATATTAGAAATGTTAAATAAATCATGCACCATACACATTCTAAGACATGCAAATTGTTCTATTTCTGGCTTACAATTGAGGATCCACCATTCAGAATGTAGCCAAAAATGGCATGCACTTAGAATTTTAAAATTCTGAAACCTGAGAATTGTTCTAATTGTTCACAGTCCCTCCATATAAACAAGGAAAGGAAAGTATGCAAAGGCTGACTTCTGGAATTCTTTCCAACCCTTTTGCAGTAGTATTTGTTTGCATGTGCATACAAGGAAGTACAGGGCTTTGGTCTAGGACCCATGACCAAGGGGGGTGGCGAGGAGACTTAGAATGTAGTACAGTGATCCCCCGCTCGTTGCGAGGGTTCCGTTCCAGGAGCCCCCGCAACGAGCGGGTTTTCGCGAAGTAGCGATGCGGAAGTAAAAACACCGTCTGCGCATGTGCAGATGGTGTTTTTACTCCCACAGCGCTAGCGAGGAGCCGAAGATTGGGGGCGGGGCGGGGCGGCTGTTTGCCGCCGGCATGGAGGGCTTCCTAGCAGCCCCCCAAACCCGGGTTGGGGGTCCGGGGGGCGCTTGGTATCGCCGGTTTTGAGCTGAGCCCGGAAGCGAATTCGCTTCCGGACTCAGCTCAAAACCGCCGATAGCAAGCGGCAAGGAACGGCTTGTCTCGGCGCTTTCGAGCTGTCAGCTCGAAAGCGCCGAGACAAGCCGTTCCTTGCCGCTTGGTATCGCCGGTTTTGAGCTCAAAACCGCCGGTTTTCAGCTCAAAACCGCCGATAGCAAGCGGCAAGGAACGGCTTGTCTCGGCGCTTTCGAGCTGTCAGCTCGAAAGCGCCGAGACAAGCCGTTCCTTGCCGCTTGCTATCGGCGGTTTTGAGCTCAAAACCGGCGGTTTTGAGCTCAAAACCGGCGATAGCAAGCGGCAAGGAACGGCTTGTCTCGGCGCTTTCGAGCTGACAGCTCGAAAGCGCCGAGACAAGCCGTTCCTTGCCGCTTGCTATCGGCGGTTTTGAGCTGAGTCCGGAAGCGAATTCGCTCCCGGACTCAGCTCAAAAGCGGCGAGAATGAACGGCGTGGGCGGGCGAAGGGCGGGCGGCAGCGAGGAGTTTGCGTGGGCGGTGGGGAAACTCCTCGCTGACGCCAGCAAGAGGGGGAAGACCCAGGGAAGCCGCTGCCATCTACGCATGCGTGCCCGGCACGCATGCGTAGATGGTATTTTTGACTTCCGGGTTGAAAAATAGCGAAGTACCCTGTTCGCAATGGTTGGGGACGCAATAAACGGGGGATCACTGTACAGGTAATCTTTGAGTCACAACTACCTACAATTGGAACCAGAATTGCTGCTGCTAAGCAAGACAGTTGTTAAATAAGTCATGTCCAACTTTATGACCTTCTTTGCATAGTAGTTAAGCAAATCACAGGCAGTTGTTAGTGAACCACACAGTTGTTCAGCAAATCTGGCTTCCTCTATTAACTGGTTGTCAGAATCAGGCAGGGAAGGTCACAAATGGTAATCACATGACCCCAGAGTGTGGAACCATCATAAATACATGCTGGTTGCCAAGTACTCAAATTTTTCACAGGGAATAATCAAGATGATGTCTCCATGAATTGTCTATGTTGTTCGTACATATAGATATGCGAATTTCTAATCAAAGTGAAAGCTTATGTGCTGTGTGATTCATTTGTGAATTTTTATGGTGAAGTACGAATGCAAAATTCAAAGTTAGGCTGTGTTTCATCCCAGGTCAAAAATGGAGCAATTGATATTTTGCTAAACTGTTGCTCAATTGCCTTTTCTTAATTATTTATCCATAACTTGAAATCACGGATTTCTTCTGATTTTATAACTAATTGTCATAAAATGGAATCTGTCATGACATAAATCCATGAAATCCCTTAACATTGATCTCATATATTTGTCTCCTCAAAAAACCTCCATGCAAATTTGGACATATTGTAGAAAAATGTGAAAGAAAATATGTATTAAGAAAGCTTTCCATACAAGATACAATATGTACAAAATGTATACATCAAGAAATGTAGGTTTTTCTTGTAACTGTTGGTTTTAATTTTTTTTTTAAGGATTGCAAAATGATGAAAGATTTGATGAAATAAAATAACAAAGGATTATAGTGATTCAAAATAAATGCAGACTGATCTGTATTTACAAAATAAATAGACTGATCGTAAAGAATTACAAAATGATGAGACACTGTGATGAAATAAAACAACAAAGGAATATAGTGATTCAAAATAAATACAGATTGATCTATCTTCATTCTATCCAGAATTAATTAAAACCCCAATAATTCTGAATTTAAAAATCTGTTCAGGAATTTCTGATACTTAGCAGATTTCCCAAATTATCTATAACTATGACATTTTTTTTCTGTTCTGTCTCCATAATTCTATCTTCATCATATGATCATCAGTGAGACAGCCAGGTATGTCAAACTGGCGGGCCATGGACTGGATGCATCATGTGAAGGCCATGCCCACCCCAGCCCCGCAAAGGGGAAAAAGTAATAAAATGTCACATAGCAACATGACGTGGCAATGTTGACACCTGTGGCATAAGTCCTGACTAACTCTACTGTTAGTAAAGTAACATTTTTCTCATGTGCAAGGTTTTCTGTCAGTGTGCATACTTTTTAGTTCTGTCACTCATTATCTGAAGACAGATAGCTGCAATGGAAAGAAGCAGTCAGGGCACAATAGGGACTGCAATAGAGAAGCCAAATTTCATGCCAATTTTGTTTTCTGCTTATCAAAAGATGGACAAATGGCTCTTTTAGCACTAAATTATTTCACATTTTAACATCAGGACCACAATATGAAAATAATGGAGACAACTGTACCAGAATAATTCAGTGTTTTCTTTGATTCATCTGGGAGAGTTGGATAAGCAACCAGAAAATTAGCTTTTTTCCCAATTTCTTGTGGCCTAGTTTTGCGTACAAGGTACTTCTTGATAACAACAGGTTTCTCTTCTTGAGGAGGTTTTACAGCCCGAAGCTACATAACAAACACATATTCAATTAAACAATATTTACAATAGTTCTACTGTTGCAAATCTCATTATACTGCCAATAATAGGAGCTACCAAATTTATGCAAAAGATGGAATGAAGCTTGATGTGCATTTCTGTCCCTTTTCATGAATGAGATATAATTTTCCCGCCCTTCGTGTCAGAATCTAGGTATACACATATTTTCCAGGGTTCTCTAATCTCCCTTACAACATTTCTGGCTGACACCACACCACAGGCACCCCTTCCTTTTCGTGGCATGAATACATTAAATTGCATACACAGTACCCTATTATCATTTAAGCTTTTAATATAAATTGGAATAACGGTATTTATTTAACATAAAGCGTATATAAATAAGTATTTCCCAGGATGTTACCCATTCTTACCCACAAAGAAGGTACTATGTTTCCCATATGGATAAAAAAGAATCGGAAATATTATAACAATGTGACATACAGAAAGGCCATTTCCATACCAGTCACCTACACTCTTCTAATGTCATATCGTCATTACTGTTCCATTGGCACAATTATGATTGGATGACTCTAAAAGAGCCTACGGTAATTTTCCTACTTGTGCCTAGCCACAAACATGCCTTGGCAACATACTTTTTCTGACATGTTTTCATTACAGTGCCTTCACTTTTTTCTCCAGTCAAGGGAGAGATGGCTCTAGTACAGGTCATACTAGGTCATATATTGGAAGTTCTTGGATTCTTGTGATCTTGTCTCTTTGGCCCCTGCCTGTAGTGCAAAGCCTGACTGGAGACAGAGCTATAGGAAGAGATGACTACAAAGATAAACTGTTAACAAAATTGAAGTGAGAAACAATGACCCACAATTATTATTTTACACATTCAAGTGATGGAAGGTGCCCAACCCCACCACCCCAAGAGATGATAGCAGAGAGTGTTTAGTGACCAGTCTAGCACAGTGATGGCAAACCTATGGCACTGGTGCCACAAATGGCACGCGGAGCCATATCTATTGGCAAGCGAGCCGTTGCCCTAGCTCGTGTGTGTGCTGGCCAGCTGATTTTTGGCTCTCACAGAGGCTCTGAGAGGGCATTTTTGGCTTCCAGAGAGTCTTCAGGGGCATGGGGGAGGGTGTTTTTACCCTCCCCCAGCTCCAGGGAAGCCTTTGGAGCCTGAGGAGGGCAAAAATGAGCTTACTGGGCCCACCAGAAGGTAGAAAACAGTTGCTTCAGGCCTCCAGAGGGCCTCCGGGGAGGCAGGGGAAGCTGTTTTTGCTCTCCCCAGGCATTCAATTATAGGTGTGGACACTTGCGTATGTGCGATAGTATGTGCACACGCTCTTTCGGTACCCAAGGAAAAAAAGGTTTGCCATCACTGGTCTAGCAGCAGATTTCCTGTCATTTTACTAGCAAACGTGGCTGACATCTTCAGAGGCAACCAAACCCAGCCAATCCCTGGCTTCTGAAGATGCCAGCCACAGAGGCTATCAAAACATAAATACATTTTCTGTCTAGACCATGGTTACCAAACACTGAAACACAGATAAAGGCCATGAAAGCAACACCATGAAATTACCTGAAGTAGAGGGGGAAATTTAATGCTCACCTTTGCCAGATCTTCTGGCTTTATCGCAAGAGCCTGGATTTCATCTCCTTGCAGTACACAGCTCACAGGTTCTGGCTCTTCTTGAAGTGGCGAAGAAGGCTGCTCAAATGGCTTGACTCTTTTTTTTTCTGAAAAAAAGGACTAATTTTCTCTATGGCATATATATAGATGCATGTGTGTGTGTGTGTGTGTGTGTGTGTGTGTGTGTGTGTGTGTGTACTGTACACACATAAAAGAGACAGAGAAATGAGAGAAAGGGAGGGAGAGAAAGAGAGAGAATATACCCATATTGTCTGCATGCAATTAAAAATAATTCAGGAAGCATTCCTCTTTTTTGGTAGGCAGTTAGGGTCATAACTGCAAGTAGGCATGATCATCATTAGAATTTTTATTAGTCTATAATGTAAAAATGCATTACAAATGCCTCACATCTTAACATTTTCTCAGTCATATAGTAATTCCAATATATATGGTGTTTTTAGCCTGACCAAATCACTTTTCACATTTAATTAATTGTATTATGTATGCATTAAGAATACAATTAATTCAACATTATGCTACTTATTACAAATTCAGTTAGAAATGGTAACTTCTGAAGAGATTACGAGGGCCATAGCCAAGTCTTCGGGTGAAAATGAGCCCTCTGTTCTAAATGAAAGATGTCATATTTTGAGGTCCAAATAGAAGCTCGCAAAGCTAAATGGTAGTTCATCAGAGATCACACACATGCATAATATAGTCACAAACATTCTCTTCCTAAATTGAAGAAAGCAGACTACACAAAAGAGGGAGATAGGACTTGTCAAACAGTTGTTTTCCAAATGACCTAAACTTGCATTATGATAACTGAAGCAGGTCCCTATCAGCCCTGATCTCTAATGAGATGTGTTTCTGTTTCCTTGTACGAATATTTCCTCTATTCTCTATCATTCTTTTCTAATCCTATGGTACTTCTTGGTATAAGAAACCTGAATCAATAATGCCTCCAAACTATCAGATTAAAATTGAGCATTAAAATAGCATACATTTGAAATTCAGTTAAATGGTACAATTCAAATTGTCCATTTTTTAAAAAAATGGAAAATGCCTATGGTGGGGGTAGTCTTGACCACTGTCTAAAAGAATAGTGTTGATGGGCTCAAGACATTTCCTTTGGTACTTCCAATATAATTAGTCACGATTTCTTCATTCTGGTGCTTTCCTGCAAGTCTTTCTACACACTGATCAAACAGAAATTGAATATTATTTTTATTCTATCTTTTGCTTTAGATTATTAGATTATCTGTTCATTCCCCCCCTCCCCAGGGGTGGGCTGCTGCCTAGACAGGGGGTGGGGGACGCAGCAGTGTAGTGAAAATGGAGCTCCACCCCAGAGCACCCAATTTGCACTGAAAGTTATTGGGGAAAAAATGTAGAAGCCACGTCCACAGTGTGGTAGTAAAAATTTTGGTAGCCCTTCATTGCCCCCCCCCCATACCTTTTGTTAAAGCACATTTGCAGGATCGTTATTCATAAGCTATTTTTAATTAACTGCTTCTCTTTGACTAAAGGAAGAAAAATAACTTTTTTTTCTGGGAAGGTCACAAATGGCAAACTCAAACCATGTTTTTAGTAGTGGCTAGATATTACAAGTGACCACAGAAACTGAAATACATAGCCTGATTTTTCTGAACTTCAGTTGTTCATTTGTTGTTCTTATAATGTAGACAATATGGTCTGTTCATTCATTCATTCATTAACCACATTTTAAATTTATTTAAGACCATAATTATATTCTTTTACATTAAACACTGTTAGTCCTGGAATCTATTGCTACCATGTTGCCCATTCACTCTGTCTTCTCTCTTCATTTTGCACCCACATGCTGTGCTCTGTCCACATTAAAGCATCCAAACTAGGATGCTCAAAGCCCCTCTTGTTGCTCCTATCTGTTTTTCTAGGAATTCAGTGTCTAATCAAAACCATTCCTTATACTTTCTTTAGCCAGCCTAATGCCCATCTCTAACTATTAAATTGAGCAAACACTCAACCTTATAAAATGATTTAAATAATTTGAAATGTTTTTAATCCAATGAATTTTAGAGACTGAAGTACATTTATTTATTTTATTTATTTATTACTTAGATTTGTATGCCGCCCCTCTCCGAAGACTGAGAGTAAAGTATATTGCTCAAAATAAGTAAATAAAGGGAACACTCAAATAACACATCCTAGATCTGAATGAATGAAATATTCTCATTGAATACTTTGTTCTGTACAAAATTTAATGTGCACAACAGCATGTGAAATTGATTGTCAATCAGTGTTGCTTCCTATGTGGCCAGTTTTATTTCACAGAAGTTTGATTTACAGTACTTGGAGTTATATTGTGTTGTTTAAGTGTTCCCTTTATTTTTTTTGAGCAGTGTATATATATATGCAGTCACACAAGAGCTCATTAATCTCAAGAGTTCAAAAAAGCCTGCTGCAGTGCAGCCACTCCCATGGAATTGAAGAGGAAAGATCCAGTTCAGCATGGTAAACGTTTTAATTAAAGCTGTTTATAATAATCCCTTATCTCTGAGAGTATCGGGACAATTACAGGCAACCCACAAAGCACTATCTCTGTTTTCTCCACTACTACTGCTCGTCACTGTAACAACACTAAGCTTATACCGAAAGTGATCCGACAAGCTAAATTCTAACATGAAATTTATTAAACGGAGAGATGCATTTTCAAATGTTTATTTCTCTGGTATGAAATGTTTATTTCTAATGTCACCTCTTTTATAAACATGCTGGAATCCTCCAACGCATACTTAGGATGTATATTGCACCTGCTGCAAAAACTGGAGGGCTTTTAGAACGCCTCCCCTTCCCCGCTCCGAAGCCCCGTGGGCGCTCTTTACTAGCCTACCGAAGGGCGATCTACTGTTGCGCGATTCCTTCTTTGACATCTTGTTCATCGTGGATGAGCGCCAAGCTCCGGAAAGAGCCCGACTTATTATCCCAGGCTTGCTGCTGCGGGTTCCAGAAGCCCGAGAGCGCGCGCAAGCTTCCGCGTTCTGGTTTCCATGGCAATCGCTTCCCCCAAGCTCTAGCCTCGGGATCCACTCCTTCCCTCCTTGTGCTCCCCCAATCCCACGTGCACAGGGACGGGAGCGCCTGCAGGAGGGAATCCGGCTCCGGTCCGTCAAGCCCCCCACCCGCCCCGTCCCCCGCTATTGTGCACGCGCTTCATTGCGCACAGCTTCTAGAGTTGTTGCTGTTATTTTTTCATTAAAGATGCAAGCGAAACTCTTTGAACTTCATTCGCCTGGCTCCGCGAGCAGGAAGTGCAAATGCTATTGGCTCCGCTTATACTAATTTTGTTTTTTCTGAATAAAGTGGCCCAGGATGATTGCTATTTTTCTGGCTGACTTTCTTTTTTCCTGGTTCGTATATGGTTTTGCTCACAGGGAAATGAAGCTTTCAGAAATCAAATATCCTAAGATTTTTATTAATATTGTTTCTTCATTGCTTATTTGGCCCCTATGACAATCATTAAGTGTTGTACCACATGATTCTTGACAAATGTATCTTTTTCTTTTATGTACACTGAGAGCATATGCACCAAGACAAATTCCTTGTGTGTCCAATCACACTTGGCCAATATTCTATTCTATTCTATTCTTTATAGGAAAGGCTGTTTCCTCAGTAGTGCAGTATTCTCACAACTTGCAGCAGGTCTAATACGCGTTTTCTACTGACTATAGTATAAATGTGTTTTGATTCCCTTTTATTTTTATTTTTTTCTGCCATGGTTGTTACTTTGGTCATCCAGAGCTGGTATCCGTTCTTGTAAGCCATACAATCCAGCTCTCTATCCATGGCATTGTTATTGAAATGGACTCAAAGATGGGATCTGCCCATGTTGCCTGTAATTTTAGACTAATTATTAACTTTTTACTGAAAGTAAAAAGAAGACAGATTCCGACAAACTGAGTGGATGAAACCTACTAGATTAGGTCAACGGTCATGAAGGCAGTCTCTGCAAGCGATGTGGTACACTAAGAGCATTGCAAGACCCAAAAGATGCCTTGGTCAACTACTAGAAAAAAGAAAACTGACTGCAAACCTCCCCTGTCATTCCAATCCATCATTGGAAAAGGCTTCAGGAGGAAACCTTGAGGCAAAATACAGAGCTGAAGTCCCGGAAGCAGTTTGTGACTGTCTACAGCCACATTCTGATAACTCCTGAGATGTAGCTGGAACCAGTCATATTGGCCTTTGCCATTCCACTGGATTATTTCAGAGTCATGGAGTGGGGGTGGGGATCTGCTGCTTGGGTAACAGTCTATCCTCCATACTAACTTACCCAGGCTTCGTGCTCTCGGGAGTCCAAAGCATAATACCATGGTCTTTCAAGACTGAAGGATGCTAATGCACTAAATGTAGTAGTAGCATTTTAGCATTTCAATCTAGACTTCTTTTCTGACTTCAGGAAATTATTTTTTCTCCTTAGCCATTTGTTTTGGTATGACATAACTTGTCTTTTCAACAACTAAACAATATTCTGAAAGTCATTGCAAGTTTTAAGGAAGATACAAACTCAGCTGGGAAAGGGGGCAATGTAATCAATAAATTTGCTGCTTGTGGAATGTTATCTAGGATCAATAATTTCTGTTGTATGATTCTCACATGTAATCAGTGCCTTTTATTGTTTGATCATTTTTTTCTGAGGTATGGCATATACTGAACTGAACGTATCTATCATTTCTGTATCCTATCAAAAGACTTAACCCCCTTTAATAAATGCTATTTGCTTTGTCTGAATTACTGGGGATTCATATTTTTGTTTTGTTTTTTCAATTTTTTAAATTATTTTTTTCATAAAAACAGACAAATACATACAAACAATAAACATAAAGTGGGGGTATATTTCCCCCGCTTCTTATGAAAGTATACATTCAAATATAGAAAAAGAATACATAATTAAATATATGTTAACTATTATAGTAAAAAAAAAAAGTTAATAAATTTGAGATGAAGTTTTACAGATCTCGATGTGAGTGTTAAGTAGGGTTAGTATAACATAATTACCAAAAAATACCTTTGATATAATCTTAATTACTATAGTAAAATAGTATCAAACCTTCAAGTCAAACAATAAAGCTAAATTCAACTATTATACATCTTGGTATATTGCTTATACTTATACATACATACACTACTATATCATAATCATCAAAAAGTCCTTTTAAACTAATATTAATATTATTATCACCTAGGTAAAAACTAATACAAAGAAAAACAACTAAAGATATATCTTATTTTGTCTTATCTATCCATTTATAAACATTGTTCCATGTTTCATAAAATTTAGTATCCTCTTGATCGTTTAATCTTCTTGTCATCATATCCATTTCAGCGCAATCTAATATTTTAGCTATGACCTCTTCTTCCTTGGGGATTTCCTCCCCTTTCCAGTTTTGCGCATATATTATTCTAGCCGCAGTTAATATGTGTATAATTAAATAAAAGATTTCTTTCTTATAGGTCTGGTTTGTAACACCTAGTAAGTAAAATTCCGGGGTATTATCTATATCTTGCTTTATTATTTCTTTTAATATTTTTTCAATCATTTTCCAATATATTTTTGCTTTACCACATGTCCACCATTGATGATAGTAGGTTCCTATATCCTTCTTACATTTCCAGCATATTGGGGATGTTTTGGGAAACATTTTTGCTATCCTATTTGGTGGGAGATGCCATCTATAAAACATTTTGATTTGATTTTCTTTTAGAGAAACTGATTTAGTCATTTTCCAATTGTTAATCCATACTTTCTCCCATGTGTCTATATCTATTTCCTTGCCAATATTTCTACACCATCTTATCATAGTATCTTTTAAAGTCAACTCTATATTTTTATGAGCGATAAGTAGTTTATATATTTTCCCTATCATTTTTGTTGAATTAGTGGTAATTAAAGTAGTTAAAGGATTCTTACTTTTATTAAAAATGTAAAGAGTTTTATCCTTCTGATATCTAGATCGGATCTGGGCATAGTGCCACCAATCTATTATTATCCCTTCTTCTTGTAATTCAATTCTAGATTTAAGCTTCATCTGATCATTTAATAGTTCTTTATATCTATAGGTTATTTTCTTATCCTTTATAGACTTTGGATGTATTATTGCTTCTAAAGGAGCTAGCCAGTCTGGAATACTTAAAAAATGATTTTTCTTTATGTCTTTCCATGCTTCTAATAAGTATTTCCTCAACGTATGCCTTTTGAAATATGAATGGTTTTTGTCCTTATCATACCATAAAAATGCGTGCCATCCAAGCATTAAATCATGTCCTTCTAGGTCAAGTATTCTTTTGTTATCTAAAATTATCCAATCTCTAAGCCATGTTAATGCAGCGGCCTGATAATATAGTTTCCAATTTGGAAGGCCAAATCCGCCTCTTTCTTTAATATCTTCTAAACAATTCATTTTTATCCTTGCTTTTTTACCTTGCCATATAAATTTTTTAACTAAGTTTGTTAAAGTTTTTAAAAAGATACCCCCTGGGTTTATTGGTATTGTCTGAAAAAGAAATAAGACCTTGGGTAAAATGTTCATCTTGATTGTTGCAATTCTTCCTAAGAAAGATATTTTCAAATTATTCCACATTACTAAGTCATTTTTAATTTCTGCTAGTAATTTCATATAATTATCATTTTTTAATGTTATTGTTTTCGCTGTTAAATTTATTCCTAAATATTTTACCTTTTTTACAATCTTTATTCCAGAAATACTTTCTAATTTCGTTTCTAGTGTTTTATTCATATTTTTGGTCAAGTAATGTGTTTTGCTTTTGTTTATCTTTAAACCTACTACGTTTCCATATTGTTCAATGGTTTGTAGTAAGGTAGGAACTGTTGTAATCGGCTCTTCAATTATAAACATTAGATCATCTGCAAAGGCCTGGAGTTTGTAGGTTTCATCTCCTACAGTTAAACCTTTTATTTTGGGGTCCGCTCTTATTTTAATTAGTAAGGTTTCAAGGGTCATAATAAATAGCAATGGTGATATAGGACATCCTTGGCGAACTCCCTTATTTATGTCAAGTATTGGTAATTGACTGTTATTCAATATTATATTCGTTGTTTGTTTTGAATATATGGTATCTATTAGATTAACAAATTTTGGGCCAAATCTCATTTTATTTAATTGCATTTTTATAAATATCCAATTAACGTTGTCGAAGGCTTTTTGAGCGTCCAAGAACATCAAAGATGCCGTCTTGTCTGGGTGTTGTTCATAGTACTCTAGTATATTTATTACAGTTCTAATATTGTTTTTAATTTGTCTCCCTGGAAGAAACCCATTTTGGTCTTGGTGTATTATTCCATTTATAACTCTTTTGAGTCTCTCTGCATAAATGGCAATAAAGATCTTATAATCTACATTTAATAGTGATATAGGCCTATAGTTTTTAATCTTTTCTGGTTCTGTACCCTGTTTATGTATTAAGGTTGTCAGTGATTCTGACCAAGATTTGGGAATTTTTCCCTCAAGTCTACATAAATTAAAAGTTTCTAACATATGGTTTCTTATTGTTTCGTTGTCTATCTTGTACCATTCTGCAGGTATGGCATCTGGGCCTGTAGCCTTGTTACTTTTCTGTTTTTTAATTGTTATTAAGAGTTCCTCCATTGTTATTGGTCCATCCATGGTGGCCTGTTGATCTTCTGTTATTTGTGGTAAATTTGAAGCCTCTAAATAATTAAAAACTTCATCTTCGATAACATGATCTTTAGCATATAATTCTTTATAAAAATTATACACAATGTCTGCCTTACCTTCTGTGTCATATTTTATTTTACCATCTTTATCTTCTAATTTTTGGATTAATTTTGATTGACTCTGTTTTCTAAGTTTATACGCTAGCCATCTGCCAGGTTTATTTGCATGTTCAAAATAATGTTGCTTTGCTCTTTTGATCTTTTCAGTTAGTTGGTTTTGTTCTATAACTCTGATTTTATGTTTAATTACATTTATTTCTGTCTTTAGATCTCTGTTCTTAATATGTTGCTGCGATAAGGATTCTAATTGTTTTAGTTCATTTGTTAATTGTAAGTACTCTAATTTCTTTTCCTTATTGTGTTTTGCTGTATAGGATATTGTTAAACCTCTTATATACGCTTTAACTGTATCCCATAAGTTCTGTGGAGAAGTGTCTGATGTTTTATTAATTTCAAAAAATATTTTTAATTCCTTTTCAATCCAATCCTTATATTTCTTATCATTTAATATATACCTATTCATCCGCCAGTTGTTCTGTTTGTTGTTCATCGTCATATAGACCACTATTGGGTTATGATCAGCCCATGTATTAACGTCTATCTCGACCTCTCTTATTTGTTCTGCCACCGTTTTTGGTGCCCATAACATGTCAATTCTCGTCCAAATTTTATGAGGATTGGAATAAAAGGTAAATTGCCTTTTGTGAGGGTGTCTTTCCCTCCAAATGTCGCTTAGTAATAATTCCGCTTTCATTTTTTGAAAAGTACTAGGTAACAAATTTCTTCTTGTTTTTTTACCTTTTCCCCTTTTTTTATTACCTCCCCCTCCTGAGTGGTCTAATTGTCTATTCGCGATAGCATTGAAATCACCTATTATCAATAAATTATCAATAGCTAAATCTATTATTGTTTGGTGTAAATTTTTATAAAATGTCATTTGGTCTTCATTGGGAGCATAAATAGAAACAACCACTAGAGGTCTAGGTTCAATATCTACTTGTACAATCAATATCATACCCTCTTTATCCTTATATATTTGTTTGGAATTTATAGAATTCTTGACATACATCACTACACCTCTTTTTTTTTGGTCTGCTAATGCAGCATACATTTTTCCAATTTTGGGATTCAACAGTAATTTTTGGTTATCTTTTTTAATATGAACTTCTTGTAGTATTGCAATCTGGGCATTTTGGTTTCTAATTTTAGAAAAAATTTGCTT
The DNA here is from genome assembly GCF_031021105.1 of Erythrolamprus reginae. Taxonomy (NCBI): domain Eukaryota; kingdom Metazoa; phylum Chordata; class Lepidosauria; order Squamata; family Dipsadidae; genus Erythrolamprus; species Erythrolamprus reginae. Next base: position 153,734,518 of record NC_091951.1, on the reverse strand, counting down.
CCTTTTTCTTGGTTCATTAAGTCCATTAACATTTACGGAAAAGATTTTTAAGTCTTTATTCGTTGTCATTTAATAGGTTTTTTGGTTTCTCGCTGAGGTTGAACTCTTCTAGCACCTTGGTCCTGCTCTATTACTTGAGCGGTTGCCCCCAAGTTTTCTTCTTGCTGAGTTGGTAATTTTTCCCCTGGTTGCTGTTGAACTAGTTGTAGTTGGACCACTTGTTGCTTACTTGCGTAGTCGGAGTGGCCCAGACCACTCTGTTCAAGAAAGTACATGGCTTGTTCTACATTTTCCAGTTTGTACCTTGTAGACCGCCATGTCAGAGAAAGTCCTTGTGGAATAAGCCAACGGTAAGTAATGTTTTCTTTGATCAAAATTTTTGTTAGAAAGTGATAATCTCTTCTGTTTTCTCTGACACTTCTTGGAACTTGCTTTAGTATCTTTATTTCTACTCCGTGGCGTTGGGGCGGGGAGTTTCTTGAATAGTGAAGTATCTGATCTCGCAACGCCTTTCTTGTAAATTTAATATGTATCTCTCTTGGAAGGTTGTGCCGACGGATATAGCTATTCGAGATTCTGTAAACTTCATCGATTTCTCTCTGTAAAGCTATGGGGTCCTCTTGAGGTATGCCTCCAATAATTTCCGCCATAGTCACTTTTAAGTCTTCATCTTTTTCCTCTTTTATATTCTGAAATCGAAGTCCGTACGAAGCTCGTTGCATCTCCAGTTGGATAATAGATTCATCATATCTTCTGTATCTCTCATCGGCTCTCCCTTCAAGATATTCCATTCTTTTCTCATTTTTATCAGATTGTTCTTCAACTTTTTTAACACGGTCGTCACTTTCTTGAAGTGTTTGTTGGATCTGCTTTATCTGGTCTTTCATCTCACCCATATCAGCTTTCATTTGGGCCATCTCCACTTTAAATTCTGCCAAGTCAGCTTTTATAGCTTCTCTTTGTTGTGTTGCCTCCTCCTTTATGGCTTCTCTTTGTTGTGTTGCCTCCTCCTTTATGGCCTCTCTTTGTTGAGTAGCGTCTTCTTGTGATTTGACCATGAAGTCCTTCAAAGTATTCAAAGTCTCATGTATAGTTGCAAGATTGGACTGCATTGTTTTGTCTTTGTCTTTGTCTTTGGTAGACATAGTTAACACTTGATGCGAAGGAGAAGAGTGCGGTGAGACTTGTGGAGATAGAGTAGTTGGTGTAGTTTGTTTTTTTGTTGTTTTAACAAGGGTTGAGGTGTGGGACATTATCAAATTAGAATCCACTATTTCAAATTTTAAGGTTAGTTTCAATTTTATATGTAGTGAAAAGGAAAAAAAATTACTATAAATTCCAAATCTGTTCAATATATTTTGTTTCCCTTATAATATGACTATACCAATTCAATAACAATTCAATTAGTAACAGAATTCAAGAAAGGAAAGGAGAGAAAAAAGAAGGAAAAAGAAATATTATTATTTAATGCCACAGAACAGAAGAACAAGTGCCTTTTCAAGTAAAAAGAAGACAAAAAGTAAAAAAAAAGGGAAGGAATATCAACTATATATAAAAAACAAAAGAAAAGGAATTGGAAAGGAAACTTTAGGAGGAGGAAAGAAAAAAGGGAAGGGAAAAAAAATGAAGTAAAAAGAGTTGTTCAAAAAGAGAAGGAAGGGGGGTAGTATTTTAATTCAGCTATTTAGAATAGAGCAGGAACCCAAGGTTTTTTAACAATGCATATAGTTCAAACCAAGCTTCTTCTAGTAATAAAAATATCCAAAAATAGAGAAGAAAGTCAAAGAGAAATCAGGGGGAAAAATAACAGATAATTATTCAAAGACACAATAACAGTATTGTATACTTAAGTTCTTCTTATAAATCCTGTAGTTTTGCTAGGAAGTAAAAATGAAAATCCAAATCTCAAAGGATAAAGTTATATTTGATGTCAATTCAAAATTCAAAGAGTAAAACAAATCCAAAGCTTGCTTGTATTCAAAATGAAGTCAGTTTATTTTCCAAGTTCAAGACAGGAACAAAGAACAAAGAAACAGATCCCAAGATGGAGTCAAGTTTATTTCGGTGCAGCAGGCAGATGTTAAACCAAAGAGTTCTCAGCAAATAATCCAAAAGGTGTCAGCAAATAATCCAAAGGGCTCAGCAAGTATTCCAAATAGGTTAATCCAACAATAAGTAATCCAAAAAAGAAGTGATTTCAATCTCTTCTAGATTCCATTTAGTTCATAGTTATTAAGTTATTTCATATTGTAAAAAGGAGCAGCAGAAGGAAAAAAAAAAAAGGCAGCAAGACTGTATTCCTCCGCTTCAGAAATTAAGTCCAGAACATTATGATTTTAAAAATCTATCAGCAACAAATTCTGGTCATCCCTAGGAATTTCCTTTTGCAGTTAAAATTTTCTAAATAGTCATATCAAATTTAAACTATTTTATTAAACCATAAAGTCAGAAAATTATTTTATAGGTTCCAAAATTCACGTTCAAGATGGAAAAGTAAAAGTGAAAAAAAGAATTAGATCCGGCTGTTATTTGCGGATGGGTTTAAACAAGAAAAAACTTTCACTTTCGCCCTAGAGAAAAAAAAAACTTTTACTTGGAACTTTTACGATCTTCTGGCTTTAAACACGAAACACAATGGAGATTTTTACCTTAGGTCCTTTCTCTGCTATATTCTTTTTCAATGTAGATGTAGATATTTATACTTTCGCTTCTTTGATTCTGTTCTTCCCGCTGAGTGAGGGGAGAAAGCGCTGGCCGGTCCTCCTAGTCGAGGAGGAGCGGTTCTCCCGTCTCCGAAGCTGCGGGGCGAACCGCTGCCTCCGGAGTCCTGGCGATGGGTCCTCGGGCAGAGGAGAGCCCCCTGTTCATGGATCGGGCCATCCGGGCCCGATCCGATCGCAAATGCGACCTTCGGAGGGGGTAGAAAGGATTCGCCTGGCAGAGCCCTGCCAGACACGTCCCGCCGCGATCTCCACCAAACCGGAAGCCCGGATTCATATTTTTGAATGAGTGAACAAGCCCCTTTGGAAAGGTAAAAGTGTTTCTCAGATTCAAATCAAGCTGTTATCAGCTTCTCTCCAAATTTGGGGTACCTGAGTTTCTAGGCAATACTAGCTTCTACTGAACATTTCAGACTGTTGTGGGCATGCTATCTTTTTCTACAGTTGCTGGCACAGCCCTCTATGAGAATGGAAGAAAGATTAACCATCTGAATTACTCAGAGGCATCTGTCCATACAATGCCCAGGTGGCCCTTTCCAAACCCTGGCTGGGTTTTAACAGTACTCCTTATGTGCATATGCTTAGCACTTTTTTGAAAAAGCACCAGATCTCTATTTTTTTAAAAAAGGATAGATGTTGTCAAAAGAGCACAATCAGAATACTGCAAGTTTGATTAAACTAGGAAAGAGTGTTGTGTGTTGCTAATATTGTTGCCATAGTGTGCAGTACAGGGTTTCCCCTGCCATGACAAGGAATTTTGTCTCACCCAGCTGCAGTTTCTACAGTGGTTTATGCAATACAGTACACAGAGTTATTTATGTACCCTTGGGGGGGGGTCATCAAGTGCCATTTTGCCCTAGGTGCTATGGTAATGACCTGTTACAGGTACCTTCAGGACAATAAGTATTGTGCAATTCCAAGAAGTATCAACTAGGACACATATTTTCTATGGCTATTGTCTGGCTATTTTTAGATGTGGATGGCCAGAAGTTCATAACTGGACTGGATTGCTTATTCACATATTGGCATTTCCTGCAGTAGCCAGACTGAGGATGGAACATGTTTGTTATCAATCATGTCCTCCCATTCCTTCCTGTGCCTTCTTGTCAGCCAAGCTAATTTGGAATATAGATTTAGCACTGGTTTCTCCACAGACAATATCGCCCTTACCCTTTTGCTAAAAATAAAAAAGCCCATCTGATATGTAACAGATCCAAAGGAGAGATTGCCCCAAGCAGAAATGTTGGGAACAATTCTTCCTACTTCATCCTGCCCTCTTGCTTCCTACCACTTGGTCAGCTTGAATGCAGTATTTCATTTCATAAATCATGTTAAAGCATTTACAAAACAACACGCTGCAATAAAAATGTAATTATTATCTAGATTGATGAACATTAAACCCTCATTAAATTCCATTAAGATTTCAATAGCTTTTACTACAACATCAATGAGACTATGCAGCAAGTTTCTGGATAGTTCTGAAAGACTACATGAGCACTATATAAGCAATCCTCATGATTGTGGGCTTGGTAATTGTGAATTTGCTTATTTGCAAAAATGTTTTCATAATCCCCAAATCTGTTCTCATGGCACTGTTGCACTTACTAACAAGCATGTCAAACAGCAAAACATTGGAATCACCTAATGTACACATTCGCAGCTGAGATTTCATCATTCATTAATTCAGTACTGTATTTGTGGCATTTTTACAAAATGTAGCTACTGTGAATAATGAGAATTGCCTGTATAAACATTGCCGCCCCGAGTCTTCGGAAAAGGGCGGCATACAAATCTAATTAATAATAATAATAATAATAATAATAATAATAATAATAAGAAGAAGAAGAAGAAGAAGAAGAATCATATATGAAAGAGACATGTTTATTATGTCCAGTTTCTATTGAGAATATACCACAAATGCATTGTTTACATTTAAGCCCTACAGTACACCACTGCATCTCTTCATATCCATTCAACACAGACAGCTAAGGGGTTTAAATCAGTCCATTTCTCAAACTATACCCAATAAAGTCAGATAAAAAGGAATCTAAGTTCCTAAGAATAATTCATTATACAGTGGTACCTCAAGATACGAACCCCTCGTCTTACGAACAACTCATGATACGAACCCGGGGTTCAGAAAAATTTTGCCGCTTCTTACGAACTTTTTTCGAGTTACGAACCGGCGTTCGGAGACTGCTGGGAAGCTGCGCGGCTGTTTTAAAAGGTGACAGCCGGGCAGCGGGGCTTCCCAGAAGCCTCCCGAACACCGGTTCGTAACTCGAACAAAGTTCGTAAGAAGAGGCAAAATTTTTCTGAACCCCGGGTTCGGTTCGGGAGGTTGCTGGGAAGCCCCCCAGCCCGGCTGTCACCTTTTAAAACAGTTGCGCCGCTTCCCAGCTGTCTCCCGAAGCCGAACGCAGAAGTTCGGCTTTGGCGTTTGGCTTCAGGAGACAGCTGGGAAGCGGCGTGGCTGTTTTAAAAGGTCGCAGCCAGCCTGGGGGGCTTCCCAGCACCCCCCCAAACCCCGAACCCGGGTTCGGGGGGGTGCTGGGAAGCCCCCCAGGCCGGCTGTCACCTTTTAAAACAGCCGCGCGGCTTCCCAGCAGTCGCCGAAAGCCGTTTTTTTGCGGGGGTTTTTTGGTTGCACGGATTAATTGACTTTACATTGTTTCCTATGGGAAACAATGTTTCGTCTTACGAACCTTTCATCATACGAACCTCCTCCTTGCACCAATTAAGTTCGTATCATGAGGTATTACTGTATTAGAAAATAAACCCAGGAGAGATAACAACAGAATGTGATTTGTCCTTTATTTTTGCAAATAACTAGTGAAAAGTATCACTATGAGCTACAGCCATGCCTGGACAATATTATTATTATTATATGCACCTTTTTATCTATAACTCCTGCTTCCTATTCTTCCCACAACAAAAACCATGTAAGGTGGGTTGGGCTGAGAGAGAATGACTGGCTGAAATGACCCAGCCAGTTTTCATGCCTAAGGCAGGCCTAAGAAATCACAGTTTCCTGCTTTCTAGGACAGTGCTTTAACTACTACACCAAACTGACTCTTAAATGTTTCCTTTATATTTATTTTATTTATATATTGTGAAATTTATATGCCACCCATCTCACTAAGAGTCAACACTGGATGCCTCACAACAAGTAAAAGAAACAAAATAAAACATTGAAACAGTAGAGTAATAAATATTGAGCATTAAAATTAACCTTAAAAATGTGAAAAATGGTGAGGAAGGAAGCAAAGGACATACATAGGGTGGAGAGGCAGGAATTTATTTTTAATCCATTAGTCAATCCCAGTATGACACACTCCCATTAGGTCCCCAAGGCATTTGGCAAAGCCAGGATTTCAGGCTCTTTTGGAAGGCCAAGAGAATAAGTGGCAATCTCCCATCAAGATGCATGATTATCCCAAGGGTGGGAGTCATAGCCAAAAAGGCTGTTCTCCTGGGCCCTGACAGCATACTGTATTTACAAGCTGGTGAGGTTTACAAATTGTTGAGAACTGTACTGTAGTGATACAGTTATCAAAATAAATCTATGCAGAAAATCACATGCCATTTTTGCTCCTTTGTTTGGCAAAGGTAACCAGGGCCATATTAATTTTCCAATGAGATATATATTGTAATCTGTGAGCAACATTCCACTCCATTTTATTTTAGAGAAAGTGGCCAGTATACAAACATGAATAAACACAAATAAATATAAGGCGGCAAAGACTGGTACTGTATGGAACAAAGACAAATTGGGTGATTTAATACCACTCGGATTAAGCACCACACAAATTAACCAGTACATTAATGCAAGGTCATCTGTCAGATCTAGCTAGTGTTTTGTTAAGTTTCACTATGCATAGGAAAATTTTACTCTTTTTAAAATATTATTCTGCCCCACGCACAACAGTTGTGTATAAATATTTTTCCTTCATCTGGCTTGCCTACAATGTACAAGATGTACAAAAGCTACTAGGACAACACATCCAGGTGTTACAGGGCTCTCTATCTTATTTTTTGTTGTATGTCGCCCAGAGTCCATAAGAAGTTGGGCGGCCTATAAATTGAATAAATTAAATTAAATTTTAACTGAGTTAACTCTACAGATATTATCAACCAGTACCGTTAAATCGAATACAATCATGGCTGAGCTGCTATATTTGAAGAACATGAACTATTATGTAAAGCACTGGATGCAGAATAAGTTTGACTACTTCACTTAATAACAAAACATCTTTATACAGTATAATCCCGGCCCAGCCAGCCTAGGCCGAACTTTGCAAAGCTAAACTCTCTGACAGAGGCCAACACTTACAAACACACATCTAACTGAACTCAAGTTCTATTTTATATATTTCTACTGACATACAACTTCCCAAGAGAATTTTTCGCAGGCATCCAGCTTTCTTTATGTACATCCCGGTATTATGCCAATTCACCTATTGCCTCAGAGAGACTTTTATTTGCAGGGTTTTTTTACTTACAAATTCTTCAAAAGCTTCACACAAGCTTCACTTAAGATGTTTAAACTGTTCCTACAAAGCTCCCACAAATGTTGAAGTATTAGCCCGTGTGTGTGTGAGAGAGAGATGCTGTCTTTTATTTTCCCACCTTTGCTGTCAACTGAAGGCTTCTTTGGCTTGGAGGTAGCCATTTTCTTTTTTACAGATGAGGTGAAAACATGCTACTAAGGTCCTTCCACAATTCCACTGAATTGAAGTGTTCAGCCCCTACTCGAGTTAGCAGGAAACTAGAAAACATTAGGGATTGTGCAGCCCTGCAGTGTTGCCAACTCCCATCTTACTACTTTAATGTTCTTTCCAGATCATTGCAACCCCCTCACTTCCCTCCAAAGGGGGAAATAGGGGGAGACAAAGCCCAATACATTGCACAGCTCTTGAGGTTGCCTATGGAATACTGTTTTGTTTTATTTTTATTTTTTTTAAATTATATTTTATTAATTTTTCATAAAAAGACAAACAAAACAAACAAACATCAAACATATACAGGGGCTACAATTGCCCCGCTCAAAAGTCTTTCTAGTACAGAAAAGAAAACACTAGAATTTGTAAGATCCATACAGAGAATATAAAAAAGAGGGGGGGAAATGTTTAAAATTTTCATATATTAAAACTTTTGTAAGAGAATCAATTCATATATATATTTCTTTTTATTCCATTCATTTAGTATTATTTTTATTCAACCATATATAAATCCTTTCCCAAATTTTATAGAAATCTGATTCTTCCTGATTATTTAATAATCAAGGAATACTGTTTTAGAATTGTTACTAATAACACAACTTAAGGTTGCTTCACTCATGAATTGGGGAATATAAAGCACCATCCTGGGAAGAATACCAGAAAAAAATGTGACTTTTGAGGTTCAAGAAATACATCATGTCTGTGTTAAAAGTGCACCTTGTCCTGATTTCAAGGACTAGAAATTTCAAAATGTTACACATATGTAAAGAACGGATCCAAATTCATGAAGGGGTATATTTATAAGCACCCCAAACTAGGAAAAGAGTCGAGACATATCTAATTAGACAGAAATAATTGCAAATTATGAAAATTGTATTTTAATTTTCAAAAATTTACACTATATCAATATTTTTCCCCTCTCAATAATTGACCATCTCATAGTACTCCGTACATTGATGTACATGCTTTGCCATGTTTTGTGAGGCTGTGACGAATGCAGCTTCATCGCCAATCTTTACGTATTTATTTAATAATAAAATCCTGTTTTATTTGTTTGACTTATATAAGCATTTCCAAGCCTGTATAATAAAAGATTGTTTTCAAGGGATTGGGAGAAGACTCCGTTGTATATTTTTATCAATAGCAGTCTCTGTTTTCAATGATGCCAATTAAAAAGAACAGTTGAAACTAAGTATTATTTACATTAACAAATATTATACTTAATCTAGAGAAAATTGTAGCCCAATCATATGCAGACCTAGAGGAATTGAAGTTCACTGATTTATTATGCATGCTTACCTCTTCAGATATTTAGGTTGGTTTTTTTTAATCTTTCCCCTGTGGTCAGTAGAGCAAATAACTTGTCAATATTAAATCTCACTCGTTTCAGTTATGACTAATGTTTACTGAGTAAGGACTTCTTTATTGAATTTCATTTCAAAGAATCAGTGACGTTTATTTTTTTTAAAATGTGTTTGTATTTGGAATTGGCATTGAAATGTCATTTTGATTATACAGATATGATATTTCTATATCTTTTGACATTTGGGTTGAATGTCAAAGTTAACTACTGGTCTGTGTATGCATGTCAGCTTATATAATTAAGGTTAGAAATCATAGCTATTTATTCTGCTACTAAGCCACTACTGTCTCAACAGGTTATGAACCTGCTTTGGAAGGATGTGAATAAAGTGTTTGTCACACAGCCATATTGTTGCATTTAAATAAAAATATTTTCTTAAGCACTGTGCTGCTTTATGAATGAGAACCCATGCTTATTTATATTAGTAATATTGTTGTTGCATTTTAAAATTATTTCTCAATTTCTATGTAATACCCAGAAGTTATTATTTCAGAGTCATACTGTTAATTCTCAATTTTATTGCCTTCTCTCCTAAAATATTTTTCCCCTAAAAGTGAACAGTAAAACTATGATATTTGCCAGTTTAATATTAATTTGCCTTATTTAATTAGATAGTAGAAATCTAACATGGGATAAAGCCAATCTTGAATGTAAATGTTGATGTGCCATGCAACATAGCTGAATTGTGAAAATATTTCATTTGCATTGTGTTTGTCCTCAGGTTTGATGCGCCATGCTACCTTTTGCTTTTTTTTTCAGACTCTTTATTCTTGCAAAAACACCTAAAGTATCATTATTTTAAAACATATTTTATCAAATGTTACAGCTGGCCATCGAATGGATGTCACCCTGAATCGTATAAAATAATAAGATATATAAACTGTATAAACAGTATAAAACAATTCAAGGGTTAGAAAAATTAAACACATACCGTATATCTTTAAGGTGTTTTTTCCAGGTGTTTCCTCCCCTCTTTATTTTTAGTTATTTCTACAAAATTTAACCATCTAACTCTTCGGAGAGGGGCGGCATACAAATCTAATAAATTGTTGTTGTTGTTGTTGTTATTATTATTATTATTATTATTATTATTATTATTATTATTATTATTAAATGTCTTTCAGTTTGTTTGTTTTTTTACCTCTGCCCATTTTCTATGAAATTGTCTACCCACTTTTAACCACAGGAATCTATTTTCCAGTTCTTTGAAATGTCCATTTCTTATTGCACATTTTCCTCTCCCCCCCCTTCCAGCTCTATTCTATATGGTGAATGTTTTATTGGCCATTCCTTTTCTTCCCTTTCCTTCCTTAACTTGTGCCTGCTTAAGATAAAGTTGCTGGATATTCCATAAACACCTTGGCTACTGTGGCAACATTATAAATATTAAACACAACCGAATTTTTAATAGATAAAGCAAGATTATTGCTTTAAGAATCTGTATCAAACTGAAAAGTACAAATTCAGTGATGTAAAGATTAAGATTGCTATAATTAAAGGACATATAATTACTCCACTTCAAGTTTTGTTTCTATCCTAATAATTTACTCCCCCCCCCAGTTGCAATTGGCTCCATTTATTCACTGAATTTAATCACCTTATTCAGATATAAGCAAATTTTATCCTTTTCCTATATTTGTAGTAATATGTGGATGAGACTTTATAAAGCAGGAAAGCATAGAGGACTGTATTACATATGTAAATAAGTTGTGAAGCATTGAATAGAGGCTTCACTCTGGTCCGGCATCAAACAGGGAATTAACATACCTGCCACTCATTGGTCCATTTGAGCGGCAGGAAAAGAAAACAAGGTCAGTGACTGGGCTGCCTGACAGGTCCTTTTAATAGAGGGAGCTGTCGGACAGCCACATGTGTTTTATACTGATTCTTCTAAATAAAGAGCTAAAGTCACAATACTGAGTCCTGCCTCCACAATCAACCCCACTTAATAGACTGTATTCCAGAACTACCTTAACCCCTCACTGAAATTTCATTAAGTGGAGGAAGAAAAAAAGAAAGAAATTGAAGTACAGAGTTAAAGGGCAGGATTATTCTTAGTTTCTTTAAATCTAGGGTTAAATTTGATCTATATATATATATATATATTTCCCTCAGACTGTAACAACAGCTATCTTTTTATCCAGTAATGAACAATACTTGTTCGTCTGGTTGGATCTGCAATTACTCACACATCCTGTTATGCCATCTGAGGACAGTTGAGTCTTGTTTCAGGTGAAATCAATTAAACTTGTTGCACTTAGTTGCCTTAATTTTTCTTCCATGGTAATAATGCTATGATGGTGTTTTGTAATTCAACTTCCATCTGCAGACTTACTGTTCATTATCTCTCTTTTAATATCTGGAGAAAATGAAACCAATAAAAATCTTATACTATAAGGCTGAGTTGATGCAGTGAGTCAGCTAGAATATTTCTAATTTCCAGGTTTTGCCTTACCCAATAAAATGTGACTTCATTTTATATTTTTCTTCCCAATGAGCAGATTCCCTGCATCCCTTTCTTTCTATGAGTTCTCTTTCCCTAATGTTCAGTCCTAAAAATCCATTCAGTTCTGAAAACAAATATGCATAATTTATGCATGTTTCTGTTCCCTACCTTTTTTACTCCCCATTTAAATACTGATGCAAAACATGACTTGATTACACTGTGAAAATAAAACTGTATTAAGAAACTAAATATAAATTACTAAGACTGAGTGGCACCTATGGGGAAAAAAACCTTAATTTTGCAATATTTTATCTAGGCCATACACACACTTACATAACGTATTAGAGAACTAACTGACTGGAATGAATTTGTAGTAATAAATACATGGAATTAAAAACTGAACATTAGAAAATTTGTAATATAGTATGTTCCACACACAAAACAGATTCTTAAAATCAGATATTTTATTATTTTTAATATTAGCAAAATTCCCTCTTCTCCTTAGAGAGATGGGTTTACCATTTTTCTTACTAAGTTCCAAAAATAAGTGTAGCTAAAAATTAATTTTTGTTGTCTCCTTGAGATTATGTATACACGATCATCTTAAAATGTTAAACTTTACATGGCATTGTAACTGAGGACGTACTTAATATTAGCTTGCTTTATTTTTAGCCAACTTTTCTTTTCTGTACCTTTCTCAATTGTTAACAGTAGGGAAATTACTAATTTAATGACATAATGCATCAATATTCTATACTATCTGTAATTATTACATAATTTAAGGTGGACATTTGCTAGCAAATACTGCATATAAATTATGAACCTTCCTTGAAGTATTGTAGTTTGCAATATACTGTATTTGCTCTTGTGATTTTAAATGTTTTATTTTAATATAAGGAAATGCTAATTTATTTTATCAAAGCTTAATTTTGCGGGACAGATTATCTCTTTTATGTTTCATATTGGGATTATTTTTGTGAGTAACATCATTTTGTTCCATATTTTCTTTTTGTAATTTTGACCTAACAATTCTATATAGGGCAAATGCCACTGTTGTCATCAGAGATTAATTGGAGTAGGCATTATATGAATTGAAACAAGATTAGGTGCATGACAATGTTCCTGAGGTTTCATAGGATATTGCTTCCTGTTGTGATCAATCCCAGTCATTCCATAAGAGTGTGTTGGCTTCCCTAAGAGAACTGTAGGTCTTCACAGAAAGAATGATAATGAGTTGTTTGGAAGGGGAAGGGAAGGAGAGGGAAGGGAAAAATAAAGTTCTGTGCAATATTACATGAATGAAATATTACCAAATTGTTCCACAGCTATTATTATTAACCATATTACAGTCTCTTTAATTTCTTAAACTGAGTTTCTGAAAATTATCCGGCAGAATATATGCAGAGCAGCGGTGGGCTGCTCCTGGTTCGGCCTGGTTTTAAGAATCGGTAATGCCCGGCCCATAGTGGGAAGCTCCGCCCACCTGCCAGGAACGTTTCTGTGCATGCGCGAGTGCGATGCAAACTAGAAGTAAAGGGTTTTAGAACCCACTACTGATGCAGAGCTCCATTAATTCTAAGTGATAGATTCTGTGCATCACTCCTTAGAGGTTTCTGCACACTGCATCTTGGCCTTGTTCACAATATGACATAATTTGTTTACTTTTGGCTACAGTCTGTTAAGAAAACCATGACTTAACCCAATGTTTGAAACCAACTTTTCAGTCTGTGTCACCGCCCTTACCTGAGGTTGAAAAACTGTAAAGATAATCAAACTAAATGCTATCTACGATTCCACAGATGGCAATATGCAATATTCATCTATTGTTTCCCTTTCTGGAGACCAAGCATTCTACCACAGAGAAAATGTTTTTCATTCATATTTCAGTATCCAACTTATAAAGTTTTATTAAAATCAGAGAAGGGAAAAGAGGTCATAGAACTCAATTGGTACAGTAAAATGAATAAAAAAGTCAATGAATTTGCAATGCTAGTTCAGCCTAGTTTTCAGATGAAAACGTAGCAATTAGCAAAAGTATTAGAAGGCACTCATTAATTGCATTTATGTTTCCTGCATGCTGCTGATAAACCCTCATGTGCAATCCCTTGAGCCTCATTGCACTTTTGCTGCACTTCCCTGGCCACTTGCACTCTCTCCCTGATACTTATGCATCCCTGCCCACTCTCCCCCATCCAGTAGTAGCCACCCCAAGCCAGACTTGCACCATGCCTCATTGACCACATGCATACACCTTTTAACTCCCTCTCCCACATAGCAGCAGCCAGTTACAAACCACCTAGGACATTCAACTTTATGCTGGCTTTCCCACTAATTTAGTTTATTTATTTATTTATTTTTATTTTATTTATTCATTGGATTTGTATGCCGCCCCTCTCCGTAGACTCGTGGCGGCTAACAACAGTGATAAAAAACAGCATGTAACAATCTAATACTAAAACAACTAAAAAACCCTTATTATAAAACCAAACATACATACATACCATGCATAAATTGTAAAGGCCTAGGGGGAAAGAGTATCTCAGTTCCCCCATGCCTGACAGCAGAGGTGGGTTTTAAGAAGCTTATGAAAGGCGAGGAGGGTGGGGGCAATTCTGATCTCTGGGGGGAGTTGGTTCCAGAGGGCCGGGGCTGCCACAGAGAAGGCTCTTCCCCTGGGTCCTGCCAAACGACATTGTTTAGTTGACCGGACCCGGAGAAGACCCACTCTGTGGGACCTAATTGGTCGCTGGGATTCGTGCAGCAGAAGGCGGTTCCTGAGATAATCTGGTCCGGTGCCATGAAGGGCTTTATAGGTCATAACCAACACTTTGAATTGTGACCGGAAACTGATCGGCAACCAATGCAGACTGCGGAGTGTTGGTGTAATATGTGCATATTTGGGGAAGCCCATGATTGCTCTCGCAGCTGCATTCTGCACGATCTGAAGTTTCTGAACATTCTTCAAAGGTAGCCCCATGTAGAGAGCGTTACAGTAGTCAAGCCTCGAGGTGATGAGGGCATGAGTAACTGTGAGCAGTGACTCCCGGTCCAGATAGGGCCGCAACTGGTGCACCAGGCGAACCTGGGCAAACGCCCCCATTGCCACAGCTGAAAGATGTTTCTCTAATGTGAGCTGTGGATCGAGGAGGACACCCAAGTTGCGGACCCTCTCTAAGGGGGTCAATGACTCCCCCCCCCCGGGTGATGTACGTTGCAAGATGCTCAGCTGAAGACCCAATCCTTACTTAAGAATGATAATGAGGACTGTAGCAATTGCCATCGCTAAATGATATGGTCATGTGACATTGTGTTTTTCTGACCACATCATTTAGCAACTGAAATTCCACTTTCAATTGCCATTGTAACCCAAGGAGTTCCCGTATTCCAGTAATTCCAATAAATGCATTATCAAGAATGAGTTGCATGGAATCAGTCATAAACAGAAGCAGCACAGTAGGCTGCTTGAACTAATTCAGACTGCTCCTATGGTAGAGTTTGGAATTTCAATAGGGAGCATAATAGGTCAAATGTAAATGAAAATTTGGGATTATGAATACAGTGGAATGTTGTATGGCAAGTTATTGTGCTAGAAGCATTAGTAGCTTTTGTGTGTAAGCAACAGCCCAAAGACATTCCAGCTGTACTGAGTTGAATGTATGAGAAGTGCCCCTGTATTCACAACGTACAAATCTTTTATTATCTTCACGGTCAATTCTTCCCTCAGGAACATTCCTTTGTTCAGTACTTACAAAAGTGGAAGATTCTAGTTAATGAAAACCAGTTCCTGTATAATCCATTTATTTATGCAGCGTAAAGATATTTCATGCTTCGTTTATTTCTAGTACAAGCCACAGTGACACTAGAATAATAGATCATTTTTCATCCCAGTATAAAGAGACAAAAGCCAGGGATGCAGTAATTGTTTAGTTCAGAGCAAACCCTGCATTCAGTAGCATGACAACACAATCAGCTCATTGGCTTCACTGAAGACGCATTCATTTCTTGGGATGTGACCTTTGCATTGGAACTATTTTCCAGACTATAAACTTTCTCTGAAATCTCTTTAACTTCCAATATGAAAATTTTCCCTTTATTTACTTTATTTTGTCTACATATTGGTTAGTATACATAGATACAGTATAACGCTGTTTATATACATGAGATGGGTACTAATAAGAGGGAAACATTAGGACCGGGATGGTAGGCACGCTGGTGCACTTATGCATGCCCCTTACTGACCTCTTAGTAATCGGGTGAGGTCAACAGTGGATAGTCTAAGAGTAAAGTTTTGGAGGTTGGTGACGAAACTACAGAGTCAAGCAGTGAGTTCCAGGCATTAACTACTCAGTTGCTGAAGTCGTATTTTTTACAGTCAAGTTTGGAATGGTTTGTATGTGTTGTATGCTCATGTATTGTGGTGTTGGGAGATGAAGTAATCGTTGACAGGAAAGACGTTATAGCAGATGATTTTATGAGCTATGCTTAGATCATGTCGAAGGTGACATTGAAGGCGATACTTTCTAAACCTAGGATTTCAAGTGTAGTTGTGTAAAATATTATGTTGCGAGTAGAGAAGTGGAGGGATCTTCTTGTAAAGTCTCTCTAGACACTTTCCAATGTATTTATGTCTGAAATGCAGTGTGGGTTCCAGACAGATAAGCTGTATTCAAGGATTGGTCTGGCAAAAGTTTTGTATGCTCTGGTTAGTAGTGTGATATTACCAGAGAAGAAGCTACATAAGATGAGGTTAACAACTCTTGAAGCCTTTTTGGCAATGTTGTTGTAGTGGGCTTTGGCACTTAGGTCCTTTAATACGAGTATTCCAAGGTCTTTTACAGAGTGGGGGTTGTTTGCAAGGTCTTGTCTATTCAGCTTGTATTTGGTGTCCCGATTCCTTTTTTCAATGTGTAGGACAGAGTATTTGTTGATTGAGATTTGGAGTTGAATTGAATTGAATTTATTAGATTTGTATGCCGCCCTCTCCGAAGATATGTTTGAGCATTCTGACACAAAGTCAAGATCTTTTTGGAGAGTAGCAGTGTTACTGGTGGCATTGAAGAGTCTTACAACTTTGGCAAAGAGAACGGAGTTGCTTGTAATATGATCACAACGGTCATTTATATAGAGTATTGGTCCTAGTACGCTTCCTTGGGATACACTGCTGTTAACAGGATTAGATAGGGCACTCCCTATTTTGACCACTAGTTGTCTGTTTGATAGGAACACAGTTATCCAGTGATGTAGGCATCCAGAGATGCTATAGTCAAAATGCTTTATGAAATATATATTTAAATTGCATCCATTGATTTGCCCTGATCGAGATGTGTATTCCATATGTTTTTGCAATTTAGGAGTTGCAGGTTACAGGATATTTTTTTCCTGAAACCAAATTGTTTGTTAGAGAGTGGGTTGTTAATTTTTAGGTGGAGGGTAATGGATTGGTTTATAATTATATTATCACCATTTTTAAGGTGATTCATGCAACACTGTAGATTGAGGCTGAAGTCTATCGTGCTGTGGTCACTGTTGGAAAAGGGTTCTTTTATTTGTAGTCCATAAATTGTGCTTTTGCTGTCGCAGAATATGAGGTCTAGGCAGATGTTGATTCTAATGTTGTTCGTTACTAGTTGGTTGAGTCCATGATTGGTAACAGCGTTATATAGGGTTGTATTGTTGGGTTCAGTTGTGAATTCATTTAGGGTCCAGATATTTACTTTATTTATTTATTTAATTGGATTTCTAGGCTGCCCTTTTCCTGAGGACTCAGGGCGACCTACATAATAAAACCAATACATTACAAAATATTTATCAAAAAAATTACAAAAAAAAGTTAATATGTGGTAGATTGCGGTCTCCAATCCATCCATGCTTGTTGGAGCTGCTTCAGGAGTATCAGCAGGAGAGAATCAAGCACCGCCAAGCCCTTCCAAGAACACCTAAGTCCCCTACAAAAAGAAATAATTGTCACTAAAAATGACATTGCTGAATCCTCCTCCAGATATACCAGTATCCTCTTGCTAACACACATGAATCTTCAGTGTCCTTACCACTGGTAAGTTCTTACCAATGCGGTTGGGCGCTGTAGGAGCCAGGCGATTATGTAATTTTTCACTATTTTTTCTTGGTTTAGATGGCTTCTCCACATCGAAAAAAGCCCTTCCACCTGCCCTTGTATTAATGCTGACCTTTATTTTTCATCCCAAGCACAGCTGAGAAGTTCCTCAGCTATGTTTCGGGTCGTAAGGTCGTTCTGAGCATGTGCAGAAATGAAATTGTGTGGTGGGATATGTGTATGTGCGCAGATGCACACCAGTAGCAAAATGCAATTGGAAACACCCATCCCCTTACCTGTCATCCAGAATAAGCAACCCATGCTCTGCCAGCTCTTGGACTTCTTCTGCTTCACCAAACACATCCCACAGACTAAGATAGGGGGCAAACTGCAACCAGTGCTATAAAGAGAAAACCTACCCTTAAAACTGATTGTTTTCTTTTTTTCTTTTTCAGTTTAAGAACTGATTTGAGGGCTAATCTAGAAAAAACACAAATGATGCTAGGAGAAGTTTCATAAAATATCACCCTGATAAATTTCTCAGAATAATCTTCACCTCTTTCGAAAATAAAGGTATATTGATCACAAATTTAACTATTCTCAAATTTAGAATAGGCATGGGGGATTTGAGACATCTTTCCCCCAGGCTTATTATAATTTATGTTTGGTATGTATGTGCTGTTTGGTTTTTAATTATGATAGGGTTTTTAGTTTTTTAATATTAGATTTGTGCCATTATAATATTGATTTTATCATTGTTGTGAGCCGCCCTGAGTCTTCGGAGAGGGGCGGCATACAAATCTAATAAATTATTATTATTATTATTATTATTATTATTATTATTATTATTAAATCTCAAATTTAACTATGATTGACTTAAGTCAATCATCACTTTTGGTCCCATCACCACAATTTGGATTGCTGTCTATATAAAACCTTCATATTTTGCTATAGATGTAGTCCTCGTCTTAAGACCACAATTGAGCCCCAAATTTTGGTTGCTAAGCAAGGCAGTTGTTCAGTTTTAACCACAGCCTTGCTTGCCACATTC
The DNA here is from genome assembly GCF_031021105.1 of Erythrolamprus reginae. Lineage (NCBI taxonomy): Eukaryota > Metazoa > Chordata > Lepidosauria > Squamata > Dipsadidae > Erythrolamprus > Erythrolamprus reginae. Next base: position 153,716,165 of record NC_091951.1, on the reverse strand, counting down.
ATTAATCACTGCAATTGTTGTTAGGTGAATCTGGCTCCTCCATTGATTTTACTTGTCAGAAGGCCACAAAAGCTGATCACATGACTCCGGGACACCATCATAAATATATGCCAGTTACCATGCATTCAAATTTGGATCACATGACCACGGGGATGCCTCAATGGTCCTGAAGTATGAAAAATGATCATAAGTCACTTTTCAGTTCCGTTATAACTTTAAACAGTCACTAAACAAATGGTTTTCAGTTGAAAGTTTCGTGTAATTTTTGCAAGATAGGCTTAGCAGAACATCACTTGAAATACTGCAAATGCTTGAAATGATCTTTTTTTAAAATAACAGCCTTAAGTCAATCCTCACTTTTGGTCCCATCTTTCATAAATCATTGAAAAATTCCTATTTTACAAAAATAAACTAGCATTAAAAAAATTGAGCAGATATATAGGTCTTAAAATCCAATTTCAATGTTTACTGGAAATCTCAGGAAGATCTCTTCCATTCTCTGTGCATTTAGTAATCACAGGTCATGTTTCTAAAACAAGGATTGAGAACTAGTTTTGCTATATATTCCTCTGCTATTTCTAGCATTAATTACAAGCAGTCCTTGAGTTATGATAGCAATTGGAACTGGAATTACCATTACTAAGCACAATCACAAAGCACAACATTAATTAAATAAACAGGCATACAATAGAGATAAATGAACAATTTCTGCAAAATCATTCCATCCAAGCACTCTGGAATTATGGCAATAAATGTTTCAAACATTTCAAATGCAATAAATGTTTCAAACATTTCAAATGCAAACTTATTTCAAACACAGAAATATGAGATCTATACCTGATGTGTGATTCCTATATCCATACGGAGTCCCAGCATCAAAACCTCCTCCAGTCTACAAAAGGAACAGATGGAAGATCCCAAATTTTGAAGCAACATAGCCATTAGAATTTTGATAAACAAATATTTGTGCCAACAACAGCGGGGAAAGGAAACTAGTCAATGATTTTAACATATTAACCAGGGTAGCACTTGTATTCATACATTATCTACTTTCAAAAAATGTATGTGTGTGTGTATGTTTACAACAATTCTTTTTAATTGTCTCTAAATTAGAGATTAAGTAGGTGTGGCATGTCTCATTAGGTGCAATCTAGTAGCAATCATATTTTTATTAAACTTTTCAGGGAAGTGTTCTTTCTACAGCATTTCTTCACAAGATTTCACTAATATAATCAGAGTTGTAAAGTAAAAAGCCATGCAAAAAGTAGATCAGAGAAAGTTACATTTTACATAGCTCCAAAAAGCAGACTAAGATTTATAATTTAGCACTTTGGATTTATGAAAACTGTAAGTTAATTATATAATAGGTTCCAGATTCAGTAACAATAGCACTTAGGCTTATATACTGCTCCATAGTGCATCACAGCACTCTTTGAGTGGTTTACTTGCCCCCAATAATCTGGCTCCTCATTTTACTGACCTCGGAAGGACGGAAGGCTGAGTCAACCTTGAACCCAACAGGATCAAATTCCTGGCCATGCGGAGAGTTAGCTCGCAATACTGCATTTTAACCACTGCACCAATATTATGAATGCAATGTAGGATATACAGTATTCCCTCAATTTTCGCGGGTTCGAACTTCGCGAAAAGTCTATACCGCGGTTTTTCAAAAATATTAATTAAAAAATACTTCGCGGGTTTTTTTCCTATACCACGGTTTTTCCCCGCCCAATGACATCATATGTCATCACCAAACTTTTGTCTGCCTTTAATAAATATTTTTTTAATAAACTTTAATAAATAAACATGGTGAGTAATAATCTAAATGGTTGCTAAGGGAATGGGAAATTGTAATTTAGGGGTTTAAAGTGTTAAGGGAAGGCTTGTGATACTGTTCCTAGCCAAAAATAGTGTATTTACTTCCGCATCTCTACTTCACGGAAATTCGACCTTCACGGGCGGTCTCGGAACGCATCCCCCCGCGAAACTCGAGGGAACACTGTATAATGGTAGCTCATGTGCTTATTAATAAGGCTGAGTTTTCAGGAATACCACATATGTTTAAAGAAAGGAAATGATAAGGATGAGCCTCTCTGCATTTCTTCTTACATACATATCCAATTCCCTGAGTGGAGTCCGTTTCCGAGTCCCATGCCCAAAGGCCAATACTTCTTTCATCCATACATCTGGTTCCAAAGTCTGTATTCTTGCCTCTCGATGGTTCTTACCATCTCCCCGTACTACAAATCGTCCATGGGCTCCTGAGAAAGAAGGAGATTGTTCTGACCAACCTACGGTGCTATTTAGTGTTTATGAAAAGGAATCATTAGGCAGCTACTTAGCAGCATCATTTTTAACTGAGGAGTGCTTACTTTCCAATTTCCCCTTATTTATTAAAACAAAAATAACAAGTCATAGTTGAAATGGTACTTCAGTACTTTGTACTGGAACCAACTCAAGAAGAGAGCTGCAGTGCTTGGCCCATCATCTCCCCAAATAGATTTACCTGGTCCAATGCCAATATATTGGCTCCCTTGCCAATAGGAGAGGTTGTGAGTACTAAATGCCCCCTGTATAAACAAACAAACAAACAAAAATGTTATAGAAGTCTGCACACAATTGTTACATTATATTAGAGAACAACCTTTAAGGAATGGCTTTTTAAAAACCCTATAGCACCTTATTGATCTTAACAGTCATTTAGGAGATTTTTCTTGCTTGGAATAAAAAGGGGGAAGGCCAGGGGGAAGGAAGGAAAGTTTTCTCAGAAGCCTCCACCGTAATTTAATGCAGAATAGAATACAGAATACATAATTTTTATTTAAGCATGGCCCTTTTTTTGTTTCTAGTAGCAGCTTTTTCACCATTCTCTCTGCCTTAAGCAGAGTAAGACTTGGATCTTATTCTGTTGGACAGGTAATACTATGGCATTGTGAAAAGTTCTTAAAATCATATTCCTTTCCACTTGGCAGAAGGAACACATCTGTATTATCTTTCACGAATCCCAGCAACCAGTTAGGTCCCACAGAGTTGGCCTTTTCCGGGTCCCGTCGACTAAACAATGTCGTTTGGCGGGACCCAGGGGAAGAGCCTTCTCTGTGGCAGCCCCAACCCTCTGGAACCAACTCCCCCCAGATATCAGAGTTGCCCCCACCCTCCTTGCCTTTCATAAGCTCCTTAAAACCCACCTCTGTCATCAGGCATGGGGGAATTGAGATATTCCCTTCCCCCTAGGCTTATAAAATTTATGCATGGTATGTCTGTATGTATGATTGGTTTCTTAAATTGGGGTTTTTTACATTACTTTTAATATTAGATTTGTTCATATTGTCTTTTTACTGTTGTTAGCCGCCCCGAGTCTACGGAGAGGGGCGGCACACAAATCTAATAAATAAATAAATAAATACAACAAGAGAGTAGGGGGAGGGGGAATCTTTTTTCATTATCAGAACCATTTGAATTTCTTTGGCCTACTTCCTTTTACTGAGTTGTATGGCACAAGGTTTAATTAAAGGAAAAGACTTACATTCTTTGAAAAATTGGATACTTCATACTGGTGAAAACCTGAATTTTGTAGAACATGTCGTGCACACTCATACATCTCTGATACTATATCCACATTGGTTGTGGGCAGAAAGCCCTGATGGACCTGCTTGAAGAGAGATGTGCCTCTTTCTAGAGTCAACTGGTAAAGGGATATATGGTCATCGCATACTGCAAGCGCTTTCTCCAAACCCTGGATCCAGGAAGCAACAGTCTGTCCCGGGAGACCAAATATTAAGTCAATAGATGTGCGCCCTGGAAAGAGTTTCTTGGCTTCTTCTAAAGTTCCGAAAGCATCACAAGCTGTGTGGTTCCTTCCAAGAAGTTTGAGTTCTGCATTGTCAAACGACTGCACAGAAGGAAATAAAAATCATGAATACGCTTGACTCTTTACAACTGAAGTAAAAGGGAAAAAGTATGTTGCGAGAGAATTATGATTACGGTGAGTGAGAAAAAAAAAGAAATAAACTCTTGTAAAAAGCATACATAATATGTGGTTCCCTTTTGTTGTTATGCAAAGCACAAGAGGGACTAGAAATAGGAAGGCAAAGAAATCGAAGGTATAAAAAAAGAAAAATAATCTGATTTACATCAGCCCCATGCACGTTCAAAAAGTAAATCATCTGTTCCGAGGCTGTTGTGACTGTGAACAGAATGGCCATTAAACAACAGGTCATAAATCGAGGACTGTAATCTAGAAATTACCTTGCAAGCCCAAAGACTACGTACTATCAATGTCCCACTACTAACTCAGTGGTACACACAGTGTACTGACAGATGCTCAAAATGCAAATATCTGCATATAATGCATATATATATGATACATATAATGTATAAATCTTTGTAAGTAGCAAGTAAAAAAAAGATGTGTGTGTTGAGGATTATAAAGAATAAATTGTTAACCAAGTTACACTTTACATAGAAAAGAGTAACCTATTAATATGCTGACCAGAAGAGCAATAGAATAATATACCTAAATCTTTCTTCCATACTGCTATTCCAGCAAAAACACTCAATCAAGCCACTGTTTATTATGCTTCGTGTCAAATTTACAAAACAATTCTACATACCGGTACTTTAATTATAAAAACTCATTAAAACTAGGAAGCAATTTCCCATAGGTCAGACTTGCCCTACTCTTGGGTTTAACCCCTACAGCATATCAATTGGCTTTTTTGAGTTTATAACTCTGAAGTAGTTGTCAGTTCTTACTTTCTGCTTATCACATTGTAGTCTAAAAACACATAAGGGTTGGAGAGAGGGAGAGAGGAAGGAAAGAAGAAAGTGATCAGTGTAGCAGAAAAACATGGTACTGTGTATTTCTGTATATTACGGTCCCTTTCTGCAATCCCATGTAACTAAATTTGCTTAACGTTAGTCCAGATTAAGTATGTTTTTAACTTTATTATTCTAGTATTGTAAGTGGATGATGGCTAATACAGTCCTTAAAGCAATGTTCCTGACCTCTCACCTGAATACCAATGGAGAGGCGGTTCACACCAGCTTTCTGGAACTCGGATAGGCGGAGGGCATCTGCTGAAGCGGGGTTTGCTTCCAAAGTAACTTCAATGCCTTCTGCTAAATGTGCGCATTGGGAGACAGTGTCCAGGATACCACTGATGGTGAGAGGGCTAGCTAAGCTTGGTGTTCCCCCACCAAAAAATACTGAAGTGATTCTAGAGCCAAAAAAGAAGAGAAGATTATTTGAACTAATGGTCCTCTCCCTATTTTCTCAGCCTCTCATGAGAGGAAGTGGTAGAAATTATTCTGTCCTCTAATATTCTGTGTATATTTTGTATAGGTGTATGGAAAAACACTCTTAACTATTTCAAAGACAAATGCTAATCTTAAATTTTAAAATGGGATGTTCTGATTATTTTGGAAGTCTTTGAAACTGAGCCATCGTTTTGAATGTGAAATTCTGTTTCAAGTTCAGAAACAAGGGGTTTCTTTGGATTCATCTCAATGTGAAACAAATCCAAATAAGCACAGGTTAGCATTATTAAGGCTGTGTCCTCAGTTTGACAATAGCAAAGAAATAGTATACAAGGATCAAATAAACCTCTTAGGCATTTGTTTAAAGATGTAAGAAGTCTATTATCAGCATTTTAAGGATCTAATAATGCTAAGAAAAATAACTTGATTGCTACTGAAGACTGTTAAGACATTTTGTGAATAACATTCCTTAAATTTGTTGTGATTTGTATTCTTTGGTTATAGCAGATGCTAATAATCTACTTGTAATATTTGTGCGTCCTTGGCACAATTTTATCATAGTTCCAGCCTTTCCTTGAAGTCGGTTTCAGGAAGTGAAGATAGGATAAAGAAATGTGTTTAGCCCAGTGGACACTGGGCTGCATGAATAAATATCAAAATTGTAGGGAGAGAAAGGATGTTTGGGCTCCATTGTCATCAGCAAGTAAATAAGATTATTTCTCTTTTTCCTCTATCAATAACTTATTGTTATTGGGAACTTATCAATATCCTGAATAGATGTCAGGTGGCAATAATCATCTGGATGAAGACAAATACATTTAAACTCAATCCAAACAAAACAGATGTGCTTTTGAACAGATGGATTTGGGAATAGAATTTCAATTACCTTCAATGGGGAAGAACTCTCACTGAATAATCAAGGTAAATCAATCTGGGCTACTTCTGGATTTAGCTTTGTATCAGGAAGATGACATGTGGCTTTGGTCATATTAACTCTATTTGAATTCCAGATGAGATCAAACATGGCTGATACATACTTTACTTAATATCTACACTGGATTACTGTAATACTCTCGAAACCTGATTAATGTAGATTTTAAATATCATTATGTTAAGAATGGCATATTGAGAATGAGGAATAAATATAAGTACCAGGCTGTTTCGGCCGACCAGGAAGGACGTCTTCGTGATGTCAAAGCTCCGCCCATGTAATTCTCTATTGGGATTCCCCACCTCCGTTTGAGCCTCCAGATTGGCCGAAAATGCCACTGCTGATCGCAAAAACGGCGCTCCGCCCGGCACCAGCGCCCGGCTGTAACCTTCTGAAACAGCCGGGCGCTTCTCTGCAGCCTCCGGAACCCGAACCTGAACCCAAACCTTTGCCGAACCTTCGGGTTCGGTGTTGGGGAGAATGCCAAGAAGCCCCCGGCTGTTTCAAAAGGTGACAGCCGGGCGGCGGCGCTTCTCGGTGGTTTCCCAAACCCGAACCTGAAAAGTTTGGCAAAAGTTCAGGTTCGGGAGAACGCCGAGAAGCCCCCCGGCTGTTTCAAAAGATGACAGCCGGGCGGCGGCACCCAGCGGAGCACCATTTTGCAACTTTTTTCCCCCTTGCACGCATTAATTGCTTTTACATTGTTTCCTATGGGAAACATTGTTTCATCTTACGAACTTTTCACCTTACGAACCTCCTCCCGGAACCAATTAAGTTCGTAAGACGAGGCATTACTGTACTTTAAACCCTTTTCCATAATAAATGCCCTTTAAAATAAAAGGAAAAAAAAGAGAACCTTAAGCGGAAAGAAAAGGAGCAAATATGTTTAATTGTTTTTAGATGTTATTTTTGAGTTGTTTTTAATTGTTGGTTTCATTGTCATATTTGTGAGATATGTGGTTATATAAATTTGATAAGTAAATAACTAAGTCTTCTTGGTGCTACATTTAAGAATTTTGGGGAATTGCAGCGTGTTTACAGATGAATGATGCAGATAGGGGGGTGGGGTTTCATTTAATTAAAAATCTAAAAGATAGATTTGGAGACTTCCAAATCCTTTTTAGTCCTTGTTGTATCATTTACCTCTGAACTTTGCTTAGCTGGATCAAAGTCTTCGCCTCTTGAATGAGGCAGTTCTTCATTCTAAGCTCATCCAAATTTCGGGGAATATATTTGTTGAAGTTGCAGTAACTGCAGCGTTTCTCACAATAAGGCCACTAAGGAACCAAAATGACAAAAGGGATTTTATTCAAACATTTTTAGAGGAGCCTTCTTATATCCTTAGCCAACAGTATTATGCGGTCATTAGTTACCGTCAAGAAAGATCCACACAAAAAGAAATTATTTAAAGCGACCCTGATATGTGAAGATTTAAATCGCTTTCTCTTCCCTTCATGATTGGATACTGCGTTCTTGTCAAACAGACACCAAATAGTTAAAATAGGGAATGCCCTATCAAACCCTGGACCTGTCAACAGCGGTGTCCCTCAAGGCAGCGTTCTAGGACCAACACTATTCATTCTTTACATAAATGACCTTTGTGATCATATTATAAGCAACTGTGTTCTCTTTGCTGAAGATGTTAAACTATTTAACCCCACTGACAATACTTCTACTCTTCAAAAATACCTCGACCATATATCACAATGATCTGATAACTGGCAACTTCAAATCTCAACCAACAAATGCTGTCTTAACACAATGGCAAAAAGAATCAGAACATAAAATACAAGCTTGGAGGACATGACCTTGTAGATGGCCCTCACTCTATCAAGGACCTTGAAATACTCATATCTAATGACCTAAGTGCCAGAACCCATTGTAACAACATTGCCAAAAAGGCACTAAGAGTTGTTAAACTAATCTTGCGTAGCTTCTTCTCTGGCAATATTTACACTGCTAACCAGAGCATACAAAACATTTGCTACACCAATTCTCTAATACAACTCACCTGTCTGGAACCCATACTACATATCGGATATTAATACAATTGAGAGAGTCCAGAAATATTTTACAAGAAGAGTCCTCCACTCCTCTACTTGCAACAGAATACTGTACCTTATTCCACCAGACTCGACATTTTGAGCTTAGATAGCGACTTCAGCAACAGTGCTCAATGCCTGGAATGCATTACCTGACTCTGTGGCTTCTTCCCCAAACCCCCAAAACTTTAACCTTAGACTGTCTACAGTCGACCTCTCCTGGTTTCTAAGAGGTCTGTAAGGGGCGTGCATAAGCTACCATTGTGTCTACCATCCCTGTCTTACTGTCCTATTGTCCAAATTTACCTCTACTGACTTTGCTTTTGTTTATGTTCATACCAATACCTGCTCCCTTGTACGTTTTGACAAATAAATAAATTAAAAATAAGCAAGACAGCCTGATGCCTAGAATTTTACAACATTGTGATAACAATTCAAAATGCTAACTGTATTATATAAAATCTCAGCTTCACAATAAATTAGTTTCAGTTGATAAATGCCATCCAAGCATTAAAATAGTCTGCCTTTAGCGAGGCTTTCCATCGGAATAGTAATACTCAGTACCATGCTACATCTTCATACCTACTATTTCAATTTTTTAATTTTTTCACTCTTTTATGTTAATATTTCAAAGTTGAACTGGAATATTTTGCATATCCATTACAGTACACACATAGAAAAATGTAGAGACACAGTGGTTCTCAACCTGTGGTCTGTGGACTCCTGGTGGCTGCGATGTCATCACAGGATGCACAAATGTTTGAAGAAAATTTATGATTTAAATCTTGAGTTAAACCTTGGTGGATTGTAGCCAGGGTGCATAGCCATGAAATGTTATTTAAAGGGGGTCTGTGGCGAAGGAAAGGTTAAGAACCAATTTAGAGAGAGAATTCGGTAGAAAAGATTTAACGAGCACCTGAAAAACATCAACAGTAGGCATCTCCCAAATACTGGGCAAGTGTGTGACATAATTTATGTGAGTATGTCTCAGTCATGGAACATTCTTCATGTGTGCCACAAGTTCATAAGCATCTAGTAATGGCTTAATAATTAAATTATATAGACGTCTTGAACACTAGCCAAGCTGTTTCCATCTGCAATATGCTCCTAGATGTTTGACCTAGAATGAAAGAAGTGTGCAGTGTGAGATGGTCTTGAAAAATTTTTAAAGGTGTCAAGGTGTTTTATTGCCTTTTGAAACAGAGCCAGTTAATGTTGGGCTGCAAAAATTTATGGCCTCAGTGCCTGCATGCTCTTTGCCTATTACACTGTTATTATTCCCTTTTGCTTTTCTTCATTGCCACATGGATACACAGAGGACACATTCTTTTAACTCTCCTCACTCGGATGAGTTAGTTGGTGTGTTTCCTAGCATGTTTCCAGCTTCTTTCTGTTATAGTTGCAGCATCCGCTTCGTTCATCATTGCTCAGGTCAGATTTCTGCTTTTAGGAACACTCACATAAAGAAAAAGATTGCCTCAACCTCCAACAATTATCAGAAAGCCAATTCTACGTTTCCGTTCAACTATAGCATGAGCTACTGGAAAAAACTTTCTAACCCTAATCCTAACCCTAAAACCAAACATTGAGAACTGAGCCCAAATTGATCTCCCTAGTATATTATTTGCTTTAAAATGGGGAAAAATAATATGAATCAATCATAGAAAATACTGTACTGTATATCATGTATATCAGTGAAGGACTGCAAAAATTTTTACTACCACACTGGGTGTGGCTTATTTTGTGGGTGTGGCTTGTCAGCCATGTGACCAGGTGGGAGTGGTTTGACAATCATGTGACCAGAGGGGTGGCTTAAAGGTCATGTCACTGGCTTAAAGGTGGCCAACTTGACATCACTCACGCCAAGGGTTTGGGTTAGGATGCCTGGTCTCTCCTTGCCTCAAAGAGATACAATTTGCCTATCTATTTACTATTACTGAACATCCAAAATAAACTATTTAATTCTATGTATATATGCCATATGTGTACATACATATTACATACAGGCACACAAAAATATGCATTATCTACTATATAAACTGTATGTGTATGTATATACATATACATACACACAGCTCTTCTAAAATTATACACATTCAAACTCATTTACTGTGATAGGAAAAACATATCCAGAGCCCAGAAGGGAAAAAAAGAAATAAAGTCAAAATTTTTCTACCGGTTCTACATACCTGACCCTACCCATAGGAGCCCATCACTGGTGTATATTATAATTTGATGCTTAACTAAAAACTCCCCACAGAGGTATAACCTTGATAATAAGAGAAAAGGAAAACAGCCAACTGAAAGATTTGTTCCTAAGAGCTTGAAATAAAATGCTAGATTACAATGCCCTCTAGAGCTTGCTACTGATTTCTTTTCCTCAACACAAAACTTACAACTTGTTATTTTTGAGGAAAACAAAATCTAAGAGGAGTGGGAATATGTTAGCAAAATAGAAACATAGGGGTGTGTTAAAATGTGCTAATTATGGCACCTTTGAAATGGCTGGTTCTCAACAAACTTTATCAAAATCTCTATGGTAACATAACTGATACGTTTCTTTCTATTAAGAGTCTTCGGAGAGGGGCGGCATATAAATCTAATAAATAATAATAATAATAATAATAATAATAATAATTATTATTATTATTATTATTATTATTATTATTATTATTATTATTTTGTGGAATCAAATGCAGGACCCAAAACTTAATGCAGTATTTATTTATTTAATGGTGCACACTGTTTAATAAATAGAGTAATTCCCTCAAGAAAATAATGAGAGGGACTCCTACAGATAAAAAATACATTCATATTTCAGGAAAGGAGAAAATGATACAGTCATGCAAATGCATAGATAATTGATGATGCAATCATATTCATAATTAGCAAATCTAAACTTACTTCCCTACCCTTCTACTGTTACTGTCTTCAAGAGTTGTCTTAATAGAAACATATCAGATGTGTTGCCAATCATTTTCATAAAACTTACTGTCAACCTGACACTTCAATTTCTATTTTGTTAATTCTTTGTTAATTCCTTTACTCCAAGAATTTGTTTTTGTCACTTATATCTCCAGCTCATATAAATTGTATTATGGAATGAAGTAACTTTTTTTTTGATGCAGCCATCTCACTAATACAGCAACTCAGGGAAGCTACATATTAGAGGAATCTACAGAGGAATTATTGAGTCTGTCCTCTGCAGCTCTATAACTGTCTGGTTTGGTTCTGCAATCCAACAAGACCGACACAGACTTCAGAGGATAATCAGAACTGCAGAAACTGCATAAAAAACAATTACTGCCAACCTGCCTTCCATTGAGGACCTGTATATTGCACAAGTCAAAAAGAGGGCAGGGAAAATATTTACTGACCCCTCACATCCTGGACATAAACTGTTTCAACTCCTACCCTCAAAATGATGCTATATAGAGCACTGCACACCAAGACAACTAGACACAAGAACAGTTTTTCCCCCCGAACGCCATCACTCTGCTAAAAAATAATTCCCTCAACACTGTCAGACTTTTTACTAACTCTGCATTTCTATTCTACTAGTTTTTCCTCACCATTCCTATCATCCTTTTCCTCACACTTAGGGCTGCATGACTGTAACTTGTTGCTTGTATCCTAAGATTTTTATTAATATTGTTTCTTCATTGCTTATTTGACCCCTATGACAATCATTAAGTGTTGTACCACATGAATCTTGACAAATGTATCTTTTTCTTTTATGTACACTGAGAGCATATGCACCAAGACAAATTCCTTGTGTGTCCAATCACACTTGGCCAATAAAATTCTATTCTATTCTATTCTATATTAATTCTCATGAAGTTCAATCCATAATTAAATAAATGTGTATTACTGTAACTGACAGTACTTGTTCTTTAAAAGAGTTATCATCGTTATAATGAAAGTGTAACAAACACAACAGATGCAGCTATCTGGACAGCTGAAGACAAATCCCATGGCTTTGGAAGAGAAAATATGGGAATCTGTTGGGAAAATTGTCTTACTTGGAATATAATTAGTTACTGATTACTCTTAATAGAAATGACCTCACTGATCTTAAAAGTTTCTTCATGGAAGTTGAATAGGAGTTGGAGGGGACCTTATCCAATCCCCTGCTCAGGCAGGAACCCCTAATAACATTTCAGACAAATGATTGTCCAATCTCTTCTTGTTGGAGTGCCCATAACTTCACTGAAAGATCTTCATTGGTATCCATTAAGAGGGTCTACATTAGTCAAGAACCTTTTTGAAACCCAGCCTGTTGAGATCTTGAATTTCATTGACAAACGAATTTGTTTGACTAACAAAAGCTTGAAATTCTAGGGAGGCATTACAGCTTTGAGCATACTGTATATCTTTGAAAATATTGCTCATTCTCAAATATACATGATATTGACATAAGCCAACTCCACTATTTTGCAGAATTTTTCAAATGTTAGTCTGCCAAAACTGACAGTGGGTTGCCAGCATCCAGGTTTCTGATTCTCAATTTCCTTATTTGTTTCCTCTTTTACAGTATTTCCTCAATGAGGTTTTGAGTATTTTTTTGTTAAAAATATAGCTGGGTCAGGATGAGTTCTATTTTTGGAATCAACTTTTGTTTGGGAAATTGCAGCATTTCCTTTGTGGTTGATACTCATCTGGAAATTCCTATGTGCTCAATACACATTTAGAAATTACCATGCTCCCATTAATTTGTGCAGTACTAATTAAGAGATTACAAGGCAGGTGTGTGGCAAGTTTCCACTGTGCTCCTAGCCCCATTTTTAACAATGGCAGTTGACCTGCACTAAAATGATTAAAACTTTGACAGCCTTCATGTCTATGGAGATTCTCAATCAATTCAGGTCATGGTTGTCCCAAACGATCTTTTTCAAAAGGCAACTCGACTTGGTTTTTCCTTGAAGAGGTTTCTTCGCTGATGAACTGAAGAAACCTCTTGGATGATCAGCGAAACATCTTCCAGAAAAAAAGAAAGTCCAATTGCCTTCTGAAAAATCACCTTTGGGATTGACAGCCATCAGATTAAAACGCAATTTACAAGATTTGTAACCTCAGTGTGCTTTTTACAATTATGGGTTGCTTTTAAAAAAATATTTTAAGAATATTTTTTTACAAAATTAACTTTTTCGGACCCCTATCGCTGTCTGACACTTAAGCCAAAGGTCTTCAAAGTTGGCAACTTTAAGACTTGTGGACTTCAACTCCCAGAATTCTCCAGCCAGTACAGCTGGCTGGAGAATTCTGGGAGTTAAAGTCCACACGTCTTAAAATTGCCAAGTTTGGGGACCTCTGCTTAAGCGGTCTTCTCAAAACTGCTTCAAGTAACTAAAACATCTGGCTCACAACACCGAGCAAACAAAAACAGGACCGTCACCCCGCCAAAATTCGAGCAACTTTTCCACCCATCGGCAACTAGTGGAACCAACAATGCACGGTTTGTAGAGGCGCATGCCCAGAACAGTCCCAGGTCCTCTAATCCGGGATCTCCAACCTCGGCAAAGTAAAGCCTGGTGGATTTCAACTTCCAGAATTCCTAGCAAAGCTGGCTGGGGAATTCTGGAAATTGAAGTCCGCCAGGCTTAACATTGCCCTGATTGGAGACCCCTTGCTCTAAGCCTCCTCACAACCGAGCAGAAAGCAGCTACCGGAACCACAGCTCACGAGCCCGGCTACAGAGGGTTACGTGCACCGCCGCGCGTATCCCTTGAAACTTCCGCCACCCTCACGCCCAATTGGCGCATGCGCAATGGGTTCGGCCCGCGTTCTCCCGGTTCCTTAAATCTAACTCACGTGGACATAGAGCGAGGCTTGCGCTTCCGGAGGGCGGTTCTGGGAGTGGGTACCGCGGGCCTTTCCCAGCGGTGCAATCTGACGAAGCCTTGCGGGAAACCCTGTCCGCAGTTTCTCTAGCAGCGTCTCCATGAGACTCTCGCCGCTTCCACCTCGGCAGTTGCAGCTGTGTGGCACCGTCAGGGATGGGGGGGGGGGGGATAAGACCCGCCTCTTTGGGGGAGAGGCTTCGGTTCCGTTTGGAGCCCACGCGTGTTTCTTCTGAACTTTTGAGTTCCTAACCAGCTTCTCTTCTAAGCCTACCAGGATAGGTCGCCCTCGATTTATAACAACGGTTCGCTTAGTGACCGTTCAAAGTTACACAGTGACACCGAAAAATGTGACTTTATCAAAGTTTTTATTTTTTCTCTCCACAATTTCCATATATACTTCCAAAAAAAAAAAGAAAATGTGACTTATAAAGTTTTTATTTTTTCTCCATAATTTCCACATATAGTTCAAAAAAAGAGAAAAATGTGACTTATAAAGGTTTTTTTTCTCCACAATTTCCATATATACTTCAAAACAAAGGAAAATAAATGATTTATGCCGGGTTTTCACCCTTAACGACCTGATCATGTGATCAAAATTCAGCTGCTTGGCAGCCTTGCTTTGTTGCCTTTGGCACCTTCTGACAAAGCAAAGTCAATGGAGAAGCCAGATTTGCTTAACCAACTGGGTTACTAATTTGATCAATGTGGCGATTCACCTAACAGTTGTGGCAAAGAAAAGTTGTAAAATGGGGAAAAACTGACAGCATATTTCTCACTTAGCAACATAAATGTTGGGCTCAGTTGTGGTTGTAAGCTGTAGTACCACTTAACCAATAAAGCACTGGGGTGCCAAGTTGATCTATTGGGGAGAGGAAAACCCCTCTAAATTGATAATCTAATTTCTTCATTGACACAAAGGTATTTTTGTTTTTAATTTTCAGAATTTAGGCACCAGAAAATGGGGGTGGGGTGGGGGGAAGGAGATTAAATAACACCCCTGGTCAGTTATTTTCAGCCTGTGTGATTTGCAGACCAGTTTTCTTTGTGAGGTGGAGTTGAAATTCCTTGTGTCAACAGGTGTCTGTCACTGGTACCCATTTGCTTTTCAGATTAGAGGGACCAACTATTGGTTGCTCCTTGGTCACAAAGAACTCAATGAAATAGAAGATAGAAAACAGTAGTACTAGTATAAAAAAAAAGTTTGAAAAACAGCATCCATGGTTTTTATTTCATGCATATGTCAAAGTGGATGAATATAAGGTATGTTTGTGACAGCCTTATTTATTTATTACATTTGTTGGCTGCCCACTCTGATAGTAATGCAGGGGGGTGAAACGCACAGCTTGCAGGCCAGATGTGTCATGTGCTGTCCAAACCCGGTTTAGCAAAGAGGGAAAAATACATCATACGTCATGCAACAATGCAAGTTTGACACCTTTGTAACGCATTGAATTGGATTCAGCTATCTTGATATTAAGAGAGCCCTGTTATTCTCTGGTGGCAAAAAAAATAAAATAAAAATTCTTGTAACACTTTTTTCCACTAACATTTTATTAAAAGCCATCTGTGCATATGATGAAGTGAGCTATAACTGAAAATGTGCCTTTTCATAAAATATTTATTTATTTATTTATTTATTTATTTATTTATTTATTTATTTATTTATTTATTTATTTATTTATTTATTTATTTATTGGATTTGTATGCCGCCCCTGTCCGAGGACTCGGGGCGGCTAACAGCAATAGTAAAACAGCGTACAATAATAATCCAATACTAAAAACGATTAAAAACCCATTAATATAAAAAACCAAACATACATACAGACATACCATGCATAAAATTGTAAAGGCCTAGGGAGAAAGAGTATCTTAATTCCCCCATGCCTGGCGGCAGAGGTGGGTTTTAAGTAGCTTACGAAAGGCAAGGAGGGTGGGGGCAATTCTAATCTCTGGGGGGAGTTGGTTCCAGAGGGCCGGGGCCGCCATAGAGAAGGCTCTTCCCCTGGGTCCCGCCAAGCGGCATTGTTTAGTTGACGGGACCTGGAGAAGACCCACTCTTTGGGACCTAACTGGTTGCTGGGATTCGTGCAGCAGAAGGCATTCCCTGAGATATACAGGTCAGAAACGGTGATACCAGACCAGGGATGGGTTTCTCCCGGTTCGGACCAGATTGATGGAACTGGTAGTGACCCACTGGTGATTTGACGATGGGGTCACGGATCCGGTTCGGTTGATGCCGGACCATGGGCACCACCATCTTTGGGGGTGGGGGTTGGCCAATTTTTCTGGGTTTGGATGACTTCTCCTCTTCCGCTGCTTGAGAAAGAACCCTCCTGCCTGCTCCTGGGTTAATACTGACCTTTATTTCTCTACCCCAAGCACAGGTGATCAGCTCCTCAGCTGTGTTTGGGGCTGAATCCTGCCACTGAGCATGCATGGAAATGAAATTGATGTTTGAGTATAAAGAATTGAGCTCTTGAATCAAGGTTGCAGTTACACCACCTAGGCACTAGATGGCAACTGATAACCTGATACCAGCTGAAGGAAGTAAGGTTGGCTGATAGAACTCTCACTGAATTGTAATATTTACTGTAAGGGTTTTTAAGGTAAAAGGGGAAACAACAGGTAATAGACTAGATAGAAATTGAACTCTGAGAGCAAAAATGCAATAGAGTATGGTGTTACATATTTCAAATATGAGGCTGCATAGTTTAATATGCTTCATTGTAAACCAGACACACAATGGCAATTTACTTTCACACATTATGATCTACAACTTAGTACTGTATATATTGCTCATTTTTCTAAGCACATCACAAGTTCTCAGCTGCTGTGGGGTGTCCCTTTCACATTCATTACACGTAATTTTAAGGTTCTTGTCCTGGCTTAAATATGTTCTGTTTTTACTTATTTATTGCAGGCTAAGTTATAGTAGAGAAGATTATCTTAGTTTCACCTCTGGCAGAAAAGCAATCAACAATCACTCTGTGAGAAACAGGCTCATCAGTCAGAAATGTGAAAAAGTGAAGCAGCAAGCAGTTTATCACATGAAAAATAAGTTCTTGCAAGAGCGGGTTGCTAACAGGTAGGCAGAGAGAGGAATACATTGCTTTAACTTTTCATTCCCTCCACCTGAACCACAAATCCCTTCCTGTAGTCCCCTTTGACAATGACCACAGAGTTGCAATCTTCACAGAATACCTGTTTCTCCATGAATTTATCCATGCTTATATCTGTTTCCCCATCTTTGCACTGTTCCTCTGTTTCCATATTACTTTTTGTCCCTTTTTAAAAATTTCTTAACCTATATTTCTTGTTTCCTTACAATCCTTGCAGCATAAGCATAATAAATTGAGGCAAATGATTAATTGATTTCTTCATTATATTACTGGACTGCGGGGTTAAAACGTAACTAATCTGCTTGACTAAACTGACTCACTTAACAAAATAACAATTTCTTCCTGTTTTCCAGTCTTGAACTTTAATGTCCCAATATCCTACTGACCCATAATTCTTAAAAATTGCTTTCTTTGGAAAAACAACATTATCTCCATCAGTTTCTTACAACTGTTCTTAAAACATAAGGGACAAGTTTAGATGATGCTTCGAGGTGTTTGTCTCACCTCACTGAAGTTGGCGGATTAAGAACAGGAGTTGAGGGGACTGAGTCTCTGAGATGC
The DNA here is from genome assembly GCF_031021105.1 of Erythrolamprus reginae. Lineage (NCBI taxonomy): Eukaryota > Metazoa > Chordata > Lepidosauria > Squamata > Dipsadidae > Erythrolamprus > Erythrolamprus reginae. The sequence continues at coordinate 153,698,410 of NC_091951.1, read as the reverse complement.
CTCTGTTTGCAATAACTTTTCTGTGTTTCTTACTTACTGGACTGTATCTGAAGAGGAAGGTAGCATTCGTTGAAAATTGTGCTAAAGATAAGAGGCTTATTTCTACAGTTGTTGGTGAATAATTTGATTTAATAGTTTTGACAGGCTGAAGCTTCAAAGGAAACTAATATGTTGATTTTAAAGTTTGGTCCCTGAACTTAAAAGGGCAAGTAGGAATATATAAACAAATCTACTCCTTTATTGGGCCCAAGGTTTGCCTACAGATGCCTGAAACTGCTTGTCTGATTCCCCATCTCTACATAAAGGGGCCATTGCTACCGGGATAAGAGGAAACAGTATTTCAGAAGTGAAACAGCTACAGTAAGCACAATTTAAGCAGCCTCGGATGTGGGCTGGAAATGGCCCAAAGGGAATGTAAACTTGGTAGAAAAAAGAGATTTCTTTGACATGTTTGTGTCATAGGTACGGGAATTACTTTAAGGAAGAACCACATATCCATGTAATGTTCTAAGGTTAACAAAAGGTTAACAAAGGTCAAGATGATGACCCCTGCCAGGAAATGGAAACCTCACCTTTTTAAAAAAATACAGGCTTTGATTGCAAGGTCATGGCCACCTTGATATCTTTCACACTCTCCTTCCCAGGCCCCTGCAAAGGCCCCCAGCTCTGATGCTCTCTGTAATAGGGCTGGGCAGAGCTTTGGGTTCTATTCCAATTCTACAGCTTTTAAAAACAGCTATTTCTCTTCCTTGGATAGCTCTTCCCAAGAAAGGATGAGGCTGTTTTAAAGCAAGCATGGTTGAGAGATGTTGCGTTAACGTTCCAGAGCTCTTTTCATCTGAAGCACCGCCTTAAGTGCTGAGATGCCAATAGCTTTTTACAGTATTGTAGAATTGAATCTACAGCTCAAAGCTAGAGGGAACTTTCGATGATTTAACATTCCATTCTTTGTTTGTGTGTTTATTAGACTTCTATGTCACCCTTCTCCTCAGACTCAGGGCGGCTCACAACAAGAAAAATACAAAACATCTAGAAATCTAAATCTAAAAAACCCCGTAAAACCCCATTTTTTTAAAACCAATCACTCACATTCACCCAATCATACATATAAATTCATTCATCGGCCAGGGCTAGATGTTAAACGTAGAGACCCCCAAGCCTGCCTTTAAAGAGATGGGTCTTTAAAACCTTACGGAAGGCAGGGAGGGTGGGGGTGGTACGAATCTCTGGAGGGAGTTGATGCCATAGGGCTGGGGCCACCACAGAGAAGGCCTTTCTCCTAGGCCCTGCCTGGCAATATGGCCTAGCTGGAGAAGGCCAACTTTGTGGGATCTGACCAGGTGCTAGGATACCTGAGGCAATCTGGTCCAATGCCATGTAGGGCTTTATAGGTCATAACCAACACTTTGAATTGCGTTCAGAGACCAATTGGCAGCCAATGCAGCTCTCGGAGTGCTGGAGAAACATGGGCGTATCTTGGAAGGCCCATGACTGTTCATGCGGCTGCATTTTTCTTGTAGTCATGAAAGGCCCACAATATTCTCATTCTCAACGGTGCCTTCTTGCGTAACCCTCAAATCGGGAAGAGAAAATATGGCTTGCATGTAAATCACATCCTGCCATAATCACATTGAGAGCAGATGTCATTCCGTTACAGGGAACAGAAAGTGTATATATGACCTTATATGGAATAACTAGAGAAAAATATTTGGGGGGTTTTCAGGATATAAACTTGTCATATATTTGACTTCTGATTTGATATACAGGAGTGATTAATTGCTGACACATATTGGAATCGTGCAGATGTAGGAGTGCCTGGAGATTCCTTTTTTTCTGGACCAGGGTTATAAAAGAGGATGCTGCAACCACAGCAGCAGCGAGTCAGATTATTCTTACACAGTACGTAGCGCATGCAAAGGATTTCCATCCTGTTTCTTCAGGTAAGTTTCAAAATCAATATCAATTTGTAAGGGAAGGAGACTGGTGAAGGCTGCAATGATGTACAAGGGGACATGTGTGATGAATTGGAGCAATACGAGAAGTTTTTCTTGGATGGGAGGAGGGAGTTTAAATTTAAGGGGAAGATTGGATTTAATTTAATATTAAGCCTGCAGTAGTGCAGTGTGAACTATGTAATTTTAGTTCCCATCCTATCTTACAAAATTGTGGAAATCGAAAAAGAGGCATGCTGCTTGACTTCCCATAGGAAAGGTGGCATACTATGTAAAATCGTCAGCATCCTGGTTGTTATTATTTGCCTATCTTAGTCTGCAGCTTGTGATCTGTGCTGAACCTCCAGCTACTTAAGAGAATAGGATCAAAAATTATAAAAATGAGATCAGGCCTGCACAGGAAATGCGAAGACCATTTGTACTCACTTTCAGGCTTAGCTCCTCACATTGCTGTGCAAATGGAGTACTGCAGTTTGAGAAAGTCTGGGATGAACACATTTAAAGTGTAGTGATTAAAAGTAGGTGATATTGTAGTTTTATTTCCTACCAGGCTGGAACCCTTATCAAAACATTAATTTCATTCATGGGAGAAATTATTTTATAATGTTAGGTGGTGATTGTTCTCAAACAATTCTGCAATGTTTGAGAAACCTTGACTTACATTAAGTATCCATATGGAGGGAAAGCGACACAATTGCTAACACTGGAAATTATTAAAACATTATTGTTTATTTAATTTTGGTTATTTATTTATTTATTATTAGTTTGTTTTCCCAAGTATGTATTGGTGGTATACAAAGATAAAATAATATTTGTATACATGATACTAGTAAGAGAGAAACATTAGGACAGGGAACGGAAGGCACTCTGGTGCACATATGCAAACCCCTTACTGACCTCTTAGGAATCGGGAGGTCAAGAGTGGATAGTCTAAAGGTAAAGTTTTGGGGGTTAGGTGACGATACTACAGAGTCTGGTAGTGAGTTCCAGGCATCAACTACTCCATTACTAAAGTCGTATTTCCTGCAGTCGAGTTTAGAGCAGTTTACTTTACGTTTGTATCTGTTGTGTGCTCATGTGTTGTTGTGATTGAAGCTGAAGTAGTTGTTGACAGGAAGGACGTTGTAGCAGATTATTTTATGGGCTATGCTTAGGTTGTGTTTAAGGCTACGTAGTTCTAAGCTTTCTAAACCTAGGATTGTAAGTCTAGATGCGTAAGGTATTCTGTTGCGAGTGGAGGAATGGAGGCTCTTCTCGCAATGTATCTCTGGACGTTTTCTAATGTATTTATGTCCGAAATGCAGTGTGGGTTCCAGAAAGATGAGCTGTATTCAAGGATTGGTCTGGTGAAAGTTTCGTATGCTCTGGTTAGTGTGAGATTACCAGAGCAGAAGCTACATAGGATTAGGTTAACATCTCTCGAAGCCTTTTAGGCGATGTTGTTGCAGTGGGTTTTGGCACTTAGGTTTAGTGTATTCTAAGATTTCTTTTGACTAAGTTATGGAGAAACAGGCAATGGAGCGACAGGCATAAGGAAAGCAGGAGGCTGCTTTCTGTCCCTTCTCCCTGCTCCTCCTCCTTCCTTCATGCCAGCCCCATTTGTCCGTTGCAGCGCAGCTCCCAGCATCTGCTTTGATAGTGGGGTGAGTTAGGGGGAATAATTTGCCTGGCCAAACTAACCCCGCAGTCTCCCCTGCATTGGGCTCAGCTTTGATCGTGCTGCCAAATTCATTTTTCGCCCCTCTCACTTTTGCCCACAGACTGACCAACCCCACAGTACTTCACCTTCCTGCATAAGCTCTTGGGAGCATCAACTCCTTGTCTCTATAGTAAACCCCTTCCTCGTTCCTTGGAAACCTCACCTCCTAAAGGAGACGCATCCAGAAGGCTGGAAGAGCAGCGAAACCAATGTGCAAAGGAAGCACCCTTTTGTCCAAGGCTGGAAATTTAACAATTTATCTGCCCAGGGTCAGTTCCATGTCAAGGAATTTTTTTACTGCTGTAGAATGTACTAAAAAAGCATCATCTCTGGTAAGTAAATATTAAAGAGTTCCAGAAATGTTATATGTTTAATAACAATACTATATTAACGTTCAAAAATGCACTGGTTAAGATACTAAAAAATGTTTTGATATGCTTTCTTCATATACTATCTATTTTGTATTTCAGATACAAAGCGATTCTTCTGAATCTTGCTAGTCAACATTCTGCTCCCATGGGTAGAGACCACTCTCAGCTGAAGGACCAAAGTGTAGACATTACAATGCCACAGGCACACATGCTCCGATTCCCTTCATTTTGCTGGTCTTCTCCAACTGTTCATTGTATACCTGAATACCATCGGTCTGATGGTTCTCCCAAAAATAATTCAGGAAAAAGGAGTGCAAAGCGATTAATTTTGAAATCAACATTTTCCTCTGATGAGCTATTATAGATTTCTTCTCTGAAATGGAATCAGGACGGTCCAAGGAATTTCATTCGATTAAACACAGCAATATTTGTGCAAGGAAGAGAAAGCCCACCACATAAATATTGGATCTCAGTTCCATTAAGAATGTTTACATGTCTAGAATCCAATTCCATTTTAACATGAAGCAGATTTAGACATGCATACCTACACCCATACATACATTATATTTATGCTTGGAATACATTTATATATATCCTATTAATATGTAGATATAAGCAATTTTTTAAAATAAAAGATTTTTATATTAAAGATTTATAATACAAAGCATATGTACAGTATGCTTGGTATACAGGTAATACAAGCATACAAGGTAGCTTAGAAATTCAAATTAAAGATTTATTTCTTTGTTGGAGTATTCTGCTGAATAAGAGAAGAGAAACATTCATTTGGAGTAAGACACAGAAGAAAGTCCATAGCAATCTTATAAACAAAGATTAACAATTCAGCTGACGTGGAGCACTGTAGCTGAAGAAAATGAAAATGTGCTTTTCAATCTCTGCAGTTCAGTGTGTCATGGTTGGGAGATGCTCAATCCTCTCGTAAAATAAAAGAGAACCCTTGCCAAATCAGGTGCACTTTTATTTCTAATATTCCAATTGTAAATTTCTGTAGTATCTGTTTTTTAATTGACAAATAAACAATTGAGAAATCTAGTCTTTGAAAATATTTTGCTTTGCATTTTATTGCTCTAACATGAACTGGGAACAGAAATGACTTCCTCTCCTTAGTAACAGTAAGGGATGAAACAGTTCAATCTCTGCCTCCTTCTGAGCCTGGCATTCTGTCATAGGAAAGTCTCTTGGCTGCATCTATCTATCTATCTATCTATCTATCTATCTATCTATCCATCCATCCATCCATCTATCTATCATCTATCTATCTATCTATCTATCTATCTATCTATCTATCTATCTATCCTCTATCTATCTATCTATCTATCTATCTATCTATCTATCTATCATCTATCTATCTATCATCTATCTATCCTCTATCTATCTATCATCTATCTATCTATCTATCTATCTATCTATCTATCTATCTATCTATCATCTATCTATCTATCCTCTATCTATCTATCATCTATCTATCTATCTATCTATCTATCTATCTATCTATCTATCTATCTATCTATCTATCTATATCAAACGTGAACAAGATAATATGTATGGTAGAATAGAATAGAATTCTTTATTGGCCAAGTGTGATTGGACACACAAGGAATTCGTCTTGGTGTTCTCAGAGTACATAAAGGAAAAAGATACATTTGTCAAGAATCATGAGGTACAACACTTAAGGATTGTCATAGGGGTCAAATAAACAATGAAGAAACAACCAATATTAATAAAAAGCTTAAGGATACAAGCAATAAGTTACAGTCATACAATCCTAAGTGGGAGGAAAAGGATGATAGGAATGATGAGGAAAAACTAGTAGAAATAGACGTGCAGACTTAGTAAAATGTTTGACAGAGTTGAGGGAATTATTTGTTTAGTAGAGTGAAGGCATTTCGGGGGGGGGGACTGTTCTTGTGTTTAGTTGTCCTAGTGTGCAGTGCTCTGTAGCGAGGTTTTGAGGGTAGGAGTTGAAACAATTTGTGTCCAGGATGTGAGGGGTCCGTAAATATTTTCACCACCCTCTTTTTGACTTGTGTAGTATACAGGTCAGCAATTAAAGGCAGGTTGGCAGCAATTGTTTTTTATGTATGGTGTAATATATGTATGGTACAAACATAAACAAAAGCAAAGTAGGTATAGGTAAATTTGGACAATAGAACAGTAGGACAGGGTCAGTAGGCATGATGGTGCTATTACGCACGCCACAGATCTCTTAGGAATGGGGTGAGGTTGACTATCTATAGTTGGAAAGATCTATAGTTCAAATTGTATTTGTACATGTTGTTAGGGACACATTTGTAAATGTATCATTTATTCATTCATCCATCCATCCTGCTTCCATTTTAGCTCTTGACAATTTATTACATAATGTGATGGTTGATAATCGTTGCTCTCAAAATGTAGGAATGAACAGGATGGAGGACTCTGTGATTTGGTGGAATTTTATTGTATGGACAGATTCTTATGATCACTATTAGGTAGAACCCATCCTTTCTTTGGATCTTTGCAAAGAGTTCATTACACAAAGTACTTTTTTTTTTTTACTCCAGTAAAAAAATACTGCATTTTAATTTTTCTAAATTTTTATTTTAGAAAAGGCATATTATTTTAAGCAAACTTAATTTGTTAACCAGCAGACTTGTTGCTTCTTAAGGCAGGCCAGTGATCCCTTCCAGCTTCTTTAAATGTTTGGAACTGAAAGAAGGCGGTGGACAGCATGTTCATTTGGAGGTCTCTTAAGCTGCCGCCTCCTATGCAAGTTGAAGATGTTTCTCCATCTGCTCTCTCAGTTTGTATTTTTGAATCTACATTGGCAACACCAGGGATGGAATAAAAAAAGGACATATATAATTAAAGACTTAAATAGCAAAACAAATATTCATGTATTTATTTTCAAGATTTCTCTCTTCATACATTATTCTTGTCAGTCTTCAACTCTGACACAAAGCAAACACTCTCTGACGTAGATAAACAGTTTTATTTATTTATTTATTAGATTTGTATGCTGCCCCTCTCGGAAGACTCGGAGTGGCATACAAACGACAGCCCTTTTCATCAGTCTTGCTGGAGTGCTTGTAGTTTGTAATTCTTCCCATCAGTATCACCTGATTAAAACAGTGGTAACATTTTAAAGCAGTAGCTAAGCTCTTGTTTGATTCTAAACACCAAAATGTCTGTCGTCCTATGTCTTCATCATCACTACCGGTCCCATATTATCTATTGCATTGGATTCAAAGTGTCATTTGCAATGAGGCTGGGAAAACTCTGTTACTTCACATGTGGCTTGAGTCTTAAGAGTGTTGGGAACTGTCAGGCAAATGTATTTGTTTCAATGTACCTTCCAACCCATCCCTGAGGGGACAGCCTCTGAATTATGTGACAGGACCAACCTTTATATTCTGTGCTCTAAAACCTCCAAAGTCCCAACTCTATTACTCTATGATCTAAGATGGATAGCTCAGACTAGATTACAAATTCTGAGTCAGTCCAAACAGCTACAGGTAACTTGGCTTGCTGAGGACCATTGATAACTCTATCAATCACTCTGTTGCACAAACAGAGCCATGATTTCATTAGGAATATCTCTATCAATCTGTATAGTCTGGAGGACAGAAGGGAAATGGGGGAAATGATCGAAACATTTAAATATGTTAAAGAGATAAATAAGGTTCAGGAGGGAAGTGCTTTTAATAGGAAAGTGAACACAAGAACAAGGGGGCACAATCTGATGTTAGTTGGGGGAAAGATCAGTAGCAACATGAGAAAATATTTGACTGAAAGAGTAGTAGATCCTTGGAACAAACTTCCAGCAGATGTGGTAGATAAATCCACAGTAACTGAATTTAAACATGCCTGGGATAAACATATATCCATCCTAAGATAAAATACAGGAAATAGTACAAGGGCAGACTAGATGGACCATGAGGTCTTTTTCTGCCGTTAGTCTTCTGTTTCCATGTTTCTAATATCAAATCTAAATGACCCAGTTCACCAGCAGGTGGCAACAAAGAGTTAGTCTTTTTTCCTGTTTTACACCTACCGGGTTTCCCCAAAAATAAAACTTACCCTGAAAACCTAATTTTTGGGGGGTGGGCCTAATATAAGCCCTACCGTGAAAATAAGCCCCGGGGGATGCGCGTGGCCAGCATGAGGGCAAATTGGGGTCTGGCAGCAGCTGCAGCCCACTGCCCCTTGGCACCACACAAATACCGTTAATTCTGAGTGTGAAGACAGAGGTGGGGGGAGAAGACACATGATCTGGACATGCTGCGTGGCTGCCTGTCACATGTGGGCTCGTGGGAAGCTTGTTCTGCACCGGTAGCAAGCAGGGGAATGGGGCTGTGGGGGAAGCAGGCAATCCTGACACCCCGTGTGGGTGCCTGTCTGGTGCGGCCGCAGGGAAAAGGAGAGGTGGTTGGACAGAATGGGCAGCACATTGGGATCGCCTCTGCCTCCGACTGGTTCTGCTGCACGCTTTTTGCTCAGCGGAAGACGAAACTGTCTGCTTGCAAAGGGGACACGTTGAAATGGACCTAAATGTTTCATTTCAAACTGTCCCTTTTGGAAGCACTTCCAGTTTTGAGTCTCTCTCATTTCTTCGTTCGGGCGAAAAGTGTTTGGTCGTCTGTCAGATGCTTGGGAATGGAGCAAATCGCTCTGCCGGAAGCACACCAGCAGCACCAGCAATGGGCAGCCCCTCCCTACCCGTTATCCTTTCATATTTGCCAATACATTTTGTTCCTCCATCTCCACTTGTTTCTACTTCCTTTGTTTTTCTCCCTTGTGGCTTCGTGTGCTTCAAACTGCCTTTTCCAAAACACAAAGTCCTCACCTCTTTTGCTTCTTTCCAATCACTCTTCAAGCCCACCTCTTCATGGATTTCAAACTTCTTCATAGTGTAGCTTACTTTCCCTGTAATTAAACCTATTACTGTTTTTACCTATGGATTTCTGCTTGTAGTTGTCTCACTTTCCCCTATTTTTGCCTGGCATCAAATTCTAGAATTAAGCATGTTGAGAGAGGTAAAGAGTATATCCCACCATACTCAGCAGAGTACTGTGCGTCAAAAAAGGAAGGCCTTTACTCACCTTGCCTGAGACAGTGAGTGGGTACTTCTTCACAAATACTACGTATCGAGGAATCTTGAAATGAGCAATCTGTGATTTTAAAAAAAAAAAAGCTCAGAATATCAGGATCTGTTTTGCTTGTCTGTTATTCCATGTGGTTAAGAGATGGAAACGTCAGTGAAAGCTCAGCTGTCATGGTTGATAAAGCTTCTTACCGATATTCCTGCTGCAGCCCATGTTCTTTCACACATCTTACAGAGCCCAAATGCCACAAGCAACTCTTGCTGGCAACTTATTTATTATTTATTTATTATTTTTTGTCAAGTATGTATTGGTGGTATACAAAGATATAATAATATTTATGTATATGTAAAGAGAAAAAAAAGAAACATAAGTGTTCTGTCTGGGTTCCCCCAGACCTCAACACCAACTGGAAAAAACAGCCAGACACTCTGGTAAAAGCCAAAAGTATTTTATAGCTGGAAAAAATAAACACAGAGGAAAACCTGTTCTTCCCAACAGACAGGCTATAATACGTTACAGCAGAGTCCTGATGTCCAGACAATACAGCAAGCTTCTTGCTGGCACACCCACCCCAAGGTTTCAATAGTCAAAGGCACAAACCAGGATTCCAAGACGCCAAAGTTCACAGCCAGGTCCCAAGACTCTCAAAGATAAAACTCCACAAGCCAGGAAGGGTGGGTCTGCCTTTTAGCCTTTCCAAAGAGCACCACACCCAAACCCAGCTGTTGCCTCTTTAATGCTGAAAGTACCTAGCCATTTGATTCCTTCTCTGAGTAGCTCTTCTCTGTCGCAGATCAATTATGGCTTGTGCATTTTCCTCTAAGGAATCCAGGCTGCTTGCTGGGGAGAGCTCCCTCTGGTGGAACTCTGACTGTCCTCCCTCTTCTTCAGCCTGGGATTCCTCCTCCTCGTCTGCCTGCACCTCCTGTTCCTCAGCCTCCCCCTCTGAGCTGGAAACCGACAGAAGATCAGCCGTTCCCTGAGGGGCCTCAGACGGAACCACAACACATAAGGATGAGATGGAAGGCACTCTGGTGCACTTATGCACGCCCCTTACTGACCTCTTAGGAATCAGGAGAGGTCAACAGTGGACAGCTCTAAGGGAAAAGTTTTGGGGGTTTGGTGATGATGCTACAAAGTCTGGTAGTGAGCTCCATGCATTAACTACTTGGTTACTAAAGTCGTATTTCCTGCAGTTGAGTTTAGAGCGGTTTACTTTAAGTTTGTATCTGTTATGTGCTTGTGTTTTGCTGTGGTTGAAGCTGAAATAGTCATTGACAGACAGGACATTGATTTTATGGGCTATGCTTAGGTCATGTTTAAGGTAATGTAGTTCTAACTTTCTAAGCCTAGGATTGTAAGTCTGGTTGCGTAGGGAATTCTGTTGCGTGTGGAGGAGTGGGGGGCTCTTCTGGTAAAGTATCTCTGGACATTTTCTAGAGTGTTTATGTCCAAAACGGGGTGTGGGTTCCAGACAGATGAGCTGTATTGAAGGATTGGTCTGGCGAAAGACCAAGCCTTGAATCCTGTTTATTGAACACCCATTTCTCCTCCCAGGGAGGCGTTCATGAGAAGCCCATCATGGTCCCCCAAACTAATCTGGGACCAGTTTGGTGGGGGGAGGTGCTTACTAGGGTATTTCTAAAGTAAACCCTCAACCAAATTGTGTCGGAATAGCACTTGATGCTTAACATGAATTTCTGCTTGGACTGCCTGATCAACCACTGCTCAGTGTACGAGAGAGAATAATTGGGACTGTGCTACCTTATTCTGGAAACCAAGCAGAGGCAACACGAGGGAGCAATGCAAGGAGGAAAGTCTTTTGCACTGCCACTTCTGACTTTGTCTTCAAAAAATACAGAAAGACTCCTCGGGGAAGGAGAGACCCTGTGGAGCTGACTTTTAGCCTGCGAGGATGTTTATTTAGCCATTCCATTTCAAGATGGGTATCATGAAGTTAGAGAAGGTGCAACAAAGAACAACCAAAGTGGTCAGAGAGCATGGACACCAATCCTGTGACAATAAAAGGCAACTTTAGGAGCTATTTAATTTAGAGAGGAAATATAATTCAGGTTTATGAAATTAAGCATGGTAAGGAAACAGCCAACGGGAAGACTCTTCTCTCTCTCCCATAGAAGTTATCTAAGGAAATTCACTAGTAAAACTAGTAAGAATGAATGTTTCTTTAAGCAGCGTATCAACTATTGGAATATGTTGCCACATGATAGATTGGCTCTAATTTAGGTGGCTAGACAAATCCCTATGAAAGAATCTACCAATGAGTTGCGACATTTCCAGGCACAGGAACAATTGCCTCTATAGGGCAACGATGGGAGAGGACAGCTACTTTGATATCCTATTTGTGGTCTTCTCGGATGTATCTGTGAGACCAATGTTCGCTAGATGGACCCAGATTTGATCCAGCAGGGCTAATCTCCTTCTTTTTTTCTTTCTTTCTTTCTTTCTTTCTTTCTTTCTTTCTTTCTTTCTTTCTTTCTTTCTTTTATTAGATTTGTATGCCGCCCCTCTCCGAAGACTCGGGGCGGCTAACAACAATGAAAAGACAATGTAAACAAATCTAATATTAAAAATAATCTAAAAAAAACCAATTTAAAGAACCACTCATACATACAAGCATACCATTAATTATTAATTATTAATTAATTTATTAATTAGATTTGTATCTCCGAGGACTCATGTTTTTATACTTAGAAGATGACAATCTTTTGGCATCCCTTTTATTTCAGAGCTGCTCCAATCATCTTGCTGCTATTACTGAGGTTGATTAGCAGCTGCTTTCCATGGTATCCAGCATTTTCAAAAACTCAGAGGAGATAGTGGGGACTGGATTGGGAGTACAGAAGACCTCTTTTGCCATCGAGTTAGGGTTAGCTACTACTTAACTACTGATTCCATCTGAGATTTGATCTCTCTCTTCTTTTAGTTGCAGGGAGAAGGAATAGAGGAGGAAGACAATTGAAATCCATCCCTCTGATTGTTCTTACCTTTCCTTTGCAAAATGCCTTGATTTCATCTTCTGTGCATTCCTCTCCAGCTTTCACTCTGATGGCAGCACAGATCTCTTCTCCAAATCGCTCATCCTTTACACCAACTACCTGAATAGATGGAGGGAGACATTGAGCTTCAGAGGGCTATTGATTAAGTTTCTTTTCTTGAGACTTATCCACTGTTTCTCTGAAGGACATATTGTCAATCTGAAGCCAATTCAATTGGGGTCTTTGTCCTGCCACACTTTATAGTCTTTTAATGTGCATTCTTTACTGTGGGAAGCTGGGAGGGGGAAATTGCATGACAGTTATATGCATGTAGCCATAACAAATTCTTTCTAGAGAGTTTCGTACTCCTGCAGCTGCATAGGAGATGGGTGGATGCTACCAAAATGGCAATTGAAGATTGGTCAACATGATAGACTTGGGGGTGTGGGGACAAGCAATTGGACTTTCAACTGGGTGGAGAAACCCTGAGAACCTCAGATTTGGGTTTCTCCCAAATGTGCCAACAAGGCTCTGCTAATAAATTGGAACTTTGAGGAATATTTTGCCTCGGACTCTGATTTGATTTTGGATGCTATTTGGAACCTAGGCACATATGTGGTGCCTATTAAGGATGTAATTTTAGATGCTAAATATCGAAACAAGTTTGATGGCTTTTCTCACCTGAACTTCTTGAATTTTAGGATGCGTGTGTAGAAATTGTTCAAGCTCTACCGGATATATGTTCTCCCCTCCTCGAATGATCATGTCTTTGCAGCGACCTACAATCTTGCAATAGCCATACTCATCGATGACAGCAATGTCCCTGAAATGAAAATTATAGTTATTCCATCATAATTCTGGAGATTTTCTACTTAGATTTTTATATCACAAATATTTATTATATTGCAAAGTCTCACACAGATGGGAGGCAGTGAATAGATCTCTGTGGATTCTATTTCAGATACGTGAAGAATCATTTTAACCCTACAAGGCACTTATTTGTTTGTTTGTTTATTATCAATTTTGCCATCCGTGTCATAGGAAGTGACTCTGGATGGCATAAAACAATCAAATAAAAACAACAATAATTGTAAAAGTATAAATCAATTAACACTGAAATGTAATAAAAAGCCATAAGGCACTTAGAGAATGAATATATCAATAATATAGCCATCTTAAGATGTTATCAGTTCCCTGGGATCCCCAAGCCTAGTGACATAACCAGACCTTGAGGGATCTCTGGAACATTAGCAGGGATGGAGCGAACATAACTCAGGTCGAAGAGAAAGTCACATGATAGGGGGTTGCAACTATATCGATTGAAACACATCCAAGGCCTTACAGGCACACTGAGATTTTACCCCTTGCACTTCCTTGTATTCCTAAGCAAAGTGATCTTTCTCCTTCCATTCATGGACCCATTGCAGATTGTTGATTTCCTTCTGCCTTTAAGAACTGAAAGCCAATAGTCTGGTTGTCAGCAGTTGCTTGTTACTTGCCAACAATGAGAACAGGAAACCAGTTCTATGTTGCCTGCCAGCAAGAATTGGGTTGACAGTGAAAAAAACATAGGTGGGACTTAATCTTGGCTTTGTGGGCTACCCTTTTGGTAATAAAACACTTAAAAATGTGGTCCACCCTCTACATAATCTGGGTTGGGGCCAATATGCAAAAACATATGGACAACTCATCTTGATCAAGGCAAATCTATATATACAATTTATATTGACTTCTCCAAAGCTTTTGATTCAGTGGTCTAAGACAAACTACTTCTAAAACTCAAATCCTATGGCATCTCAGGATCCCTCCACAGCTGGATTACTGCATTCCTGTCTAACAGGCAACAAGTGGTCAAATTAGAAAGCTCCATATCCACACCCGTCCCTGTTAAAAACGGTGTCCCCCAAGATAGCTTACTGGGAACTACGTTCTTCTTTCTCTACATCAATGACCTTTGCGATCTCATCACAAGCAACTGTGTTCTTTTTGCAGACGATGTAAAACTCTTCAACACCACTGATAACACAACTACTCTACAAAAAGACCTAGACTCGGTTTCTGACTGGTCCAACACATGGCAACTCCAAATCTCAACCAGCAAATGCTCTGTCCTACACATCGGCAAAAAGAATCAGAACTTCAAATACAAACTGAATGAACAAATTATCACAGATAATCCCCACTCGGTCAAGGACCTCGGAATACTAATAACTAAAGATCTAAGTGCCAAAGCCCACTGCAACAAAATCGCCAAGAAGGCCTCAAGAGTGGTTAATCTAATCCTACAGAGCTTCTGCTCTGGAAATCTCATATTACTTACCAGAGCTTACAAAACTTTTGCCAGACCCATCATAGAATACAGCTCATCTGTTTGGAACCCATACCTCATTTCTGACATTAACACCCTCGAAAATGTCTAAAGATACTTCACCAGAAGAGCCCTTCACTCTTCTACCTGTAACACTAGACTTACAATCCTGCATCTTGAAAGCTTAGAACTACGACGACTTAAACATGATCTACGTATTGCCCACAAGATCATATGCTGCAATGTCCTGCCTGTCAAAGACTACTTCAGCTTCAACCACAACAACACAAGAGCACACAACAGATTCAAGCTTAATATTAACTGCTCCAAACTTGACTGTAAAAAATACGACTTTAGTAATTGGGTTGTCGAAGCATGGAACTCATTACCGGACTCTGTAGTATCATCCCCTAACCCCCAACATGTTACCCTTAGACTATCCACGGTTGGCCTCTCCAGATTCCTAAGAGGTCAGTAAGGGGCGTACATAAGTGCACTAGAGTGCAGGTGAAGCTAGGAAAAATCACATCAGATATATGTACAATTAGCACAGGTGCCCCCCAAGGCTGTGTACTCTCACCACTTCTCTTCTCTCTATACACTAATGACTGCATCTCATACGATCCATCTGTTAAACTACTGAAGTTTGCAGATGATACAACAGTGATCGGACTCATTCGAGACAATGATGAATCTGCATACAGACGGGAAGTTGAACAACTATCCTTGTGATGTGACCAGAACAATCTAGAACTGAACACACTCAAAACCGTAGAAATGGTGGTAGACTTTAAGAGAAACCCTTCCACCCTTCCCCCTCTCACAGTACTAGACAACACAGTATCAACAGTAGAGACCTTCAAATTTCTAGGTTCTATCATATCTCAAGACCTAAAATGGTCACCTAACATCAAAAACATCATCAAAAAAGCACAACAAAGAATGTTCTTTCTGCGCCAGCTCAGGAAGCTCAAACTGCCCAAGGAGCTGCTGATTCAGTTCTATAGAGGAATCATTGAGTCTGTCATCTGCACCTCTATAACTGTCTGGTTTGGTGCTGCAACCCAACAGGACCGACACAGACTTCAGAGGATAATCAGAATTGCAGAAAAAACAATTGCTGCCAATCTGCCTTCCATTGAGGACCTGTATACTGCACGAGTCAAAAAGAGGGTGGGTAAAATATTTACTGACCCCTCACATCCTGGACACAAATTGTTTCAACTCCTACCCTCAAAACGTCGCTACAGAGCACTGCACACCAAGACAACTAGACACAAGAACAGTTTTTTCCCGAACGCCATTACTCTACTAAACAAATAATTCCCTCAACACTGTCAGACTTTCTACTAAATCTGCACTTCTATTCTACTAGTTTTTCTCATCATTCCTATCACCCATTTCCTCCCATGTTGACTGTATGACTATAACTTGTTGCGTATATCCTAAGATTTTTATTAATATTGCTTCTTCATTGCTTATTTGACCCCTATGACAATCATTAAGTGTTGTACCACATGATTCTTGACAAATGTATATTTTATTTTATGTACGTTGAGAGCATATGCACCAAGACAAATTCCTTGTGTGTCCAATCACACTTGGCCAATAAAATTCTATTCTATTCTATTCTACTATATCCTCTATAACCTTCATTGTGTATTATCGTGTATTGGACTAGATAGTTAGATAGATAGATAGATAGATAGATAGATAGATAGATAGATAGATAGATAGATAGATAGATAGATAGATAGATAGATTTAAATGCAGCATTTTGGATGGAAAGGAATGGAAGCCCAGAACATAAGATGTGAGACAGTTGTAATGTAGATTGTAAATCAATTTATCTTTCCAGAAAGGTATATCAGCTTGAACACCAGCCAAAGTGGACAAAGAGATACCCAACTATAGCAGCCCCTGGGCATCAGAAGCAATGCAGAATTTAGGAACAATGCCAACCTTGTGTCTGAAAAAAAAATTAGCATGTAGTCCCATTGCTGAATGAGCTCACTGTTTATGTAGATTTTTGAAAATTTTTGTTTCTAAAAAAACATGAGTGCTCCCCTTTAGTTTTGTTTTTGCAATATTTTTATTAGTTTTCATATATTTACAACTTAACATTCCTAAGCAGATTTGCATCTATCTATCTATCTATCTATCTATCTATCTATCTATCTATCTATCTATCTATCTATCTATCTATCTATCTATCTCAGTGATTTTCAACCTTTTTTGAGCCACGGCACATTTTTTACATTTACGAAACCCTGGGGCACATTGAGCGGGGCGGGGGCGGGGGGGGGGGCTAAAAAAAGTTTGGACAAAAAAATTCTCTCTCTCTCTCCCTTCCTTCCTCTTTCTTTCTCTCTCTCCATCCCTCTTTCTTTCTCTTCCTTCCTTCCTCTCTTTTTTGCTCTCTTTCTCTCCCTCCTTACCTCCCTCTATGTCTTTCTCTCTTTCTCCTTCCCTCCCTCTCTCTCTCTCTCTTGCTTTCTTTCTCTCTCTTGCTCTCTCTCTCTTGCTCTCTCTCTCTTGCTCTCTCTCTTGCTTTCTTTCTCTTGTTCTCTTGCTCTCTCTCTCTTGCTTTCTTTCTCTTGTTCTCTTGCTCTCTCTCTCTTGCTTTCTTTCTTTCCCTTTCTTTCTCTCTCTGAGCTTCGCGGCACACCTGACCATGTCTCGCGGCACACTAGTGTGCCACAGCACACTGGTTGAAAAACACTGATCTATCTATCTATCTATCTATCTATCTATCTATCTATCTATCTATCTATCTATCTATCAATGCTTAGTGCTCCCATTTTTAGTAAATAATATAATGATTATAGTTTTGTGTGTCTATTTCCCATTCCTTCCATCTAAAAAGGCCTCCCTTAACTAAAAAACTAACAAAAAAATTAAGTATTTATTTTCTATTTGTAGTGGGGATGAGACAGGGAGTAAGTTTTGACTGGTGAATGTGGGGAATCCATGGTAAACAACTGGATGGATCTCTGTGGATGACACTATCAGAATCACTGACTTACTCCAGTGAACCAGTAGTCCCTGTGAACTTACCCAGTCTTGTACCACTGCTCATCATCCAACACTTCCTTGGTTTTGTTTGGGTCTGCCCAATATCCCAACATGACACAGTAGCCTCGAATCTGAAGTTCTCCAGAGTTGTTTACTGGGAGGATTTCCCCTGTGTCAGGATGCTCAATTTTTGCCTGTAATGCAGAGAAAAGCACAATCTTACAATAATGATATTCATTCATTCATTCATTCGTTCATTCATTCATTCATTCAATTTTTATGCCGCCCTTCTCCTTAGACTCAGGGCGGCTTACAACATGTATATGATAGGAGAAGGGAAAATAACTGAGATGATTAGGAAGACAAAGCGCACAAGGCGGGTGGCCAACCTTGGCAATTTTAAGACCTCTGAATTTCAACTCCCAGAATTTCCCAACCAGCCATGTCTCTCTGGGGTACAGCATAGCCTTGGGAGCAATCCAAATGGAAACTATGAAGGAGTGATACCAAAACTTGTGGCAAAGAGTTCAATCACCTCTGTGTGGGGGAAAATATATCCTACGGTCTCTGTTTTCTGTGCAAGGTTGTCTTGAGGGAAGCCCATGAAAGTGACTGGGCTATTTTCCGTTGTTCCATACACAGTCTGCAAACCATAAAAGAAGGAAACACTGATGAGATTGAGGAACAAAGGCAACCAGGAGGAAATTCCCCCCAAATCAGAAACAAACTAAAGCAGATGTACTATAAAAACTTACTGGAGCTGTTACGCTTCATTCTCGCCTCAATGCATGTCATATGATATATGAAGCATATACATCAGATACAATATGAAAGGAGAAATTGTTTTGAAACTTAAAAGCATTTTAATACTGAGGGGATTAGCTACTGAAAAATGCCACCACAGAAGTTTATCCTTAATCATCTAAGAACCTGACATATGGTCCTGATACGTAGACGTGTTTTTGACTAATCAGTCAAATTAGACAATGTTTTTTGTAGAGAACATGCTTTGCAATACCAGTGCTGTAGGTACAATCTGCATAGGGTATGCAATTTAGCCACTTAGAATAGGAAATAACTTCATTACTTTTGTTCACAGTCCATAGGTACATTTGGGGATCCCAGAAAACCTCTAAACCTTTGTTATGGTTCAGCCTGAGGCAGATCAAAGACCAGCTGCGTCTCTGCTGGCTCCATGCCCGGAGGAGGCTGACAGCGAAGAGGAGGGGGCTGGGCAGTCAGATGGGGGAGAGTCCAGTCAGGAATGTGACGAGGAAGAACAGCATGGGAGCCCCGGGGAGGGGCTCTCCCCAGCCAGTAGCTTGGAGTCTTTGGAGTCATTAGGTAACGAAGCACAAGCTGTCATTAACATGCGACAGAGACATTTAGATCAAAGGAAGGATCAATTGAAGAAATATTATCAGCATTGAATAAGGAACACCAGGGCTTGGGTGTGGTCCCCATTAGCAGGAAAGGGTTTATAAGGCAGGCAAGCTCTTGAAGCCATGTGGAGTGTTATCAGTTTGGAGTTGCTGTAACCTGCATTGTTTTCTCGGCGTTTCTGTTCCTGGCTCGTGGCCCAGCAGTCTTGAAGAACCGTGGGAGGTGTATGTCTGTTATCTACAGCCTCGTCTTGGCAGCAAGAATCCTATATTGATGCATGGACAATTGCCTTCGTGTATATATTTGGAGTTCCAGTGTTTTCCTGCTTTGTAAGGACATTTTCTGTTAGCTTCGTTTCTCTTGAACATTATAAAACTGTATTTGAATTTTACCGGCTTATCTTTTTGGGTTGGTCATAGCTTCCGGAGTGACCCAGACAGAACAACCTTGGGATTTGTTTAAGTAATATAGCTGCTTTATTAAAAATATAAGGCAGCAAATGAGCAGGATTTGCGTGCTTTTTTATCTGTTCTTATGCTCAATGGCAAGCATTCTCTGTAGGGGCTCTGCTCCCATGGAATAACCCCCTCCTCAGGAAGCAAGAATGGTCCTCGCTTTTATAGCCTTCTGGAAAATGGTCAAAATCTAAGGTTCCACCTATCTTAGTTAGTTAAGATATCTAAGTTTGCATTATTTATCATCTCAGTGAACTGAGTCTTATCTGAAGTTTCTTAAGGATGGAAACAAATCAAAATACGATTGAAACAAAAGTAAATAAAACATTGGCTTAATTTGTGCTTTTCATGGTGCCACCCTTGTTTGGATCGATGCAGGATGTAATTTTTTGCAAGGACTAAAAAGGAGTTTGAGGGTGCCACAGGATTAAGGATTTGGAGAATATAAAGAGGGTTACAGCTGCCGCTCTTTGCTTTGGAACTCATGAGACACGCTAGATTGTCTACGATGGGAAATGAAATTACAGACTAGAGAGAAATTTAGGTGTGTTTGGCCTGAGGTAAATAGGAATGGATGGGGAAGTGCTGCCAAGGGAATCATAAGCTCTCTGTGGAACTCAGTGCAAGAATTTGTCTGTTTTGGATGGGTTGGCAGAATTGGCATAATATAGCAACAGAAAACCATGGGTGCAATGGAAGGCAGAGGACTATTAAGAGCCAGAATGGGATAACTTGCCAAGGCCAACTTGCAATAGCCAGCCCACCACAATCAACTCATCTTGGAACATCTTGCCATGGCAAACTCGCCACAGGACAACTTGCTACAAGACAATTTAATAATTATTTTAATTTTTCTCATTCACATTTCATTTGTCCCTCCTTTGGACTCTTTTCTTTAATGATTCTATTCCACCATTACAACAATATTAGTGTAACTCCTGTCCAGCAATGAGTTGTCCTAGACCAGTGATGGTGAACCGTTTTTTGGCTTGGGTGCCAAAAGGGTGTGCACGTGCCCACACCCATAATACAATGCCCTCCCCCACGCATGTGCACATCTGCCACATTGCCCCCATGATGCACACAACCCCCCTGCACTCCCCCCCACGCATGCACATAGGCCTTGCTGAAGCCTCCAGACCTCCAGTAGACCTGTTGGGCTATTTTTCACCATCCCCAGGGTTCAGGAAAGTCTCTTGAAGCCTGGACAAAGCCTAAAACAGCTTAATGGACCAACCAGAAGTAATAACAATAACAGAGTTGGAAGGGACCTTGGAGGTCTTCTAGTCCAACCCCCTGCTTAGGCAGGAAATCCTATACCACTTCAGAGAAATGATTATCAGAAACAAAACTTGGATCTGAGCTGTTGGACCGTTTTTTGCCATCAACGGGCTTTCCTGAAGCCTGGGGAGAGTGAAAATGGCTGAAAAGAAGGCCAGAAATTTGCTGGCCAGTGCGTGCATGTGCATTGAGGCTGACATAGGGCAATGTCTTGCATGCCCTCAGATATGGCTCTGTGTTCCACCTGTGGCACACATGCCATAGGTTCACCATCACTGTCCTACACCCATCAGGAGCAAAGTGTTTTAGCCCAAGCTTCTGCCATAGACAAAATGGCATTCAGAAGTTTTAAGGATGGATAGGTAGTCCTCAACTAACAACCACGATTGGGACCAGGATTTCCACTGTTAAGCAAAGTGCTTGTTAAATGAGTCATGCCCAGTATTTACTACCTTTTTTTTGGTCACAGTTGTTACGTGAATCGCTGCACTTAAGTGAGTCATGCAGTCATTAAACAAATCCATTTTGCCATTCATTTTGCTTGCTGGAAGATGGCTAGAAAAGTTGTAAATGTTGGTCCTATAACTCTGGAATGCTGCAACCATCACAAATACATAGCAGTTGTCAAGTGCCCAAATTTTGATCACGTGTTGTGTGTTTGTGTGTGTGCAAATTCTAGGATTGTTGTAAGTATAAGAACTGGTCATAAATCACTGTCTTCAGTGACATTGTAACTTTGAGCTCTCACTAAATGAATGTGTTGAGTATCAAGGATTACCTGTAGGTCCACTTTTCTATAGAGACAGAGAGCGCCACTGTTCAATAATGGAGTGAAGACCTGGATCAAGATGTGAATTAAAGTGATAAAAGAAAGTGGTAATTTCACTGAAGTTTGTTCAAAATGGAACCGAGATAAATTATTGGAGGGAAATATTTCTATCATAGCACTAGCAAAGTCATCAGCAGTAACGTGGCACAGTTTCTGTTTATATTACAAAGACTTGTGCTACTTCTATTGGATACAAAGGAGAAGGCAAGTTTTATTACGGTACTAGCCTGCCTGCCACTTTGATACAAATGATATTTATATTTAAAGCCATGCTTAAGTTCAATTAAAAAAAAACTAGGGAAAACGAAGCAACATTGGCTTAAGAGAAAAGAGTAGATACTGGCCAGAAAGCAAGAATAATGTTTGAACTTCAATGTCTATGTAAAAAACAGAGGGGAATAAAATAATAAACCAAAGGAAGTATTTAAAAGAGATGGAGCCAGCTACCAAAACTGGTCTCATTTTGAGCTTTGGGAAGGATTTAATTATCCCCTCTAATAACATTGGGTATTTGTCTAGACTTGAAACACCAATGTTCTTTCCAGTCGTCTCCTGGCAATCTCCTCTCACTTTCCCCAACAATCTTGCCCTCATTTGTTTAAAATCAACTGGCTTACAGTCTGTTCTTTGGGACGATGTGCCAGGTCCCTAAGGACCAGTCTCCTTTTGCTCCAAATTTGGAAGGACCAAGTTAATGTTGAGGGTAAATGCCTTTTAGGCACAACTGTGCTCAGTTTCTGCAAGGTAAAAGTAGCAGGGCCCAAACCTGCAGGGGTGAAGATATTCCATCTTCAAGAAAAACCCTTCGCTCTACTGCATCACTGGGAAAAAACATACTAGACACTGCATTATAA
Source organism: Erythrolamprus reginae (assembly GCF_031021105.1). Lineage (NCBI taxonomy): Eukaryota > Metazoa > Chordata > Lepidosauria > Squamata > Dipsadidae > Erythrolamprus > Erythrolamprus reginae. The sequence continues at coordinate 153,676,162 of NC_091951.1, read as the reverse complement.
GGAAAAATCCATTACACAAGTTCAGGGGAATTTTCCATTTTTATTGTTGTTTCTTTATATGATCTGTAACTGAACCCAAGCTCAGAGTCAGCATTTGAGCATCGTTGGATCCTGAAGACTAGACATATGTAATTATCAATACTTTTCAGATATGTCTATTCATTCAATGATATGGGATACTTACAACACTTCATTTAGTGACTGTTCAAAGTTACAATGGCACTGAAAAAGTGACTTACAACCATTTTTCACAGGTATGACTGTTGAAGCATTCCCAAGGTCACATAATACAAATTCATATTCTTGGCAACTAGTTTGTATTTATGACTGTTGCAGTATCCTGGGGTCCTGTGATGCCCTTTTGTGACCTTCTGACAAGCAAAGTCAGTGGGGAATCCAGATTCACTCAACAACTGTGTTACTAACTTAAAAACTGCGGTGATTCACTTAACAAACAAGTCATAAAATGGAGCACACTCATTCAACAAATGTTTTGTTTAGCAACATAAATTGTGGGCTCAATTGTAGTTATCACTCAAGGAGTAAATCTGAAATCAAAGTAACACTATAACAGAGTTGGGCTACTACCCGGATGGGGCAGGGGTGGGGAGGGGGGACGCAGTGGGGTAGTGAAAATGGAGCTCTACCCCAGAGCATCCAATTTGCACTGAAAGATGTTGAAAGAAAATGCAGGGCGTCCTGCATAAGCCACGCCCACAGTGTGGTTTTAAAAATTTTGGTAGCCCTTCACTGCATTATAGTATTTTTGTTTATCTGAAGTTTGCATATTAACATGCTCTAGAAAGAAAGAAAAAAAGCAAAGAATTACATCATGTGTCTAATTGTAAAATCTAATTGTAAAATCTGAGCTGCAGAAAGAATCTAAGAAGTAGAGCAAACGCTGCAATATGGTGTTCCATCATCAAATGAATCCTGCACAATCTCTTCTTAGTCTCCTGTGAAAACCATCTTGAAAGTAATTATCTCCATGTCTTGTGGCAGATAAATGTTACGAGTTAGTTCAGGTTTATAGGAATACAGTGGTACCTCAGTACTCGAACGCTTTGGTTCTCGTACATTTCGGATATCGAACAAAATTTTCGGCAAAAATTTGCTTCGGTATCTGAACAAAAATTCGGATACCGAACAGCCACAGAAAATTTTGTTTATTATCCGAAATGAGGGGACGGGGTGAGAAGGAATGGGAGTCGGAATCCGACACGCCCATCCTGGCCGCCCACTAAACAGCCTCCCAGTCGTGCTCCAAGCTGTAGGGAGTGGGGGGGCGGCTGCAATACCGGCAGTTTCGGGGGAGCTCCTTTCCTCAGTGGTTCGTCTTCCCTTTAAGCAGTTACACCAACTTTCTCTTTCCCGAGAGTAGCGACGGCAGCAGAGGCTTTCCTTAGAGCAGTAGCAGCGCCGGGAACATCAGCGGCTTCCCTTTCTCATCTCACGTTCCCGGTGCTGCTGCTGCTCTAAGGAAAGCCTCTGCTGCCGTCGCTACTCTCGGGAAAGAGAAAGTTGGTGTAACTGCTTAAAGGGAAGAAGACGAACCACTGAGGAAAGGAGCCCGCTCCCCGAAACTGCCCGCACCCTTACTACAGCTTGGAGTGCTTAGACCTCATATCTTTATCCCATAGGAAATAAAGGAAATAGGGGCTGGAAACCAATTAAACCCATTTCCATTATTTCCTATGGGATAAATTAATTCGGTACTTGACCAAATCGGTTCTCGATCATACTTCTGGAACGAATTGTGGTCGAGAACCGAGGTACCACTGTAAATATTTTTTGTATCCTCCGAAAATGCTCCTTTTCAACAGGTGACTTATATTTGTAGTACCACTAGAGAGGAAATGGATTTCCTCCTTCCACCTGCTTACTTCTGTTCCATGCAGGTGTTTGATAGATTCTAGATAGAGAGCTTTCCTCTCCATTGTAATATTTTGCCCTTCCTCAGAGGTAAAGGCAATGCAACTTCACCTAGAAGCATCATATTTTGTTGACTGGGTTCAGTGGTGTTCTAGAGCTGGCTCATATTGATTGTTGAATTTACAAGAACTTTGCAAACTCTTTAAAAACAGAGCTGAGCCTGATACTTGGTGTGCTGATCAGCTGTTCTGTGGCATAGCAGGAGGAGCAATGGAGTCTGCAGAACCAGTTCTTAACACCGGCTAGGTTCATACGACACTTTAGACTAGACTAAAGTGGTTTGTCGTAAAGGATTTATTGAAAACCCAGTTATTATCCAGGTATATGACCCAAGCCATCCTACGTACAGCATGTGAACACAGCAAGTGGGTTTTCTTAGCTTGGATTTAAGACTCGGGATGTTGCATGAGCCAAGCTCCCACAAATTGGGATCTTCTTCCCCATCCAGCCAGGTCCAGACCACTGAAAACCAACCTCCTGCTATTTTTCTGTCTTGGTGGCTTGGAGTATAAACTTATTTCCAGAATGAGTAGCATTCCTGTGGTACATCAATCTTTCTCCGTACTGCTTGAGTTTTAGAAATGTTGTCTGGCAGCTGACACAGAGAGGCATGTGACATTGACTAGCTATTTTATCAAGGGTTTCCAAATGTTTTTCCTAATAATGAACCAACCTGTATATAACTGGGAGGAAGATAGGCAGTTTATGGGGAAGGGAGGACAGGAAAACCTCTTTGCCAAATGGGCAATAAAGCTCACAAAGGCAGAAAAATCAACTTAGTGGAAGAAGTTTTGGAAGTAGAGCAACTTTACCCTCAATTACCTTACCATAAGTTAGGGTAAAGTTGCTCTACTTCCAGGATTTCTTCATCCCCATTGATTTTCTGCCTTTGTGAGTCTACAACTCGCAGAATGAGGAGCCCTTGAAGTTCTTGGCTTGTACCAAGAGAAGATCCCCACCCTTGTTGCATTGTTCTGCTGCCCGAAAGGGTCCTTACTCCCCCAAAATCTCTTTTGAATTATGGCCATCCCCAAATTGTCCATTCTTTTCTTTTTTTATTGTTTAACATTCTGGAAGTAGCTTCCTAGTTTTTCAAGTCAGAGTCTTACAATCCATACTTGCAGAAGACAGAATAAAACTTGAAACCTTTTGTGTGTCATACACTTCTTTGGGGAACTTGGTGCTCTCAGAGCTTGGGGGTTTCTTTGCAGATGTTTGATTATCCAACTAGATAATATCAGATGTCACCTAGTTTGGTAATAAAACGTCTGCAAGGAAACCCCCAAGCTCAGAGAGAACTAAGACCCCATAGTTCGCAGGTGTCAAACTCACTGCACCTTGTTGTCGACGTGTGAAGTTTTACAACATTTTCCTCCTTCAGGGAACTGGGGTGGGCACAGCCTGCATGTGACAGATCTGGCCCGTGGGCCACCAGTTTGACACCCCTAGCATAGTGCAAACCTGAGTTACAAATATTCTCGTCTATCTATGATAACTTCTTCCCCTCCTTATGTGGGGTCCACATCTCAAAGGCACCAAGGTGAGGATATTTGAACTAGAATGTGAATAATTTCAGTTTCTAGTGTTCCATAATAGTGAAACAATGAAAAAAATGTCATTAAAGCTGGATAATATAGCCATACAGATAATATTAATCGTCTGTTGGGCAAAAATATGCACTGTTCCTGCTAACACTGATGAAAGTTATTTTAAAAAAGATGAAGTAATAAGGACAACCAACAGCTAAACTAGTAACTCCAAAACATTCTTGAGCTTCAGTGCCACTATACTCTATTTTTGTATTTTTGATGTGGCCATCTGTTTATTCCATGAGGAATACCGTAGAGAGGCAAATGGAAATTCAATCTTCATAAATTATTAGTAATTTGATTTATATTTTGTAGAGTAATAGATGTTTACAAAATGCCCATTGATTAAATAAGAGAAGTTTGTGTATAATCCTACGTATCCTGAGATGTCCTCCTGCTTTGGGCCCTTTGGAGGTCTAAATTAAAGGACTGAACAGGGATCCAGGAAAGTGTGGGATTTGTTGATGTGGAGAAGAGGGTTCACGGACAATGAAGTCATTGTCTCTTACTGACCCCATGCTACCTGAAAAGTTCTGGCAGGAATTATAAAAACTATGATGTGAGAATCACTGACTCTTCTCTTTCCAGTTCTTACTCATCACCAGTAAATAACTGCATAATGGGTGGTGTGCAAACTTAAATCTGCCAACATGCCACTGAGGAGTTCAGACACAAACATAAAAGAGTTCAAAGGCTCTCCCTCAAGTCCAAACCAACTCTGAAGCCCAACCCTCTGCTAAGCATGCTCCTGAGATAAAAGGAGAACTCAGAAAAATAATGTCTTTTTGAGTGCCACATATATATATACAGTGATACCTCGTCTTACAAACGCCTCGTCATACAAACTTTTCAAGATACAAACCTGGGGTTTAAGATTTTTTTGCCTCTTCTTACAAACTATTTTCACCTTACAAACCCACCGCTGCTGCTTGGATGCCCCGCCTCCGGACTTCTGTTGCCAGCGAAGCACCCGTTTTTGCGGTGCTGGGATTCCCCTGAGGCTACCCTCCATGGGAAACCCCACCTCTGGACTTCCGGGTTTTTGTGATGCTGCAGGGGAATCCCAGCAGATGAATCCCAGCAGCGCAAAACGGGTGCTTTGCTGACAACGGAAGTCTGGAGGTGGGGTTTCCCATAGAGGGTAGCCTCAGGGGAATCCCAGCAGCACAGAAATGGACACTTTGGCTGGCAAAAGGGGTGAATTTTGGGCTTGTACGCATTAATCGCTTTTCCACTGATTCCTATGGGAAACACTGTTTCATCTTACAAACTTTTCACCTTAAGAACCTCGTCCCGGAACCAATTAAGTTTGTAAGATGAGGTATCACTGTATATTGACAGCTAGCTGAATTCTCGTGGTTATCTTGTTTTGGCTCATAGTCCTTAATAGATACATTCTGAGTGGAAGGTAAAAATTAATTATTTGAGCTCTGGAGAGTCACAACAGAATCTTTGCTTGTAGTTTTTACCTTGGAGGAAGAAAAAAAATATCAAACCACCATTAGTGAATGAAAACTGCTTAGCTTTCCAATGTTCACTGGGTTGACTGCCCCCCTTCTGAAGGACATGGACAGGAAGACCACATGGAAGACTGAACGTTTGGGCTTCAGGTCTAGCAGTTTCACCCGTGGCAGAGTCAATCAATTTGGCTTTATAAGGAATGATATTTGGGCTTGCCTTTATGTATTAATCTATAAAGAAAATAGGCCATTTGATCTACTCTTACACCATCCACTCAATCAAAAGGCATTTGCATGGGAATAAAGATTCTCCTCATTCTGAAGATGTAAAGAATTGCCAGACTGAAGAGGAGAAGGAGTTTGTTCTTGTCACATCAACCTTCACAAGGTATCGGGGCGTAGCTTGCATCTTTCACCTGAGCAATCAGGTAGCACAAAGACCCAGATACTGAAATTCAGCACAATAAACAATATGAGATGCTTGAAAGAAAACCAACCAGCTGGATGCTGAGTTAGACCTTATGAGGATTAGCTATGAAGTACAAAGCGTGGAAACTATGATATCAGAGAGCTGGAGCTCAAAGAACCATCAATAATGAGTTTAAAAGCACAGCAAGTCCAGAAACTCAGTTCAAGCGAAGGATATTCCAGACTGGGAGACAGTAAGGAAGTACACCACAGATTGCAAACCAAAAGCTGGCAGAAAAACAATAAACAGACCATAAGAATTAATGGTTTCAAAAAGGGAAGAAGAAGAAAAAAACAGATGCCACAGGGATGAGGTTTAGAGCAAGCAAGAGGCTAAGTAGCTTGGGATAGTTTAGCTACACATGGAGGTAATTGATAGAGATGGCATCCAAGCTGTGGGTCTTTCGCCTCCCCAGCTCTCTGCCTCTGGGAGTGAGACTTGACTTCTGAGAGTTTTAGAAATGTTATATAGCTTCTTTCTACCACCAGCCCAGGCAGCCCAGAATTATGCCCCTAGATTCACAAACACATCCCAAATGAAATACCTTCCTATTCAAAGTATCCTTTGAATTGTACCTGTGCAAAACAACCTTGGCTATCACTCTGACTAATAGTACACAAGGTGGCCTCAGTGACATCACTCAACAATGGAAAAAACCCAGACATTCTTGCACATAATCTCTCCTCTGTGTCCCAAGCCAATCCTTGGATTCTCTCCCTTTCTTGAGCCTGTTTCACCTTCGTAAACAACTCAATCAGCTGGGCTTTTGTAGCCTGCTTTGGTAGGGAAGCCTCAACAAGCGCACAGTTGTATGTGAACAGTGGCCAGCAGTTTGCTGCAGTCAATCTTTGGCTGGAGACCCGCCCAAAATGTTCCATCTACAGTCTCCAGCCTCTGCTGTTTCCTTAGTCTCTCTTTTTCTTTCCCTGCCAACACCTACAAATCCCAAAAGGGATAAAAACCAGGGGACTTTAATTTCTTCATTTTGTCTATACCAACGTTACTCATCTCTAATAGGCTTCACATCCATTCCTCTCTACTATATTTCTGTTTTTAATGCCTGCTCACTAGACTGAAAACAGCCTCATATATTAACTGTGCGCCTTTTAATATGGGGCAAAATATGGGGGAAACATTAGCCAAAGCATACTATGCCCCATTCTTTGCTTTTAGATAATCTGTATATAAAATAAATGGATATACGGAAATCGTACTTCTATGGGAATAAGGAAATATAAGTCGCCTTGGGCAAGATGGGCAACATACAAGATTGATTCATGAATAAGGAAAACATACTTCTCTCTCCTCTTGGTGCAGAGAGCAAACTAAGGTCAATCAATAGGGGAGAATTACTAATGCTAATCAGTAGGCAGATTACAGAGTGTTACTCTGTAGTTGGAAGGGACCTTGGGGGTTTTCCTACTCAAGCCCCTGAGCAGGCAGGAGAGCCTATATTATTCTGGACACATATGAAAAAAATGACAAGAAACTCTAAAATCATAAAGCAAAAGAAGAAGTAAAATAGATTAAAAGGGAAAGGAAGGGAAAATAATGGAATTAAGCCTCCTTACAAATTACCATCAAAATTCAGGAGTTCTCCTGAAAGACAACTGTAGTTGTATTATCAATCTATGTTCCTTTTACAGGTTAGAATAAAGTTACATTCCCATCTGCTGATTTCCAAAACCTTGTTACACAGGAACACTAAGCACATTTCACAGTACTTTACAAAAACATTGTTATACTAATTCTTGTATCCACACTATAAGGAGTAGACTAATTTTATTACAGAGAATTCAAGGTGGGAACATAGTTTGTTGAAAATGCTCTACAAATTCAACTGCTATCAGATAATACAAATGATTGACTTTGCAAGTAGAATAAGGTGACCAGACATCTCACTTTTGGCGGGACAGTCTCTATTTTTAATAATTTGTCTGGAGTCCTGCAGGGTTTTTAAAAAGTCTCGTTTTCCTTTCTCTGGACTGCCCAGAGTGAATAAAGCATTTCCTTTCTATGGGTGCTGGGAGAAGCTTCCTCCTCCCGGAGCCCAGAGAAAGAAAACACTTTATTCTCTCTGGGCCAGTGATTTTCAACCTTTTTTGAGCCGCGGCACACTTTTTACATTTACAAAATCCTGGGGCACACCACCAACCAAAATGACACAAATCTAATAAATAAATAAATACATACATACATACATACATACATACATACATACATACATACATACATACATAAATAACCCCCTCATATATATAATCCCATGTAACATCCCCTTATAAATACAGTCAATCATCAATCATCCCTCCTGAAATTTATACCGCTGTCTCATTTATGGGTACTTCTCCTGTCTTTCCCCCTTTTCTCTCTCATATTTCTCATTTCTCTCTCTTCCTCCCTTTTTCCCTCATTCCTTCTCCCTTTCACTTCTCCTCTTTTTCCATCCCTGTCTCTCTCCCCCCCTTATGTGTGTGTATATACACACTCCAACCATTTCCAAAACCAGGTGAGGGCTGGGGTTTAATTCTCTTTTATTCTTTTCAAAAACAGGTGAGGGCTGGGGTTTTTTTCTTATTATTTGGGTGCTTTTTACCATATGCTTCAAGAATCACCCCTCTCTCTCTCTTTTGTTTCTCTCTCCTCTCATTCTCTGCCTCAATCATTTTCTCATTTCTCCTCCCCTTTTTGTTCTCATTTCTCTCTCTCTCTCCTTTCCTCTTCCTGTCTCTCTTGCTATCTTTTTTTCTCTCTCTCTCTTGCTTTCTTTCAGTATCTCTTGCTATCTCTTTTTCTCTCTTGCTTTTCTTCTCTCGTGCTTTTTCTTGTTCTTTCTCTCTCTCTGTTGCTCTCTCTCATTCTCTTATTTTCTCTCTCTCTCTTTTCTTTCTCTCTCTCTTAGTCTCTCTCTCTCTTGTTCTCTCTTATTTTCTTTCTCTCTCTTTCATGCTTTCTCTCTCTTGTTCTTTATCACTCTCTCTCTCTCTCTCTCTCTGTTGCTCTCTCTCGTTCTCTCTCTTCCTTTCTTCTCTGTGGAGGCCAGCGAAGGTTTCCCTTAGTTTGAATGTTCCAAGCAAGCAGCCCCTTTACTGACAGCCCGGGACAGGACTGTGAGAGGGGTGGGCGTTCCCACAGCGCTTGGAGCGGCTAGCGGCCGGATCGCCAGCGCCGCTGCAGCCACCGCTGTGGAAGAAGCCGCACCCCATAAAAGCTTGAGAGAAGGAAGGATCGGGCTGGCGGGGACAGCCACAAGTGGAAGCCTCAGCCCTGGAGCCCCCTCGCGCCCATGGCTTCTCGTCGATGTCTCTGCCTGCCCAATCCGCTGGAGTGCTAATAGCAGCGGCGGGCAGGCGCCCCCCCTGCTATTCCCACCGCCGCCACCGCTATTAGCACTCCCGCGGATCGGGCAGGCAGAGGCATCGATGAGAAGCCATGGGTGCGAGGGGGCTCCAGGGCTGAGGCTTCCACTTGCAGCCCCCCCCCGCTATTCCCGCCGCCGCCGCTATTAGCACTCCCGATGCCATTGCCACCGTGGGGAGGCAGGGGCAGCCGCGGCTCCCTTTACTCCTACTGCCGCACCTCCCTGCCCCTGCCTCCCCACGGTGCCTCCGGCCAAACGCGCCTCTGGCTTCTCCGCCCTGCCCCATTGCCCGCCCACTCTCCTCCGCCGCCGCCTCCTGCCTTGGGGCGAGGAGTCCGGGACTGTGTGGCTTTGCGCCATGAAGAGAAAACGGCAGCAGGGAAAAGTCGGCCGTTTTCTCTTCATGGCGCAAAGCCACACAGTCCCGGACTCCCGGCCAAACGCGCCCCTGGCTTCTCCCCCCTGCCCCATTGCCCGCCCGATCCGCCCACTCTCCTCCGCCGCCTCTCGCCGCGGCACACCGGTTGGGAAACGCTGCTCTGGACAGTCCAGAGCGAGTAAAGTCCAGATCGGAGGGTTGGAGAAGAGACCGAGCACACACCTCTCCAGCGTTGGGGAGAAAAGACTGCTGCTTCCAGTATAAGAAGCAGCCTGAAAGCAGAATACGCACGCTATTTTGCTCTCTTCTCTTGTCTTACTGTTTTTATGCTTTTCAAAAACGGTAAAGATAATAAATTGATAAGTGCCGGACTGGGAAGCAATATACAAAAACAAACATTTAGGTAAAAGTCTGTAGAGATTTTTCAGTCGTCCGTCGTCTGTCTCCCCCCCCCCCCCATTGGTGTCTGGCTTTACCGAAGTTATAATCTGGTCATCTTAAAGAAGAACAGACTTTTATATATTACATAATGGCAGGATAGACCAACTATGTCTCCAGATGTTCTGACCCATGCTCTCTGATGGCCATTCTTTCTGAAGGTTTAATAAAGACAATATTTACGGTAGTAACTTCAGAAAATCACACATATATTTCTATATTACACTGTTTCTAATGCTTAAATTTGATGACATCATTTAATTTTCATCAACTACTTATTTAACAAGTGTTTTCTTAAGTATCCCCTTTATTTCTATAAATTTTAAATCAAAATAATACACTTAAAATGTAATTTGTTTGGAGTGAAGCAGTAAAATATGTTATCTGCATTTACCTTTCTCTCAAAATTAGAGCAACAGTATGGATTAACTTCTAATAGTTAATACAGTGGTACCTCTGCCTAAGAATGCCTCTACGTAAGAACTTTTCTAGATAAGAACCGGGTGTTCAAGATTTTTTTTGCCTCTTCATAAGAACCATTTTCTACTTAAGAACTCAAGCCCAGAAAAAATTCCCAGGAAATTTGAGAGTGGCATGAAGGCCTGGCCAGTTTCCCACCATTCCTCCTTTAATCCCAGCCATCTCGGGCTTTTCTGGGCTGCCAGAGGAGCCTTTTGGTGGCACTTAAGGAGACTTTGGCAGTTCAGAGCAAACAAAGCATTTTCCTTTCACTGAGCGCTTGGAGAGGGAATAAACCTCTGCCAGCACCCAGAGAAAAGAAATGCTCCATTCGCTCTGGGCAACGACTGTCCTCCTCCTCTTCTTCTTCCTCCTCCTCCTCCTCCCACCCAAATCCCGAGCTTTTATTTCTTTCCTAAAGGGTTTGCACGCATTATTTGCTTTTACATTGATTCCTATGGGAAAAATTGCTTCTACTTACAAACTTTTCTACTTAAGAACCTGGTCACGGAATGAATTAAGTTCTTAAGTAGAGGTACCACTGCACTTATGAAGAAGTATTGCAGTCTAAAGATATTTCAATATTCTATTCACATTGAAAGGCATTAGAACATTCTGAAAAAAGAAATATTTTACAGTAAGAAAATAAAATTATTATTACAACAACAGCTGCCTATATTAATGATAAAAGAAATGGAAATAGATGGAAAGAGAAGATCAATATAATGCAAAATGATACAAAGAAGACAACATTACCCAACAGAAGCGGGAGGAATATTTAAAGAAACATTTATCAATGTAAATGGATAAATGAAAAGAGAAGATGAATGGATCTCTAACAATAAGGGAAGGCTGTCAGGCCATAAAAAAGATTAAAATAGGAAAAATCTGGGACCACAATTTCCTATTGTAAATATTTTGACAATGAACTATTCTAAAAAAACTTTTCTTTTACACCAAAAGATTAAAAAAAGGAAAAGGAAAAAGATAATACAGGTATATGAGAACTAAGAAAGATGGATATAGGAAAAAGGATGTTATGGTTTAATCCTAAAGAGATGATTGGGATTATTTGTTTGTGTGTATCTGCTGTAAGAAAACCTGCAAGTCATGTTTTTTTCCTGTTTCTACCAATAGCTTCTCGCTTATTCCCTTTTTCTTGATTTTTTTAAAATTTCACTTTATGATAACTCTTATTCTTGTCAAAATTCTTAATAAAACTGTCATGTAAGAAAAGAAAACTAAGTTCATCTGGAAATCTGACGAAGCAGTTGTATTGGAATGGCTTGCATACTGAAGGGGAATAGTAATAAGGATATAATAATAGGTGGAATTACTGGGACATAATAAAAACTTGCTGTTTTGCTTCTGTATGAATTGCTTTGCTAAGAATTAGAATTGCCTTTGCCATTTGCTCACTTCTCTTATCTTGTTTTTGTGTACAAATTAGCGCCTGGTGCAGTTACATCAGGTAAATACCTCTGTTGCTAAGCCCTCAATTCCTGTTCCTTTCTGCACAGCCAATGCAGGGCTACAAGGAAGGCATGGAGCAGGGGCCAAAATTGGGTACTTTGAAGGTATAAAAGGATGCCATACATTCTCCAAGGTGTGGCTATTCCTTACATGTCTCCTTTATATATGTTTGGAATGGTTTACCCAGCTTTTGCTTTGTGCAATTTAAATATTGATTCTTTCTCACAAGCTTCCGCTTAAGTTCTTCTTTTGGCTCATCATGGGCTTAAGTGTCTAGCCAGACCTTACAATACAATATGAAGAAAATGAAGTAATGTTTCTTACAAGCTTTCTGATCTTCCCCCTTCCCTACAACTTGTTCAGGAGAAATTTCCTACTCTACAGACCAAAGGTTAAAACATATAGGGGCAATAGGAAAGGGGAATCATTCATTCTGCAGGTTGAAGCTATTCTACTAGAAAAATACATTTTAGTAGCCAATATTAAGTAGCCTGTTTTCCCCAAAATAAGACATCCCCTTGATAATAAGCCCAATCGGGCTTCTGAGTGCATGGCAATAAGGCCAAGCGCTTATTCAGGGTTCAAAAAAATGTAAGACAGGGTCTTGTTTTCGAGAAAAACACGGTAATCGATAGAGAGCCAGTTTGGACTGATGGGTTAAGGCAACAGGCAGGCCAGAAAGTGGAAGATTGTGAGTTCTATTCTGGCCTTAGCCGTACAAGCCAGCTGAATGACCTTGAGTAACTTTCCCTCAACCCAACTCACCTCACAGGAATGTTGTTGTGGGGAAAATAGGAGGAGGAAGGGATGCTGTATATTTGCTGCCTTGAGTTATTTGTAAAAATTATAAAGGCAGGATAGAAAAAAATATTAATGAAGTTACTCTAATCAGAAAAAACAACAACCCCCCAAACCCCAAAAGCAGACATATAGTGCATAAAGGATACATGATCTTTATGTGCATTGCATTCATGGGGAATTGCACTCATAGAAGCCAATAAACTTGTAAGATGAAACATATTGTGACATTTCCCCCTCAATGTGCTTTGCACGGTGAGGGAATTCAAACATTTTCTCTCCAGAAGGCATGGTTCTTATATCAGTCACTTTAAACTGAACAAGAAATCTCACAATAACTAAAAAATCAAGGAGCTGGGGACAGCCCTTATTTTCTGTGCACATAGCTAAGGAAAAGTTAAATTCCTGCAAGTGATATAGAGAGCATTGGGGGGGTTTTGTGTGTGATTTGCTTGAAAACTAAAGCTGCGAAAAGAGAAAATCAGGCATCCTCTCTCTCTCTCTCTCTGCTTGGTGTCAAAGGGTTAAAGCCACACCAGGTTCTTGAAAACAGTTACTTCCAAGTCAGCATCTGACTACTTCTGTGGTTAGTGGGAAGGATTTTGCTCTTTAATAGCATTATAAATAGGGCTGTGTTCAACATGCTGTAGACTTACTTTCATTCAACCTTCTCCCTCCTCCTGCAGGTCCACCACAGCTCTGTTGGCATGGGCCCGTCAAACATCTTGCTCAAATTCATCGCCTTGCTTATATGCCTTCTTCCCGTCCTTCAGGCCTGTCCTCAGAATTGTCACTGTCATGGAGGAGACCTCCACCACGTCATATGCGACAATGTTGGATTGAGAAGGATTCCCAAAGTAGCGGAGCAGACCCGACTTCTCAATCTGCAGAGGAACAATTTCCCTGTGCTGCCAACCAACGGTTTCAAAGAGATGAAAAATCTTGTATCTCTTCACCTCCAACATTCCCACATCAAAGAAATATCCAGTGGAGCTTTCCGCGGCCTGAAGCAGCTGGTCTACCTTTATCTGTCCAATAATGACATCAGTGCCATAAAGATGGGAGCCTTTGATGACCTGACAGAACTTACTTACCTCTACCTAGATCATAACAAGATATCTGACCTGCCCAAGGGGCTCCTCTCTCCACTGATCAATCTTTTCATCCTGCAGCTGGGTAACAACAGGCTCCGAGAGCTGAGATCAGGAACCTTCCATGGTGCTATGAACCTTCGCTGGCTCTATCTCTCTAATAACTCAATCTCCTCCATCCAACCTGGGGCCTTGGATGATGTGGAAAACTTAGCCATATTCCACTTAGATAGGAACCAGCTAAGCACCTACCCTGTGGCTGCCATGAGCAAATTAAGGGTGGTGGAAGATCTGAAGCTCTCAAACAACCCAATAAAGTCCATTCCAGATTTAGCCTTCCAATCTTTTGGGCGGTACATGGAGACTCTCAGCATGGACAACATGGGATTAGAAAAGGTAAGAATGTCTCAGAGTTTTTTGCCTTCTTTTTCTTTCTTTCTAGAATTTGCAATGTATCAATAGCAATAGCATTTAGATTTATATACTGCTCCATAGTGCTTTTACAGCCCTCTCTAAGTGGTTTACAGAATCAGCATATTGCCCCCAACAATCTGGGTCCTCGTGTTACCCACCTTGGAAGGATGGAAGGCTGAGTCAACTCATTTGTCCATTTGTCAAATCAATAATTAAGGATGAATTCTATACAGGTGGGAAAGATTCAGTCCATGCCTCGAAGGGAAACTTTCAAGCACAACGTTTTACTTTCTCTGACCGGAATCAATACTACTATCATTATTTTGAGTTTTTCCTTATAATCTAATTTGGGGGTGATGGGAGGGTGGCAGAGGAAATAGAATAGTACAATTAGGAAAAGCAAAGTATTAAAACTTTACATTTAGGTTAGAGTCCTAAAAAATGGACCTTTGACTGGTACAAAATATATAGCTCTCAATCGAAAGGGGCAGGGGAGTCTTTCAAAACAGAAGTTAAACTACAAAGAAAGGAACTCCACATTTCCTCCCCCCACAGATAAGTCTGTGTCTCTCTTGAAATAGTTATTTACCGGTACTTGTCTTCAGAGACTGGGGACATCTCCTGATGAGCAAAGAGAATGGGACCAAACTGGTTGATTATGCCTGGTCACACTTGTGGTGAGGAGACCCAGAAGACTGGAACTGAGAAAAGGAGGGGGGGGGGGCTGCTTCTTTCCTTTCCATTCACCCTTGGTCTTGTAATATCAGAGCTGAAAGACTAAGGGACCATCACTTTTCAATAGCACAGCCTCTGCTAATTTTAGAGATGAAAGATGGAAGCAAAAGGATAGATGACCTTAAATCATTGTCTCCCAACCTTAGCCACTTTAAGGTGTTGTAGACTTTAGCTCCCAAAATTCTCTAGCCCAGCAGTCTGAAAACAGTAATCAGATAACAGTACGAAGACGATAGAAAGTAAAAGAAATGTCTTTTTTGGAGCAAAAGGCTACTGTCACACAGGTATTAGTTGTTGATCATTTAATGAGATGTACATAAGACCTTTAATCTCTGTCAGAGAAAAGTGCTTATAATTACCAAATTGGCAGTCAGGTTTTGCTGGGTTACATGGAATTTTATTCAATAAAAGTGGTTCTCGGCATTTAGAGTCTAAGGAATTAAAGTAATCTGATCAGAGAAAAAACAGCAAATAGAGTAGTCTTGCATTGTGCTTGTTTGCTTGTTTACTCTATTTATTTTACTTATCAGATTAATATTGCCACCTGTCTCCGTAGTCAAATGACAGGGGCTTTTTATTTCGCTGTAAGAGAAGCTAAACAAATTCTGTTTTTTCCCCTTCATTTTCAGAACTTCTTACTTGCCTCCATACTTGCTACTCATTTCATCTCCTCTTTTCCTTACTGTCTTTAACCCATCTGGGAAATATTGTTTGTGAGCATTCATCCATCAGTTTTGTTTTAGATATTAGCTGGCATACTACTGACCTAGATAAAGGAAATTATTATATACTCTGAACAAATTACAGAGAGAGAAGGGGGGAGAGAGGGAGGGGAGAAAAAGAGAAATGGACCGAGTTTATATTTAATGCCCCGTATAATTTATTTAACTGTAATAAGCAAATATTTTATTACAGTCTTAGATGAGATTGTTTAATCATGATTTATTATTTAAGGGCTCTTCCTCACATTCCTAGAATTGGTGCATGAATATATCTGATAGCCTTTCTGTGATGTCCTCATGAGCTCAAATCTTACTAGCAGGTGATAAATTTAGTACAGTATCTAGAAATAGAACCTGATAACTTTTTATCTTTTGCTCCTCAATGCTGTTCCATTTACTCCTTTTCTCTCTTATACAGTACTTCGTATAAGAACATGTGTATATGTATAAATAGATACAGAGAATATGTAGAGTCCATCTGTATGTATGTATGTATGTATGTGTGTGTGTGTATTTATATACAACTAGCATTGCCCAGCTGACAGAGCCCAGCTCTTTTTCCCAGTTTAAACTGACACAAGCCTAGTGCTCTTACCTTAAAAAACCGAAGGCAACCCCACCAGAATTTGGCTCATGCTGCAGTTAGGGTGACATGAGGATGAGCCCTAAGTGTCTTTTGGGTTTTCACTAAGCTACAATTGGCTAGATTGACTCAACATGTAAAACCTTAAATCACTTTTTAAAAACTACCGTGGGTAAACTCATATAACGTACTAAAACGGACCTAAACATTGTGGTTTGTTTTAGTTTAATATATAAGTTCCATCAATACACACACACACACACACACACACACACACACACTGTACAATACACAGACATGTATTGAAAGAGAAAGGAGGGAGGGAGGGAAGGAGGGAGGGAGGGAGGGAGGCAGGGAGGGAGGGAGGCAGGGAGGGAGGGAGGGAAGGAAGGAAGGAAGGAAGGAAGGAAGGAAGGAAGGAAGGAAGGAAAAAGAGACAAATATTATTATTGTTGTTGTTGTTGTTGTTATTGTTATTATTATTATTATTAATTAGATTTGCATGCCGCCCCTCTCCGAAGACTCGGAGGTTGTGAGGTTGTGTGGAGAGTTGGGCTCCGTTCTTGAAATACTGGGCTGATCACTTGTTGGTAAAATGTAGTGACTTTCAAACAGAGGTGGATGATAGTACTACCTGGAGAACACTGGAGGCAGATAAACTGAGCACCCACAGGGATGCACGTCTTCTTTTTCTCCTCCTCCCCAATCTTACACTTTATTAAGAGGGATTTGTTTATTGATCATCTCTCAAAGGAAACTCTTACAGCACTTCACAAAGAAGTCCTGTTCTCTCTGGAAAGTTAGTGGGACATTCAGGTAAGCAAGAAAATACTCCCCTTCTTCTCAACGAATGAATCATGTCCCTCGTGCAGAAGGATGATATATGAGAATCTGGTTGTAAATAGGAAACAGGATGACCTCATGTCAGATATACCATGTCCCGGATGGAACAAGAAACCACACTAAAGAGAAGCGGCAGGATGGAAGCTTTCCAGGTAAATAAGAAGCACTATTTCCAATGGCTTTAGTGCCATGATGAATTTGTCCAAGTGCACTAAACCAGCAAAACAATCATCCCCCAGAAGCTCAAGGAACATAATGTGAAGACAGAATGAAAAGCTTAGTAAATTAGAATACTCAGAAGGAAAATAAAGTACAGACATACGTAGGATGATAGATGTTAAAGCTAGTTAAAGGTTACTAGCCACAATCATCCCTATCTTCAAAAAGAGAGACCCCAGCTAGTTGAAAATTACAGACCAATCTCTTTATATCTCTCCAACTGCAAGGTCATGGAATCAATCATTAACCAATCCATTACCCTCCACTTAGAGACAAACAACCTACTCTCTAACTCTGTGGTTTCTTTCCCAAATCCCCAAAACTTATACTATGTATAAGTTCCTAAGAGGTTTGTAAGGGGCGTGCATAAGCTCACCAATGTGCCTACTGTCCCTGTCCTAATGTCCATGATTCGTAACCATGTTTATACTTTCTCTGTAATCTTATATAATGTATATGCTTGACATAATAATAATAATAATAATAATAATAATAATAATAATAATAGTTTAGCTTATTAGATTTGTATGCCGCCCCTCTCCGAAGACTTGGGGCGGCTCACAACATAGAAGTAATACAATACATTACAAAACTAATAATAAAAAATTAAATCCATTTAAAAAGACATTAATAATATAATAAAACCCCTAACTATGCAGTCACACACATTCATCCTAATCTATCATATAGTAAGGCCAAAAACATAAGTTATTGTTGTTGTTGCTGCTAGCCCTTTCTTCATTTACAAAATCTTAAAAACTTGCTCATAATTCTGTGCATTTTGGAAAACTGTGTGGGAATTTTGGAATAGAATTCATGAGAATCTGAGTATAATCATTAAAAAGTTCTCTCATAACAGAGATATATGAAGGAATAAAGCATTTCCAAAAGACTTTTGTGGGAAAAGGCGCAGTGCACAATAAAATAAAGAAAATGAAGCAAAAGTATTATTCTAAAAAAAAAGATACTCAAGAATTAAGAAATGTGCAACGCACTAATGACTTCTTCCAATACAGAATCATTTATCACATTTTCAACTTCACTGTATACCAATAAGATTGCTACTTAACGACCCCATAGGTTTTTAGCTTTTTTTAAAAAGGCACACCAAAGAAATTCACATAGGAGCTGTCCATAATATCATAAGCACTTTTGCCTTTTTCAGTATCTCATTATGATTTCCCTCTTTCTTTTAAAGGAATGAGATACAAGGCAGACCCATGGGGAAGCAAAAGTTAGTTTAGTGAGATTATGACCACTGAGTTGCAATATGGAGTTGCAATTCACAGGTATTTTATTGTTTCATTTCCCAATATGGTGATTTCAACAAGCAGTACCCTATTCTATCTGTAAAGACATTTTATTATTGTTTCCTCCATCCAATCTTATTATACAGTAGTTGCAAAGCACAGAATACCGGAATTGGAAGGGACCTTCTACTCCTATCCCCTACTCAAGCAAGAGACACTATATCATTCTAGATAAATGGCTATCCATCTCTTTATTAAAAACTTCCAGTAATGGAGTACTCAAAACCTCTGGATTTTTTGGGGGTACTAGCCACATATGGTCACATTATCCTAGAAACCTCTAAGTGTGTTGGAAGTCTGCAAGATGTACTACCTTCCAGGCCACTACAGTAGGATGAAAAGCCAGTTTGATCTAGTATTTAAGGCACTGGGCTAGAAAGTAAGAGACCATGAGTTCAGATTCTGCCTTGGCTATGAAAGCCAGTTCAAGCCATCTCACAGGGTTTTAATTATGGGGGAAATAGGAGGAAGGTATGTTGAGTAGGTTCATTGACTTAAGTTATTTGTCAAAATAATAAAATTTGTATATAAGCAAACAAATAAAACAATATCCATATTTTTACAATAACATACGAAATAACTACTTCCTCTTAGATTACCCTGCAGGATTAATCTTCAAACTTGCACTCTTATTCTATTTTGCCTTAGCAATTATATACAGTTTTCCATGACAAACTGGTAGCAATAAGAAACTCCACAAAGGAGTACCTATTTCTGGCAGCAATTTTTTTATCACTAAGTATCTGTTCTCAATGCATATAGTCAGTAGCAAGCTGAATTTTCCTTCACATGACAACATTTTACAAGTGGATGACAGACCTAATGAAAAAGAATGGAGTAATCACTTAAAACAATTATTAGGAGCTTAAGTGGTATGTTTTATGCATAACATGGAAAGAATTCTACAGCACAGTAAATTAGTCCGAATTAGCCCCAAGACAATAGTCAAGCTAGAAAGTTTTCTTTAATTATTAATTCTACTGCCAATAGATTAATTTTGACAGATTTTAGCAAATATGGTTATGATCTTGTACAAAGTTATTAATCCAATCTACCAAGATGCCCATTAAAGGGATTCACTATCATATTCCACACATTTTTGGTATATTTTTAAAAAATGGAAATATTTTTAAAAAATGAAGTAGAATATCATCAAAACAGGTTTGTGAAGCTATCCAATACACAGTAGTCTAAACCAATACTCCAAGGGAAAGGACAGGGCCATAACCAATCATAATCTTTGAAAAAGCCCACCCAAATATAAATGTTCTAAGTTTCCTTCCAAAACAGTTGGAGTTGACAGTTATGATCATCTAAAGGCTAGTTTCACTGTAGCAGGTTTTAACATTATATCCAGTGGTTCTTAACTTGGGGGTCGGGACCCCTTTGGGGGTTGAACGACTGTTTCACAAGGGTCACCTAAGACTATGGGAAAAGACAATTTTTTCCATGGTGTTTCCTAATATGTTCCAAGGCGCCAGAATAGATGCTTCAGTTCTTACTAAAGCTTCTATTCTGGCGCCTTGGAACATATTTTTATAATCCGACCAATCAGGCGTTTACAGTGGGGGTGTCCCTCTAACCTTCCAGCCAATCAGCTTAAAGCTCTGTTGGGAGAATTGGCACTAGACATATGGTTGGGGGGGGTGTCACACAACATGAAGAACTGTATTAAGGGGTCACGGCATTAGAAAGGTTGAGAACCAATACATAACAAATATATTGCCCACAACTATCTTGCTCCTCATTTTACCAACCTGAAAAGTCAACCTTGACCCTGGTGAGATTAAAACTGCCAATTGCAGGCAGCTGGTAGGCAGCAGAAGTAGCCTGCAGTACTGCATTCTAATAACCATTTGGATTCTTTTCCCACTATATATCTGGAGTTTCTGAGAGATCTGTGACAAATTAATTCCATCTTATATTTTTTCTATATATTTTAATGTTTTTTTAAAAAAATATTTTAACCAAACTGCGATTTCCTAATTTGGGCAGCCCTATAATTTATTTTATTTTATTTTATTATTTTATTTATTTATTTGTTTGTTTGTCAAACAAGTATAGTACAGTGGTACCTCGAGATACGAGTTTAATTCGTTCCGGACCTGGGCTCTTAAGTCGAGCAGCTCTTATCTCGAACGACTTTTCCCCATAGGAATTAATGTAAATAATTTTAATTGGTTCCAGCCCTCAAAAAACTCACAAAGTTAGTCTAAATTATGCAGAAAGACAAGTTTTTAATGAAGAAATGTACATGTACATATAAATGAATAATGAAGTTTCTTTCACTTAACTTGTAAACTTTCTTAAACTTTTAAATTTACATATGTTCAACTTCTCTGCCACCCAATCCTGTAGGACAGAGGTCCCCAACCCTTTTTGCACCAGGGACCGGCTTTAAGCGATCAAGAGAGGAATGGGATAAATGAATGGACGGAGGGTGGGAAGGAAGGAAGGAAAGAGGGAAGGGACAGGAACAGAGGAAGGAAGCAAGGAAACTTATGAAAGGGGAGAGTAAGAGAGGAATGAGTGAAGGGAGGGAGGGAGGGAAGAAGGTGGGAAGGAGAAAGAAAAGAAGAAATAGAGGAAGGGAAGGTAAAAGAGAGAAAGAAAAAGAGCTAACTTCCACGTTCAGCTTCAGGAGACAGCTGCGAAGCCGCGCGCGTGTTTTAAAAGGTTGCAGCCGGCCTGGGGGGCTCGGGGGGGTGCTGGCAAGCCCCCCAGACCGGCTGCAAGCACCCCCCGAGCCCCCCAGGCCGGCTGCAACCTTTTAAAACACGCGCGCCGCTTCGCAGCTGTCTCCTGAAGCCGAACGCGGAAGTTAGCGTTCGGCTTCAGGAGACAGCTCCTTGGCGCTCGTATCCCGAATTTGGGCTTGTAAGTAGAACAAAAATATCTCTCCCCTCCCAGCTCTTATCTCGAGTTGCTCGTAAGTAGAGCAGCTCGTATGTCGGGGTTCCACTGTATTATAGTAGATATTAACATAACATAACATAAGTAAAACGTAGTAATAGAAAGGATAATAAGACAGTAGGACAGGGACATTAGGCACAAAGGTGCACTTATGCACGCCCCTTACAGACCTCTTAGAAAAGGGGAGAGGTCAATTGTAGATAATGTAAGGTTGAAGATTTTGGGGGTGGGGAAGCAACAACAGAATCAGGTAATGAGTTCCAGGCGGTGACCACTCTATTGCTGAAATCGTATTTTCTGCAGTCAAGTTTGGAGCGATTTACATTCAGTTTATATCTATTACGTGCTCTTGTGTTGTTGTTGTTAAAGGTGAAGTAGTCATTGCCAGGGAGTACATTATTCAATTTTACAGAAAACCAGTATTTTGAATAATTTGATTTTACAATACTATCAGATTGGAAGGGATGAATATTTTATTGTTAAAATGCTGGAATGGGAGAAATGCTCTATTACATCCAAATATTTTAAAGACGTGTGCTTTGAAAAATGGGACAGAAACGTAGAGGAGTTTCTGGAAATCTGTTTCATTAAGCTGTTTCTTGATCAACGGTACAATCATTTTCTTTCCTCCCTGATCGGAATTTTTGTGAAAAGATAAAGGACTGAAGCAGCAATAGGAAAATACAAGGGACGCCCATGGAAGACTATGAAGCTTAGAGTCTGCTAATCCTTGATAAATTTCCATATAGGAAGAAAGATTATAAGATTTTTTAAAAATCTCTTCTGGAAGAACTTTTGTGTATATTTTCATTTCCTTGGAAAAACATCAAGTGGGCAGAATAAAAAGTATTATGGAAGTCATTATCAATAAGTTTATATACAGTATGTGTGTTTGTGTGTGTGTGTGTATCTTACAAGAGAGTGTGTGCTATCTTTCTAACAATTATTGCAAACTAAAAATATACTGAGAGATAGGCTTAAAGAAAAAGAGTAGGAATAGCTGTATTAACTCCCTTATTTTTGCCATCCTAATTCCACAGGAGAGTTAAATTTTTGAAAGCAAGACTTTAGGATGTAAACATTTTGATTCTTCAGCACTAATGAATGACCAAGAGGAATCTGAGCATCTGGAAATTTGCCTTGCTGCTTCTATGTGAACGCCAAGTGTAACTTTCCATTGGGAGTTCACTGGATACTGACCAAGTCTGCAGCCCTTTTGAGTCTCCACAAATTTTCCTCTCTATATATGTGGCAACAGGATGCCAGAAAGAATTTCAGTTCTAGAAGCCAAAAAACCTTTTTGCTGGTTTAGGATGAAGCAATGTCTAAAAACAAATGGGAGAAGTTGAAGAACACCTTTCCTTTAAAACAGTAAAGGACTTATGACCAAAGTAAAGAATTTAACAAACTGCCAAGTATTAGCCTTTTAACACATTTCTATCCATGCTTGTTTCTTTTTTAGCACAGTAGAAAACACCTCATACAATTCAATATTATGGTGTTTTATTTCTTAAGAGTGCTTGTTGTCAAAAGGATGGAAATGTGGAACATTTCCCATGGTTAGGAAAGTAACTATCAGGATCTGCCATTATTCCTTGGCATATATTAATTTTTAATGTATTTATAGTAGAATAGAATAGAATTTTATTGGCCAAGTGTGATTGGACACACAAGGAATTTGTCTTGGTGCATATGCTCTCAACGTACATAAAATAAAATATACATTTGTCAAGAATCATGTGGTACGACACTTAATGATTGTCATAGGGGTCAAATAAGCAATGAAGAAGCAGTATCAATAAAAATCTTAGGATAGAAGCAACAAGTTACAGTCATACAGTCAACATGGGAGGAAATGGGTGATAGGAATGATGAGAAAAACTAGTAGAATAGAAGTGCAGATTTAGTAGAAAGTCTGACAGTGTTGAGGGAATTATTTGTTTAGTAGAGTGATGGCGTTCGGAAAAAAACTGTTCTTGTGTCTAGTTGTCTTCGTGTGCAGTGCTCTGTAGCGACGTTTTGAGGGTAGGAGTTGAAACAGTTTGTGTCCAGGATGTGAGGGGTCAGTAAATACATCAAGGAGTGAGTTGTGTAAAGTTGCAGACGGTGGAAAGAGTGTTCCATTCTACTACTTCTTCTGATTCCCATCCCCTAAATATTTTGACAACATTTGAACAGAATACCAAGCAAGACAGAAATCAGGAAGAATGACCACTGGACATTGCACTACGGTTTTGCCTTCCCTCTCCTTAATTTCTATAATTTTGGACCATTACCCAAAATTGATTGTTTAACTACAACTAGGGAATAAGCATGATTTTGATTTATGTACCCTTATTACTACCTGCTCCTCTGCTTCAGTTTTCAGATAAAGCATTCGTTGGGACGACTGCACTGAAGAACATTCATATAGAGCAGAACAAAATTTCCAGTCTTCCCAGGAGCTTTCCATTCACCCGTCTCGAGACACTCTCCCTGTCCAACAACCCTTGGCACTGTTCTTGTCGGTTAGCACCTTTGCGCAGGTAAGAGTACCGATCTCACCCATCTTGCTAAATTCCTCAAAAGTATGTTGGGGCGGGGAGATGGGAAGGATGGTACTTAGTGAATTAATAAAGGAAGGACATGAATGGTCAACTGAAAATCTGCTTAACCATGTTCTCCTTGGGTGATTCTGAGGATTTTTCTTTTTCTTTAGGTGGCTGGGATCTACTCGTACTCGCCCAGAGGCAGCCTGTGCATCACCTCCTCAGACTCGAGGACAGCAGATCCGAGACAGTGCTGCGCTCCGTAGTTGCAAACTTCCCTCTAAGAGATCCAAAAAAGGAAATCGCCATTAAGCAGGCAATTCAGTTTTTGAGGAATGTTCAGTTAAACACCTGTCAACCCTTAGAGGTGGTCTAGACCAGTGTTTCCCAACCTTGGCAACTTGAAGATATTTGGACTTCAATTCCCAGAATTCCCCAGCCAGCAAATGCTGGCTGGGGAATTCTGGGAGTTGAAGTCCAGATATCTTCAAGTTGCCAAGATTGGGAAACACTGGTCTAGACAAGAAGTGCCAATTATGACTAACATTATCTAAAGTACAAATCTTGCAAATCTAAAATTTTTACAGTCCAGGAAACCAGGGAGGGTCCCTTCTGAGATATTTCCCCTGCCCCATTTCTTCTGTGGGCTAAGCTGTCTCTTATTTGATGGTTACTTAATCTCTTCCTCCTCCTTCTCCTCTTTCTCCTATCTCTCAAAAACATTCTCACAAACCATTTCAATACCTCGCCCTGTTTAGAATGCCAATGTATTTTTTACTTGTATAGGAGTTGTGAGCATAGAATACCATAATCAGTGAAAGGTTGAAGGCAAAACTTCCCATCATGAAATAAGGAACTTTCTTCAGCCTCATTTTTTCTTCATCTACAGTATTTATGAATTATTTCCTCGCATTATTTAGAAAGGTTAAAGATTAGATAAAGGATGTGAACTTCCTTGAATCACTGAAGGTGCTAAACTATCATCATTGTTATTTCTCTTGCTTAGAAGGTCTCTTTTTCCAATGAACAGGATCCAGAAAAGTAACTCCAAGTAACTCTTCACTTCAATCAACTAACCAACCAACCAACCAGAAAAGTACTGATGCCTTCCAAATCCTTCATCCTAAAAAACTCCCTTCCATCAGAAACAGTAAAGCTCAAACATATTTATATCTTGCAACAGGCAAATTTCAGGTGGAATCTACCATACAGTCTCCCCGCCCCCCCATATTATAAATATTATTTTAAATGATACTTTTTAGAAACATACATCTATGCATGGCAGAGCTACAACAAACCAAATGAGATCTTGCCCATAAAATATAGCCATCTTCCTTGCTGTCATTCAGTCAGCAACTTGATCTCCAGGATTTGCTTTCCAACAACCAAGAAATGAACAGAAAGAATTAAAAAGGTCTCCTTATATGTTAGAGCATGTCAGTATTCTAATTGAAAAAATGGCATTAGTTTAGTTTAGTTCATTTCTAGAGATTGTCAACATTGAAAAAGCAATGAGTGTATGCTAAATGAGATAAATAGGAGCCAGATGGCAGTGTATAAGTTATTTGCAGAAGCATCTTATACTACGGGGAAAATATAATTTAAAATTTAGGTCTCTGAGCTCAGGAAAGCAGGCATTGTATTGAGGATGAAAGGATGAGAAAAGAAGAATATTACGGAAGTCTCAATTTAGAAGCTAAAACACAGACTTTAAAAGCATAGCTTTTTCACTTCCCACAAACCAATTTTAAACAGGATTTGCCTGAAACCATGAAGATAGTGACTCTGATCTTAGCAATGATCAGTTTCACAGCTCACTTCATTTCTAGAAACTGATCTACAGTGCTTCTAATTATTTGGATAACAGATGAATTATCTAATTGTTAGTTAATCTAAGAAATGGCTTCATTATCTTATTGTTGTCTTCCATTTGTGACCCTTCTGTGTTTTTTCATTAAGACTTTCTATATTTTTGAAACCCAAGCTTTAAATGTATAGAGCAGCAGTACAAAGGATTTCTACTGGGAGCCATTTGATTGGAAGCAAATTAAGAGAACAGTCCTAGGACAATCCTGAATCTTCAAATTATTAAAAAAAACTGATAGGGAAAATAAAAATAAATGCATTTTAATAAATAATGCTAGGTATTGCCTTACATGTTCAGATTTGCTGTGTATATAGCAAAGTAGTTATACGTTACTCAATGGCTAACAAAATTAGACTTGTATTTCAAATCCATCGACCATGTTACAAGAACTAAAAATAGACATATGAGGAGGTTTTGTCCTGATATACTTAAGTAACTTATGCTGTATTATTCCTAAGGTCAAATAATTGAATAGAGTATTTCTTCACTTGAGGAAGTTAAATGATGGCTCTGTATTTTGTAAAGTGATCTAGTCATAAGAAAAGAGGGAGTTGGAGATTTACAATAGAAGAATTGAACTGAATAAAAGAGAATCAGGGTATCTTATGGAAAGAAAAACCTAAAAATGGAATCATCTGTCTGGAATCCATACCACATCTCGGACATCAACACCCTTGAAAATGTCCAAAGATACTTTACCAGAAGAGCCCTCCACTCCTCCACTCGAAACAGAATACCCTACGAAAGCAGACTATCAATCCTATGTCTAGAAAGCTTAGAACTACGTCGCCTAAAACACGATCTAAGTATTGCTCACCAGATCATATGCTGCAACGTTCTACCTGTCAATGACTACTTCAGCTTCAATCGCAACAACACAAGAGCACACAACAGATTCAAACTTAATATTAACCGCTCCAAACTTGACTGTAAAAAATATGACTTCAGCAACCGAGTTGTCGAAGTGTGGAACTCATTACCTGACTCAGTAGTGTCAACCCCTAACCCCCAACATTTTTCCCTTAGACTATCCACGATTGACCTCTGCAGGTTCCTTAGAGGTCAGTAAGGGGCGTGCATAAGTGCACCAGTGTGCCTTCCGTCCCCTGTCTAATTGTCTCTCCTTATCTCATTTATCTTTTCTTCTTTTCAAATATGTTCACCTATACTTTTATATCTTTTCTTCTGTTCTTTACTTATATTATTACATATCTTTCTCTTAAATGTGTATTATGTATTGGACAAAATAAATAAATAATAAATAAATAAATAAATAAATACATTAGGTTTGTACTACTACTCATTCTTATGATGAGAAAGATTGATTAAATGGAATTAGATTTAATTTCAATTTAATTCCATTATACAGAGAAAACCAATCCCCACTCCCAAATTAAAAAAAAACAACAACTTGGGAATAAGACTTCTTTAACAATCACAAATGATATAGCAGCCTTTCAAGACAACTTGACCTTCACTCACTCTTCCTGTATTCTTTAGTTAGCTACAGTAACTGGCCCAATGTAAAATCAGATATATTAGCCAGCACCCTTTCTGTATCCACATAAGATTTTCAGCCCATTTATAAAGGGTATCTTAACAGGCTGATGCAGAGAAGTCTTTTCCTTTAAAGAATGGAAGAGAGCAGAGACATGCCACATTAGAAAATGATACCTTGACTATTTATCTCAGAAATATTGTTATAGTTGGCAAGGTGACTGTGATTTATCATCATGCATTTTACAATAATATCATTTCAGTTTAATTGTAAATGACACCCAAGGGGATTTTATCCCCTCATTCCTATGTAGAAAGCAAATTATATATTTTCTTATGTACAATTTCTGTATAAAGCTTTTGCTGCAAAGACAAAGTGATCAAGTTTTCATGCAGTGTAAAGAAAAATTATCTGCTAATTCTGACAATAAAAAAATACTATACTGTACTGTATTCCCGATGATCCCCGTATTTATAGCACTTCCCAATTGTATAAAATTATTCTTGTAGAGAAGTATAAATATTATGAAGCAAAATCTCTCTTTATATTTGTCTCTCATATTTAGTAGACACAGAAAAATATCTGGTTGTCAGATAACTGAAATTTAGAGTTTATAATGATTGTCTGGTCCAGAGGTCTTCAAACTTGGCAACTTTAAGCCTTTTGCACTTCAACTGGAATTCTCTACGCTTAAGTCCACAAGTCTTAAAGTTGCCAAGTTTGATGACCCCTAGTCTAGTTCAAAGAGTCTCATTGTTCATCTGAGAGGAGAAAAATATGTATACATTATACTGCAATCCATACCCTTAGTGTTAAAGAGGGAAGGCTTAATGTGTACAAGCAAGAAAAGATACATTCTGATTACACACCAGTTTAACCAAGGATCCTAGCAGAGTCCCCTTTCTTCCTTATACAATTGCCCCGAGAAAGGCAACATCTCACCACTTCCCACTATTTTATCAAGGCTTGGTCCCTCTACTTTCAATACAATAGTAGAAATGGGCTTTCTAGCCCTTATAGAGAAAGTAGGAGCAACTCTTTCTTGCCAAGAAGAGAAACAGAGAGAGAAATTAGAGGGCTTTTTCCAAAAGCAGCCCTGTGCTATCCCATAAGCCCACAGATTCTAAAAAACTTCTATGAGAGTGGAAGTGTAAAATCCAAAGGAAGCAACTTGATTGGGGTTGTGATCAGCACTTACCAAATTATGTGCATTCCTGGCCTTAGTTTGGACCATGGATTTTGGAGAAAGTGGGAGCAAACTCATAGTGCTCAAACTAAGCTTAAAATCAGTCCAGAGGTTCAAGATGTTTTAATGCAAATGAATCTTTCTCTTGGGGCTTGCCCACCTAGGCCCCTGTAGCTATTTACACAGATGGCTTCTTTCCTCTAGAATCCTGCTACATCTTCTGTTCCTTGTTTAGTTGTACTGTTGATTGTATTTAATAGGAGTTGAAAAAGCTAATGAAAAACACTTATGCAGAAAGATAGTAATGTTGGTGGGAGAGTTGTGTAGGTTTTTTAAAAGGATGCTTTGCTTCAATGAAAGCACCAGCCAAATATTTTCCTTCTTCCCAAAATGCTTTATGAAGCAATACTGCCCCCGCTTGGCTGCCAAGAACAAACCAAAGAAGCCATCTGCCTCAACTTCCAAAACTTCAAGTTCTTTAAATAGAGTTGGATGGGACCTTGCAGGTCATCTAGTCCAACCCGCTGCCCTGCAGGAGACCCTACATCTGCCTCTACCTAGGATTGAACTCACAACCTCCTGATTGTGAGGCAAGAGCTCCACCTCTAGGTCATAGATCAGTGATGGCGAACCTTTTTCCCCTCGGGTGCCAAAAGAACATATGCGCATGCTATCGCACATGGGCGAGTGCCCACACACATAATTCAATGCTTGGGGAGAACAAAATAGCTTCCCCCACCTCCCAGAGTCCTTCTGGAGGCCGGAAATGGCCTGTTTCCCAACTTCTTGTGGGCCCAGTAGGCTCGTGTTTCACCCTCTCCAGGCTCCAAAGGCTTCCCTGGAAGCCAAAAATGCCCTTCCAGAGCTTCTGTGTGAGCCAAAAATCAGCTGGCCGGCACAAACGTGCACATTTGAGCTAAGGTAGGGCAATGGCTTGTGTGCCAGCAGATATGGCTCCGCGTGCTACCTGTGGCACCCGTACCATAGGTTCGCCATCACTGCCATAGATGGTTCTCTGCATATACTGTATGAGCACAAATGAGGAAGTTTCTTCTGGCTTTTGCAGTTATCCCTAGAGGCAGGGAATGTGACCTTGTCAAAGCAAACCGTGTTATCTCTTTATCTTGACATGCAGCAAAGTGCAATGCTTTTTGTGAGGTCAAGCTCAACACCCTGTGCTTATCTACAATATATACAGAAGGAAACTACACAAGAATAAAAAGTGACTCACGCATATCTCCCGCATATTCATTTTTTTAATAATGTTCTTCATGACTTCGGGAGGCACAGATGAACCTCCAATAGCCCCTGGAAGGACGGGAAAAAAGTAGAAACTTCTTCAAGGAATCTTCCAAGATTACTGCAGATTTTAAAAATACAAACATTCTTTATAGTTTCCACAGTATCCCTAATATAGTATTTCCCATTGGAGTTGGAATTAGAGCCGGATTACACATACAAAGTAGGCAGACTCAACTTATTTGAAGGGGAAACTAGTTAAGACTCCCAAATAAGATTTGTTTTTGCAAAAATTTGCTTTGAGATGCTTCCATGCACTTTAATTTCTAGGGATAGAGAATATACTGTAGGTGCAACAAATGCCTAGCATATACTGCCACACACTGGTGAATACAAAAATAAATACAGTTCCTTAAACCAATGTGTTGCTCCTTGCTGTTTCACTAACAGAAATAACAAAATAAAGTACAGTGATCCCTCGTTTTTCACGGGGGTGCGTTCCAAGACCATCCGTGAAAAATGAATTTCCGTGAAGTAGAGGAAAGATATTTTAAAACCCACCCTTTGCATTAAAAAGTCATTCTATAATGTTTCTCAGCTGGAACTATAGGTGATATCCTACCAGTTTCTTTAATAGAGTACAGTAGTGCTGTAGAAGAATTTTATGAATTTCTAATGGATTTAAAATTTTCAATGGATTTAATGGATTTAAGCCCCCTTTGAAAACCTGTGAAGTAGCGAATCTGCAAAAGATGAACCCCGAAATAGCCAGGGATTACTGTAACACAGAAACAAAACAAGGTAAATCTTCCATGGAAAATGCCACTTGGGCTCCCTAAGGCTGCATTGTTGAGTCCAACTCGCATACCTGTTCATCTGATTGGCTGAATTTTTCTTTTTCTAAAGTTTTTCTTTATTTTTTCCCCACAGTTTCCATATATACTTACCCAGGCTTCATGCTCTGGGGAATCCAGAGCATGATACCATGGTCTTTCAAGACTGAAGGAAGCGAATACAATGTATACATTTTTATCTAGATGATCATAAAATAATATCCTATTTTGCACTTATTCTGTGCTGTTATTTACCAGTCTGTTGTCCACCTTTTGTTTACATTCCACTCCCACTATCTTTATCTCCTCCATCTACCTTCTTACTCTTTCCCTCCCTCTTCCTACGTCCCTCACTCTTTCTCTTCTCCCTTCCCTTCCTACTTCCTCTTTCTCCCTCTTAACCATTCCCTGAGTGATCCTAATCCTCTTTCATCTTATATTTAACAGACTGATAATATATTCCTGTACATCTTTAAACTTTGGTGTCTCTTCTAAAATCATTATTTTTTCTGTACTCATTTCATATAATTCTTTATTTTAGGTATATGATGCCTCCTCAAAATCTAGTTTTGTCACCTGGTTCTACCACCATTTATTCTCCATTTCCTTTTCTTTTATTCTAATTTGATTTCTATAGATATTCATTTTCTATCCAGTCATAAAATTTCACCCATAAACTAGAATATTCCAATGTGTGATATTGCATGTGGACCTGAAGAAATAGCATGTCTATCTGGTATTTGGGCTTTTAAGAACCCCTAGAATATGGGTGTGTTCCAATTTTTCTACATTCCAGCAACAATGTTTTGATATTTGGTTTCTAATTGGAATGATCAGTTTTAAGATTTAAGATGGAGACTAAAATGCTTCTGGATGGGTCGGAATGACCCATTATTATACTTGAACTGTTCCAGACAAGAACAGAAACCCAGAATGCTTTGATCTGGGAATGACTTATGCACCTCTACCTGAGAGTTTATTTCTGGTCAGGCTCAGATATTCATGTGTAAAAGTCCAGTTTAGGAAATGTTGCTGGAAAAATGCAGTCAATAAGATGCGTATTAAGCCAAATCACATTTCTTTCAGTAATAGCAAAGATGTATTTCTTTCAGTAGTAGCAAAGGCTGACAAGCGAGAGTTTAGCTCATACAATGCCTGCACATATAGGAATTTAGCAATATGCATGTCTGAGGAGTTTAAGCAAAGGCTGTGCAATATGCAAATACATTTCTTTAAATGTAAGTTATTAATGAATGAAAAGGCATTAATTATTTGCTTTGCAATATTTGGGTTCCTTTACTCACCACCTTGAAGGCTTGAGAGATCATAGCTGTCAAAATCAGGCTGGCCTAACATATCTATGAACATTGTTGGAGTGCCACTCACATGGGTGCATCTGCAAAGAAAAACCCAAAGAATCACAGGCTGGTGAAATCAACACAACTTATCTTTCCAATCAGACTTTGCTACAGGGCTAAGTGTCCTTCCTATGTAGTTATAGGAAACTGTTTTCCCATTAAAAGGAAAATGAGGCATGCATCTCAAATCCTACATTTTAATTTTAAAAACTGGCATCGTGTAATTGGCATGAGTTTTGGAACAGAAGGGAGTAACAGAGTCCAACCCTCTGCAGGGTTACTATACTATTCCAGACAAGTGGCTGTCTAATATCTTTTTAAAAAGCCTCCAGTGATGGAGCTCCCTCAATCTTAGAAGGCAAGCTGTTCCATTGGTCTCACAGTCAAAAAAATTCTCCTTATTTCTAACTTGTTTCCTTCCTTGATTAGTTTCCATTCCATTGCTTCTTGTTTTGGCTTCTGGTCCTTTGGAGAATAGGTTGACTCCCTCTTTTTTTGTGGCAACCCCTGAGATATTGGAACGCTGCTATCATGTCACCTCTAGTCCTTCTTTTCATTAGACTAGACATACCCAATTCCTGCAACCGTTCTTCACATGTTTTAGCCTCCAATTCCCTAATCATCTTTGTCACTCTTATCTGCATTCTTTCTAGAATCTCTGCACCTTTTTCATATTGTGGCAACCAAAACAATTGACCAGTGGAATAGTTTGCCTCCAGAAGTTGTGGAGGTTTTTAAGAAGAGACTGGACAGCCACTTGTCTAAATTGTTATAGGGTCTCCTGCTTGAGCGGGGTGCTGTACTAGATGACCTCCAAGGTCCCTTCTAGCTTCATCCTATTCTAAAACTGGATGCAATATTCCAAGTGCGGTCATACCAAGGCCTTATAAAGCAGTACTAACACTTGATTCTATCCCACTGTTAATGCAGCCTAAGACTACATTGGCTTTTTTAGAACCTGCAGCACACTGCTGGCTCATATTTAAGTGATTATTCCTTAGGCCTCCAAGATCAAATCAATATTTCAAATCAATATTCATATTTCAGGGAATAAAGGGAAGATGGAAAGAGGTATCCAAAAACTACCTGCACATGTTATATGCTTGGTCCACACAAGAAAGAGATCGAGACATTCCAGTTCTGTCTCAGAAAAAGAAAAAAGGGTGCGAAAGTGGGGACAGGGTGGGGGAAAGGCATAGCAAAGGTCTACTCTAAATTAAGTGTTAGATTCACACATAAATGAGGAGGCAAGTCACAGCAACAGTTCAGCACTTTATTTTTCTCCTAGCTGTAGTTAATATGGAATGCCGGCAGGCTGCAGGGAAGCTGCTTTTAAGGGCTTGCCTGGAGACAGCCAGCCAGGGAGTTTAAAACTCCCGCCACATAATTAGCCAATCAGCGGCCATCATGCAAATATTTCTACATACAGTGATCCCTCGATTTTCGCGATCTCGGTCTTCGCGAAACGCTATATCGCAATTTTTCCCACCCGATGACGTCACTCTCTTCCTACCTTTCTCATCTTTATTTCTCTCTCTCTTTCTCTATCTTGCTTTTTCCTCTCTCACACTCTCTTCCTCCCTCTCTCATCTCTTTCTTTCCTTCTCTCTCTTTCTCTATCTCTCCCCCTCTTGCTCTCGAGCGGCGGGCGGCGGGCGGGCGGGCGGCGAGCGGCGGGCGGGCGGCGGGTGGGCATCAGCGAGGAGCCGAAGATCGGGGTTTCCCCTTTGCGTGGGCGGCGGGGAAGACCCAGGGAAGGTTTCTTCGGCCGCCCAGCAGCTGATCTGCGCGGCAGCAGCGAGGAGCCGAAGATCGGGGTTTCCCCTTTGCGTGGGCGGCGGGGAAGACCCAGGGAAGGTTTCTTCGGCCGCCCAGCAGCTGATCTGCGCGGCAGCAGCGAGGAGCCGAAGATCGGGGTTTCCCCTTTGCGTGGGCGGCAGGGAAACCCTGATCTTCGGCTCCTCGCTGCTGCTGCGCTGCCGAGCAGATCAGCTGCTGGGCGGCCGAAGAAACCTTCCCTGGGTCTTCCCCGCCGCCCACGCAAACGCCACCATCTGCGCATGCGCGGCCATGGAAAAAGGGTGCGCATGCGCAGATGATGTTTTTACTTCCGCAACCCTACATCGCGAAAAATCGATTATCGCGAGGGGTCTTGGAACGGAACTCTCACGATAATCGAGGGATCACTGTACTTCTGTATGTAACACTAAGGGTAACTATAATTAGCACTAACTAGTTACTAAACCCTTACAATCTTTACCTGCAAGCTCAACTACTGACATCCCCACTCTTGTAAAAGATGTCATGGAGCGCAAACAAAAGCGACAGAAGGCCATCCTTTTTGGCCTTGAGGAAAATGGGGAATCTGATTTAACAAATATACGCAACATCATATGCCGTCTACATCCACAAACCTTTGCCCCTGATGACATCCTAGAGGTTACTAGAAACGGCCCTGCACTTAAGTACAGCGATGGATCAAAGGCCCCTCGTTTCTGTAGGATAGTCTGCAAAAATGAAACTGCCAAACAACTGTTCATCAAAACCATGAACTCCATCTCCAGAAATAATGACAACTACAACAAACTCAGATCCATACCAGATCTAACTCTACTTCAACACATCTGCTCTCGTGAACTACGGGCCGAACTCAAGAGACGTCTTGAGCTTGGTGAAACCAACCTATATGTAGACTACCGCAATGAATGCATCAAAACCAAGACCTATAACCCTCTCTTCAAAAATCCCATCCCTCCTCAACCATCCCACACTTCCCAACCCACCACCCCTCATCAACAAATTGTCATCCCTAGTACTTCCAACCAAGAATAGGAAAGTGCACCCCTTACTTCCTCAGTTCAATCCAACCTCAATCCATTCCAATTTAAATTCAACTCAACTCAGCCCAACTTTAACCCAGAACCCAAACTCAATCTGAAATGTAAACTAATCAATGCAAGAAGTATAATTAACAAGTTGTCTGAATTCCTCCTCCTTCTTTACACCAACTTATTTGATTTGATCTTTGTCTGTGAAACATGGCTAAATAATTCCTATCCTGACTCCATCATCACATCAAGTAACTACCTTGTCCTTCGGTCTGACCGTGAATCCCGCAGAGGAGGCAGTGTAGCCATATTCTACAAAAAATCACTCAATCTAAAAAACATCCAAGTTGCACATGATGTTATCCTCCCAGAAACCATTATATGTGATCTTTCCCTCAATACCACACTTCGCTTCCTACTATGCTACAGAGCTCCTGACTCCGACATCACTCATGCAACCAAATTAACCTCACTGCTAACATGCGCAACCTCCTGCCCTTACCCCATTATCTTCCTTGGTGACCTCAACCTACCTCACATTAACTAGACCTTAAATGAATGCAGCACGGAACCAATTCACACTACCTTATACAATGCCGTCACCAGCCTGGGACTTGACCAATTAGTATTAAACAATACTAGACTTAACAGCTGTCTTGACCTCATATTCTGTAATAGCAAAAGCGCAATCTATGGTCTGCATGTAAAAGAACCTTTTTCCAACAGTGATCATAGTATGAATAACTTCAATCTCAATCTACACCCGGATAACTTTCACCTGTATAATGTGCCATCTAAGTACAATTTTAGGAAAGCCAACTACGAACTCATAGATGCCAATCTCTCAATACTTGACTAGCAAACTATACTTTCTAGCTGCAACACTATTGATGATTTCTACAACACATTCTTACTACAAGTTAAAAGACTTATCAGACTACAAGTACCACTAACTTCAACCAGAAGAAAAACAAAGAATAACTTACCTGTCTCAATAAGGAAACCACAAACCAAAAAAAGATCTCTCTGGCATAAAAATAAAAAAGGCCAAGTAACCAACTTCAAAAGATGCTACAAAAGCATTTGCCAAGAAATAAAAGCAGAATGTCTCAACTACCACAGCAAACAAGAAGAAAATCTCCTTCGCACCAAATCTAACCGAGCCTTCTACAACTTTGTCAACAACAAACTCAAAGATTCTAGATCTATTCCACCTCTCGTTGGACTCAACAACAAAGAATGGCTCTGTCTTCGTTAACAGTAACGGTTCATCCCCCGTCTTCACAAATTGCACCTCAAACTCTCTCAACGACCTAACCCAAGTAGACTTCACTATAGACCATGTTGAAAAAGCAATCCAAGACCTTAAACCTTCTCTATCAGTCGGACCAGATGGTCTTTGCGCATACTTCCTAAAAAAAACTTTCTTCAGCTTTAGCCGAACCACTAAGCACCATCTTTCAAAATTCCTTCAGGACCAGCACACTCCCCAAGCTATGGTCAAAAGCAGTAGTCATTCCTATCTTCAAAAAAGGAGACCTTTCTCTCGTTGACAACTACACACCAATTTCGCTATGCTGCATCTCATGTAAAGTCATGGAATCAATTATAAATCAATCAATCACCCTTTACTTAGAATCTAATAACCTACTCTCTAACAAACAATTTGGATTCAGAAAGAAATTATCCTGCAACCTTCAACTACTTCACTGCAAAAACATATGGACTACCCACCTAGATCAAGGAAAATCCATTGATGCAATTTATATTGACTTTTGCAAAGCCTTCGATTCAATGGTCCTTGACCAACTACAGTGATCCCTCGATGTTCGCGATCTCGATCTTCGCGAAACGCTATATTGCGATTTTTCCCACGATGACGTCACTCTCTTCCTTCCTCTTGCTCTCGAGCGGCGGGCGGGCGGGTGAACGGGCGAGCGGCAAACAGCGGGTGAACGGGCGAGCGGCAAACGGCGGGCAGGCATCAGCGAGGAGCCGAGGCGGCGGGGAAGACCCAGGGAAGGTTCCTTCGGCCGCCCAGCAGCTGATCTGCTCGGTAGCGCAGCAGCAGCGAGGAGCTGAAGATTGGGGTTTCCCCTTTGCGTGGGCGGCTGGGAAACCCCGATCTTCGGCTCCTCGCTGCTGCTGCGCTACCGAGCAGATCAGCTGCTGGGCGGCCGAAGGAACCTTCCCTGGGTCTTCCCCGCCGCCCACACGCAAACCCCACCATCTGTGCATGCGCGGCCATGAAAAAAAAGGGCGCGCATGCGCAGATGGTGTTTTTTCTTCCGGAACCCTACATCGCGAAAAATCGATTATCGCGAGGGGTCCTGGAACGGAACCCTCGCGATAATGGAGGGATCACTGTACTCCTAAAACTCAAATCCTATGGCATCTATGGATTCCTCCACAGCTGGATTACTGCATTCCTGTCAAACAGGCAACAAGTTGTCAAAATTGGAAGCGCCATTTCCACCCCTGTCCCAGTTAAAAGTGGCGTTCCCCAAGGCAGCGTACTAGGACCTACTCTATTTATTCTCTATATCAACGACCTATGTGATCATATCACAAGCAACTGTGTTCTTTTTGCCGACGATGTAAAACTTTTCAACACCACGGACAACACATCTACTCTCCAAAAAGACCTCGACTTTTTCTCACATTGGTCTAGCACATGGCAACTTCAAATATCAACCAGCAAATGTTCTACCCTCCACGTCAGCAAAAAGAATCCGAACCTCATATATAAACTGAATAAACAAAATCTCACAGCCAACCCCCACTCAATTAAAGATCTTGGAATACTAATATCAAATGATCTAAGTGCCAAAGCCCACTGCAACAATATCGCCAAAAAGGCTTCTAGAGTTGTTAACCTGATCCTACGCTGCTTCTGCTCTGCCAATCTCACGCTACTCACCAGAGCCTACAAAACTTTTGACAGACCCATCCTTGAATACAGTTCATCTGTCTGGAACCCATACCACATCTCGGACATCAACACCCTTGAAAATGTTCAAAGATACTTCACCAGAAGAACCCTTCACTCCTCCACTCGAAACAGAATACCCTATGAAAGCAGACTATCAATCCTAGGTCTAGAAAGCTTAGAACTACGTCGCCTAAAACACGATCTAAGTATTGCCCACAAGATCATATGCTGCAACGTTCTACCTGTCAATGACTACTTCAGCTTCAATCGCAACAACACAAGAGCAGGCAACAAATTCAAACTTAATATTAACCGCTCCAAACTTGACTGTAAAAAATATGACTTTAGCAACCAAATTGTCGAAGCGTGGAACTCATTACCTGACTCAGTAGTGTCAACCCCTAACCCCAAACATTTTTCCCTAAGACTATCCACGATTGACCTCTCCAGGTTCCTTAGAGGTCAGTAATGGGCGTGCATAAGTGCACCAGTGTGCCTTCTGTCCCCTGTCCAATTGTCTCTCCTTATCTCATTTATCTTTTCTTCCTTTCAAATATGTTCACCTATACTTTTATATCTTTTCTTCTATTCTTTTTTTTACTTATATTATTACATCTTTCTCTTCAATGTGTATTATGTATTGGACAAAATAAATAAATAAAAAATAATAATAATACAAATAACTGTAATATTAATATTCTTTCCAGAATATAGCTTCAGCCAGATTCTTACTTTTCATGTTCGAGAGCTGTCAGAGTGGCTTTGGAATTGAAGCTGAGACTTGGGAAAATAAGGGAGACACCATGCACAGCCATCACCATACAGCCTCCCACAGATCCTAGGCAGTGGTAGAGAGGAACGGGGGTACAGCATCGAGCATCCTAGGGTCATAACAAACAAGATACAAGTGAGTCATCTTCCAATATAAGCCTTCATCATATTTATAATCTTTTACTCCATAAGCAAGAAGAATCCCTACTGGAGATTTACGGAGAGAGAGTTGGAGGGTTACGAATGGGATAGTGACTGAAGTAGGGAAGGCAAGGCTGGACTTCTTCAGTTCCTAGTCTTCTACAGAATATTAGTTTCATTTTAAAATGGGAATTTCCATGTTAAAAGTTCCCTATAATTGAAAAGACAGAAACATTTACAGCAGGGGTATCAAACTCAAGGGCCACCGGCCAGTTCCGGCCCATGGAGTGCTTATATATGGCCCACGGGGCCAACCTGGAAACATCTTCTGATATATGATGTATGTTTTTGGCCACAACAGTTTCTTGCAGCCCTCTATCAGAAAAAACAAAGCTTGGTGGTGGTGGTGGGGTCCGTTTTTACTGGCAGAGGGTTGCAGGAGGCCATTCCAGTCAAAAATGGAGTGCTGCGCGCAGCTCCCCCCAAGCTCTGTTTTTGCTGATAGAGCACTCAGGCCACAGGCGACCCAGACACAAGTGACATCAAGCTGGCCATGCCCATCCTGGCCCCCCTGAGGTCAAACACAACCCTGATGTGGGCTCAATGAAATCAATGATACTCTGATTTACAGGATAGAATATCTTATTAAAAATTCACATTGGTGGTGTGTAAGAAGATTAAGTCTTCTAAAATTCTTTGAAAAACAGCTAGGCTACCAATTTTCAAATTGATAGCATTTGAAGAGTTTCCATTCTATACATAAAGAGTACAGCAAGCAGATAAGACTTACCAGCTTATTTACTCCCAGTCTTATACCAATAAAATTTGCATTATTCAAGATATTACTGTGAGAAAGTGTTGCTCCTTTGGGACTTCCTGTCGTTCCCTGAAAGAAAGAGAGAACTCATTTACAAATAAGGATGATCCTAGCACATTATACAAGTTGTAAGAGATCAATTGCTTTAAAATAGAATGTTATAATGATGTCCCAACTCGATTTTTGTCTACAAATGCTTCTTTTATTCGGTTGGGATTCTCTACTGATCAAGTTACAAATTACCTAGAGTCTTCTCAAATATTAGGGCATTATTATGAAATAAATAAATAAGTAATCAAATTTATATAGCTATCCATCTCACTGAAGATGACTCCAGGTGATGCACCAACAATAGGCAAAACAAAAAGTAGTAATATCCTAAAAACCCAAAATACAATCATTGGTGAAAGGAGAATTAAAAATGGCCTTCTAAACAATGAAATTATCTGGACAAGCCTCCGGTTTGGTGGAAGCCCTAGCTTAGCAAATCTGAGGGCCTTTTGGAATAAGGGAGGAGGGACAAGTAATTTGGGAGGGGGAAGAAAGTTGAATGAGGCAGATGAAACAAAATAGATGGAATGATTCCTAACTTCTAAATTACCTTTGAACTTCAGGGTAAGAGGTTTTGAGGAAATGGGTCTCACCTAAGCTACATATGAGCCCATTTCAAAGCTATGAGAGCAGTAGCAGCCCTACAGCCTTATACCCTTATCACCCACGACAGGGTCACTGCAGTAACCCCTGCCTCTCTCCTCCCATGCAGCACTTGGGCCTCCTTCCCAAATGTCCATTATGCACCACACTTAACTGGTGAAGCTCTAGGAATGCACATTGTGGAAGGAGGACAGGCCATGTATTTCCAGGTCACCTGGCAATAATCCAAATGCAGTTGCCATTTTGTCCTGCCCTTGTGAGTAGGGACAAAAGAGCAGCCAACAGACAAACTGCTTCATTTTCTGCCTTAGAGAGATCAACCCTGTTAAGGCAGCAAAACAAAGCAGTTTTCTTGAGGCCACAGAGCAGCCACCATTTTGTCCCTCCCCGCATACAACTTCTACAATGCTGCGAAGATCTTTCTGAGGCAGCAGAATGAAGCATTCAGAAGCTTTTTGAAGCAAGGGGCAGACTTTGTTAGGGCAGCAAAATGAAGTTGTTTGTCCCCAAGGCGTGGGGCAGCAACCCCAATGCAGCTGCCATTTTCTGGGCGGGATAAAATGGCAGCTCTTTTCAGAATCATGCTATGCATCTGGGCAAAGAAGCAAGTCATTCAGTGGTCTGGAAAACCTTGGAGTTCTTCAAAAGGCAAGTGAGAACGATATTTGGCCCGATAGGGTGGGAATCAGGCCTATGACCTGGGAGGACATTTGTAAAGGCCTGTTGGGACTCCAGGCTCAGGAGGTGGCAGGGGGCATCTTTGGGATGGAGAGAGGCCTTAGATGGGCCAAGGTAGGTGGGCTTGGCCCTTATTAGACCTCCAATGGTTCCCCTCCCACCCAGGAAACACCCAACACTCCCTTTAATAACTGGCCTATTCGCTTAACATTTCATTGGGGAGAACAACAATGGAGAGTAACCCAATGACTACCCTGATATGTGACCATAAAGCAGTATTTCTCAACCTTTCTAATGTCACAATCCCTAAATACAATTCCTCATGTTGTGGTGACCCCCAACCATAAGTCTAGCACCAATTCTCCCAACAGAGCTTTAAGATGATTGGCAGTAAGGTCAGAAGGACACCCCCACTGTAAACGCCTGATTGGCAGGATTGTAAAAATATGTTCCAAGGCGCCAGAATAGAAGTTTTAGTTCCTAACACCATGGGAAATTTGTCTTTTCCCGTGATCTTAGGCGACCTCTGTGAAATGGTCATTTGACCCCAAGGGGGTCCTTATCCCCAGGTTCAGAACCATTACCATAAAGGAGGCATTACAATAATCAAGGATTACCTGCACTCACACACCTGTCCCAAAATACCCATTTCAGAGGGTTTGCATATCCTTGATATACAACAGCTATGTTTTATAAAGAGCCATATGACAAAAAATTGACAATTATTTGCAGTAAATTCTTACTGCAGCTTAGTTTGCTTGGCAACAACAAAATAGGCTTCTTATCTTGGATCATCATGGATTGCATTTTTAAAAAAATACTGGAGAAGATATAGAATAATTGATATAGTACTTACTGAAGTAAACTGAATATTAATTGGTTCTTTGTTGATCAGCATCTTCCGTATCCCGTGTAGCTCCTTCATGTGGCTGCTCTCTCCAGCTTGCATCACTTCCTGCATTGAGAATGTGCCAGGGAGCTTGGCATCCGCACAGATTATAACAGAAAGCTCTGGTAATCTGATGAAAAAGAACACTCAGTCACTTATATGACAAATGAGAGAGTTCTTCCACCTCTCATAATATAAAAAGAAGCTCATAGAATAACTGTAGGTCAAATCAAATACGGGTAGCCCAAAATTTATCTTACTAAGCAAGACATTTGTTAGCAGAATTTTGCCCCATTTATCCTTTCTTGACACAGTTGCTGAGTGAATCATTGCAGTTGTTAAGTGAGTAACACAGATATTAAGCGACTCCAGCTTCCACATTAACTTTGTTTGTCTGAAGTTTGCAAAAATGGATCACATAATCCTGGGATATTGCGCTATTTATAAATATGAGCCAGTTGCCATGTGTCCAAATTATGATTGTGTGACTATAAAGATGTTGCAATGGCTTTAAATATGAAAAATGGTCATAAGTCACTTTTCTTACTACTGCTCTTATTTTGAATGGTCATTAAATGAATGGTTGCAAGTCGAAGACTTCCTGTATACAATTGTTTTCTGATAATGAATTATATGACATAATGAGATTATGATTATCCTTTATGGAAAAAATAAGAGTTGCATTATTTGCATGGCAATTAAAAGAATAACAAAGTTGGAAGGGGCCTTGGAGATCATCTAGTCCAGTAATGGCAAACCTTTTTTTCTTCAGGGGCCAAAAATGTGGGCCCATGCGCTATTGCACACATGTGTGTGCCCACACCCATAATTCAATGCCCCTGCTGCTCACGCCCCACACTGCGCATGTGATCCCCCACAAACTGCTCCCCACCCACATGACACCCTCGGCTCTCCTGTTTCCTGACTTCCAGTATGCCCGGTAGGCCCGTTTTTCACCCTCTCCAGGCGCCAGAGGCTTTTTTTGCAGCCTGGGGAGGGGGAAAACAGCTTTTCCTGCCTCCCTGGAGCTAAATTAGGGCAATGGTTCATGAGCCGGCAGATATGGCTTTGCGTGCTACCTGTGGCACGCGTACCATAGGTTCGCCATCACGGTTCTAGTCCAATCCCCTGCTCAGGCAAGAAAACCCTATACTACTTCAGACAAATGGTTATCCAATCTCTTCTTAAAAATTTCCAGTGTTGGAGCACCTACAACTTCTGGAGGCAAGCTGTTCCACTGATTAATTGTTCTAACTGTCAGGAAATTTCTCCTTAGTTCTAGGTTACTTCGCTCCTTGATTATTTTCCATCCATTTCATCTTCTCCTGCCCTCAGGTGCTTTAGAGCAGTGTTTCTCAACCTTGGCAACTTGAAGATATTTGGACTTCAACTCCCAGAATTCCCCAGCCAGTGAATGCTGGCTGGGGAATTCTGGGAGTTGAAGTCCAGATTACCTTCAAGTTGCCAAGGTTGGGAAACACTGCTTTAGAGAATAGATTAGAAGAAAATAAATATATTTGGAGAAAAGAAACAGGAATCCCTAGCCACAAGCAATGGCCACAAGCATTCCTTCCAGGAAAAAATGAATATTCCTCAGGTCAAAGGAGTGGCTGTGTCAATGTGTGTTAACTGAACCAGTTAATGAATACATCGATCATTATAAATGTATATGAGAGAGACCAAGTGAACCAGGATTGCGCATTTATGACCTCTGCCCATTATTATATCCAGACAAAATGTTCAAGGGAAAAAAATGGCAAAAAATGAACATTGACTTGCTTATTATTCACATTAAGCATTTTTGAAGTACTGGTATTAACATGTATTTAACCATAATTAAATTAAACTGAATTAAATTTCAATCATAATTAGATTGAAAAGAGCATAGTATATATTCACATAAATATTGAGGCTGAACCTGTGGAGATCCAAAGTTAAATGCAAAGTGATGGCAAACCTTTTTTTCCTCGGGTGCCAAAAGAGCGTGCGTGCACGCTATCATGCAGATGCAAGTGCCCACACCCATAATAACACAATGCCTGAGGAGGGCAAAAACAGCTTCCCCTGCCCCTCTCTGCGCCTGTTTCCCAACTTCTTGTGGGCCCAGTTGGCTCATGTTTCTCCCTCCCCGGGCTCCAAAGGCTTCCCTCCCACATCCCCCCCAGAGGCTCTCTGGAAGCCAAAAACACCCTCCCAGAGCCTCTGCGCAAGCCAAAACTCAGCTGGCCAGCACACACAAGCATGTTGGAGCTGAGCTGGGCAATGGCTCGCGTGCCAGCAGATATGTCTCCATGTGTCACCTGTGGCATCTGTGCCATAGATTCGCCATCACTAGTATAGACTAAGATCCCATAACAAACCATACCATTAAAGCAAAACCAACAATAACACAAACATACTTTATAGTTTAGCACCATGTGTGAATCCAATCAAAGTTTTTCTATGTCCTGAATTAATGCCTTACAAACAAGAAAGACATGATAGAGGTTTTCTCTCACTTGAAACAAGCCTGGGTCTCTGACCTGTGGTACACTATGCATACCAGCGGCAGAAGTGTTTGTAGTGTCATAGCGAACACATGCTCTGGCAACATTAATTTCCATCAGACTGCTAAATCCTGGAATGGAATGACACTCTAAGGCAGTGATTTTCAACCTTTTTTGAGCTGTGGCACATTGTTTACATATACAAAATCATGGGGCACATTGAGCGGGGGGGAAGGGGAGAGGGGGAGGGGGGGCTAAAAAGGTTTGGACAAAAAAATTCTCTCTCTCTCTCTTCCTCCCTTTCTCTCTATCTCTCTTCCTCTTTCTCTTCCTTCTTTCCTCTCAATCTCCATCCCTCTTTCTTTCTCTCTTCCTTCCTTCCTCTTTTTTGCTCTTTCTATCTCTCCCTC
This sequence comes from Erythrolamprus reginae, assembly GCF_031021105.1. NCBI lineage: Eukaryota > Metazoa > Chordata > Lepidosauria > Squamata > Dipsadidae > Erythrolamprus > Erythrolamprus reginae. The sequence goes on along the minus strand of NC_091951.1, from coordinate 153,631,859 downwards.
CTTCCCTGCCTCTTTCTCTCTCTTTCTTTCTTTTTCTCTTTCTCTCTCGCTTTCTTTCTCTCTCTCGCTTTCTTTCTCTCTCTCTTGCTTTCTCTCTCTTGCTTTCTTTCTCTCTCTTGCTTGCTTTCTCTCTCTCTCTTTATCTCTCTCTCTTTCTCTCTCTCTTTCTCTCTCTTTATCTCTCTCTCTCTCTTTCTTTCTCTCTCTTTCTTTCTCTCTCTTGCTTTCTTTCTCTCTCTTGCTTTCTCTCTCTCTCTCTTGCTTTCTTTCTTTCTCTCTCTCGCTTTCTTTCTCTCTCTCTTGCTTTCTTTCTCTCTCTCTCTTGCTTTCTTTCTCTCTCTTGCTGAGCTTCGCGGCACACCTGACTATGTCTCACGGTACACTAGTGTGCCGCGGCACACTGGTTGAAAAACACTGCTCTAAGGTACAATATATAAACATACTTCTTGTTCTTCAATACTCCTGGATTAGAATGTTCCAATTCTGGGCATATATTTTTCAAGATCTCATAGTATTTCTGCGTTTTAAATTGGGTAGGGAACACAAGGGCTTTGCAGCCAACCTAGAGAAATACACATAAGAAAGAAAATAGTTTTTAGATCAGCCTATACAACAAAATCACAATGCACAGAAAACAATGAAGGAAGAGATTCACTGGAAACAGTACAGTGATCCCTCGATTAGCACGGTCTCGATTAGCACGAAACGCTGCAACGCGGTTTTTCAAAAAATATTAATTAAAAAATAATTAATAATAAAATAATCAAAATAATAATCAGTCTTCTATGTTTCTATGTTTCTATAAGTCCGCGCTAGTTCTCTCTCTCTTTCTCTCCCTGTTGCCGGCGTGGTATATGAGAGAGAAAGAGAGAGGCAGAGGTCGGGCGCATTACCGGGAGGTGGAGGCGGCGTGGGGACGCTGGGTGCCGGGGACACCGAGGAGGGGGTGGACGTGGCCTCTCAGCTGCAGAGCCGAACAAGGGCGGAGGCAACGGCGGAGTCCGGCACTGGGGCCATGCGGGGCCGCTCATCCAGGGGGGCGTGGACTGGCAAGTCGCCCTCCTTTCTCTTTCTTTCTCTCTCTTATACCACACCGGTAACAGGGAGAGAAAGAGAGAGAGCGGAGGGCACCTTGCCGGTCCACGCCCCCCTAGATGAGCGGCTCCGCATGGCCCCAGCGCCGCCCAGGCAAAGGGGAAACCCCAAGATCGCTTGCCGCTTGCCGTATTGCAGCGAAGGAGGCGAAGCAAGGCTCCAAGCTGCAATACGGCAAGCGGCAAGCGATCTTGGGGTTTCCCCTTTGCCTGGGCGGCGGGAAGACCAAGGGAAGGTTCCTTCAGCCGCCCAACACCTGATCCGCTCCGCAGCGCGGCAGCAGCGAGGAGCCGAAGATGGGGTTTCCCCTTTGCCTTTACCCCATCTTCGGCTCCTCGCTGCTTCCGCGCTGCGGAGCAGATCAGCTGTTGGGCGGCTGAAGGAACCTTCCCTTGGTCTTCCCCGCCGCCCACACGCAAACTCCACCATCTGCGCATGTGCGGCCATGAAAAAAAATGGCGCGCATGCGTAGATGGTGTTTTTTACTTCCGCACCACTATAACGCGGAAATCGATTAGCGCGGGAGGTCTTGGAACGTAACCCCCGCGCTAATCGAGAGATCACTGTATAGTGTACACACACTAAATTGTAAGAAAGACACACAGAACCTGAACATTCACACTCACACACTCACCAGTGTCTCCCTGGATTTCCTATTGTAGGTCACTGCTCAATGAATAGTAATGTTCAGTTTGTGTCATCTTTCAGTAGAAACAATGGAGAGCAGCTGCTAGTCAATGTAGACTACTGTCTTGGATAGACCAAAGTTTGATTCGCTAGGCAAGGCCACTTTCTTGAAATATTAATTAAAATATTAATTAAAATAGAGAACCCTTGATCTAGAACAGGGGTGTCAAACTGGATTTCTTCGAAGGCCGGATCAGCATTGAAGTTCTCCTCTGCAGGCTGGCGGGCTGGGGACTGTGGGAGAGAGGGGACAGACACCTCCTGCAGCATCCTGCTGGCCAAAAACAGGCCCCGCAGAGGCCCCACGAGATCCTCATGCAGCACATTTTTGGGCTCCCCAGCCTCCGGCACACTCTGCCAGCCAAAAATGGGCCATAGGGAGGCCTCACAAGGCCCCCGTGTGGCCTGTTTTCAGCCAGCAGTGCTGAAGGAAGCCATGGAGGCTGAAAACAGGCCATGAGGGCCCAGACGGGGCCCATTTTGGCCAGCAGAGGCACTGCAGGCTGGTCCTTTGATATTTCCATAGGCTGGATACAAGCGCGATCCAACCCATGGGCCTTCAGTTTGACACCTGTGATCTAGAAGAATAATTTAGTTCATGGAGTGGAACCAAATTTGGCACTTCACCAAATTCAGACTGGTCCATATAAAAAGCAGTCATGGCGTATGATATAGACCAGGGTTGTCAAGCTGTGGGCTAGATGCATCCATATGCTGGCCATACCCACACCCAGTTAGCAAAGGGAGAAAAGCTGCAATATGTGACACCACTGTGAGGCCAGAAGTTTGAAATCCTTGCTACAGACTAAAGTGCACAAAATATTTAGTTCATGATTCAAGTTCATTGGCCAGAAGAAAGCATTAATGTTATAGGTATTAAAAGAAGCTTCCATTTTGTGAAGTCTTTCTCATTATTCAATAAAATTTTATTTCTAGAATTGGGCCCTATGGAAATTTATTCAAGAGTAATTATTCAGACAAATAGGATTAGTCTCATTTGGGAATGTGCATAGACATTTTCCACTCTAGTGCATTGGATGCGTTGTGTTGCAAACAACTCACCTTAAATGAAAACTATATGAATCCAGTGTCTATACATTTGTGTCCCATCCCAAATGCTAGTTGTTTTTTATCCCCTCTAAATGTAAGTCTGAGGTATTCTTAGAGATTTGGCATGGTCAGGAATGATCTCTTTTGCCACCATGGTAGAGCCAGTTTTACTTGAATGGTACTCACTATCCAATGTGTATGTATAGATTTTGTCCTATGGTTCCTTTAAAATATGCCCCAATGAATTAAATTAAATTAACTGCTATGTAAGCTTATAGTGCAAGATCAGAGGATTGGAACCTCCCACAATTAAATTGGTCAGTAAGTTAGCTCCCTGCAAAATTTATTAGAGTGTAAAAGTAGTTTTTGGACTACAAAAGTAACAGCAATTTTTATGATTATGCTAAGCAGCACAGGAATAAGTTTGTTTGTTTATTTATTTCTATTTTATTTATTTATTATTATTATTGTTGTTGTTGTTGTTGTTAATTAGATTTGTCTGCCGCCCCTCTCCGCAGACTCGGGGCGGCTCACAACAACAATAAAACAATGTACAACAAATCTAATAATTTAAAAATCACTAAAAAACCCTTATTAAAAGCAAACATACACACAAACTTACCATGCATAAAATGTACAGGCCCGGGGGAGATGTCTCAATTCCCCCATGCCTGACAGCAGAGGTGGGTTTTAAGGAGTTTACGAAAGGCAAGGAGGGTGGGGGCAGTTCTAATCTCTGGGAGGAGCTGGTTCCAGAGGGTCGGGGCCACCACAGAGAAGGCTCTTCTCCTGGGTCCCGCAAAACAACATTGTTTAGTTGACGTGACCTGGAGAAGGCCAACTCTGTGGGACCTAACCAGTCGCTGGGATTCGTGCGGCAGAACGCAGTCCCGGAGATATTCTGGTCCGATGCCATGAAGGGTTTTATAGGTCATAACCAACACTTTGAATTGTGACCGGAAACTGATCGGCAACCAATGCAGACTGCGGAGTGTTGGTGTAACATGGGCATACTTAGGGAAGCCCATGATTGCTCTTGCAGCTGCATTCTGCACGATCTGAAGTTTCTGAACATTCTTCAGAGGTAGCCCCATGTAGAGAGCATTACAGTAGTTGAACCTCGAGGTGATGAGGGCATGACTGACTGTGAGCAGTGAGTCCCGGTCCAGATAGGGCTGCAACTGGTGCACCAGGAGAACCTGGGCAAACGCCCCCTTCGCCACAGCTGAAAGATGGTTCTCTAATGTGAGCTGTGGATCGAGGAGGATGCCCAAGTTGCGGACCCTCTCTGAGGGGGTCAATAATCCCCCCCCAGGGTTATGGACGGACAGATGGAATTGTCCCTGGGAGGCAAAACCCACAGCCACTCCGTCTTATCAGGGTTGAGTTTGAGTCTGTTGACACCCATCCAGACCCCAACAGCCTCCAGGCACCGGCACATCACTTCCACTGCTTCGTTGATTGGACATGGGGTGGAGATGTACAGCTGGGTATCATCAGCGTACTGATGATACCTCACCCCATGCCCCTGGATGATCTCACCCAGTGTTTTCATGTAGATATTGAATAGCAGGGGGGGAGAGGACCGACCCCTGAGGCACCCCACAAGGGAGCAACCTAGAAGTCGACCTCCGAACCCCCCACTAACACCGACTGCGACCGTCTGGAGAGGTAAGAGGAGAACCACTGAATAACAGTGCCTCCCACTCCCAATCCCTCCAGCAGGCGCAGAAGGATTAGGGATAATGCTGTGGACATCAGGGCAAATTCAGAGATGCCCTGGCATTAAAATGCTACTTTAAATTATGTGTGTGATATGAATTACAGCCATTTAGTTGGAAAACTAAATAAGATAGGCAAGTCCCAAAGGCTTCTTAATCCTTGCAGGATTAATTTCATTTATAAACCCCTTAACTGTTTTAATCCTCTACTATTAAGGATAAGAAAGTTGAATGGCATAGTTAGGAGTGGCCTCCCTGCACAGTGGTAGTCTAACTGAAGCAGGAAAGAAGCAGTTCTGATCAGCTGACTGGGAAAAATGGTTCCCCTGGCTCCATCAGCTAAACTTTTGTGATCAAGGATCACGAGGAGTTGCCCAGCTAGGATGTATATTATTACGAAATATTGGAAAGCACCTGACTCCCACATTAAACACCAGAGTTAAGTAAATACCCTTAAGCACTAGCTAATTGCACATTGAACAGCAAACATTAACACTTTATATAATAGAGACTGCTTTACATTTCAATGCTACACTCTTATTGTTTGATGCTCCTTATTTTTCTACATCAGACAATAACCGTGATTTTCTATGGAGATCCACTAGACTTTCTCTGTGGACTGGCATCAGAGCACTAGCATATGCAAAGATAAGACCATTCTTTGGTATAATTAACTGCCACAAAGAAATAAGAACAAAAGAACCCCTTAAGTTGGATCTGGACAGAGAAGTGTTAAATCTGGTATTCCGAATTTATAAATTTCTAGCTAGACATTCATAAGCAAACTGTGAGTGTGACACTGTTCTCTATTGAGTACTCCCAGAATCTAACATTCACAACTGCTCTACTTATAAAATGGATATATAAAATTTAAGCATCCTGATTAATTATTGCCAATCATTAATGGTAAGTGTTATGCTATAAGGAGGTAGAGGGAAGTCTTTCCCACCACCTAGCTAAACACTTTTAAATACTTCAATTTCTCCCCATACAATGGGGATAGTTATTTTTTCCCTCCGTCCTTCCCCCCCCATACTTTACTATTATCTCAAGAATTTTATTTCTAGAACAGAAAATTCCATCAAAAATGCTAGGGATAAAATTAAGCGGAAATGACGTAACAAGTCTTAATACCTTTCTCAGAACAAACTCCAGCTCGTGGGACTGGTATGCTGGGTTGACCGACACCTGGAAATGCATCAAAAGTAAAATCAGTCTGCCATGAAGACTTATAAGGAACTAAGTAAGACCCAGATTGCCAGTTCAGAATAGACAGAATAAATGCAAATTGGTTTCCTGGGCCTTGATCCAGAGCAAGCAGAGGTCCTTGAAGTGCAATTCTTCATTTAGCCCAGTATTAACAAAGGCAAAAGGTCAAACAACTTATGGTAATATTGGCTTTGGAGAATCATGAAGGTAAATTAACAACATACGTAGTATGCATTTTAAAGTATTTATCTTCTCACTTAGGAAACTTTTGCTTTTATCTATATGTATTATTGCTCTAGCTCTGCTTCCCAATGTGGAAATTTCACCATAATATATGATGATGGAGGAGGAGGAGGAGGAGGAGAAGGAGTGGGGAAAGATGATCCTGCATTTAATGATACCTGAAGTTGTTTCCAACTCTGACATTCTATATTCCTATGAAGTAAGTCCTCTTTAGTATCTGTTGTAATATGGTCAGTAATATTGTACAAATAGAAAGTGTACCCTTTTCAAATCTGTGGTACTCTTGTCTACATTATTTAGCTTCACAATCTCTATCTTTTGCAACATAAAGCAACTGTTTCCTACAATGCAAGCATTCTTGCCAATTTTACCCCAAGGTTGATGAAAGATGTAAAACATTTTAAAAATAGAAATCTGTGCACCTATGTTACTAGAGTACACAAGTATCACAAAAATCACAGTTATTTTCAATGCAATGTTATACACTTTTCTACTTAACCATTTATTGATGTAAAATAATCTGCCGCAAGCATATGAAAATCCTGTTTTTTGTCTTTCACAATATTAGGAAGAGGCTCAAAAACACCATAAATGACATACATGAAATTAGTTTTAGAACTTCAGCTGCTGGTCACCAAGGTGTGAATATTTAGAAACAAAGAAGTTTAAGGAATATTTTTCCAGACTTCAGTTCCTTCCTCTGCTTTAGCCTGATATTCTACCTGGACTTCAAACTACCAAAGCCCTCAATTGGTAGAGTAAATTGTTGCTTTATCCCTTCTGGACTGTCTTTTAAAAAGAAGCAGAAGAAGACATCGTACTTATACAACTTTTCCTATTTCTTAGGCTAGGAGAAGGGCATCAGCAAGGAATGGTGGCGGGGGGAATATAAAAATATTCAAGAGTATAGCCATGGCTATGTAATTAGAACTCTTCCTCTTCTTTTCAAGTTGCATGTACAATCCCTTGTAAAAAAAAAGAACCAGGACTTTGACTGTTAGTTGCATCTGACACCTGGCCCAAGACGCCACAGTGGGAATGCGAGAAGTGGGAAGTCATTTTAACCTTAAGGTGGGATGCATAAATTATTTTATAGTTGTATCGGTAAACTGCAAAAGTAAATAAACCACGGCCATAAAGGGCAGCAAGCAATAACCAGAGGGAAGGAAGTTCCTTGCCAAAGGGCACAATAGGCAGCAAGAGTGAAGGGATTTGCGTAGAAAAAATGGTGCACCCAAGCCACCTGGATAGCACATGCACCACAAGCTATCAAAAGTCAGAAAATGCTGACTTTTATTGCGCAGAATAAAGATGGGTGTGGATTGTTTTCCTGCTGCGTTGGAGGTAAGTACAGTTCATTGTGTGTTCCTTCTACCCTTGAGAAATTATCATGGTCAATATATGTACTGGGGCAAGCTGTTTAAATAGCAATGGCATTTAGCATTTAGACTTATAGAATTTAGCATTTAGACTTCATGGTGCTTTTACAGCCCTCTCTAAGCGGTTTACAGAATCAGCCTATTGCCCCCAACAATCTGGATCCTCATTTTATCCGCCTCGGAAGGAGAGAAGGCTGAGTCAACCTTGAGCCGGTGGCGAGATTTGAACTGCTGAACTACAGCTAGCAGTTAGTTGCAGTAGCTTGCAGTGCTGAACTCTAAACACTGCTACAGAATCAGCAAATTGCCTCCCCCCTTTTTTGAAGCAGTGAACATTGGTCAAGTAATACACTTCAGATGACAGGATTCTACACCAGAAGGCTAGATTGGTTTCAGCTTTGCAGCAAGTTCAATGATCTTCAAACCCTATGCAAAATTACACCTGGTGCATGATGAACATGATTTAGATTTGTGTGGTCCCTTCTTTAGTATGACAGCCTTATGCGGAGTCCTCACTTAACCTCCCGCCCTCCGCTAACTGCTTACAAAGGAGATGGACTTACCAAAACGATTCCTGCCTCGGCTGTAGCAAATTGCATGAGGACCCATTCATAATTGTTAGGACCCCACATTCCTAATCGGTCACCCCTTTTCAAACCCAGGGCCAGAAGCCCAGTGGCAGCTTTCTCCACCTGCAATTTGCAAAAGAACAGGAATCTCAGCAAACTAAACTCCAAAGGTAAGGAATAATAGAATATATTATTTTTGTATGCCACCCCAAATCTTCTAATCTAAATAATAATAATAATAATAATAATAATAATAATAATAATAACAATAATAATAACAACAACAACAATAATAATATTATAATAATATACTTTGTGCTATGCAATAAAGCAGCCTCTGTCAGTGTTTAAAGAAAAGAAATTGGCATCCCTACTCCAGATTTGAAAATATCACTGAATGGAAATCTCCAGCATTCTTACATTTCTGAAAATGTTCTTAGGTTCATATTCAGATAGAAAACATGCAACCGAAGGAAGACCGATGTGATCTGTGTCACATCAGGGCCTTTATCACAGTATTTAAGTCTCTGATTGAATATTGAATTAGGAATTGAAATAGTAATTTGGGCATTTAATAGATACAGTAGGGTCTTATTTTAAATAAGGTCTCTTTACTTCCATATTTTGTTTTTAGCTCTAAAGCTTGGTACCCCTGAGCAACCAAGCTTGAAATTTATGGCTTTATTTATCTTTCATTTTAATAACTACTTGATTCCCCCAAAGATTCTGATACAGTATATACAAGGGAAAATAAAATGAAGCAATAAAAATCATGCAGGTCCGAACATGCTTAAAAACCAACAAAACTGCAAACTTTGCTTGGCATCCAATCTAACCCCAGGACTGGGGGTAGAGCCATGTTTTTAACTACTACAGCTGTAGGTGGGAACCCTAGAGAACTCTGGGAGGATGCTATTCCAGAGGGCAGGTGCCACAACAGAAAAGGTGTCTGTTTCAGTCCTGACAAATGACATTCTTTGATTGAAAGGGACTGCTGTCTGTCCATTCTGCTGAATTGCACTATGGGGGTGGGAGCAGAAATTATTGGATAACATATTACGACAACATTTCAGACTGCAGTTTCCAAAGGCCAGAACTTCTGTAACATTTTGAAATGCATTTCCCTGGGAGCGTGGACAGCTTTTCTAATTATTTTATTTATTCATTTTTTCATTTGACTTTAAAATGCAGCAAGTTCAGCCTGTTACTTTTATTTGCCCCTTCTATCCTTTTAAATTATTTTATTTACATACAATGTTTACTGAATAGCAAATTGTCAGCACCTGCGGTACAGAATCTGTAACAGTTACCTACATCTTGCTTAAACTGAGAAAAAGTTTTTCGGATCCCTTCAGTTAAGAATACCAATGCTTCTCTTTCTGGATACCGGTGGGTAGTCTCCTCTAGGCACTGATCCACAGTTTTGGAAATAAGCGGGATGTCTGAAGGCCCATTCAGATAACTTTTTTTTGTTACAGGTGTATCAGGGCGAATATCAAGTGGTAGAGCACTGTAAAAGCAGCAAAAAAGAACCAGACGTTATAAGCAGCAAAATCATTCACACTGGAAAGAAAACAAAGATTTTATTGCATGAGATCAACAGAACTACAGCAAACTAACCAATAAAAATGTGAGAAATTATACAAAGATATAATGTTCCACTATCATTATCAGTGCGACCCTGTATCTGATTTTCCATTTGTCTTCATCGGCAAGTTAATTTGCAAATGGATATATCTCACAATTAAATGTTGATGTGCAACTGGCTGTTCTGATTGACATTGGTGTGTTTGTTGTTATTACCCAGTCACTAAACGGTGTCAATGGCCCATGTGACTCCATGGGCCATTGTATGATAGGACCCCTGTCATCTACTGCCTCCCAGAGTTTGCTCAAATTCATGTTCATTGCATCAATGACACCATCTAACCATCCTCCTCCTCTGCTTCCCCTTCTCCTTTTCCCTTCAATCTATTTCTGGAATCAGCTCCCTCCGGAGATTCGCACTGCCCCCACCCTCCTCGCCTTTCGCAAGAGCCTCAAGACCCATCTATGTCGCCAGGCATGGGGCAGTTAGATTATGCCCCCCCCTTTCTGACCATTAAATGTTATGTGTGGATGTGATTGAGTTATTGACTGCTTTTTAATGTAATGGGATTTTAGTTTATAGTTTTTAATTATTAGATTTGTACACATATTGTTTTTGTATTTTGTTCTGTGAGCCACCACGAGTCTTCAGAGAGGGGTGGCATACAAGTCGAATGAATGATGATGATGATGATGATGATGATGAAGAAGATTTCAACATCAGACTCTTTTCCAATGAGTCCTCTCTTCTCACTTGGTGGCCAAAGTATTTGAGCTTCAACTTCAGTATCTGCCCTTCCAAAGGACAGTCTGAGTTGATTTCCTGTAGGACTGTATTTAGTTAATGAGCACAGTACAGTATTTCAATAAGATTTTGTTGCTTTTGTAAGGGAGCCAAAGTTCTATTTCTAGGGAAACAGTGACAGAAGGATGGCTAAAGGTATTTCAAAGTGTGAGGCTCATTGTTCCAAAAAAAAAGGGTGGTGGTGGTAGGAAATTACACTGCTAAATTTTAGCGGCAAATGTTGGAGATGCTTTGTTTGGCAAAATGGGGTTATGGCCCCATTTGATTTATGGATGGATTCTCACTTGATGTATTCAAATAAGTTATTTATTTGCAACCTCAAATGTACCGTAAATCATAGTTCAGCCAAGATATAGTCAGGTGAAAACTAGGGAGGCAAAATTGTGTTAAGAAACCACATTTATCCTTCCCTAAAGACAAAGCAAACCTCCAGTTTATCTTTCTCAAAAACAATATCATGTATCGTTTTTCATTCAATATCTTATTTATTTGTTTGTTTGTTTGTTCATTTGTTTGTTTGTTTGTTTGCTTGTTTGTTTATTAAATTCTTGAACATACTGGCAACCCAAATTATTTGGAGGAAAAAATGAATAATATTCCATACTACTGTGTATATATATATTTATCAATATACCAATATTGATAAATGAGAGAACTGAATCACTATATATTACTCAGCTTAGATAAAGTTCTGGCAGTTTATTTATTTATTTATTTAATTGGATTTATATGCCGCCCCTCTCCGAGGACTCTTTGGTATAGAATACTGTGATTCCCAGAGTCTTACTTTATCCTTACTCGTTATTTAAACACCTTCATTCGAATTAGGAAAAGCAAATCAAGGTCTTTCCTGTTGACACAGGATTATGGCTATAAACATTATCATATTTCTCCTTTCCTTTTGGTAAAACAGTGCAGGTTGAAGAGTCATTTCTAAATTCACATAAAACCACATGCCACTGAATTTTCATCAGCTAATTGGGATCTTCAAAGTACTCTTCCACCAATGGGGACAATGTGTTTTGTTAGTGAGCAAGGAGAACTTACCACAGTTCCAGCAAGTCGTGATAGCAACACTAGAGAGAAAAGTTTCATGAACATACCTACTGAAGTAGACCCAGAGACAGGGTTTTGAGCAATCGGTACTTTTATTCAGCTCAGAGAACAAGTGACAGCTCAGCAAGGTAAAGTGACAATTCAGCGAGTACCGACTGACTCTGCCTGGAGAAACCGCTCCTTTTATATATTTGCGGTTCCCGCCAAAGCTAGAGCCGGCCGCGTCTGAGCCAATCAGGAGCGACTTCCTGCTTGGGCTCAGACAGCGCTGAAAGAGGAACAAACTATTTACAGAGTTACAAGGTAGCCATTACAGGATACAACACCCCTCCCCTCATAGTTGGACACATCCATCAAGAAAGCCATGTGACAAAGTCGTCCAATCGGTGGGGCCTCTGAGGAGCTCGCGCTGACCTGCGCAGTTCAATTTCTCCTTCGCCACTGACGGTGGAGGATGGCTCGCCGCTGTTCTCCCGGTGTGGCGGACTTGGCCTGGCGGGCCCAACGAAGGCTTCGGAGGACGAGGATGGTTCGGCGTCGCTGGATGGTTCCCCCTGGCCCGATAAGTCTCTTTGCGTGTCTCTTATTTCGGGCAATGTACTAAAGTCTGTTGAAGGGGGAGAGTCCATGTCAGCGGTTTGTGGCAATTGATTTTCTGATCGCTTCCGAATGTGGTCTATGTGTCGTTTCCACAAACGACCATCCTCTAGTTTAACAACATAGGTCTTAGGTGCATTTTGTTTAACAATAATTCCCTTCTTCCAGTTTACATTTCCATCAAAACTTTTTACATATACATTTTGTCCCAAATACATTTCTCTTTCAGGTTTTGTACACATTTGGTTATTATTAACACAGAACCTTGGGTTTAACCTGTCTAGTGGTGACCTCAACTTCCTTCCCATCAATAACTCTGCAGGGCTTACATGTGTGTGCGAGTTAGGGGTAATGTGTTGGGTGAGTAAGAATTGGTCCAAGTTCTGTTGCACATCCCCAGGGCCTGACCTGCGCAATGCCTCCTTTGCCACCCGTACGTAACGTTCTGCCAATCCGTTAGCCCAGGGCGAATAAGGCGAGATGAGGGCATGCCTGACCCCTAGGCCATCTAGGAACAATTCGAATTGCCTGGCTGTTAGCTGTGGCCCATTGTCAGACACTAAGAGATCTGGGCAACCATGGGATGCAAACAGTCTGCTCAATACTTTGATAGTGGCACTTGTGGTTATGTTGTTCATTGCTATTATTTCCAACCATTTGGAGAAGGCATCAACCACTATTAAAAAATACTGAGACCCCACTGGGCCAGCAAAATCAATGTGGATTCTAGACCAAGGACCAGCAGGCTGTTCCCACTCAGCCGGAGTTGTTTTGGGGGGACTGGGCCGTGACTCTTGGCACGGATCACACTTTGAAACCCAACTTTCAATATCAGCATCCAGCCCTGGCCACCATAAATGCCCCCTTGCCAGGCTCTTCATCCTGACAATCCCAGGATGACCCACATGTAACATTTTGAGTACCTTTCCCCTTAGGCTTTTGGGGATGATCACTCTATCCCCCCACAGCAAACAACCTTTTACATACGATAACTCAAGTCTTTTGTTTTTAAAATCACACAATTCAGGTTTCACAACATCATTTTGCCATCCCTTTAGAACACAGTTCACCACTTGTTTCAGGATTTGATCTTGCTGCGTGTGTGCAGCTACCTCTTTTGCTGTGGTTAGTGGGTTTTCCTCGAGTTCTATCATTAACACATCTGTGGAAGGAACAGGGTCTTCCACTAAGTCTGTTATGGGGCATCTGCTGAGACCGTCTGCATGATTGATTTCCTTCCCCCCCTTGTGGGTGAGCTCATACTGATACCCTGATAGGAAAAGAGCCCATCTGATTAGTCTTGGAGACATAAAAGGTGGAGTGGGCTTGTTGGGGGCTAGCAGGCCTAGTAGGGGTTTGTGGTCAGTGACTAGCTCAAAGCTTCTTCCAAAAATGTAATTGTGAAACTTCTTTACCCCTGCCACTAATGCTAGAGCCTCCTTGTCTAACTGGCTATAATTCCTTTCTGTGCTGGTCATGGTTCTTGAAAAAAATGCTATTGGGGCCTCTGTCTTATTAGGTAGAACGTGAGCTAGGACTCCTCCTATGCCGTACGGCGAAGCGTCGCACGTGAGCCTAATGGGTAGTGAAGCACTATATTGGACTACTACACTTTTAGAAGTTAATAAATTTTTTATTTGAGAAAAAGCTTCACGTTCAGTTTTCCCCCATGTCCAGCGGGCTTCCTTCTGGAGTAAACGATGGAGAGGCTCTGCTACTGTTGCCTTCTGCTTTAAAAAAACGGAATAAAAATTAAGGAGGCCCAAAAATGCCTGCAACTCATTCTTATCTCGTGGCTCTGGGGCTTCTCTAATTGCTCTCAGCTTCTCTGTTGTGGGGTGGATACCTTCCTTATCTATTTTATATCCTAGGAATTCTATACTGTTGGTTCCCCAGACACATTTATCAGGCTTGATTCTTAACCCTTTGTCCTGTAACCTCTTAAGTACTTCCCTTATTCTTTTGTTTACTTGTTCCTGGTTTTCCCCTGCAATTAAGATGTCATCAAAGTATGGAATGGCCCCATTTACCCCTGACAATAGGCGTTCCATAATGCTCTGGAATATTCCTGGGGCTATGCTTACCCCAAACTGTAACCTCGTGCATTTGAAAGCCCCCCTGTGCGTTACAATTGTTTGAGCGTTTGCTGTTTGTTCATCGACCGGAAGTTGCTGGTAAGCTTGCGCCAGGTCGATCTTTGCGAACCTTTTTCCCTCCCCCAGGGAGTGTAGTAGTTGTTGCACAACCGGGATGGGGTAGGGGTGGTGTTGGAGTGCCCTGTTTAGGGTCGATTTGTAATCAGCGCAAACTCTTAAAGAGCCATCTGGCTTCAGAGGGGTAACTATGGGAGTTTCCCATGGCCCCTGTTCCACAGGGACCAAAATACCTTGGCTAATGAGTTTGTCCAGCTGTATGTCTAGTTTGGGGAGGAGCGGCAGGGGGACCCTGCGAGGTTTTAGTCTGATCGGTGGGACCTTGGGGTCAATAGAGAAAGATATAGGGGGCCCCTTATACAATCCCAGTGTGGGGCTGAACACTTCAGGGAACTCTTTCACAAAGTTAGGCATATCATAACAGTTTACATTACACACACCCGAAATCTCGATCCCCAGTGGTTCCATCCATGCTAAACCCAGAAGAGAGTGCTTGGCCCCTGTTACAATAAGCATGGGAAGGGTACATTTAACATTCTTGAATGCGATAGGTACATTTGCTGTTCCCAAGACCGAGATTACTCCCCCCTGAAAGTCTCTAATCACCAAAGAGGTTTGATTTAGGTCAGCCTTAGATACATTAGGCATATACAGTTTAAATTTCTCCCAGGGCATGATGGTATATCTAGAGCCCGTATCCAGCTCCATTGAGCAAGGTTGGTTATTGAGTAACAGTGATATAACAATTTTAGCCCCTTTTTTGGTTGCCGTGTTATTCACGGAAAATTGAGAGTTACCTCTATAGTAGTCGCGGTTAGCGGTTGAGTAGTTCCTTTGACCCGCGTTGCGGAATGGTCTCCTTTCTCGCGCTTGGGGGGTCTGGTTTTGAGGTCGCTGGTATTGTGGTGTGGCAAATGTTTCCTCTGGCGCTGTTGCTCTGCATGCGATGGCGATGTGGCCTCTCCGGTTGCAACGGCGGCATGTAGCGTCTCGGAAGGGGCATCGATGGCGCTGGTGATTTCCCCGGCAGCCCGCGCAGGGGGCTGGGTGAGTAGCTCTCAGGTGTCTCGGCTGGTCTTGCACCAGGAGGCAGTTGTCTCCGCTGGGAATTTGTTGGCTGTTGTCTGTTTCCACGGCGCTGGGAGACGCGGAGTCGATTTTTGCAATGAGTTCTCGCCTCCCGTGCTCTTTCAATTCTCTCGCCGCTGCGTCGGCTGCTTCTGCGGTTTGCGCCAGTTTAATCACGGTTTGTAGGCTCGGCTTCTTCGATGAGGAGTTTATTTCTCACCGTGCTGCTTTTCATGCCGAAAACCAAGGCGTCGGTGAGGCGAGCTTCCGGGTCTTTAAACTTGCATTGAGCAAGTACCGTTCGAAGCCGCGTTGTAAACTGGCTGATCGACTCGGTTTCCCTCTGAGCCATCATGTGGAATTGATGCCGAAAGACCATGGCTGGTTTGGTCGGCTTGAAATGGCTCGCCAGTTTTTGTTGTAGGACGTCCCACGCTGTGGCTCTTGCTTGTTCCGGTTCGGTGAGAGTTTGGGCAAGTCTACGGATTTCTGCGCCGCAGTAGTTTAGGAAAATAGCCCGTCTGCGATCGGCTTCGGCGTCCTGCATTCCCGCCGCCTCGAGGAAGATCTCGAAGGTGGCCATGTACTCGTCCCATGTCGATTTCTCGGGATCGAAGAGTTCCGGAGCCTGGCCGATCTGGATTTTGTCCATGTTGCACGCGAAGTTTCTTCCGTCCGTTCGTCGCCAGTGAAGTAGACCCAGAGACAGGGTTTTGAGCAATCGGTACTTTTATTCAGCTCAGAGAACAAGTGACAGCTCAGCAAGGTAAAGTGACAATTCAGCGAGTACCGACTGACTCTGCCTGGAGAAACCGCTCCTTTTATATATTTGCGGTTCCCGCCAAAGCTAGAGCCGGCCGCGTCTGAGCCAATCAGGAGCGACTTCCTGCTTGGGCTCAGACAGCGCTGAAAGAGGAACAAACTATTTACAGAGTTACAAGGTAGCCATTACAGGATACAACACCTACTATGTGTTCTTACATGGTACACAAGCAAGACCGTTCAAGAGATATCGCTTAAAACAGTGTTTCTCCACCTTGGGAATTTTAAAATCTATAACTTCAATTGCCAGAATACCTCAGCCAGAAAGGCTAGCTGAGGAATTCTGGGGATTAAAGTATAAATATATTTCAAGGTTGTTATACACTTGCTTAGAAATTATTTAAAAGTTATGGAAATGAGAAGAAAATTACGATGGCGTAAAGCTGTATTAATGGAATTATATTTTACTACTACTACTACTACTACTAATAATAATAATAATAATTTATTAGATTTGTATGCCACCCCTCTCCGCAGACTCGGGGCGGCTCACAACAATAATAATAACAATGTGACAATGTAAGAAATCTAATATTTAAAAGAAAGCATCTAAAAACCGATCATTTAAAAACCATACAACAGAAGCATACCATACATAAAACTATATATGTGATGTACATGTTTGTTTTGTATGTAGTATTATTTGTTGGTTTTATTGTTGTTTTTTTAAATTGGAAAATGTCACTAAAAATATTTTTTTTAAAAAAGAAGTTACCAGTGAAGAATCCATTCTAATAGAAGTTTGTGATTTGAAAAGAAGTAGGAAACTACTGTGGAAAAACAAATATGGAAAACTCAATGAAACGTGGCAATTGCATAATAAAACTCTTATCAGACTCTAAATGCAACAGGTGACAGCAATTGTTCTCAGGAAATGTCTTCAATTTGTATGGGCTAAAGGGAAATCTGTGAAGTAGCTAAAAGGAATTGATGCTTGCAAAGAAAGGTAAGGTTTTTACAAGTTATATAAATGAAAGCCGTTAATTATGGCATGCCTGCATCTAATCTACTATGTGGAATATCATAAACAACATGTCTTCTCTGCCTCTGTTTCATGTGACTCAACAATTATCTCAGTCTCACATTCTTTGTGTGTGAGATACTACACAAAGCATAAATTCAGAAAAGGGTCAAAGAATAGTACTAAACAAAATGCACATTGCATATTCAGTAAATACCAAAATTGGAGAATCTGGAATTTATTACAGTACTATACATTGCTGTATAGATTCATAATTGTTTGTTTTGCAATTGTTTTAGAGATTCAAACAGATATAAGCTTCTTCTTTCTTTCCTTAAATCTTTTTGTCTAAGTTTCCACAAGAATTCTGTTCTAAATTCATGGCCAAATGTAGAAGAAATGCCACATTCTAAAAAGTAATTCTAGTAATTAATTCAATATTACAAAGCAAATGATGGAAATTGCAAATAGTATCTTTATTTCAAAAATTTTAATGTTAATTTTTTCACATATTTTTAGAAAATGCTGTTTCATAATATTTTATATATAATTAAATAGAAAATAGAAAACTCCCCAATCTAATGTCATATATGATGAACAGAAAATTTCTAGCAAAGATATTAGATATTGGTAAACAATGGAAATATGAGACCATAACTCATGTGGACAGATGACATAATATGATCTAGTAGCATCTATAGCCTGGCTTAAATTTTGTTGCAGGACACAGTTTAATAATCCATTATTATTTGACAAGGAATGGTGAAATTTTATTGTTGTTATAAGGGACAAGAATTTTGGCAACATTTTGTATAAAAAATTATGGACACTTTAAAATTACTTTTTTTCAGCTTCATGTACACTTTTGAAATGTACATATCAAATAAAATTAATATACATTTAAAACACAAAATATCCTTGGATTAATAGACATGATGTACAGTATCTGCTACAACTATGTTGCACAATCTTCTGGAGTGTCTTTATATCCCCCCTCCCCCTTCAATATTGTATCTCAGGGAACAGAGAAGAAAATTTAAGGAGAAAAACATTTGTGTCTGTCTCTATTTGAGTGGGATGCTTGTTAACTACATATTTATTTATTTAAAACATTTATATAGTCATTCATCTAATACCAAACAGTGGGTGGCTCCCAAGATGGGACAACTAAATAGTGTTTTGCAATCCCACAAAACATGATTGAACAAGAAGTTAAGAGGGAACATGACACCCCTGCTGAATTGGGAAAGAATCCAGCGAGGAAAGGCAGTGCTGCTCTTTCCAGTCGATTATAGCACAGCAAAGGAATTGAATATCTTACAAAGCATTTCTCAGAAACCTGGTCTGGGCTGAGCTCAAAGAAAGTAATATAAAATTGTGCCGGACTCTTGCTCTCTCCCTGCTTATTAGTTTACATTTTTGGTTTACATGCAGTGAAAAAGATTGCTTCAGCTTCAATTAAAGCTTAACAACGTTGGAAGATTTTATGTTCTTAAAACCTGCCCCAAGCAATAAATGTAAGGCAGAAGCATAACTTTGATACCATACAGTATAGTATCCTGTATATAGTACACAGTATCTTTCTTGGAAAAAGGAGGCTGCTCCGTTTCTGTCTTTATGAAACTCATATCCTTTGAAAGAGTGGTTTAAGATGTACAAAGGCTGAATACAGTGGTACCTCGAGATACGAGTTTAATTCGTTCCGGACCTGGGCTCTTAAGTCGAGCAGCTCTTATCTCGAACGACTTTTCCCCATAGGAATTAATGTAAATAATTTTAATTGGTTCCAGCCCTCAAAAAACTCACAAAGTTAGTCTAAATTATGCAGAAAGACATGTTTTTAATGAAGAAATGTACATGTACATATAAATGAATAATGAAGTTTCTTTCACTTAACTTGTAAACTTTCTTAAACTTTTAAATTTACATATGTTCAACTTCTCTGCCACCCAATCCTGTAGGACAGAGGTCCCCAACCCTTTTTGCACCAGGGACCGGCTTTAAGCGATCAAGAGAGGAATGGGTGAATGAATGGACGGAGGGTGGGAAGGAAGGAAGGAAAGAGGGAAGGGACAGGAACAGAGGAAGGAAGCAAGGAAACTTATGAAAGGGGAGAGTAAGAGAGGAATGAGTGAAGGGAGGGAGGGAGGGAAGAAGGTGGGAAGGAGAAAGAAAAGAAGAAATAGAGGAAGGGAAGGTAAAAGAGAGAAAGAAAAAGAGCAAGAAAGAAAGCTGCAAGCACCCCCCCGAGCCCCCCAGGCCAGCTGCAACCTTTTAAAACACGCGCGCCGCTTCGCAGCTGTCTCCTGAAGCCGAACGCAGAAGTTAGCGTTTGGCTTCAGGAGACAGCTCCTTGGCGCTTGTATCTCGAATTTGGGCTTGTAAGTAGAACAAAAATATCTCTCCCCTCCCAGCTCTTATCTCGAGTTGCTCTTAAGTAGAGCAGCTCTTATGTCGGGGTACCACTGTACTACTTAAATAACTAAAACATACATCTAGTGAGAAATTGCCCCTCTATCGATCATTTATTTATTTATTTATTCAATTTTTATGCCGCCCTTCTCCTTAGACTCAGGGCGGCTTACAACATGTTAGCAATAGCACTTTTTTTTAACAGAGCCAGAATAAATAGATGAAGTGGACAAGGCCATTGGAGCTGTGAGTTCCGCCACCTGTTTACTGGATCCGTGTCCCTCCTGGTTGGTTTCGGCCAGCAGGGAGGTGACACGGAGCTGGGCCCAGGAGATTACCAACGCTTCCTTGGGGAGGGGAGTTTTTCCATCACTCTATAAAGAAGCGCTTGTGCGCCCCCTCCTCAAGAAGCCCTCCCTGGACCCAGCCGTGCTTAATAACTACCGTCCAGTCTCCAACCTTCCCTTTATGGGGAAGGTTGTTGAGAAGGTGGTGGCACTCCAGCTCCAGCGGTCCTTGGAAGAAGCCGATTATCTAGGTCCCCGGCAGTCGGGTTTCAGGCCCGGTTACAGCACGGAAACCGCTTTGGTCGCATTGATGGATGATCTCTGGCGGGCCCGGGACAGGGGTTTATCCTCTGTCCTGGTGCTCCTTCACCTCTCAGCGGCTTTCGATACCATCGACCATGGTATCCTTCTGCGCCGACTGGAGGGGTTGGGAGTGGGAGGCACTGTTCTCCAGTGGTTCTCCTCCTACCTCTCCGGTCGGTCGCAGTCGGTGTTAGTGGGGGGTCAGAGGTCGGCTCCGAGGTTTCTCCCTTGTGGGGTGCCTCAGGGGTCGGTCCTCTCCCCCCTGCTATTCAATATCTACATGAAACCGCTGGGCGAGATCATCCAAGGACATGGGGTGAGGTATCATCAATATGCCGATGATACCCAGCTTTACATCTCCACCCCATGCCCAGTCAACGAAGCGGTGGAAGTGATGTGCCGGTGCCTGGAGGCTGTTGGGGCCTGGATGGGTGTCAACAGACTCAAGCTCAACCCGGATAAGACGGAGTGGCTGTGGGTTTTGCCTCCCAAGGACAATCCCATCTGTCCGTCCATTACCCTGGGGGGGGAATTACTGACCCCCTCAGAGAGGGTCCGCAACTTGGGCGTCCTCCTCGATCCACAGCTCACATTAGAACAACATCTTTCAGCTGTGGCGAGGGGGGCGTTTGCCCAGGTTCGCCTGGTGCACCAGTTGCGGCCCTATCTGGACCGGGACTCATTGCTCACAGTCACTCATGCCCTCATCACCTCGAGGTTCGACTACTGTAATGCTCTCTACATGGGGCTACCTTTGAAAAGTGTTCGGAAACTTCAGATCGTGCAGAATGCAGCTGCGAGAGCAGTCATGGGCTTACCTAGGTATGCCCATATTTCACCATCACTCCGCAGTCTGCATTGGCTGCCGATCGGTTTCCGGTCACAATTCAAAGTGTTGGTTATGACCTTTAAAGCCCTTCATGGCATTGGACCAGAATATCTCCGAGACCGCCTCCTGCCGCACGAATCCCAGCGACCGATTAGGTCCCACAGAGTGGGCCTTCTCCGGGTCCCGTCAACTAAACAATGTCGGTTGGCGGGCCCCAGGGGAAGAGCCTTCTCTGTGGCGGCACCGGCCCTCTGGAACCAACTCCACCCAGAGATTAGGACTGCCCCTACTCTTCCTGCCTTCCGTAAGCTCCTTAAAACCCACCTTTGCCGTCAGGCATGGGGGAACTGAAACATCTCCCCCCGGGCATGTCTAATTTATGCATGGTACGCCTGTGTGTGCGTCTGTTAGTATATGGGTTTTTTTAAATATTTAATATTTTAAAATTTGTCTGTTTACTTATGATTTGTTTCTACATGTTGTGAGCCGCCCCGAGTCTTCGGAGAGGGGCGGCATACAAATCTAAGTAATAAATAAATAAATAAATAAATATTGCTCCCACAATCCTAGTCCTCATTTTACCCATCTTGGAAGGATGGAAGACTGAGTCAACCTTGAGCCGGTGATGAGATTTAAACCGCTGACCTACAGATCTACAGTTAGCTTCAGTGGACTGATTCTACCTGCTGCGCCACCCCGGCTCTTATGGTCAAACATTATGGTCAAAAATTAAAGAAATGAATAAAATGTTAAGGAGCATTGTTTATTTTACTTGATGACTAGGATCACCTATAAGCAATGATCTAATCTTATCAAATATCTTATTAATCAGACATTCATAAATTTAGATGACATAACCAGGCAAATCCTCATTTGGTATTCCCACCCTTCTTCTCTCTCTATGAAATCCAAAATCTCCCCCTAGTGGCAGACCAGTCTACTGCATTTGCCTCAAGCTTCACGAGGGGAGGAAATGAACACTGGTGTTTGCTAGATTCTGTTTAAAAATAGCATACTTGTTTCTTTTGGCTAGATGTAATAAGTAATGTTTTAAATACTTGACTTTTAGGTGATAATAATAAATTTATCTACTCATTGGAGCAAAGTGCCACCATAAACTTTAGGAATTCTTTCATTCTAAAGCTGAATTCTTTAGTCTACTTTAAGTAAAACTTTCAGAAACATCTTCCATAGCATATAAACTAGCAGCACCAAAACTTGGCAACTTTAAGACTTGTGAATTTCAACTCCCAGAACTCTCCATCCAGCTATGCTGGCTGGAGAATTCTGGGAATTAAAGTCCACAAGTCTTAAAGTTGCCAAGTTCGAAGAGATCTGATGTAAACCTTCTAGATTCATTTTATGAAGTTTGTAAATTTTATTTAGTGGTGCCTATAATATTAGAAGAATTGGGTATTCCTAACCCAGTACCAAGCTGCACTGTTGAAAATATATATGTTAGATTTCAGATGGGTAATCCTCAACTTACAACCAAAATTGAGACCAGAATTTTTTTTGCGAAGCAACAGAAGTTGCTTAGTGAGCCATGCCCAATTTTATGACTTTATTTTGCCACAGTTGTTAAGCAAATTCCCCCAAAATAGGCCATCCCCCCCAAAATAAGCCCTCCTCTGAAACTAAGCCCTCCCCCAAAATATTTAACCGCATGCGCAGCCAGTCCCTAACATTTCCTCTGGTTAGGGTTAGGGAGATAGAGCTAGAAATCAGGTAAGAAGGAAAAAGAAGCCCCATCTTGCTTGAAACGCCCCCAAATAATAAGACCTCCTCAAAATATGGCCAAGTACGTATTTCGGGATTCAAAAAAAAAAAGACAGGGTCTTATTTTGGGGAAAACATGGTATTGCACCTGAAATGTCAAACAGCAACTTCAGTTACAGTGTTCCCGCAAGAAGGCGGCTTTGCTGCGCTCGCTACGGTGGCGGGCGGCAGTAAGGCTCAGCTTCAATTGGAGCGTACCAACGCTCTGAGAATTAAAGGGGTGGGATTGGAAGGCTGGGGCGGAAACAGAGCTTTTATTTAAAGAAGCAGGACGGCTGAGGTGGAGGGGGGGAGGAGAGTTAAAACGCACAGTATTGTACATCGGGCAGCCCCAGAAAACCCTTGGTGTGCAAAAAAATCACGGAGTATTTTTTTAATAATATTCTTTGAAAAACCGTGGTATAGACTGTTCGTGAAGTTCGGACCTGCGAAAATCGAGGGAACACTGTATTGCTTCTTTTATCATCCACTAGCTGATATGTATAATTTTGTCTCCTGCTTTATTAGAAACTGATTCTGTTCTATTTGGTCCACCTCATGGCATTCTTGAATCTATCTGAATAAATACATTTGTTGCCAAATACATGTTCTCCTACTTTCTTACCTCATATAAAAAGACATTTAGTATCCCTTCACTATTAGGCCCAAAGCAGATACTGGAAAGTCGATACAGTGATCCCTCGAGTTTCGCGATCTCGAGCTTCGCGAAACGCTATATCGCGAGTTTTCTACCCGGAAGTAACACCACCATCTGCACGCATGCGTAGATGGTGGAGTTTGCATTACCGCCGGGCAGATCAGCTGCTAGGCGGCCAAAGGAACCTTCCCTGGGTCTTCCCGCCGGCATGGGAGGCTTCCTAGCACCCCCCCGAACCCCCAACCCGGGTTTGGGGGGGTGCTAGGAAGCCCCCCATGCCGGGGGAGACCTTTTAAAACACCCGTGCCGCTTCCCAGCTGAGTCCTGAAGCCAAGCGCAGAAGTTCCAAAGGCGCTTGGCTTCAGGACTCAGCTGGGAAGGGCGCGGCTGTTTGAAAAGGTGGCAGTCGGCCTGGGGGGCTTCCCAGTACCCCCCCCCAACCCTGTCTCCTGCCGCCGGTTTAGCCAGGAGAGGAGCGGCAAAGTGACTTGGAGGAATGGGAAACTCAAACCGCCCAGTTTCAGCTTTCCATTCCTCCACGTCACTTCGCCGCTCCTTCTGGCTGGTGGGGGGGGGGAGTTAGGAAGGTTCTACTTCTCCCCCCCAGCCAAAAACTCAAAGCCTGTCTCCTGCCACACAGTTTAGCCAGGAGAGCAGCGGCGAAGTGACTTGAAGGAATGGGAAACTCAAACCGCCCGGTTTCAGCTTTCCATTCCTCCACGTCACTTTGCCGGGGGAGTCTGGGAGGGAAGATGACGCGCCGGCAGCACAGGGGCGAGGGGTGGGAGGCAAAGCTCTGCGGGTACAGCCCCTTTCGGCCAAGCCTCCCCCCCCCCCGCCAAGCAGCCAGGGAAGCCGAGCCGGGCGTGACGGCGGCGGCGCTGCTGCTCCGGTCGCCCGATCGTGTCCTGCCTCCTGCGCCGATGTTCCACGCCCGGCTCGGCTTCCCTGGCTCCGTGGCCGGGGAGGCTTGGCTGAAAGTGGCTGGAGCCGCAGAGCTTTGCCTCCCCCCCCCCCCCGTGTGCCGCCCGCGCGTCATCTTCCCTCCCAGACAAAAAGGCCACCCTTCGGCTCTGCAGTTCCAGCCCCTTTCGGCCGAGCCCACCCGGCCAAGGAGCCAGGGAAGCCGAGCCGGGCGTGGCGGCGGCGGCTTCCTTCGGGGGCAACGCCAGCAAGAGGGTCTTCGCCCTCTTGCTGGCGTGCGTGGGCGGTGGGGAAGACCCTCAGCTGCTAGGCGGCCCAAGGAATCTCCCATGGGTCTTCCCCACCGCCCACGCACGCCAGCAAGAGGGGGAAGACCCTCTTGCTGGCGTTGCCCCCAAGGAAGCCGCCGCCACCACCGCTTCTTCTTCCTTGCGCCCCCGCTGCCTCTCCGCTCTCTTGGGTGGCGGAGCGAAGGAAAACAAAAAGTTTCCCTTTCTGCAGCTCCTGCCTCCCGCCCACCCAAGACAATAAGAGCGGAAGAAGACCCTCTTCTCCAACACGCCCCGAGGAAAGCGGGGGGAAGGGAGGAGAGAGAAGGAAGCCAGGCACGAAGAGTGTCCCTCTTGCTGGCGTGCGTGGGCGGTGGGGAAGACCCTCAGCTGCTAGGCGGCCCAAGGAATCTCCCATGGGTCTTCCCCACCGCCCACGCACGCCAGCAAGAGGGGGAAGACCTCTCCTCCCTTCCCCCCGCTTTCCTCCGGGCGTGTTGGAGAAGAGGGTCTTCTTCCGCTCTTATTGTCTTGGGTGGGCGGGAGGCAGGAGCTGCAGAAAGGGAAACTTTTTGTTTTCCTTCGCTCCGCCACCCAAGAGAGCGGAGAGGCAGCGGGGGCGCAAGGAAGAAGAAGCGGTGGTGGCGGCGGCTTCCTTCGGGGGCAACGCCAGCAAGAGGGAAGATGACGCGCGGGCGGCACAGGGGGGGGGAGGCAAAGCTCTGCGGCTCCAGCCACTTTCAGCCAAGCCTCCCCGGCCACGCAGCCAGGGAAGCCGAGCCGGGCGTGACGGCGGCGGCGCTGCTGCTCCGGTCGCCCGATCGTGTCCTGCCTCCTGCGCCGATGTTCCACGCCCGGCTCGGCTTCCCTGGCTCCGTGGCCGGGGAGGCTTGGCTGAAAGTGGCTGGAGCCGCAGAGCTTTGCCTCCCCCCCCTGTGCCGCCCGCGCGTCATCTTCCCTCTTGCTGGCGTTGCCCCCGAAGGAAGCCGCCGCCACCACCGCTTCTTCTTCCTTGCGCCCCCGCTGCCTCTCCGCTCTCTTGGGTGGCGGAGCGAAGGAAAACAAAAAGTTTCCCTTTCTGCAGCTCCTGCCTCCCGCCCACCCAAGACAATAAGAGCGGAAGAAGACCCTCTTCTCCAACACGCCCGGAGGAAAGCGGGGGGAAGGGAGGAGAGAGAAGGAAGCCAGGCACGAAGAGTGTCCATGAGGGGGAAGAGACCCCCGCGCCGGGCAGGCCCACCGAAGCGGGAAGAGGGGGCGTGCGCCCGGGCCTGGCTAGAGCGCTTGATCTGCGGGCGCCTTAAAAGGGGGTGTGGACTCCTGGGAGACCTTGGCGGTGGAAGGGGACACACTCGAAGCCTCAGCCGCCTGTCATAAGCGTCCTCTGAGGGAAAAAGAAAGAGTCCGAGCTTGCCGTCCGGAAACGTTGAAGCGCCCTCACAAGCAAGAGGGGGAAGACCCATGGAAGGTTCCTTGGGCCGCCTAGCAGCTGATCTGCTCGGCAGCGCAGGCTGCTGCTGCGCTGCCGAGCAGATCAGCTGCTAGGCGGCCCAAGGAATCTTTCATGGGTCTTCCCCTCTTGCTGGCGAGGTGAGCGGGCGGGCAGCGGACAAGTGGCGGGCAGCGGGCTGGCGGTGCGGAAGTAAAAACACCATGGAAAAGTGGCACGCATGCGCAGATGGTGTTTTTACTTCCGCACCGCTATATCGCGAAATTTCGATTATCGCAAGGGGTCCTGGAACGGAACCCTCGCGATAATCGAGGGACTACTGTATTCACATTTTCTCCCAGTTTGGGATCTTGATTGCAAGCAACTAGGAACTGGCAGTACTTTGACTTGGCACAGTAACCGAATTTTTAAACTGAAGAGGCCCAAGGAAAGTTGCATATAGATGATGACAACATGGATGAAAAAGGAATCTGTTATTTCCAAAGAAATGTGCATTTCACTAAATGTTCTCCTATTTTTCTTAATTTGTAAAGTGTATAGAAATCGACGGGTATTCTCAAGAGAAAGTAAAAACTGCAGTTATAAAGATGCTGAAAAAAGATTTTTAATAGATGCAAAAGGCTGGACTGACTGATATTGCTTCCTAAATGTACAGAATACCATCCTTCTTTTGCTATAGAGCTGATTTTAGATGGTAATTTATTGAATATGTTATATAGACAGTTGACACATTCAGATAGCTCTATGTCTAATTTGCAAGAGGGTCTTTGTTATATAGAAAATTAAATTCTTTGGAAATGGGACGGCAACTTGTAGCAGAACTACCAAATGTGGCTTTGATAAAACATTACATAATCTTTGTAGTAGATTTTTGTTACTCATGTGTTACTTCACTATGATGTATTACTTCCAGCCATGGTGGTGCAGTGATTAGAATGTAGTATTGCAGGCTAGCTCTGCCATCTATCAGTAGTTCGATCCTAACTAGCTCAGGATTGACTCAAACTTCCATCCTTCCATCTATTATGGCTGGAGAATTCTGGGAGTTGAAGTCCATAAGTCTTAAAGTTGTCAAGTTTGGGGACCCCTGACCTAGATTGTTGGGAGCAATATGCTGACTCTGTAAAGAGGGCTGTAAAGCATTATGAAGTGGTATATAAGTCTAAATGCTATTGCTATTAGCTTTTCCACAGTGCTAAAATATTTTTATGGCTTTTTAAAAGGAATATCTATCTATATAAATAAAAATGTAAATGTTTGTTTGTTCAAAATCTTAAATCTCCAAAGGTTCTTCACCGATTGCTTTGAAATTTTGACACAACATTGCATTCAAATATGCACATGTTTTTATATACCTATATTATATAGAAGTCATACCTGTGACAGGTAAAAACATAAGGTGCTTAAAACAGGACCTTCTTCACCCATTGCTTTGAAATTTTGACACAACGCTTCATTTGAATACGCATGTGCAGTTTAAATCTACACACAGATTGCTTCTCACATGGACAATTATATGTCGCATGTTCTAGAATCAGCAAACCAGACAAACCAGACTGAGCCATAGCAATGCGTGGCCGGGTATAGCTAGCATGAGAATAATAGCAAAGTATATGTTAAAAATCATTATACCACTAAACTCATATAATAGAATTATCAGGATTCCAAGTAACATACCCAGAGCAAACAAAACTCCGAGGTAGGTAGATTCCTCAAAGACTAAGTTTATTGGATAAACCATATTTGGCAGGGGCTGATGAAAACCAATTCTAAAGGTTCCTGTGGTTTTAACCTAATTAAAAGTAAGTTTTCACTTTCTCAAAACAATCAGTCACATGGTCCAATCAGGATACAGTCCAGTTGCTAGGTGACCTCAGTCCCCTCCTTCCAAGTGCCAGTTGAAACATCTTTGGTTTGGTTTTGGCTATAAACCCCAGCTATCTCTCCTCCACTCCTACCCTGTCCTTTAGCTCCAGTTGTTGTAACCCTGATGTCTCAAAATGTCCCCAGTCAGGTCAGCTTCAGGATTGACAGGAATATATATAATTGTAAATCCCATTAGCTATCTACTAGTCAAACTATGTTTGCGTGAGTTCTCCATTTTTAGTAGCAAAAGAAGTGCTTCCAAATTCTACCTAACAGATTGGGATTGAGAATAATAATAGGATGAGAATCCCTTTATTTGTGTGGACACAATGACTCAGCAGTTAAAGGAGGCAAGCTTGTTAATTCGACAGTTGACTGCCTGGATTCAAGACCTGAACATTGCGCCTTGGGATGAGCTCCTGTTACTTGCTCCAGCTCCTGCCCACCAACTTGTAGCAGTTCGAAAGCATGTAAATGCAAGTAGATAAATAGGTAGCACTTCAATGGGAAGATAATAGCCTCAATGTATAGTTATGTTGACCCCATGACCATGGAAAGGGTCTTCAGAAAACACTGGCTTCCTTGGGTAAGAAATGGAGACAAGCACCATTCCGTAGAGTCAGAAATGACTGGGCAAGGGAAACCTTTGCCTTCATCTTTATCTATCTTGTTTGTCAAATTAAATTGGCTGTCCATCTTGCCACACAATAACTCTTTGTAATTTTTATTTATTTATTCATTCATTCATTCATTCATTCATCCATCCATCCATCCATCCATCCATCCATCCATCCATTTATTTATTTATTTATTTATTTATTGGATTTGTATGCCGCCCCTCTCCGTAGACTCGGGACGGCTAACAACAGTAATAAAAAACAGCATGTAAATCCAATACTAAAACAACTAAAAAAAAACTTATTGTAAAACCAAACATACATACAAACAAACATACCATGCATAAATTGTAAAGGCCTAGGGGGAAAGAACATCTCAGTTCCCCCATGCCTGATGGCAGAGGTGGGTTTTAAGGAGCTTACGAAAGGCGAGGAGGGTGGGGGCAATTCTAATCTCCGGGGGGAGTTGGTTCCAGAGGGCCGGGGCCACCACAGAGAAGGTTCTTACCCTGGGCCCCGCCAAACGACATTGTTTAGTTGACGGGACCCAAAGAAGGCCCACTCTGTGGGACTTAACTGGTCATTGGGATTCATGCAGCAGAAGGCGGTCCCTGAGATAATCTGGTCCAGTGCCATGAAGGGCTTTATAGGTCATAACCAACACTTTGAATTGTGACCGGAAACTGATCGGCAACCAATGCAGACCGCGGAGTGTTGGTGTTACATGGGCATTTTTTGGAAAGCCCATGATAGCTCTTGCAGCTGCATTCTGCACGATCTGAAGTTTCTGAACACTTTTCAAAGGTAGCCCCATGTAGAGACCCAATTATGGTCCCTTCCTTGAAGGTTCTCTATGAGTAACCCAAATGTAATCTTCAAATATTTCATTAGACTTAGCCTCTGATAGTGATACCTATGCACCGTTTTCTTCACAGAGGCAAATACTAAAGTTGCATTTTTTTTCCTTGACAGTTTTCTGTTTCTGAACAAGTATGTTTGTGTAACGCCTATAACTTGGTTACTGTACTTTTGTGGTGGTCCAAATTGTGATGAAGAGGACGTGGATTCAGTATATTAATTAGATTATAAAACTGTGGTTCACAAAGTATGCATTAATTTGCGACCACTCCAGAGCACTGCAGCAAATTTACCAGTGTGCCAGGTGATAACAGTGAAAGCTGGAACTAGTCAGATACCACGTGAACTGCAAACTTAAGGATAATGTGTAAAAATTACTCAGGGGACCATGATCTGAGAAAGTTTAGGAATCCCTGATTCAAATAATACTTGAACTATCTCAGCTGATCTTGACACCGGTTAAATAAGCATCCTGCAATGACTTCATAAAATGTCCTTGGCTGTTTGGGCCAGAAGTCAAGTGGCATTTTGCCAGCAGTATCTTATCCTGAAGCAAATTCAGCCCAAGCAATTATCTTGCATTCCACAGCAACATGATTTTGTCACCTCATGACACTATAATTTCAAATAGCACTTTGAGAAATCAGCAGCAACCTGTTCCTAAAACATTTAGCGTGTGAAAGAAGGCAGAATTCAAGGTCATGAAGAATTTGCTGTTTCAAGCTGCCTGCCTATATAGCTATTAAAAATTGGCTGATTGCTAATGCACATGGGATTTTTAAAAGCAACATTCATTACTTGGACCATAGAAATGAAATAGGTAAAAGTATTTAAAAAGTAGAGAAGGGGAGCTGGTGGGGAGAGCGAGTGAGTGAGGGGAGGAGGCAGAGAGAGAAAAAGAGAAAGAAAGAAAGAGAGAAAGAGAGAGAGAGAGAAAGAAAGAAGGAAGGAAGAAAGAAAGGAAGGAAGGAGGAAAGAAAGAAAGAAAGAGAGAGAGAGAGAGAGAGAGAGAGACAAGAGATTTGCAGTCAGGGGAAGACTGCAAAATACATTCTTACACAGACTTACTATCTATTTATTTCTCCATTTGAATTATTTTATGTTCTCTCTTCATTATAAAATGTAGAACCACTAATCTTTCAATATTATCATCCATAATATATTAGAGACCCAATTTTAGATCGTTTTAACCACTATGAGTTGGGGATGTGGATAAAAGGGAGACAAACTTTTTGCTACACCGTAGGCAAAAATGGATAGAGATGTTCTATATCTCGGGGACTCAATTATAAGCACCAGTTTGGTTAAATATGAGTCACCCCAGTTAGGTGGCAGCCCTCAGCTAAAGTTGGCAGGTCAAAAAGTTTAAATAGAATTACAGTCCTTGAAAGGAAGATCAACAGGGCATCCTAAAATTTCACACTGGTTTGGGACGCTGGGGGAAAAAAATCCCAGAAGAGATGATAAGCTACTTTGGTACTGCTGCCAAGAGAACTACCAGGATGTTTCACTGAGGTCACCAGAACCTGAGGACAACTAGAAGAGTATATGAGTATATTCCATCCATTATTCCTTGTCTGAAGGAATATGAAAAGTGTGGCAGCAATATGAATACATACTCTAACACAGCCTATACCTTTGAGAGTCTATGTTCTGCTTCATAATGAACATAATCAACACCAATGAGCCTTGGTGGTGCAGTACTGCAAGCTGCTTCAGCTGACTGTTGGCTGTACTTCTCCAGTTCAAATCTCACCAGGCTCAAGCCTTCCAGCCTTCCATCCTTCCAAGGTGGGTAAAATGAGGACCCAGATTGTTGGGGACAATATGCTTACTCTCTGTAAACTACCTAGAGAGGGATGTAAAAGCACTGTGAAGCAGTATATTGTATAAGATTAAATGCTCTTGCTCTTGTTATAGTATCTACAGTAGGACCAACTGATACAGGGCTATAAAAGGGGCAAAGGGAATTTTCTGTAATCCTGGATGAAGTGTCATGCACTGAATTCAAACGTATTTTATTTACTGTTCTTTCCGTACACTGGGCATTTCCTAACCTGCCACTGAATTAAATGCCGATAGCTTCTTGGCAGTTGCCAGAGGTTGCCAACGCTGTCCAAATAGGTCAGGACATTCCTTCCTTTTCCTGAATAGACATCCCCTCAATACCCCAGTTTGCTTCCTCCTCCTGAAGGCTGTTTTTCACCCCCACCACAACCACAAAATAGATTTAAACTAAATGTCAACCACTCTAAACTAGACTGCAAAAAATAGGACTTCAGCAATAGAGTAATCAATGCCCAGAATGCACTACCTGACTCTTGGTTTCTACTCTTAACCCCAAAACCTTCAACTTTAGACTATCTACAATTGACCAATCCCCCTTTCTAAGAGGTCTGTAAGGAGCATGCATAAGCACATCATTGTGCCTACAGTCCCTGTCCTATTGTCTTCTATCATTACTTTTAATCCTTACTCATCTAATGTTTTATTTGTACAAATTACCATTCTATAATTGTTTGAGAAATATATAAATAAAATAAATAAAATAAAATAAACTTTTCTTGGCAATTCTATGTGAGGCTACTTGGCTGGCCATTTTCTTATATCTTCTCAGGTGCCCCCCTCCCCCTCCCAAATATACCGCTCAAAACATTCCAATAATACTTTTCCTCACATCTCTGCTCCCCTCCCCATCTCCATCTCTTTGGTCCCCTTTCCACCTGCCGCCCCGCCCTCTGCCTTTGCCCCTCAACTTCGGACTTCCCAAAGAGCTCACGGGTCACGGCCCGGCTGGTACCTGAGTCGCTGCACGCCCCGGCGGCTGCTTCGAGCCACCCCCAGGGTGGCCAAAAGCTCCCGGGCGGCTCTTCTGAGCGAGGCGGCGGTGGCGGTAGCCATGCGATCCCCTCTTTCGCGCTACTACAGGTGCAAAAGCGGTAGAAGCAGCAGTCAGATCCCCCGTGCTGACTCGGGACACTGGCGGAAGGGAAAGAGGCTGGAGCTGCAGCCGGAGCGCAGAGATAGCCTGAGGCGGGGCGGGCGAAGGGGCGGGCGCTGCGTTGCGCTTTCGCTCTTTTTGGGCCAAGTTCTGGCTCGGCTCAGCGCGAAAAGTGAAACTGAGCGGCCATTTCCTTCTTTGGGACCAGCCACGCAGTCTCCCCGGACAAGACAGTACTTTTTTGGAGGGGAGGGGGGTGTCTGGGGTTGGTCGCCCCGTCTGGTTGGAAACCTCCGCTTTAGAACCTGGGACAAGTTGCTTCCTAAGGCCGGGGTGTCCTCCCACTTGCTGAGCGCCCGCTTGCTCTCGCAGGCTCTAAAAAGTGGAAAGAGAAACTCCACTGAGAAGAACAGGCGCCAAACCCAGAAAGAAGGCAGCACGTGTTGTTGTTGTCTAAATCCTTGCAAGAAACAAGGCGCTTCCCCCACCACTGGTTTTTATTCCTTGTCTGAATGAATATGAAAAGCATGAGTACATGCCCTAACACAGCCTATACCTCTGACAGTCTATGTTCTGCTTCATAATGAACATATGCATAATTTCTTGCAAGTTGTGTCTTCAAGATGCTTTGTCAATGTTTACAGAATTTTTGTTGTAATGGGTTAACCAATGGGTTTATCTTAGGTGTGCGTTTCTTAAACGTTTTAGTATCTTGGCAACCAAGAAAAAGAAGTGGTGCCTTCTAATTTGTTTGGAAGGGTATGACTCCTATAATTATAAAGCAGGATCTTTTGAGATACTGTTCCCTTTTCAAAAACCAAAATCAAAAAAATATGCTTCAATTATATGATGGAATATGATTTTTCCTAAATTAACAAAAGAGCTTTCTTTAGATACCAAGGGATGTATACTAGCTTTTGTGAAGCGGGAGAATCTTCAAACGTGGACTTTAATTCCCAGGATCGTCCAGCTGGCATAAACATTGTGGAGAAATATGAAAAAGGAAGCTCACATTTCTCAGGCTGGGGGAAAAAACAGCCTAATCCCTCTAAAAGCTCAGTATAACTACCCATTGATAGAATCCATATAAATTGTCTAATTCAGTTTCCTTCAACTTGGTGACCTCAAATTGTGTTGGGATTTCCACTTTTGGAATTTCTGACCAGCATGAATTTAAAACTTTCCAAAATCTGGGTTGAAAAACAAGGTTATACATACTTTTTGACAAGGTCTTTTGAACTTTGAACAGTCACTAAATGACCAGTCATAAGTCAGGGACTTCCCATATTCTACCATCCCTTCCTTTACAAGGAATGGTTTAAAAATATTTCCAAAATTGAGATTAAATCTTGTGGGTTCTTTTTTCTCCCCAGCTACCACCAATTCATTCCCCTCAACACTAGTCCTTCTCTCCCATTTGGTCCCTTCTGAACCTTTCTAAAATCAACTTTATTATTCTGTTATTGGCATTTCTCATTTGTTTCTTCTGCTTAGATCTGATTATGCAATTTGGGCAGAAAATTTCTGATATTGTAAAGAGGAATGATTTAGGTAGCTTTTAACCTTAGAGAACTCTTACACTGCCAGGCTGTAAAAGGAAATTCAAAGAAATGTCATAATGTTTGCACTTTAGAAGGCAATGAACTAAAGTTTCTCTTACAATAAGTACCAGACCTTACTATTGCATAATTCTAAAGATCTGAACATTGATTTTATGGCATAGATCCAAGGAAGCAATGAGTCAGAAAACCAATATACAAGGGATATGATTGCATATGTATTTATTTGAATTAACTTCCAGAAGTGGTCTACTGATAATTTTAGGAAGACATAAACTACACTGAAAAAAATCTACAGTAATATATATTATGTGTCAAATTGGGTTGATTCTTAGTGACCACATAGATTGCGACAATCTATCCCCAACTTGATCCTTCCAATGGTGCACTCATAGATAGTCCTTGATTAATGGTCAGAGTTAAGCTCAAAATTTACATTGCTAAGCAAGATAACTGTTAAGTAAATTTTGCCCCATTTTACAACCTTTCTTGCCACGGTTAAGTGAATCACTACAGTTGTTAAATTAGTAACACGGCTATAAAGTGAATACGCTTCCCCATTGACTTTGATTGCCGATGGCTGCAAAATATAATGACATGACCACAGGACACTGCAACAGGCACAAATATCGGCCAGTTGCCAAGTGCTTGAATTTTGATCATGCAACCACAGGGATGCTGCAGCGGTCAGAAATGTGAACTTTCCATAAGTCACTTTTTTCAGTGCTTTTATAATTTCAAATGGTTGTAAATCGAAGACTACTTGTAGCTAGTGATGGGCAGCAGCCGGTTCAGTCAGGTGTTCTGTCCCGGTAGCAAATTCTGGGGTGCCTGCGCAGCTGCGTGCTCCTGACATATGCATGCGTGGCCCTGCATGAGATTTGGCTTCTGCGCATGTGCAGCAAATGAAATCCTGTGTGAGGACGCTCGCGCGAGTGAGATTTCAGTGATTTTCACCGATTTTTTGCCTCTGCGCATGCGCGGAAGCAAAAATGTTGGTGAAAATCGCCAAAATCTCGCTCTTGCATGTGTCCTCACACTAGATTTCGCTTGCTGCACATGTACAGAAGCCAAATCTCATACTGATGGGCGCATGCGTACTCTTCATACACACCTGCGCCTGCGACAGCCTTGGAAGCCATACAGGTAGTACCTATGACAAGCGGCCCTTAACTGCTTGTAGTCAAAACCTAGGTCCATCCACGTTGTTGCTGGTTGTCCTCTTTCTCTATCCACCTTGCCAGGCAATTAAAATTTTCTCACAAAGGTTGTTGTTAGCTTTACAACCACAACTGAGCCCCAAATTTCTGTTCCTAAGTGAGACATTTGTTAATGAAGTTTTGCCACATTATTATGACCTTTCTTGCCATTGTTAAGTGAGTCACTGCAGTTGTTAAGTTAATAACACAATTGCTAAGTCAAACTGGCTTCCCCACGGACTTTGCTTGTTAGAAAGTTGCAAAAGCTGATCATGACACCGGGACACTGCAGCCGTCACTGGTCAATTGCCAGGCATCTGAATTTTGATCCCTGTGACCATGGAGGGATGCTGCAACAGTCATAAGTGTGAAAAATGGTCATGAGTCACCTTGCTGTAACTTCAAATGGTCACTAAACAAACTGTTGTAAGTCAAGAATTACCTGTACAAAGTGTCCAAAGTAGGATAATTTGTGCCTGGTTATTTGTGACTTGAGTGAGGATTCCGAGTTGACTTGTTCAATGATCCTTTGTTTAAAACTATGTATGGTATTTTCAGGAATTTACTAGAGGTCAAAATCATTAATATTTTATATTCCTCAAATACAACACTTGTACACTTCTAAATAAAAGTTATGCTGTTGGTATGAAAAAGAAACACATTAAAGAAAAGAAAGAAAACTCCAGCAGTTTATGATTAGGTCTAGTGCATCCTTTAGCTCTTTCTTCCTGTATCTATGAAAAGTTAGGAAACGCCATAAGCCATGTTTGTATAAGAATGGCTGTATCTCAGCACTTCAGAAAACAAAGGACCAGAGAAAATAAGTTCCGGTCAGTGGATTAAAGAGAGACACTCTGTTCAATACCAGGTGGAGGAGGAGGAAGGGGAGGAAGAAGAGGAGGAAGAGGTGGAGAA
Source organism: Erythrolamprus reginae (assembly GCF_031021105.1). Lineage (NCBI taxonomy): Eukaryota > Metazoa > Chordata > Lepidosauria > Squamata > Dipsadidae > Erythrolamprus > Erythrolamprus reginae. The sequence goes on along the minus strand of NC_091951.1, from coordinate 153,596,012 downwards.
AGAAGAGGCGGGGGATGTGGAGGAGTTAGAAGGAATACGACTTTAGCAATACAGTGATCAATGCCTGGAATGCACTTCCTGACTCTGTGGTTCCTTCCCCAAACCCCAAAAACTTTAGACTATCTACAGTCAACCTCACCCTGTTCCTAAGAAGTCTGTAAGGGCGTGCATAAGGGTATTGTTGTGCCTACCATCTATGTCCTATTGTCCTATTGCCTAATTTATCCGTACCTACTTTACTAATGTTTATGTTTATACCAATATCTACTAACTTGTACCTGCTTGACAAATAGGTAGGTAGGTAGGTAGGTAGATAGATAGATGATAGATAGATGGATAATCTATGTTTGTAATGTTCACACTGCTGTTGCTGCCGCTTCTTCTTTCTGGCAAAAATCAATACATGCTCAAAAACAAAGGGACACAGAGCATTGTTAACAGAAGCCAGTTAAGAGCTGGGCTAGACAAAGGTCGGCTTAATTGGGACTCCCGTGAGGGTGTCGAGTAGACTTGCAGAATTGCAAAAAGATCAGTAGAAGGAAGTGTCAAAGCACTTCCAATCTACACTATCAAAAATTATACCTATTGTGCTTCTTGTCACCAACAGGTCCAGCTTAACGCTTAAGTATCCTGAAAAATCTTAAAACGAACTGTGGATTTCACTTTATTTTTATTTATTTATTTTATTTCGTCAAGTACCTATTGGTAGCAGTATGAATAGATATAACGCTGTTTATATACATGGGATGGGTACAAATAAGAAGGGAACATTAGCACAGGGACGGTAGGCACGCTGGTGCACTTACACACGCACAATTATGCACACTTCCGAGTGCTAAACTTTCTATTCCGCTTTTAAGATTAAAAGAAAAAAGAAACTGCCGCTTGCGGACACGTTTCGCTGAGATGAGGATCTAACAGATCCTAATTAATAGCACTTTCCCGAGGGTAACTCTATTCCTCCCAGCAATCCGGTTTAATAGGGTTAAACTGAGCGCCAGTTTAAACTAAGCCTCCGGAGGACGCTACGAGGACATTTCCTGATTTCCGCTGGGCGCTCTCGCTGCTACGTGGCTTCTCTCGCTGGTTGTTCTCAAACTTGGGAGGGGCACCTGAAGATAGAGAAAGAGAGAGAGAGAGAGAGGTCCGGAAGCTGTTGGCCCCGGCGGGCGCGGCAGTAGCGCGTAAGTGAGTGGGGCGTCTCCGCGCGCGGGTCTCCTTCGACGGAGAGGGTATACCCCCCCTCCCGTCTTTGGCGTCCAGAGGGGCACGTTGCGGCGGGTGGGGGCGTCTGTGTTTCTCTGTCTGTCTGTTTCACGCCCACCGTCTCGGTTGGTTTTCTGCTTGCCTGCTGCCGTTGCAGCCCCCATGGGCTAGCGCGGCGTGGCAAGGCGGATGGGTGGGTAGGTAGCACTAGCCAGCGTGGGCGGAAGGGGGTGTAGCTGCTGCTGCTACCGGGCCTTTTAAAATTTAATTTTTAATTCATTTGATTTATAAGCCGCCCGACTCCTTACGGACTCTGGGCGGTGCACAACAGTTTAAAACGACATAATGACATTTTAACCCCCCCACCCCCCAAAAAAGTTCGTTCATATTTTTGAATGGCTGCACAGGACGGGATTCCACTCTGGCACCGGAGAGAGAGGGAGGGACGAGGGTTGCTCGTGAGCGGCGAACCTCCGCCGCAAAGAAGTCCAAAGTCCACCCGGGTTGTTTGGCCGCGGGGGAATCGCGCTCTCCGTGCTTCGTTTTCGTCCTGTTGACTCCGGGACACGCACGTCTTGGAGGGGGCGCCCCTCTAGTTGTCAACCCCGTTTCATCCTGATACTAACGTCACGCGGGTCTTGCTGCCTGTGAGCTTAGCCCGTGCTCTGATTTTGTCGTCAATCTCGGAAACTTTAGCTAAACTGGGCTAAGAATTGCATGCCACAAAACATGTGAAAACGGAACCTGGAATTAAGGAGGAACTTACAACAGGGAGAACAATCAGTGGAGCAACTTTGCCTCCTCCAGAAGTTGCCTCCAAAAACTTCCAACACTGAAAGTTTTTAAGAGGAGATTTGGAAAACTCTGCCTGAAATGGTATTAGGATTTCCTGCCTGAGCAGAGGGTTGGACTAGAACCAGGGATGGGCTACTGCCCAAATGGGGGGGGGGGGACATGCAGTGGGGTAGTGAAAATTGAGCTCCACCCCAGAGCACCCAATTTGCACTGAAAGATGTTGAAAGAAAATAATAATAATAATAATAATAATAATAACAACAACAATAATAATTTATTAGAGTTGTATGCCGCCCCTCTCTGAGCGACCTGCATAAGCCACGCCCACAGTGTGGTAGTAAAAATTTTGGTAGCCCTTCACTGACCAGAACAGTGATGGTGAACCTTTTTTCCTCAGGTGCCGAAAGTGCGAGTACAGGCACTATTGCATGCATGTGTGTTCCTGCACCCATAATTCAATATTCCCCATGTGCCCTGTCGCATGCACACACAACCCTCCGTCCCAACATCTGGTGGGCCCAGTAGCCCAGTTTTTCACCCTCCTCAGGCTCCAGGGGCATTCTTGGAGCCTGGGGTGGGCAAAAATTCCTTCTCCCACTGCCTGGAGGCCCTCCAGAGGCTGAAAATGCCCTCACAGAGCCTCCACATTAGCTGTAAAGCAGCTGGCTGGTACACACATGCATGATGGAGCTGAGCAAAAGGCAAAGGCTTGCATGCTGGCTGATATGACTGTTTTCCACCTGTAGCACTCATGCCATTACATGACTAGAAGATCTCTTAAGATCCCTTCCAACTTTGTTATCATGTTAGTTTCAAAAAAATATCCGATTCACTCTTGATGATTTCACACTGTTTCCTTCCTTATCCTTATCCTGCCTTGACAGATCAGCAGCTGCAGAGTTTCCCCCACTGGAAATTATCATTTGGGGGGGGAAATGCCTGTTTGTATCACCTGATGAAAAGCACTGGGCTTCTGCTCTTTTTTTAAAATAACGGATTATAACCTTATCTGCAAGTTATAACTGTTAATTTTACAGTTCTTTTTAGTTTTCCAACACCAGCTCTGAAAATTCGCAAGGGATGACATACCAAATATTTCTGGCGAACTTAATTCCAAAGCCAAACCAAGCTGCCTTTGGTTCCATCCCAGGGTTGTCTCTGGGATATAGTAAAAGATACTCTTTATTTAAGCTTGACTTCTTTTTCCTGCTCAAGTGATCACTCATTTTCAAGAAAAGGGCGCTAGATGCCTTATCTTTTCACTATATAGTTCCAGCCCAGTTTCAGACTCTTGGTGCTGACTTTAATTCCCTGAGGGTGGGTGGTTATAAGTGACCTGAGCTTTTTCAGTTTGAAGACCCTAGGATTCTGGAGAGTCACCTACCAGCTTCCCACATAAGTAATAATGTTATTTTTCCCTTAGAAATTAGAATTAATTTAATAATAATAGCCTTTACTGTCATTGTACATCATGTATTCAATGAAATTGGTTTAGCTTCTACTAGTGTAATCCATAACAGTTCTAGAATAGAATTCTATTTCTAAATAGAATTGAAATCTCTCATTTCTGGAATGCATATAGAGCTTTATGGGTCGATATGGTACATACCACCTTGGAATAGAGCTTTGCCTCTGGTGACTTTCTGTTTCATGCAGGGTTTTTTTTAACAATAGTAGAGAAGTTATTTGCCACAGCCTCCTTCTAGGGTGCTCCCCCCCCCCACATTTCCTAGTAGCCACACTTTCAGGTTTTAACCAGGATTGACTCATCTTAGCTTCAAAGCAGTTGTAATTGCTTATGGTTGCTATATTCTATAGGGTTTGCTTTTTAATTTAACCAGGACAGATAATGTTTATTATTAACGTACATGAAAGATACAACAACATTTCAATAAAGTACCCAGCTAATAATACCGGTATTTGTCTACAGCACTAATATGTGAAACCTGAATCTATTTCCTTAGGAACATAAGTATATTTATCAGATTGACTGGATGATTTTGCTTCATTGGAAATTATGGCAAAATCCGGAGGAAAAGGAATTAATTTGAAGGACAAACTTGATGGCAATGAATTGGATTTAAGTTTATGTGATCTGAATGAAGTTCCAGTTAAGGAGCTGGTAGGTAACTGTTTTTATGGCCTGTAGAATAACAGGTGTATAACATAATTGTGACATAATTATAAAACACATTAAAACAGTTTCTGTGGATTTTACTTTGCAAGTCATTGCTGCAGGGCTCATCTCCATTTCAAGGGCCATTGAGCCTGCGCTATCTGAACACATTTCTGTGGTCATGTGGCCGGCATGACATCGTAGAGTGTTGTTACCTTCCCACCAAAGTAATACCTATTTATCTACTCACATTTCATGCCTACCAATTGCTAGGTTGGCAGGAGTTGGGTTGAGCATGTGAGCTCACCCCATTGTGCAATGCTCAGCTCTCAAATATGGGCTGTCGGCTTTGCAGACAACAGGCTTCAGCATCTTAACTGTTGAGCCATTGCACTGCTGAAATACTAAGTAGATTTAATTAAAGTATAGGGTTTCCATTTATTCTTGATATTAACCATACTTAACAGCAGGGGATCACAAATAAAACACGACAATACCTGAACAAGAAGAAACTTTCCCACAATCCACAAACATTTTCTTCAAATAAACATTCAAAGCCCTGTTGCTGTTTTGTTTTCTGTAGCCAACATCCCAGCATCATGAGTTGTTCAGTGGCTGTTGTCTGAGACGGCACACATACAAAAGATGCACATAATGGAAACAGGTTAAGAGGTTTCAATTTTCCCCTGAAATCTCTCGACCTGATTCCATCTTGTGCATCTTTTGTAAGTAGATTGTGGGAAAGTGTCTTCTTGTTCAGGTATTGCTGTCTTTTATTTTGTAGAAAGTAGATTGTCAAACTTCAGAAAAGTTTTAATTTTCTCAAAGCTTCATATCTTTCAGCTGGTTATGGAATTCCAGATAATACAAACAGAAATCCATAAACTCTGTGGCTTTGCCATCTTGTAAAATTTTGTGATCTCTAAAGCTGTGCTCAAGTTCATAGGAGTAGACTGGATGAATGAAGCTTCCCATCTCTTTCTCAGCAGTTTGTCTTGAAATTCCTGTTTCCTTCCATGGGAAACAGCAGTCTTTAAACAGGCTGGTGGTGGGGTAATGGAAAAAGGGATATGAAAGCATAGTGGGTGAAAAGAAAATATTTGTGATCAGGTAGGGCATGTAGGAACAATAGTATATGCAAACATTTCCAATTATCTGAGCAACTTCTGATTTCCATTGCTTCGTATTGTTCAGTTTTAAAAAAACAACCCAAAAGTCCCATTTCTAACTCAGTGGCAAATCTCATGGGATTTAAATAATATAATCGAATTCTAAATTGAAATTAACTATAATACAGGTAGTCCTTACTTGTCATAATTAAGCCTAGAATTTTGGTGCTCAGTCATGTTAGCCATTAAGTGGTCACCATGTGATCTGACTCAATTTTGCAGCTTTTTTTATGGTGGTCGTAAAGCAAGTCACCACAGTCATTAAGCAAATATGTGTAAATCCATTCTCCTGAATGGGCATTTTCTGCAACACCAGAAACTGGCAAAAAAAAAATGTTGAAAATGGTTGTGTGATGCTGCAACTGGTTGGAAAGCAAGCTGCTTGCCAAATGCCTAAAATGTGATCACATATGATCTCACATCACAGGGGTGATGATGGTGATGGTATGGCAGTTGTAACTTTGAGAACAAAGGGTAGTATTGTTGGATAGAGGTTAAGTGAGAACCGCCTGTCTGGGAAATGAGTATTTTTGAGATGTTGTTATCTAATGAAAACTTGCCCATATTAGAGAAAATATTGAATTCTGAAGGTTTTTGGTATCGCAATGTAATACTAAGGTTACAGTGATTTATTGTCCTAAATGTACAATGTACAATTTTTAATTCTAATTTTTTTTGGCTCTTCTTCAGGCAGGACTTCCAAAGGCAACAGTTTTGGATTTGTCCTGTAATAATCTTGCTACTTTACCGGTGAGTTTCAACCTTATATCTTGGAGGAACGTTTCATTATTGATGTTACACATAGGACTTCTGTTTTAAAACCAAAGGAGCTTTAGCTGTTACCTTCTGAGATAAGACCATTGATTATTGGATGCAAGAAGCACTGAAAAAGAGAGTGTTAAACAATTTACAGATTGAGTTTCTAAGCCATAAATTGTGGTTATAAATCACAGTCGGCGGATACATGCAATACACTAAGCAAATTAAAGATGCTTATGTGCCTTAAAATGGGGTGCAAACCCATATATCAAATAAGTTGGAAGGACGTACAGTTAATCTTTTTTTTAATGTATACGCTTTCATTTTAAGATGAAGAGTAATGATATACAGTTTTATCATATGCCAGCAGATATTAATCTAAAGGTGACATTTGGCAGCACCAAACTTGTTCTTCATGTAGATTTGCAACTGATATCCTATGATCTTAGAATAATAGTCTTTTTATATGACATTTTTGTTTCTCAGAGCATGCTTAGTGGATTGTGTTTTTCCACGTGAGGTCCTAAGAAGAACACGTGGAGTTACTTCTCAGTAGTTTCTTTATCACCTACAGATAGAGTGTTCCCAGACTAAAGCAACTATCTGCATAGCCAGAGATACACTCTGTGAACTGCTAGGGAAGGGCCATCTTAGCCCTCTTCCTGCCTATTAGACTTTCCAAACTTCGGTGCCTCTTTGCCCTCTGGGAAAAAGCCCTTTCCTCCTGCGACTCTACACTATATTCTGACACATCTCCTGGTGGGGAAATATGTGTCCCAGTTGTGATCTAAGAGGGAACAGGAAATAATACATATAATAAATATGCATTCCATTCATATTGCTACTCCATTTACTTAATCTTCTAGTATACAGTACTACACATGTAGCACAATTTTTAAAGAGACTAGAATAGAAATACAATAATTGAAATAGAAGTAGAATAACAGAGTTGGAAGGGACGTTGGAGGTCTACAGGTCCAGCTGCCTGCTTAGGCAGGAAACCCTACACCACGATAAGAACGTTTGTGTTCCCCTTTTATAAATAGCTTACGAAAGGAACTGGCTTTTAAAGTCTGAACCTCCAGCCTTGGATATCACTTCTCAGTTCTCTAACAGCTCAGTTCTCTGTATCATTGCTCAGAAATAATTTAGTTAGGCTTATTCCTAGAAATTGCATGGTTTCATGTTTTACTTATGCTTGGGTTCCAGTCAGAGTTTTGCAGCTTGATCCATCTGGTAAAATTGGATTTAAGCAAAAATCGGCTTCAGAATCTACCATCAGACTTTGGGCGCTTGATCAGCTTGCAACACTTGGATCTGTTGAACAATCGATTGGTTACTTTGCCTGTTAGTTTTGCCCAACTCAAGGTAATTATGTTCTTTTATAATTCTTGGATTGAGACTAACCTACAATATATTGGAGATTTTTTTTTACTATTGTCCAGAAATAAGGGTGCATTTAGTGTATCTGTTCTTAGTGTTCTTTCTCCGAAACACTGAGTGCAGCACTAATTAAAATAGCATTTAGACTTACCATATTTTTCGGAGTATAAGACGCACTGGAGTATAAGATGCACCTTAGTTTTTGGGGAGGAAAATGGGTGGGGGAATTCTGCTTACTAGGTATTCATCTGGCTAGTCCTTAGCCTGGTCAGCTTCAGCACATTCGTTCATTTGCTTGCTGGTTTTGAGGTTGGGGATGGCTGGGGCTATGCTTCTAAAGCACAGGTGATTGTTGGAGGGAGCAGCAATTAGAAAAGCAGGCAAAGTACGGAATATTGCTTAGCTTGTGTTTGGGCTGAAAAACAGCTTCAAAAGCACAGCTGACCCTCTGGAGGGAGCTCCAGTGACTAAAGTAGGCAAAGTGGGGAAGGGGTAAGAGAAGGCAGCAGTTGCTGGGGTAGCCTATTTGGGCACTGGGCATTGAGCGTTTGGAGGTTGAAAATACAACGCCCATAGCCCTAAAACAAAAGCCATTGTCAGTGCTAATCTCTGTAGCCAGGAAGAGGACATGTGGAGAGGCAAAGAGTAGGGGCCGGCAGGTGGCCATGGGTAACTTTGAAGTATAAAACACACCCAAATTTTCAGCCTATTTTTTAGGAGGGAAAAAAGTGTGCTTTATACTCTGAAAAATATGGTATATACAGTGATACCTCGTCTTACAAACCCCTCGTCATACAAACTTTTCGAGATACAAACCCGGGGTTTAAGATTTTTTTGGCGCTTCTTCCAAACTATTTTCACCTTACAAACCCAAGCCGCTGCCACTGGGATGCCCCACCTCCGGACTTCTGTTGCCAGCGAAGCGCCCGTTTTTGCACTGCTGAGATTCCCCTGAGGCTCCCCTCCATGGAAAACACCACCTCCGGACTTCCGTGTTTTTGCGATGCTACAGGGGAATCCCCGCAGTGCAAAAACGGGCGCTTCGCTGGCAGCGGAAGTCCGGAGGTGGGGTTTCCCAGCGATGGGAGCCTCAGCGAAATCGCAGCATCACAAAAACGCGGAAGTTCGGAGGTGGGGTTTTGAGGACTTCTGTGTTTTTGCGATGCTGCAATTTTGCTGAGGCTCCCCTCGCTGGGAAACCCCCACCTCCAGACTTCCGTTGCCAGTGAATGACCCATTTTTGCGCTGCTGGGATTCCCCTGCAGCATCACAAAAACACGGAAGTCCGGAGGTGAGGTTTCCCATGGAGGGGAGCCTCGGGAATCCCAGAAGCGCAAAAATGAGCGCTTTGGCTGGCAAAAGGGGTGAGTTTTGGGCTTGCATGCATTAATCGCTTTTCCATTGATTCCTATGGGAAACATTGTTTCGTCTTACAAACTTTTCACCTTACAATCCTCATCCCAGAACCAATTAAGTTTGTAGATGAGGTATCACTGTACCTCTTCATCTTCCTATATAAGCATTTTACAAAGTTAGCATATTGCCCCCAACAATGTGGGTTTTCATTTCACTGAACCTGGATTGATGGAAGACCGAGTCAACTTTGAGCTGGGTCAGAATTGAACTGCTGAACTGCAGAAGAAGTCTGCAGTACTGCATTTTAACCACCGCGCCACCACAGTTCAGAATACAGTCATACCTCGTCTTACGAACCTAATTGGTTCCAGGGGGAGGTTCGTAAGACGAAAGGTTCGTAAGATGAAACATTGTTTCCCATAGGAAGCAATGTAAAGTCAATTAATCCGTGCAACCAAACCCCCCCCCCCCGCAAAAAAAACGGCGTTGGGCGACTGCTGGGAAGCCGCGCGGCTATTTTAAAAGGTGACAGCCGGCCTGGGGATCTGCCCAGCAAACCCCCGAACCCGGAGGTTCGGCAAAAGTTCGGGGTTCGGGAGGTTGCTGGGAAGCCCCCCAGGCCAGCTGTCACCTTTTAAAACAGCTGCGCGGCTTCCCAGCAGCTTCCCGAAGCCGAACGCCAAACCCGAACTTCCGCGTTCGGCGTTCGGCGACTGCTGGGAAGCCGCGGGGATGTTTTAAAAGGTCACAGCCGGGCTGGGGGGCTTCCCAGCACCCCCCCGAACCCGGAAGTTTGGCAAAAGTTCAGGGTTCGGGGGGGGGGTGCTGGGAAGGCCCCAGCCCGGCTGTGACCTTTTAAAACAGCCGCGCGGCTTCCCAGCTGTCTCCCGAAGCCGAACGCCAAACCCGAACTTCCGCGTTCGGCATTCGGAGACAGCTGGGAAGCTGCACGGCTGTTTTAAAAGGTCACAGCCGGGCTGGAGGGCTTCCCAGCAACCTCCCGAACTGAACCCGGGGTTCAGAAAAATTTTGCCTCTTCTTACGAACTTTTTTCGAGTTACGAACCGGTGTTCGGGAGGCTGCTGGGAAGGCCCGCCGCCCGGCTGTCACCTTTTAAAACAGCCGCGTGGCTTCCCAGCTGTCTTCCGAACGCCGGTTCATAACTCGAAAAAAGTTCGTAAGAAGAGGCAACATTTTTCTGAACCCCGGGTTCGTATCACGAGTTGTTCGTAAGATGAGGGGTTCGTATCTTGAGGTACCACTGTACTTCCAAAGAGTAAAACTGAAAATCACGATCATGATCTGGGTCTAGTTTTCCATGCATTTCCTTCTTAGAACCTGAAATGGCTTGATCTGAAAGACAACCCTTTGGATCCCACACTAGCGAAAGTCGCTGGAGATTGCTTGGATGAAAAACAGTGTAAACTGGCAGCTGTCAGAGTAAGTTAATTCACTTTATCCTTTTGGTGCAATGTTCTTTTTTTTAATATTCTGGGTCATTTTCTCGCTTCTTTTTAATCCACTCTAAGGTGCGAAATGTCCCAATTCAGAGACAGAAAGAGAGAGAGAGAGGATGCAACCAAAATCTATGCAATGTAACAACAGGAGACACAACTCTAGGCAGTCTGCCATATATGGCTAGACATAGCAGTGTGACACAGCTTATAAAGTTATAACTTAGAAATCAATCATGGGCAGATGGACCGCTATAGTAGAATTAGTATCCTTTAGGGCAGTGTTTCCCAACCTTGGCAACTTGAAGATATTTGGACTTCAACTCCCAGAATTCCCCAGCCAGCAAATGGGAGTTGAAGTCCAAATATCTTCAAGTTGCCAAGGTTGGGAAACACTGCTTTAGGGAAATCAATTGAGCTTGTAATTGATCCATAACTCCCCCCCCCCCCCCAAGCCCTCTGGAGGCCACAAATGGCCTGTTCTGGTAGGCCCGATAGGCCTGTTTTTTGCCCTCCCAAGGCTCCAGACATTTACTTGGAGCCTGAGGAGGGTGAAAACGCCCTCCCCTGCCCCCCTTGGAGGCCCTCTGGAAGTTGAAAATGCCCTGCCAGAGCCTCCATGCGAGCTGAAAATCACCTGGGAGGGCACACATGTGCGCTGGAGCTGAGGTAGGGCAACGGCTCACGTGCCAGCTGGTAAGGCTGAGCAGAATTGCATGCTCCCATTAAGCAGGCTCGATGGATGTTCCTCATATTTGCATATGGGAAGGAGCAATTCCACAAGTCTGGGCCCTTTCCCCTTCAGTCTGTTTTGGCATCCAGGAGACGATGTGGCTAGGACACTTGAGAATTCAGTTCATCCATACTTACAACTGTCTTGACACCTGCTCACCAGGTTGCCCTCAAGGGAGAGGGCAGTGACGATTTCAGTTCCTCAGAAATCGTGGCTTAGCAGGGAACAACAGGTTCCCTCATTCTTTCTGCACAGGTATTGCAGCTGATACCAGTTTTCTATGTCTGTCATTCCATCAGTCATTCCATCTGCAGAGAACTTTAAGAGGGATGCTGGAGTTTGGGAAATAACCCCTTGTGACATTGGAAAAAGTACAGGGAATGATGCTAGCAAACATTTATGCAATGTTTTGGACATCCTTTCATTCGAGTTCATAACCTCAATGGTTCCTGCTGTCATTCCAGCCTTACTCCAGGATCTACAGGGATTGCTGGGGTTGGCAGCCTGCCAGAGGGATACACTTAAAGAATCTAAACAAGAACAGTTAATGACAGATACCAGTCAAACAGGTTGAGCTTACTCCAGTTCCTCTCCATCTGGGCCCATTGTGTCCAAACTACATTTAATATACATTGATTTTTAAGGTGACCAATTTAATCTGTTTTGAAGCAAAGGTGTTTGCCATAGCATATACCTCAATTAATATTCTAGATCAGGAGCATCAAGGCACACAGGCTGGATTTGGCTCATGGGGTGCTTTAAACTGGCCCATGGGACCAGCTTGAAAATAGCAAAGGACTAGTCTGCAGTGCCTCTGTTAGGAAAAATGGGGCACGGTACTGTTGGTGTGCAACCACCTACAGCCCATTTTTGGCCTGGACGGCTGCCTGCAGACCCTGCCAGCCAAAACAGTGCAGAAGACCCACAGAGGAGAACTACAATGTTGATCTGGCCCTCAAAGTAAATCCAGTTTGACACGCCTGTTCTAGATGTTCTCTAATACAGTTTTATATTATTGTTTACCTACCTACCTACCTACCTACCTACCTACCTACCTATCTATCTATCTATCTTTTATGCCACCCTTCTTTGAGGGCTCATGTGATGTATTATGGCTTTGATTCCGATCCTTAAATAATGCTTCAGAAATGAAAACACAGTACGTGTTCATTGGAAGGAAGTGCTTAAGACTTAATCATATATCTTTCTTTTTATTTTCTTGGCATTCAAGAACAAAAATCAAGATATCTATTGTAAATTATTGCTGAAAGTTTGTGTACCAGAGAATAATTCAATATTAAATGCTCATGAATCAAATGAATTTCTTCACATTTCAGTTGGAATTGAATTTCTCACCAAGGTTGAGGGCTTTGTTCCTCTCCCCTTCCATTCTGTAATATGTGATTTTGTTCATTTGCTTCATTAAGGGAAATTATTTGCTCTGTGGGCATTATTCCATGTGTTTGTTCTTTATTAGAGGTACATTGTACTCTGCACTATATATGTAGCTCCATGTGGGAGTGTCCACTAATGGATTATGCCTTTGGGTGGAGAAATGAGGAATTGGATTAAATGGCATTTAGCTTCTCAAGTCGTCTTGGTCTAAGAAATACTTTGGGACTGGCCAAATTAACCTTCTCTTTTGTAAGCATCTTTCCTAAGACTAGTTTCTATGTGTGTAAAGAAAAGGAGGCTATCTTTTGCTCCTAGTTCAGTAAATGTAAAAACTAACTTACATGTACCACCTAATATATCTGTAAAATCTAATATATGTGTATCTCAAAGGTACTGCAGCATATGAGTGTCCTCCAGTCTGAATTAGATCGTGAAAGGCAACGAAAGTTACAGAAAGAACAAGGTAAATTTAATAATTCTATTTCCTTCTGTGATGTGGGCTTTCTTTGGGGAATGACACATTTACACAGGATAGGTTTTTAACTCAAATGGGGCTCGTTACCAGTGAAGCCAGCATTTTCTCACAAAGTTGAGTTAACACCAGGCTCTTTGATACATATTTGTTTTCTGGGTTACAGCTCATTATTTCCTATTAATTGTGACTTATGCTACATTCTTAATTTCTAATATGCTTATATCTGTACTTCAAATTAGATCTATCTTCCGCACGTCCCTTAACAAATTAACTCTTTGACTTGCTTGTAAATGTGGATCGAATGTGGGGTGATATTTTGTGTGTGTGTGGGGTGTGTGTGTTTCCATGCCAGATGACAGAGTTGCCCTTCCAAAGGTTAGGAAGGTAAAACAGGCATTTTTTCCTCTGCACCATATTTTTTTCCTCTGCAAGCTAATTAATATATGCAGTTTAAAGAAAGTTATTTTGATTGCATTTGAGAAGGGGAGATTTTTTTTTACATCAGTATATAGAATGGAGATTATCCAGGATGATTGCCCTGTTTGAGAGAATAGTTTCTTTCATATCCCACGCTGAACAATTTTATCAAGTGTTCACATGTGGAGTGTTGCAATTCACCCTGTGATGAATCATCTCAAAACCGGTATCAGGGATCAGTTCCTTGGCACTGTATAAATTAAATGATGTAACTGAAGCAAATGTCTAAAGAACATGATACACATTTCTTCTTTTTGTGTTGCTTTCCAGTTCCCTCGGTATTGCAGCTTTAATTTAAGCCATTATTATGTAATCAGTGAGAAGAACATGAATTGGGAAGTCAGGTTATGTTGTCCTTGAGGTCATTCTGCCTTTTGAGTTGGACTAATTGGTAGGAAAATGGAGTACACCTGATAGGCAGTTGATATTTGTTCAAATCTAGTGTGGCTAGGAGAGGGGCAGCATATAAATCCAACAAATAAATAAAATAATAATAATAATATATATAAAGGATTATATTCAGTTGCTGACAGATATACAGAGAAAAAAAGTAGAGGTGGTTGGTGCAGTCTGTTTGCTGGAGTACAAAGGGCAGCTACATCCTCCAAGATACAGTATTTTTTCCAAGCTGATACAGACACATGCACACACTCACAGAGTTAAGATTGTGGATATAGCTGGGGTGGCTTAATGGTTAGAGTGCAGTACTGCAGGCTACTTCAGCTAACTGCTATCTGTAGTTCAGCAGTTCAAATCTCACCAACAGATCAAGGTTGACTCGGCCTTCCATCCTTCGGAGGTGGGTAAAATGAGGACCCAGATTGTTGGGGGCAAGAGACTGATTCTGTAAACTGCTTAGAGAGGGCTGTAAAAGCATTATGAAAGAGTGCTATTGTTATTTATTTTTTATTTTACTTATTTTATTTATTTTATTTATTAGATTTGTATGCCGCCCCTCTCTTCAGACTCGGGGCGGCTCACAACAATAATAAACAGTGTACAACAACAAATCTAATATTTAAAAGAAAATATCTAAAAACCCATTATTTAAAAAACATACAACACAAGCATACCATACATAAAACTATATGTATGCCGCCCCGAGTCGGCAAAGAGGGGCGGCATACAAATCTAATTAATAATAATAACAATAACAACAACAACAACAAAACAACAACAACAACAACAACAATAATAATAATAATATAAGCCTGGGGGATGTGTGTCAATTCCCCCATGCCTGGCGATATAGGTGGGTCTTAAGCAATTTATGAAAGACAAGGAGTGTGGGGGCAGTTCTGATCTTTGGGGGGAGTTGATTCCAGAGGACCGGGGCCGCCACAGAGAAGGCTCTTCCCCTGGAGCCCGCCAGAAATAGAATGTCTATAAAATGCATTACTCCCCCCCCCCCCAAGCTGAAAGATATTTGACTGTGACAAAATATTAGCATGATTCAATTGTAAATCCCTTTAGATCTAATCATTTTATATGAAACGGAAGAATCTCAGTCTGCCACGAACACGACACTTTTCATAAGGTATAGTCATAACATTATTGGCAGCATAATATTGATATTTTTGTGCCACCTTGCCCCCCCCCCACCCGGGGTCTCTCTCCAATAGCTAGTATTGTACAGTAGTTTCTGATCATCATATTCTAGTATGTCAACTTATCTATCATTCCAATATCTGCATTCTAATACATACTATCTCTTTACATGTCCACCTAACCCAATTGTTTTACATTCCAACGTCTACCTCGTGTTTCTAACCATTGATAGAATCTATTCTATGTAGCATAGTATTCTGTATCTTCTTTATCTTTTATTTTTAGCATTAGTCTGTCCATTTCCGCATCGGCTACTATTCCACCCAATCTAATATTACACCAGTGGTGGACTGCTACCTGTAAGGGCTTAGTGCCTTTCAGTAAGCTATTGACTAGTTCACCCAGTCTTGTCAGAGAGGGCACTCATATGACTTTCACTGGCACCATCCAGGTCATTCTCATGCTTAAGAATGAAATCTGTTATCAAGTTCTTGAATAAAATTAATTTTCTTACACAATCCCTCCCTCCCTCCCACTTCTTTAGTAGGTAATGATTAGTCACAAGAAGAGATTAACAGTCTTACGCAATTCTTAAACAATTCAAGCTGAGATTAAAAGCACCCCCTTAAAACAGCCTTCTGTTCCAGAGCAAAATTTGGTACATGCTTTAAAAAAGAAAGAAAGAAATAATAACTACTTTTGGTTATTAGTGCTATTTTTATAGGCTTTTCTGTTGAATTAGCAGCCTTTTTACTTCTTAGCTTATTGGGGGGGTGGGGAATGCACCCGAATCTAGTTATGATTGTGCTGGGTAAAATATTCCTGCCTCTCCCATTATTAAATCATTCCTAAATAGGGAACTTACGTGTTTAATGTACAGAAATGGAACTCCTTGACATAATAAATGTACCAGGTTGTTCAGAAGGGAACTCATTAATATGCCTACCCATTAATAGTCCAGATGAAGGACTGTTTCAAATGGCTCATTTTATTGCCTTATATGTCCTTTCTATTCCAGAAGAGATTTGAGGGGTTCTCTTCATGGTTGCCCCCATTATATTTATTAACTTTCCAGTTACCATTCTGAATTGACAAATTTTTGTCTTCAATCTAACTGCTGTTGCTTTTGCAAAAAGTTAACAATGGAAGCAGAAGGCTTCTCCTGGCAAACTCTTGCCATTTTTGTCTTTTCGTCAGGTCAAAATTATACCTCAAAATCCAGCCATTTTGCTCCTGAGTTTCAGTGGTGTGAATTGTGTGGGGGTTTGAAAGCTGTAAATGTCAAGCTGTGGGTAGCACATCCTCAAGACAGAGGAACAAGAAGCAGCTAGACGAATGAGGCTTTCGTGCCTTGTGGAAAGATAAACGTTACAGATAACATTTTTGCAGAATATTGACCCAACCATTTCAGCATATATTGATAGTATGCCGTACAGGTAATCCTCGATTTACAACAATTCATTTAGTGACAGTTCAAAGTTACAACAGCACTGGAAAAAAAGTGACTTATGGCTGTTTTTCAGTTACTGCAGCATCCCTATAGTCACCTAAATTACATTTGGATGCTTAACAATTGGTTCATACTTATGCCAGTTGCAGTGTCCCGCAGTTATGTGATCTCATTTTGCGACCTGACACGCATTCAATGCAAAACCGGATTCACTTAACAACAGTGTTACTAATTTAGCAACTGCAGTAATTCACTTAACAAATGTGGCAAATGGGACAAAACTCACTTAACCAATTTCTCAGTTGTGGTCGTAAGTTGAAGTCTACCTATATTTATATATTACAAAACGGCTATATATTGAAGAGTTGATTTGGCTGGCTATGACTGGTGAAGAGAAGCCATCACTGCTACTCTGTGGTTCTCAATACTTCCTAAGTTACAGCATAGAAATTGATAGACTGGCCTTGCAATTGTGCTGGATACAAATACAGGAGAGCCTGTTTGGTAAATGCAACTTACGTCATTGAGATAAATTTGCAGCGCCTGTTTCTCCTCATTGGATAGAGCAGTCTTCTAAAGCAAATATTTTGGTTTTATGCTGGTGTGCAGAGCTGGAGAAGAAGCGCGAAGCAGAGAGGCAAGCGAGAGAGGCTCAAGAGAGAGAACTACGTAAGCGGGAGAAGGCCGAAGAGAAAGAACGTCGGAGAAGAGAGTACGATGCCCTTAGAATTGCAAAGCAGAAAATGACAAAGCAACAAAGAAGAGAAACGGGTGAAAATCAAAGTAAGAAAATAGCGTGTAAAGAAAGAGAAGAATAATCTGAAATAGGGAAGAAATTATCATGGCTAAGTTTGATAAATATGCCGACCCAGCACTTATATGTCTTCAATAGTCCACAGATAGCTGGAAATCCATGGGGGGATAAATAAAAAAATGGCCAAAAAAGAAAAAAAGGAGACAGCAATCCACATGTCTACTACTTATTTGCCCCATCACTTTCTGATGTCAGAACTGAGAAGTAGATTGTGGTTATATAATTTAGCCATATTAGTAGCCTCTTATTTTTTACATCGGCAAGGCTAATATGTTAGCCATTAGGAAAAAATGCCAATTTATCTGACATCAAAGCACTCATTCTCTGGGCAGCAGAAGCCTTAAAGTTCAGAAAGAACTTGGCTGGATATGAAGGTTCCCTGAACCATTTGGGTTGAGTTTAACAACCCTCATGTGTTTGCCTTGATGGGATCAATTAAATATGAAGAGTTCAATTAATTTACTTGTTATGCTTTGCATTGCTTAAATAGCCAAGATGATTTCACACTGGATGTACCTTGAATTTATGGAGTTAGATCTGAGATTAATTTTGCTGCTTAGTATGGAAATTATTATTTTTATTTGGTGGCCAGTTAATACCGCATTCTTGTTCCCATTGTTTGTCTTTTTACAGAACCCTCTGTTTCCCGTCCGTCGCATCCACTGAAAAAGGAACGCTCTTGGTCCAGAATGTTGCTGAAGATGTTTCTGCTTCTCCTGTTAGGGGCCTTGAGCACTCTGGCTGTTTGCAGGGTTACAGAGCTACAGCACCAGCCACTCTGTGTCAGTGTGAACACATTGTATGAAGATGCATTAACCTTTTTACCAAGTCGTGACATCTTTCAAAATATACTGCAGCCAAACTCACAGCAATAATGCTGTTTGAGCACTGAAGGACTCTTGCCTCCTGCTTTTTTTCCTTCCATTAACATAGCCAGAATTCCTATGGAATTAAAACTCTGGTGAAAATCACTTTCAGTTGTTTAGCAATGGCACCTTTAAGCAGCAGAAATACGGCCCAGATCTTCCTTACTGTATCTTTCTTGCAGTTCTTTTTGATAAACGTCTTCTTCCTCTAGAGTGGAGCCTTTCTTAGGCTGCAAACCATAAGACTTCTGGTCTGTAGAAAAAACTGCTTATCAAGTGAAGCTAATGTGTCGTTATAAAAAGCTTTACTACGCACAGCCTTTGCATATTACCATTCTAGCAAAGATGCTCATTGTGGAAACCATTATACCAGATGGCTAAATCATCCATACAGTTGAGAGAAAATTCTATGGTTACATAAAGACTCCTTCAGATCCAGTTTGTCTCCTGGTGACTTCATGAATATCAACATGATTTGCCAGTGCCTCCTTTCAGAATGTTTCCCCACTTACTGCTATAGCTACGATCTTAATATTCTCTAGTGCAGAGGCCCCCAACCTTTTTGGCACCAGGAACCAAGTTCCATGGAGAGAGTTTTTTCCACGGGCAGAGAGCTTTTCCCCTCCATATGCTGCCTTCATCCCACGGATGGGGCTCTGCTTATTTGCGTGGACTGGTTACTGGCATGCCGCGGACTGGTGTTGGTACATGGACCAAGGTTGGGGACCCCTGCTCTAGAGTTTCTCAGCTACTTTAAAATAGTCTTCAGCTCCTACAATTTACTAGTCAGCATGCTAGTTGTTGAAGTCCACATATCTTAAAAGTGGATGAGGTTTTGAAATACTCCTAGAGCAGTGTTTCCCAACCTTGGCAACTTGGAGAGATCTGGACTTCAACTCCCAGAATTCCCCAGCCAGCGAACCCCGGGTTCGGGAGGGTGCTGGGAAGCCCCCCAGGCCGGCTGCGACCTTTTAAAACAGCCGCGCCGCTTCCCAGCTGAGTCCTGAAGCCAAACGCGGAAGTTCGCCTTTGGCGTTTGGCTTCAGGACTCAGCTGGGAAGCGGCGCGGCTGTTTTAAAAGGTCGCAGCCGGCCTGGGGGGCTTCCCAGCAGCCCCCTGAACCCCCAACCTGGGTCTTCCCGGCCGCCCACGCAAAGGGGAAACCCCAGCTCCTCGCTGATGCCCGCCGCTCGCCCGCCCGCCAGCAAGAGGGGGAAGACCCAGGGAAGGTTCGAGCTACTCGGTAGCACAGCAGCAGCGAGGAGCCGAATCGGGGTTTCCCCTTTGCGTGGGCGGCGGGGAACGCAAACTCCACCATCTACGCATGCGCGGCCATAGGAAAAAAAAGGGTGCGCATGCGCAGATGGTGTTTTTACTTCCGCAACCCTACATCGCAAAAAATCGATTATCGCAAGGGGTCTTGGAACGGAACCCTCGCGATAATAGAGGGATCACTGTACATCAAAATGTGATGTTTCACTTCCAAAACCTTAAACCTACATATTATAGCATTTAATATATTTTGCACTGCTGTGAAAATGAGGTGGTATGAAAGTCTTTTAGAGCAATGTTTCTCAACCTAGCAACATTTAAAATGTGTAGATTTCAATTCCCAGATTCTAGCTATGTCTGGAACTGCAGTTCACATATCTAAAGTTATTAGGATGAGAAACATTGCTCTAGATCAGGGGTGTCAAACTCAAGTCCCGCGGGCCACATCTGGCTCACGATATGGTCAGATCCAGCCTGTGGGGCTGTCCTGATCTATCCAATGCGAAGAGGAAAGATAAGGTCAGCATGGCTTCGTCTGGGTCTACCCAATACAAAGCAGAAACATGCCATCACTTTTGAGTAGTGGTGTCAAAATGGCCACACACCCCAGTTATCCCCCCCCCCCCTCCGGTCAATCACATTCCTGATGCAGCTGTCAATGAAATTGGGTTTGACACCACTGTTCTAGATAGAAACAAATATATACTTCTGCATCTGCCCAAATATAATCTTTTGGTAGACATCTACATTCTCTGATTTTGTTGAAGAATAAATTGGCAAGTTTTATCAATGGTACCCAAAGATTAGATGTTAACGGACCACAGTAACTGAATTTAAACATGCCTGGGATAAACATATATCCATCCTAAGATAAAATACAGAAAATAGTATAAAGGCAGACTAGATGGACCATGAGATCTTTTTCTGCCGTCAGACTTCTATGTTTCTATATTTCTATTAGATACATCTCTAAATTACTGAACGAGTAACATTTGACTAGGCTGCCTCAACACGGTAAATGAAAACTATATAATGGCTGAACTTGGCAAAAACTTATATGCTGTTCTTACAACAATGTTCCTTTTGCTACTTGATGTTCAGCTCTGAAGCAGAACTTCATTTTGCTCTGAAGCAGTCGATTTAGGATAACATTAAAGCCATTGAAGCTTCTAGATGTGAATTAATAAGATAAATGGTGGGAATTTAAGAGCATAAATGCAGGTTAGAAAAACTACCATAACGTCTATAATGAGAACCATAGCATTAAAATGGTACCTGTGTCACCTATCACTTTAGAAACACTACCCTACAGACTTTTTTTTTTGGTAATTTCCATTTATATAGACTTCTACAGAGTACAGGTTCCTGCATTGAGAAACTATATAGTTTTAATATCCATTTCAAGAGTAATGTGTGCGAGAAGAATGCAGAGTTGGTAACTTGGTTCAAAATGAGGAAAACGCATGTAAAGCAGATAAGTCAGTTTGTTGGATGAGGCATTCCAGAATCACTTAGCAGAGCTTCAGTTCAAAAACTTTTATCTGACAAAAGCACTTTATTGAATTCTTTATAGGCTATACTTATTATGTTCTGAAGTGTACAAATTTATCTTCAAATACACTTTCTAAAACAATAGTAAATAATGGTACGTTAAGGAAATGAAATATTTTGCTTGTTTATTGGAAACCAGCTCATAGGTTTCACATATTTTTTATATAAATTATGTGAAATTTATAAAATTTAGACAGCTCTTTTAAAAAGTAATTTTGACTTTTTAAAAGAGCTGTCTAAAATTTATAACATTACACAGGGAAAGAACATAAGAAGAGCCATGCTGAATCAGGCCAAAGCCCATCGAGTCCAGCATTCTGTGTCACACAGTGGCCCATCAATGGTACATGGGGATCTTGAGTAAAAAGAGAAGGCAAGACCCTCCCTTTCCCCTGACCCCCAACAAATGGTACCCAAGGAAATCCTGCCTGCTTCAACCAACATAGAGGCGGCACATGGACATCCGTTTCAATAACCACTGATACACTTGGCATCCATGAATCTGTCTAATCCTGCCTTGAAGCTATCCAGGCTGACTTCAAAATTAAGAACTTCAACTCTTGATTTTGCATCAAATTGTTTATCTTCATAAATGGGTTTTAGGACGATTTCTGCAGGATAAAAGAATCAGAGTTTGGGTTGAGATCCAAGCAGTAGCGTCAGAAAAGTTTAATTTTAGAGAAAGTAGTTTTTAAAAGTTGCTTGAGCAGAGTTCTTCTACAGAGAACCATGCTTTTAAGTTCAACCAGTAACGTCCAGGGAAAGGTCAGGGTTACGAGAAGTCATCTGCAAATAAATCCGTTTGGAGAGGTCTGGACCCACTCGCCTCATTGTCGTCGTCACTCCATCGCCACGGCGGACGGGAACCTCCGCAAGAAGGTTGTGTCGCTCCTGCTCTGAAGTCTGACCGTCATAAGCCTGGATGCAGCCGGAACACAAAACATTTATTTCTATAAGTAAACACACAAATTCTGTTGGATGCCTCATCATTGTTTTGACACGTACGATGAATGTCTCGGGCAGAAGATGGAAAAGGAAAATAGTGTGAAATTCAATTCCTAGCTCAGAAGCAGCAATTTTTCCAACTTCAGCCATTCCATGGAAACTGGTGACATGTAGTGGAATCACATATGCATAGCTGATTAAAATAATGGGGCCAATAAGTTAGGTCATCTTTTTAGCATGATACTGTATCTGCTTGTTTAGGGAATAAGCTCTCTTTATTAAGCACAATCAAATGTCACATCTTAGTAATTACATCTGAGACTTAACAGCCATTTAGTGACTGTTCAAAATTACACTAGCACTGAAAAAAATGGCTTACGACCACTTTTCACACAACTGTTGCAGGATCCTCATGCTCATATGTAATCAAAATTTGGATGCTTGGCAACTGGGGTTCATATTTATGAGGGTCGCGATGCCCCAAAGTCACGTAAACCACCTTTTGTGACCATCTGACAAGCAAAGTCGATGGGGAATTTGGAAACTGTGTTAACCTAGAAACATAGAAGAGTGACGGCAGAAAAAGACCTCATGGTCCATCTAGTCTGCCCTGGAGGACAGAAGGGAAAGTGGGGACATGGTCGAAACATTTAAATATGTTAAAGGGTTAAAATAAGATTCAGGAGGGAAGTGTTTTTAATAGGAAAGTGAACACAAGAACAATGGGGCACAATCTGAGGTTAATTGGGAGAAAGATCAGAAGCAGCGTGAGAAAATATTATTTTACTAAAAGAGTAGTAGATGCTTGGAACAAACCTCCAGCAGTCGTGGTTGGTAAATCCACAGTAACTGAATTTAAACATGCCTGGGATAAACATATATCCATTGTAAGATAAAATACAGGAAATAGTATAAGGGCAGACTAGATGGACCATGAGATCTTTTTCTGCCGTCAATCTTCTATGTTTCTACTATTTCTTGTATTTTATCTTAGAATGGATATATGTTTAACTCAGGCATGTTTAAATTCAGTTACTGTGGATTTACCAACCACGTCTGCTGGACGTTCGTTCCAAGCATCTACTACTCTTTCAGTCAAATAATATTTTCTCACATTGCTTCTGATCTTTCCCCCAACTAACCTCAGATTGTTAACTAACTAAACAGTGATTCTCTTAAACAACTGTGGCAAGAAAAAATGTAAAGGGAAGCAAAACTCAATAATTGTATCGCTTAACGATTGGGCTCAATTGTCGTATTTTGAGGACTATAGTTTTGCCAATGGTTCCGAAGTAGTGGAATATCATCCAGCAAAATATATTAAAAATGAACATCAATTTACTTCCAGAATTAGGTTTGCTATGTGAAAGAGTCTTTGTTTTTCCTTGCAGCATCTGAGAATTTCAGCATGAGATTTTTACCTTTCTTTGCTAGCTGGATATGAATTGGCACGCACACATTGAATACAACTTATTATAGGAATGCAAAGCCTTGCCTGCATCAGAAGCAGAGGAGAAGGGTACCGGGCTACAATGGCATTGGCCATCTCCAGACTGACTCGGTTGAATTGCTGAATCTGTCTCTTCCAGACCTGAAGCAATCCCTTTCCAGTACGATCCACCTTCGCACCTCTACACCAGTCTCCCTCAAGGCAGAAGGAGAAGCTGGTTTTATTTTTTTCCTTTCTACAAAAAAGGACAAGGAAGAAATGTGGAAAATTATTGAAACAAACCATCTGTTTCGGTTGCTCTGTATAGAAATCAGAAGCTATAAGAGGGGATCTTCCTACAAATACAGTGATACCTCATCTTACAAACGCCTCATCATACAAACTTTTCGAGACACAAACCTGGGGTTTAAGATTTTTTTGCTTCTTCTTACAAACTATTTTCACCTTACAAACCCACCACCGCCGCTGGGATGTCCCACCTCCGGACTCCCGTTGCCAGCGAAGCACCCGTTTTTGTGCTGCTGGGATTCCCCTGAGGCTCCCCTCCATGGGAAACCCCACCTCCGGACTTCCGTTGCCAGCGAAGCGCTTGTTTTTGCGATGCTGGGATTCCCCTGCAGCATCGCAAAAACACAGAAGTCCGGAGGTGGGGTTTCCTATGGAGGGGAGCCTCAGGGGAATCCCAGCAGCGCAAAAATAGGCACTTCGGCTGGCAAAAGGGGTGAATTTTGGGCTTGCACGCATTAATTGCTTTTCCATTGACTCCTATGGGAAGCATTGTTTCGTCTTACAAACTTTTCACCTTAAGAACCTCGTCCCGGAACCGATTAAGTTTGTAAGACAAGGTATCACTGTACAACATTTGAAGTCGGGTACTATGACAGAACGATATTTCAACAAATCGGATTGCTTCAAGATTTAAGTACAAGATAGATTTCCAATATGGGCCAAACTTGTCTCTTTTCTAAAACATCTGGCAAACGCATGCTTCATTTGCCTTATATGTTAATCACTATATTTTGAGGTACAATAACCCCTTTCTTAAGGCATCTATCTGCAATGCCGAGTTGCATCAAGACTTTCCTTGGGAAATGGACAAAGATGATTGCGGTAGAAAATCGGAAATGAAATAAAATGGATATGAGCTGCAGATTTCGGCAAATGTGCCAGGAATTCACAGAATGTATTTACTTAATGGATTATTTTAAGGCTGCCAACTCAAACATTGAGTAGGCAGTATACAACAAAGAGAATAAACATAAAAAACCCGATTACATTAAAAAAGCAACCCAAAACATAAAATAAAAACCAAGCACGACAATGAAACACAGAAAGAGAAGCTACTCAACTGGTCACAAATGGGGAAAATGTAGCCCTTAATGGCTTTTCTAAAAGTAATCATACTTGGGTCTTTGGAGCATGGCCACCTCAGGGGCGTATATGGGTGAGCAGATGCTCTTGGGAGAAGGTTTTAGGTCAAGTAGGGCTTTAAACAGAGCTTTGAATTGTGCTTGGAAGCCTCTTGGGAGTCATGGCTGCTCATGGAGTAGCCATTCACAGAGATCTAATAAGCTGCACTAATCACTCCCTGCAGCCGCTCCAAGTCTTTGGAGAGGGGCGGCATACAAATATAAATAATAATAATAATAATAATCATCATCATCATCATCATCATCTTTGCATTCTGGCCAGTGGTGGTTTCTAAATTCGTGTGTGTATGCAACACTTCTGTCCCGGTGGGTGGCCGGAGTGTCCCAGGCAGGTGGGCGGAGCTTCCCGCCACCGCCACTAGCGGTTCACAGAACCAGGCCAAACCGGAAGCAACCCACTGCTGATTCTGGACCAACCGAAGCTTCCAGGTGCTCTACTAGTGGAGCAACACATACAGATGCTGTAACTCCTTAAAACTCACCTCTGCCGTCAGGGATGGGGGAATTGAGGCATCCCCCCCCCTCGGGCCTATACAATTTGTGTATGGTATGTCTGTGTGTATGTCTGGTTTAATAATGGGTTTTTTAAAAAGAATTATTAGATTTGTTTTGAATTGTTTTATTGTATGTTATGAGCCGCCCTAAGTCCATGGAAAGGGGCGGCATACAAATCTAATAAATAAATAAATAAATAAATAAATAAATAAACAAACAAACAAACAAACAAACAAACAAACAAACAGTCCAATCAGGAATGATTGAAGTACAAGTGACCATGGGCAAATCCTGTCCAGGAATGTATGCAACTGATACACACAAGATAGCCTTGGATACCATACATGCACTCTTTGTTAACTCACTCACTTGAATGGAGCTTCAGCCACAGCTTTAGTGAACATACTAGCAAATTCTCCAAATGCTTTCCAACTCGCAAGCACTTGAACCTGGACACCTGTGTGAAGCTGCAGCTCGACCAGAGCCTGAAAAAGCAAAGATGAAAAGAGGCTTATCTTTTTTTTAAAAAAAGACAGACACTAAATATAAGTTACTATTTCATAATGGGTAGCACTATCTCTTTCAGGATGGTCACCCTTCCAGCTCATTTGACCCAAAAACATTTCCCGCCACCCACAGTAGCTCAGAACGTAGTTATCTCTCTTTTTGGCCCGCATATTATTTTGAGTATGGTTTTATTAAGCGGACTTTTCCAATCTCGTGTCTGTCAGTTGTGTTCAGACCACAACTCTCCAAATTCCAAGCTAGCATGGCCAGTAGAGAGAGCACCAGATCAGAATAAACAATTCTGTGATTAGGATGAATGGGGATGGAATTAAAAATTTCCTGGAATCTAGAAATATACCTGTATAAGCAGTATTCTTTTATCATCTAAGCAGGGCATTTTAATGCTAAGCAAAAGCAGACTTTGAAACCCATTAAATTACTATTTGGACAGGGTTGCTTCTCTAGTGTCTAAATGTCATGATCTCCGGCACATCTCAAGGTTGACTCAGCCTTCTATCCTTCCGAGGTGGGTAAATTGAGGACCCGGATTGTGGGGGAAATATGCTGGCTCTGTTAAAAAGTGCTATTGCTAACATTTATTTATTGGATTTGTATGCCGCCCCTATCCGGAGAGCAATAATAAGACGGCATATAATAATCCAATACTAAAAACAATTAAAAACCCATTACTGTATTATAAAAAAAACCAAACATACATACACACATACCATGCATAAAATTGTAAAGGCCTAGGGGGAAAGAGTACAGTGATCCCCCGGGTATTGCGATCCCGATCATTGCGAACGGGCTAAATCGCGATTTTTCAACCCGGAAGTAAAAACACCATCGTCGCATGCGCGCCCTTTTTTTATGGCCACGCATGCGTAGATGGCGCCGGGCAGAATAGCTGCTGGGCGGCTTCCCTGGGTCTTCCCCCTCTTGCTGGCGGGAGGGCGAGAAGCCCCCCCAGCACCCGCTCGCCCGCCGTTCGCCGCTCGCCCGCCCTTCGCCCGGCCACCCGCCGTTCGCTCGCTGCTCGCCCGGCCACCCGGGTTCGGGGGGGTGCTGGCAAGCCCCCCATGCCGGCGGCGACGTTTTAAAACAGCTGCGCGGCTTCCCAGCTGAGTCCTGAAGCGAATTGGCTTCAGGACTCAGCTGGGAAGCGGCGCGAGCGAACGGCACGAGCGAACGGCTTGTCCGCCGCCTGCCTGCCCGCGCGCCTGCCCGCTCTTTGCCCACCCACGCCGTTCGCTCGCGCCTCTTCCCAGCTGAGTCCTGAAGCGAATTGGCTTCAGGACTCAGCTGGGAAGTGGCGCGAGCGAGCGGCGCGAGCGAACGGCTTGTCCGCCGCCTGCCTGCCCGCGCGCCGCTCGCCCGCCCTTCGCCCGCCCTTCGCCCGCCCACGCCGTTCGCTCGCGCCGCTTCCCAGCTGAGTCCTGAAGCGAATTGGCAGCGAGGAGTTTGCGTGGGCGGCGGGGAAACCCCAATCTTCGGCTCCTCGCTGCTGCGGCGGAAGTAAAAACACCATCTGCGCATGCGCAGATGGTGTTTTTACTTCCGCAGCGCTACTTCGCGAAAAACCGATCATTGCGAGGGATCCTGGAACTGAACCCTCGCAATGATCGGGGGATCACTGTATCTCAATTTCCCCATGCCTGGCGGCAGAGGTGGGTTTTAAGTAGCTTACGAAAGGCAAGGAGGGTGGGGGCAATTCTAATCTCTGGGGGGAGTTGGTTCCAGAGGGCTGGGGCCGCCACAGAGAAGGCTCTTCCCCTGGGTCCCACCAAGCGGCATTGTTTAGTTGACGGGACCCGGAGAAGACCCACTCTGTGGGACCTAACTGGTCGCTGGGATTCGTGCAGCAGAAGGCGATCCTGAGATAATCTGGTCCGGTGCCATGAAGGGCTTTATAGGTCATAACCAACACTTTGAATTGTGACTGGAAACTGATTGGCAACCAATGCAGACTGCGGAGTGTTGGTGTAACATCGGCATATTTGGAAAAGCCCATGATTGCTCTCGCAGCTGCATTCTGCACGATCTGAAGTTTCCAAACATTTTTCAAAGGTAGCCCCATGTAGAGAGCGTTACAGTAGTCGAGCCTCGAGGTGATGAGGGCATGAGTGACTGTGAGCAGTGAGTCCCGGTCCAAATGGGGTCGCAACTGGTGCACCAGGCAAACCTGGCCGAACGCATGTTCCATGTTGTAAGCCGCCCTGAGTCTAAGGAGAAGGGCGGCATTAAAAAAATAAAATAAAAAAAATAAAAAAATAAAATAAAAATCGGTCTCCTTTTTATCCCCTATGCTTGGCTTCCACTCCATAACTATCCTCCACTCATCCTGTCCTCCTTGCTGACTGCATCCTCAGCCACCTCATTCAACCTGTGCATCAGACGTCCTACCTTATTTAGTTTAATGTTTGTATGTCATCGCAAAGAGAGACTTTTCAGGGTTCACCATTAGCCTCCCTCGGAGATTGAAGCCTGATTTGGTAGCAGAAAAACATCATTACAGTAGTACCTTTAGATACGAGCTGCTCTACATGCGAGTATTTCAAGATACGAGCCACGAGGGGAGAGACATTTCTGTTCTAGTTCCGAGCTCAAATTCGGGATACGAGCTGAGCGTCCACTAGGTGGCGCAAGAATTCTTGCTTTTGGTTATCTCGGAGGGGAAAAACAACTTGTTCCAGATACGAGTTGCCTCGAGATACAAGCTCCCTTATGGAACGAATTATGCTCGTATCTAGGGGTACTACTGTACTAGAAGAAGCAATCCCAAGGAAGAATCTCATACACAGCTGAGAAAGCCAGCCACACAACCCTTTGCACCAGGTGGACTTACTTCTTCCACATCCAGTCTAGACAACTGAGAAACTGGATTTGTGTTTTCTTTCCGCTTCCTTGGCTTGCCTTCCTCCTGGGCCTTGCTGCTACTTTGCTCTGCTTGTTGCAGCTTCTTTTGTGACTTGGGTTTCTGAAAACTGAGGACACACAAGCCAATTCATTGATATATAAACCTTGGGTTCATTTCAAGGGAACGGGGACGCCATCTCAGCTTTTGTGGATGGACAATGTCTGGGGAGGTGTTAGGAGCAATGGTGGGTTGCTCCCGATTCTGTGAGCCGCCCCGAGTCCTCGGAGAGGGGCGGCATGCAAATCCAATTAAACTAAACTAAACTGTGAACTGGTAACGCCAATAGCAGGAGGCCCTGCCCACCCAGGATACTTCTGGGCATGTGTGTTGCATGTCCATGCGAGTGTGAACCAGTAGTAACGGGTGTTAGAACTCACTACTGATTAGGAGATACTCAAACCCTGGCCTTTTGGGTTGTGGTACTGTGCTCTAGAACAGTGTTTCCCAACCTTGGCAACTTGAAGATATTTGGACTTCAACTCCCAGAATTCCCCAGCCAGCAAACGCTGGCTGGGGAATTCTGGGAGTTGAAGTCCAAATATCTTCAAGTTGCCAAGGTTGGGAAACACTGCTCTAGAACTGCTTCCTAGTTAATAGAAGTGGATTCCCAATATTTTAATGCCAGCTGCTGTTGAAGCTGCAACTTTTTATCTGGGCCTCCTCTGAGAGGTTAATCATAGTATCTGCCTAGGCAATCCAATCTGCAGGGTGGGTATGCTCCAGATTACTTTAGTTAAACAATGCCATCTAATGGGAACCCAGGACTGTATCTTCTGAAATGAGATTCCCTCACCCTATAGGTGTTTCCCAGGGCCTTGACGATCGATTTGTGAGATTTCAGAGACTGGGTAGGCGTTTCTTCAGTGTTTTCAGTAGTATGTCAGGCCAAAGCCATCATTTTTGAGTTAGAGACTTTGGCCTGCCACAAGTAGAAAAGTACTGTGGGAATTAGGGATGGGTGGTTGCATGAGAGGGAAAGATACTAGCCACAATAAATTATTTCCAATGATTCAAGGTCATCCTTTGTTCAGCACCAGCCAGAGGTACAGGGGAGGATCGTGGATGTCGAGAGAACCAGAGTAGTCCATGTGATGAACTTGTGGATGTGGGGACAAGGGATGAATCTTAACCTTAATGGAGAATTGTAGGAAAAGTTAATATCGGTTTGACTACAGTTCGTATCCAACATGGCTGTCAATAAATTGGAACTTGGAAGAAGGGCAAGGTTTGGACTCTGATTTATTTCTCAGATGTTATTTGGAACACTGACATTGTAATTTACCTTGGAGTGGTGTGGCCTGTCAAGAACAGAAAGTATCTAATTTAAAGGATCATTCCCCCCCACCCCTCTCTGCAACGAAAAGTAAATGTTAACCTGAAGTGTTTTTCTAGTTCTGTTACCGCCAACGACAACATTTTCCCAGGAATTTTCTCTGTGATTTTCGCCACAAAACTCTGCAGTGTTTCAGTAGAACCTTCCATCCTAGCCTGCAAAACATGACAGAAAGGAGAGCCTTTAGCTAGAAGCAAATATGCATAGTCACTCCAGCCATTTAGACATAGTTCAGATGAGATTTATCCAGCTAAAACACAAGAAATGCCTTGGTGAACTACTCCAAAGGATCCTCTTATCCAGTACAGTATTTTCCATTGCGCAGTGTTGACCCAATGCATTTGACTGGCCCATCCTGAGAACTAGAATTTGTTCTTACTGTGGCTTCCCAGCAGGAGACATTAAAAGTGCGATTCAGGAAATATTGAGTCCCTGGGCCTGGTGGCCACTGAGAGCCCACTCCTGTGGAAACCAAATGCAATGGCCAAAGGGAATAATGAAGGCACATAGCAATATTTTATTAGACCAGAGTTTCCCAACCTTGGCCACTTGAAGATATCTGGACTTCAACTCCCAGGATTCCCCAGCCAGCATTCGCTGGCTGGGGAATTCTGGGAGTTGCAGTCCAAATATCTTCAAGTGGCCAAGGTTGTGAAACACTGTATTAGACAGTACATTCTGAAAGGAGTCTCCTCCAAAAGGAGACAAAAATATTCATTCATATTTGTTGTGGTTGGCTCTGGCCCAGCTCCTGCCCCAAGGAATGTGGAGGTGGATGCAGGGGAAACATCAACATGTCATAGGCCTGTTTTATTGCCGACAGAGGCAGGCAGTGCAGTTTCCTCAGACGAAGAAGAAGGTGGGGGTGACTTGGAAGAGGGGGGCTTGGCACACAGCCCAGGAAGCCAATCTCCATTATCTTCAGCCGATTCGGATGTGGAAGTCTTGGACCCACGCAGGCGCAGAGTTATGCATAGAAGAGACCAATTGAGGACATATTACAAGAGATAAGAGAGGCCACCTGTGTTTGGGTGGGGCTCTAGTAATTAGAGCTGCTGATACAAACAGCAGCGTGTTGGTTTGGCCGTTGTGGAAGATTATTTGATCGCAGTTCTTCAGGACCGTGTTTTGCTGTTTTCCGGACTTTGTTTGTTGATTTTTCACACCTTTGAAACCAAAGCAGAACAAAGTGTGTGTGTCTCACTTCCTTGGAAGAAGGAGGGCTGTGACGTTTCTTCACAGCTGCTAGCTAAATACTTAAGGACTGATTAAGGGGATTGTACAGCCTACAAGGATGTTTTGGGACGAGTGCTCTTTGCAATACAAAAAGGGTGCTTTGTTTCTTTTGAATTTTGTGATAAAGAACATAGTTTTGAATTTTCAAACGTGTGTGTGTATGAAATTTGTACCCTTGAATTTTTGGGAGGCTCCTACCAGGCAGAACAATATTTTGGGAGGCTCCTACCAGGCAGAACAATATTTATACAGGTCAGAAAGAAGACGAAAATGCTGCATGTATACATGTCCCTAAATAATAGCATAATAAACCCCAAGGTTACTTCTTGCTCTTCTGCTATCTATAAATATATTTTAGATTACTTCCTGACTTTCCTAAGATTACTTCCTACAAGGAATAATTGTCTTAGTTAGGGGGAAAAAAATCCCAAACACGTTTGCATCTTGAAATTCAAGGGTTGCAATGGAATCTACTGATAAAAACTTACAATGGGCCACTGTAAAGCTAAATGTTGCAAGGTCACAGTCTTTTTCTTTTAAATCCTTTCCATTCTAGTGAAAACTGATTTTCTCCATGCTGCTCCCTAAATTTGTCAGGAAAAAGCGTGGTGACTGATACACCTATAAGGAAGGCTGGTCACTTTTGCAGTCATCAATTTTTCATAATGAATGAGAACAATCATTGCCTCCGAGTCACCCTACCCTATTTCACCGTGTGAAATCTGAATAATTATTTTAAAAACACATGTTGTGCGTTTTATTTTAGAACAAGGGTTTCTTTCTGTGCTTTTTAAAAAAAAAACATTTTTATTAAATACACATAAAACACAAACACATACAAACAAACAAACCAGTAGGGGTACAGCGTCCCCATATTTACAATAACCTAGTATTGGCCAATATCCACAACCATATTATCCCTTATATGTATATTTACGTTTTAAAATTTACTTGTTTACTTGAAACTTCCCCGAACCTTCTGGAGTGCAAAAAACAGCACAATGGGCAAACCGGAAGTCCGTTTTCTGAACTTCTAGTTTGTCCATTGGGCGGTTTTGTTGGTTTTTGGGGATTTCAGGAAGCTTCCCTAAACCCTTCGGAGTGCAAAAAACAACAGAACAGGCAAACAGGAAGTCTGTTTTCTGTACTTCCAGTTTATCCATTGGGAAGTGTTTTTGTACTCTGGGACGTAGAGGAAGCTTCCCTGAAGCGTCCGGAGGGTGAAATGGCCTTTCCCAAGTCCAAAAATCAGCTGACCAGTGCGCACATGCGCTGGAGCTGACATAGGACGACATCTCGCATGCCCTCCGATATGGCTCTGCGTGCTGCCTGTGGCATGTGTGCCATAGGTTTGCCATCACGGATTTATTCCATACTACGTAATATTCGGATTCTTATTTTTCTCTTATTTTCTTTGTTACCGTGTTTCCCCGAAAGTAAGACAGTGTCTTACTTTCTTTTTATCCCCAAAAGCCCCACTATGTCTTACTTTCAGGGTATGTCTTATATTGGAAAAAAATTGTCGAATTTTTTGTTTTAACCATAAAATTAACATTTAGACGCGGTGACGTATGGAGGGGGGGTGGCGCGGAAGTGGGCAGGAGGCGGCGCTCATTAAGATCAGAGGGAGGTGGCAGACGTGGCGACGTATGGAGAGGGGGACGGCGCAGGCGTGGGCAGGAGGCGGCGCTCATTTGGATCAGACGGAGGCGGCAGACGCGGTGACGTATGGAGGGGGGCGGCGCGGAAGTGGGCAGGAGGCGGCGCTCATTAAGATCAGAGGGAGGTGGCAGATGCGGCGACGTATGGAGAGGGGGACGGTGCGGACGTAGGCAGGAGGCGGCGCGCAGCTAGATGAGAGGGAGGCGGCAATACCCTCGTGTTTCCCCGAAAGTAAGACATATGTCTTACTTTCGGGGTACGGCTTATATTAGCCGACTCCCCTGAAACCCCCGATACGTCTTACAATCGGGGGTGTCTTACTATCGGGGAAACAGGGTAATTTGTCCATTTCAGCACATTCCAATATTTTATGTTCTCATTTTTTGGAATTTCCTCATTTTTCCAAAATTGTGCATAGGTTATTCTTGCTGCCAATGATGTGTATACTGTACACATCATTGTAATTGAAACACATCATTATAATTGATACACATCATACACATCATTGTAATTGATACTGTAATTGATACTGTAATTCTTTTATATTTTTTGATCAAATACGCCTAATAAAAATAATTCAGGTTTCCCATTTATATCTTCTTTTATTATCTTTTTTTAACCATGACCTAATGGAAGCTTTTCAAACTGTGCAGTATTTTCCGATTGTTTCAATTATCTCTGCTTCTCTACCCACAAGAAAAAAGCAAGAAAAGAAAAACAAGTATTTTTCTCCTTTACATCCTTTAGATTTTCACTGCCTATTTCCACCGCTGGATCTTGGAGCTTTCAATCTTGCCGTCAGTCTTTTTTTGTGTGTTTTTGCACTGTCACTGTCATTGTGACTCTATTGCTTTTAATTTCTACTCCTTCTTCCCAATCACCGCGTCTGTAAGTTCTGAGCTTTAATCCTGTTGCTCCTTCAAATTGATTTCCAATTTCACCTCATTTTCAGGTAACTTTTTCATTCACCGATCAAGCTTCTTCATCCTTCTATATGGCTGTCACTGCCAAGGCCAGTCAGAATCAAAGTTTAGGGGTTTCTCCTATCCTTTTGAAGCAATTATGAGTTACCTTGAGGTCTACGGATCTTCCCCTCTCCTCCGGTCGATCCCTCCGAGACCTAACATGCCGTATCAGCCCACACCCCTCCCAATGAGGAAATACAAGCTTTGGAAACAGAGCCCTGTTCCCTCGCTTCTCTACACAGTGACGTCATCACCGGAAGCCCTTTTTGTTTTGCGCTTTAAGTTGGACATCGTTAGGGTGATCTTACCTGCTTGCTGTTATGGATCATTTCAATGAAGTCTGGGAGCAGCACCAGCACTAGGACATTGGGTTCTTCCATCCAGTTGTCTTCTTCAGCCTTCAAGACAAAGCATAAATTTAAAATAGGTATAAGGACTGTTACTGCTAGTAAAAAGAAACAACAATTAGGTCGTGGCCACGATTCATTCATAAGATTAAACAATTTTAATTTTGATCAAAATGACCAAACAAAAGATTGCAGGGAAAGACTATCCTACCTGTGTTAGGCCAGTTTTCCTTCTCCAGGTGATGCTGTAGGGCACCGTTTGGCTCTCAATCACATAGCTACTCTCCATTGACTGCAAAGGAGCAAGGATCTCATTCGCACCCTTAACCTGTAAGAGACCTATTGGAGGCTGCAATTCAAGATGGATCCCTAAGAAGGCGAAGAACAGATAAGAAAGCCGGGGGGGGGGGGGGACGTACCTGGGTCTAACACCATTTGAATGTGTTTCAGACACTGCTCTGGTCTTTGCGCTTTGCGAAGTTGGGCTAAAGCCGCTTTCCTCTGTTTCTCTTGCTCCTGCAGCTGCTTCTGAGCTCCTTGTTCCTTGCTCTTCTTCAGGGCAGCCTGACAAGCTTTGTCCAAATCCTGATGGTTCTGTTTTGTACTTGTCTGAAGAGGAAAGGACTTCAGGCATATTTGGCGGGTAGCATCCTGCATCTTGTTATCAGGGATGCAAACTGGAAGCTGGGGCAAGGACTGTGGCTTAGCATCCCATGAAGATAGCTCCTGATCACTGTCTGAAAGTTCCCAAGTGTTGGGTACCACATTTTCTTGGAGATCTGAGCCAGCAAGTAGTGGCTCCTGCCAGCAAGCAAGCACCAATTCTTCATCACTAACAGAGGGCTTATTTCGCCTAGTGGACTCTTGACCACTCTTTGTTTGGATCCTAGTAAATGAAGGAGCAGTGGTAGAAGGTCCAGCTACCAGCAATTTCCTTTGGAGCCTTTCAGCCAAGGGGACAAGCATTTCCTCGTCCTCCTCCTCCTCACTCTCGCTACTGAGCTGCAGTCTCACTTCTGTAGAAGCAGCCATCTTGACCGAATTGCATCTGAGCCAGCCAACTTGCTGGCTCAGATCTCCATAGGGCTTTTTCCTGGCAGGTGAGCAAAGGAATGAATCTTCTGAGTCTGAGCTGGAGAGGATAACTACTTGTTTCTCAGAAGAAGGCCGGATGCCATTTTGTGGAACAGGAGGAGGTTTGTTTACTGAAAGGAAAACTGGTAATTCCTCACAGTCACTCTCATCCAGTTCTGAGAACATGATGTTCAGCTTTATGCACTGAAGAGACTTCGCTGGGTTGGAGTGGCATCTGAGGAAAAGAAGCCAATCATTGAATTCAACAACAGAAAGTTCTCCCTCTTCAAAAGTCACATTCCCTCAAGGATGCTTGGTCAGGGTCTAATGCTAGAAGAGAAAAGAGGCAAAGCCAACTGTGGGAGAGATCAATCAAAACCAAGTCACCAGACCTCAGCATTTATTTGTCCCTTCTGTTCTATTGCCCGGTGTAACATAGAAACATAGAAGACTGACGGCAGAAAAAGACCTCATGGTCCCTCTAGTCTGCCCTTGTACTACTTTCTGTATTTTATCTTAGGATGGATATATGTTTATCCCAAGCATGTTTAAATTCAGTTACTGTGGATTTACCAACCACGTCTGCTGGAAGTTTGTTCCAAGGATCTACTACTCTTTCAGTAAAATAATATTTTCTCATGTTGCTTTTGATCTTTCCCCCAACTAACTCCAGATTGTGTCCCCTTGTTCTTGTGTTCACTTTCCTATTAAAAATACTTCCCTCCTGGACCTTATTTAATCCTTTAACATATTTAAATGTTTCGATCGTGTCCCCCCTTTTCCTTCTGTCCTCCAGATTATACAGATTGAGTTCATTAAGTCTTTCCTGATACGTTTTATGCTTAAGACCTTCCACCATTCTTGTAGCCCGTCTTTGGACCCGTTCAATTTTGTCAGTACTCCTGCATGAGGAACAAACTCATTCTGCCTACACTGCTGAAGTCAGGATAAGGAGTGTAAGTGTCCACATTGGGCTTAGCTAATGCAATATCAAAGGAACAATATTCAGTACAGTTGCCCCCAAGTGATTCTTCTCCATGTGTGTTTATGATATAGTCCCTAAAATTTCCAACCAGCACAAACAATGTCCAAGTTTTAAGAGTTTTGGGACCTGAAGACTGTTCATCTCAGAAGGTAACTGATCATGTGGCATGGGAATTCTGGATGCTGCGGAAAAAACACATTTGGAGGATGCTACTGAAGAGGTCTGATCTGAGGAACAGGAAGAAGACACTTTCCAACACTTATTAATTCAAAGCCTTCTGTGGGCTCCCCTGCTAGTTCCCAGGAGTTGCAGATGGTCTGGCTACCCAAGTGAAAAGGTGGTGTGTCTCCAGGAACTGAGCAATTAGTTATCCAGCACTGGTTGTTAAACAGTTCATGTGGGAAAGGGAGGAACACCAGTATTCTCGGAGAGGGGCGGCATACAAATCTAATTAATAATAATAATGATAATGATGATGATGATAATAATAATAATAATTATTATTATTATTATTATCATCATCATCATCATCATTATTCCTCCTTATGGTCAATTCTGGAATCTTCCAAAAAACATCAGCAACAGAAGCAAAGTCAAAAGTCTGTAGAGTGGGCTATTTCCACCATTATCCTGCCAAGAATTTAATAACTCATCATTGATGTCTTCCCTCTACGCTTTCAAAGGGACGATAGTTTATCATTTTAATTCATATTATTTACTCATCTGTTCTCAGGGATTATAAAATAAAAAATTAAAGTCAGCAACTGAATTGGCAGAAAAGGAAGGTCTATAGAGCCCACATCAAAGTGAGAGAATCAAGTTTTCAGGGGAACTCCAAAATTCCATTTTTGGGGGAATTCCAAAAATCAATTACAATAAAGGGCCATAACAGTCCTTTTGCCCACTTTTCCCACAGTCATTTGTCTACCCGAGGATCAGAAACTTCAGATTCCAAGATCTCAAATGCCATCAACATCTACCTCTTCTTTTTCCTGTATTTCTGGCCAGACAAAATCAACATGCTGTAATTGTATTTTTACATGCACAATATTGATCTCCATATATTCTAGCTCTTTATGTTAAGATATACTCCAAATTTACTTACAAGAGAAAGTTTCATAAACTACAATTTCTTTGATGTGAAACAAGCAGGATTCTGTCACCAATTATGTATATTTCTCCTAGGGAAAGAGAATACCCATTATGAAATGAATTGTGTCACCTGCAACTTTAATTGTATAATCTAATTTATTCCCAAACAGCATAGAATGACACTTCTGAGTGTCAGAAAAGTGATAAAGATGGATATGGAACAATTAAAATTGGAGAACCAGAGCAAATTCAACTGCACTGAAACTACACCTTAGTATCATGTAATATTGATTTTGTATTGCTTTGCTAGTATTGTCTTCTCTATTTATATAATTTAAAAGCAATCCTACATTAAAAGGGCCAATCAACACACACACACACACAAGGAAGATACAGTTTGTTTCGGAAGTGTGGGAATAGGATTAGACAGATTCATGGATGCCAAGTGTATCGGTGATTATTGAAATGGATGTCCATGTGCCGCCTCTATGTTGGTTGAGGCAGGCAGGATTCCCTTGAGTACCATTTGTTGGGGGTCCGGGGAAAGGGAGGGTCTTCTCTTCTGCTCAAGATCCCCATGGACAATTGGTGGGCCACCGTGTGACACAGAATGCTGGACTCGATGGGCTTTGGACTGATTCAGCATGGCCCTTCTTATATTCTTAATCCCTGCCTTTTTGAAGAATTTCCATCTTTTTTATGAGCCATTGCACATGCTGTTTCTGATTGTTAAAGGTTTTGACTTTTTTTAAAAAAACAAAAGACTCCCCCCCTTGAATACGCCCTCTCCCATAATGCCTGATTTAAGATGAAAGGTTGGGGAATTCTGGGAGTTTAAGTCCCCTATCTTAAAATTGCTAAGGTTGAGTTACACTGGTCTATAGTAAAAGTACGTGTGTGCTGTCTTTTTGAATGTAAAACTTATGGCTGCAACCTGTAAACACTGGATGGTGAATAAACTCTATTGAAACTGAATAAGGTCCATTTCTGACTAGACAGATAGACTGCATTGCAGTGGGAGGCATATCCAGCCACAGCCAAGTGCAGGGAAGTGGATCTGCTCAGTATACATACACACAGGATTAACTGTTTCAATTTGCTGTTGGCAATAATAACACTTTTAAAGCAAAACAAAACAGCTAGAACAGTGGTTCTCAACCTGGGGGTCGAGACCCCTTTGGGGGTCAAATGACCGTTTCACAGGGGTCGCCTAAAACCATGGGGGAAAAAATTTCCATGGTGTTGGGAACTAAAGCTTCTATTCTGGCACCTTGGAACATATTTTTACAATCCAACCAATCAGGCGTTTACAGTGGGGGGTGTCCCTCTGACTTTCCTGTGAATCAGCTTAAAGCTCTTTTGGGAGAATTGGTGCTAGACTTATGGTTGGGGGTCACCACAACATGAGGAACTGTTTTAAGGGGCCGTGGCATTAGAAAGGTTGAGAATCACTGAGCTAGAATGATGACTTAATCTCTCTCACTGATGGGGCAATTGCAAAGATTAAGGAAATTTATTGATTTATTTATTATTGGTTGATATATTGATTGATTGATTGGATTTGTATGCCGCCCCTCTCCGTGGACTCAGTGCGGCTCACAACAAACATAATAAAACAATTTGATCCAATTAATAACAGTTAAAAGACTTTAAAAAATGTTGTGCAACATTTTGTTAATAACTTCTTTATTAACAAAATAAAGAAGTTATCAGAGAAAGTTTACAGCATTGTCCTATGGTAACATATCTGCCCGACTGTATAAATATTTATAAAATATGCCATGGAATTCCAAGTATATCCTAACTTTTTTAAAATCTTGAAACTATTACGGAATGATTCATCTAAATTAAATCTTACGATAACATAAAATATCAGATTCTTTTTCTTTAAATAAAGAAAAAGAACTACTTTTGTTCTTATAGAGTTTTTTTTCCCTATATCCAGTGTTTTTTTTATACATGGTGTTAATATTTGTTCTTATACACGGTGGTACATAAGTGCAGCGCAGTGCCTACTGTCCCTGTCCTACTGTCCTCTTTTATCGTTACTTTTTACTTATGTTTTTACAAACTACTACCTACTATCCTATAACATGTTTGACAAATAGATAAATAAAATACTGCACTATTATATTAAAACCAAGTCAGAACCAGCTTCGAATTCAGCTTGCCAGCTTTATGCCCTAATTCAGTGTTTCCCAACCTTGGCAACTTGAAGATATCTGGACTTCAACTCCCAGAATTCCCCAGCCAGCAAATGCTGGCTGGGGAATTCTGGGAGTTGAAGTCCAGATATCTTCAAGTTGCCACGATTGGGAAACACTGCCCTAATTAGTAGACGGACGGACGGAAGGAAGGGGGGAGGGAAGGAAGGAAGGGGGGAGGGAGGGAGGGAAGGAATTTTCCGTTTACGCAAACCGCCTTAAAATATTACCCCGGCTTTCATCACATGAACTCGGGTGCTCGTGGTCTGGAGTTCTTCGTTTACAAAACCATACGAAACGCTTCGGCAATCACGCCATCGCTTTCGATCTTTTTGCAGCCAGACGCTGCGCCTCCGAAGCCATCCATTCATTCGTTCAAATCTCGCGCTCACCGGACCCGGAAGTGTCGCAGCGCAGGGAGGGGGCGCTCGGCGGGGCGGCCGAGGCAAGGTCAAATGGCGGCTCTGCTGGGCGGGCTGAGTGTTTTCTTAAGGTCCGCGGCCGGCCGGCAACGTGAGTCGGAACGGTTGGGAAGGGCGGAAGCCTGACTGGGTCGATGGTGAACTCTGGGGGGAATGAAAGCGGGCAACGCCAAGTGGTGGGACTGGGGAGGTTTGGAAGGTGGATCTTCCAAGGTGTGAAGTTACGAGCAAAAATTAAGAAGTGGGGAGAAAGATTTACCTATCCACCCTTTGCCTGCAATTGGGTCAGAGGGGAATATGTTCCTGGGGTTCAATGCACGAGGTCTGCAATCAAATGGGCCGCCGATCCTTTGCAGAGATCTGTCTGTCTGCCTCTCCCTCTCTGTCTCAGTCTGCCTGCCTGCCTGCCTGCCTACCTATCTACCTACCTATCTATCTCTTATTGGCCAAGTGGGATTGGACACACAAGGAATTTGTCTTGGTGCCTATGCTCTCAGCGTACATAAAAGAAAAAGATACATTTGTCAAGAATCATATGGTTCAACACTTAATGATTGTCATAGGGGTCAAATAAGCAATGAAGAAACAATCAATATTAATACAAATCTTAGGATACAAGCAACAAGTTATAGCCATACAGTATAGTCATAAATGGGAGGAAAAGGATGATAGGAATGATAAGAAAAACTAGTAGAAATAGAAGTGCAGACTTAGTAAAAAGTCTGACAGTATTGAGGGAATTATTTGTTTAGTAGAGTGATGGCGTTGGGGGGGGGGGGGAACTATTTTTGTATCTAGTTTTCTTGGTGTGCAGTTCTCTGTAGCGACTTTTTGAGGGTAGGAGTTGAAACAGTTTGTGTCCAGGATGCGAGGGGTCAGTAAATATTTTCACCAACCTCTTTTTGGCTCATGCAGTATACAGGTCCTCAATGGAAGGCAGGTTGGCAGCAATTGTTTTTTCTGCAGTTCTGATTATCCTCTGAATTCTGTGTTGGTCTTGTTGGGTTGCAGCACCAAACCAGACAGTTATAGAAGTGCAGATGACAGACTCAGTGATTCCTCCGTAGAACTGTATCAGCAGCTCCTTGGGCAGTTTGAGATTCCTGAGCTGGTGCAGAAAGGACATTCTTTGCTGTGCTTTTTTGATGACGTTTTTGATGTTAGGTGACCATTTTATGTCTTGAGATATGATAGAACCTAGAAAGCTCTTATTTATGTATGATGTTTGCAGTGTCCCAGAGTCATGGAGCCAACTTTAGGAACAATTTGACTGAATCATTGATTAACTTATAAATTAATAATTCTGAGTGTTTGATGGCAGCTCTGTGGTTTGACACTTTGCTACGTCGTTGCATGATTTCTTGCATCAAATACTGTAAAAATCTACCTGTCCAAGCATCCATGTCCTAAACAGGATGCTGAGGGTTGCTATCTTGGAAAGGTTCAGAAAGGGTTTGCTGGCATTTGGTGCTTTTTATTTGTGGATGTCAGCCTCCTTCCCACCTGAAATCTGGAACACTGAACTCTCCTAGTGTTTTGTTTTGTTTGAGTTTGAGTTACTAAACTTAAGTTGTAGTTATTTCAGATTGTCTTGAAGATGGCAGAATTGATTCACATTTTGGACTGGGAGCTGCTGGCTCATACTGCATGGTTTTTATGAAACTAATTATTGAAACTCTTGTTTTCTTCCCCGTTCCTGTAACAGTTTTGCCTGTTCCCACGTTCAGTGCAGCTGTGGTGAGATTTGCATCCAAAAAAAGTGGAGGCAGCACCAAAAATCGTGGAGGGAACAGAACTGGGAAAAGGTACGGCTTCAAAAAAATTGATGGTAAGTTTCTCACTTTAATTCCGTTTCCTGCTTATTATTGTTATTATTATTGTTATGTGTATTATGTTATTATTAACAGCCCATCAACAAAACCAAATGAAAAAAAAAGTTTAATTTTCTTGCTCTTTGCTATCAAAGATGGATTATAGTCTTTGAAGGGCCGTGAAGCCATGAGCCATTATTCTGTCTAAGAGTGAGGAAACCCCAGAAAATGAGTTCACACACCCGACTAGTTGGAAAGGTATAAAATGACCAAATATATTGGTAGAAATTGTTCATAGCATTAAATAGTTAAAAGTGCAA
Organism: Erythrolamprus reginae; assembly: GCF_031021105.1. Lineage (NCBI taxonomy): Eukaryota > Metazoa > Chordata > Lepidosauria > Squamata > Dipsadidae > Erythrolamprus > Erythrolamprus reginae. The sequence continues at coordinate 153,553,998 of NC_091951.1, read as the reverse complement.
GGGGTGTTATCAGGAACTGGGCAGTGGTCCATGGCTAATGACCTTTTCAGGCCAGAGTTCAAGAACTCATTAAAAGTTTTATCACGTAATGTATTAAGTATTAATCACTCAAAACGCACAGCATTTTGGCAGAAGTCCTGGATGACAGTCTGTGGCATTTTAAAGCTATCTTGAAGCAAACCAGATCTCTCCAGCACGGAGTTCTTTGCACGGATTCCTCGCGAGACCTCCTCTTATATAGTCACCAGGAGTGGCCAAGTATTCTATAGAGCTATTTAAACCGAAACCTCTTTCTTCTCAAATAATCTTGTCCGGTCATAGTTCTGCGCACTCTTGCATCTATAAATGGTTCTTCATCATCTGCTGAGTCATTCACTAACACCTCTGGGGTTTCCACAGTCTCTGGTTGGCTTTCAGTCTCTAACTCTTCATCCTCTCCACTCTCAGACTTGGGTGCCAAGAACTATGACCTAGGACTGGGGTAGGCAAAGTTGGCTCTTCTATGACATGTAGACTTCAACTCCCAGAATTCCTGAGCTGGCATGATTGGCTCAGGAATTCTGGGAGTTGAAGTCCACAAGTCATAGAAGAGCCAACTTTGCCTACTCCTGGCCTAGGATACCAAAATGCATCCGTCTCTCGATCTTTGAAATCTGTGATCAGCCGAGTAGGACATGGACCGGCCACCACAGCCATTTTTATTCTTCTTCATTTATTTTTTGGTTTTTTCCCTTTATTTTTGAATATTTGCTACCAATTTGTAAAGTGACCTAAAGTGGGTGGGAGTTGCACGTGTACGTTTAATTGATTATTATTTTCATCTGTTAACAATAATGGGAGGTCCTAGCTGCCAGTTCTTTAGCTAGTGTTGGCCTTCATTTGCATTGAATCCTTCTCAAGAACTTAGGTCAGTGATGGTGAACCTATGGCACGTGTGCCAGAGGTGGCACACAGAGCTCTCTCAGTGGCCATGTGCCGTCGCCAGCTGCTTTTCTAGTTTCTCTGGGGGCATGCATGCCAGAGATTCGTGATCAATGACTTAGGCCAAGCTAAAATATCAAAAATGGCTAGAAAACGGCCTGAACATGGGCTTTGGGTTTCTGGCATTCCGGCATGTGCAGATGCATGCGCGTTCCAGTTTGAGCACTCGGTGCTGAAAAGTTTCTTCCTCCATCACTGACCTAGACTGTTCTAATGTATCAGTCCTCAACTTACAAACACAATTGAGCCCAAAATTTATGTTGCTAATTAAAAAAATTGTTAAGTAAGTTTTGCCCCATTTTACAATCTTTCTTTCCACAGTAGTTAAGTGAATCATTGTGTTATTTATTTATTTATTTGATTTGATTTGATTTGATTTCTATGCTCTGCTTCTCCTGAGACTCAGAGCAGCTCACAACAAAGCAAATACAAAACATACAAGAACTCTAATATTAAAATACAGTGGTACCTCGTCTTACGAAGCCTCTTCTAATGAACTTTTCGACATACGAACCCGATATTTAAGATTTTTTTGCCTCTTCTTCCAAACTATTTTCACCTTACGAACCCAAGCCGCCACCGCTGGGATGCCCCACCTCCGGACTTTCGTTGCCAGCCCAAGCACTAGGATTCCCCTGAGCCTCCTTTCACTGGGAATCCCTGCCTCCGGACCTCTGTTGTCAGCCGAAGCGCCCGTTCTTGTGCTGCTGGGATTTCCCTGAGGCTCCCCTCGCTGGGATTCCCTTAATTTTTGCCGGCACTGCTTTAAATCCCAGTGAGGGAAGCCTCAGGGAAATCCCAGCAGCGCAAGAACAGGCGCTTCGGCTGGCAATGGAAGTCCGGAGGTAGGGATTTCCAGCGGCACAAGGCAAAAAGGGTGAATTTTGGGATGGGGTTGCACATATTATTTGCTTTTACATTGATTCCTATGGGAAACATTGTTTCATCTTACAAACTTTTCTACTTACGAACCTCGTCACAGAATGAATTAAGTTTGTAAGACAAGGGTACCACTGTACTCTAAAAAGCTGAATACAAAAAGCATATAAAAATCCAATTTAATTTATATTCTAAAACCCCAATTCATTTAAAAACCAATCATCCACATTCATACTTTCATATTCAATCATAGGCTGGGGTAGATGTTAAAATTCAGTGGTCCCAGGCCTATCGGCAGAGGTGCCTTTCATAAACTCCTTAAAACCCACCTCTGCCGTCAGGCATGGTTGAATTGAGACATCTCCCCCAGGCCTATATAGTTTATGTATGGTATGCTTGAGTGTATGTTTTTTTTAAAAAAATAATGGGTTTTTAGATATTTTTAAATATTAAATAATAATAATTTTTAGCCATCTATTGATTCCCAAGGATCTGGAATAGGAAGATGATGTAAGCTGTTTCAGGTAAAGTTGTCTTTTGCCATTGATGAATATTATTCGGCCACCTGGATATTCCTGTGTTACGCCTGTCAACTATGAGACAGCCAGTAGGTGGTAGGACTGCAGTAGTTTACTGTAGAATACTGCTATTTATTGCAGAATGTAGGTCCACTGTTTAAATTTAGTGCTTATATTCTGTACATATTTCTTTAGAATATAACTTGGGGGAGAAATACAATAGGGAGAGTCTAAATAAATTAAGTGAAATGTACTGAGCTGTCTTATCAGATTGATATAATCCTGTAAAATGTTGCTGATTCTTCCTTTATGCCACCCTTGCTTGCTGGTGAGTAAACCTGACTGGTAAATTGTGTCAAAATTGTAGCCAGTGGTAAGTTACTGGGAAACCAGAGGAAAGATAAGGATATATAGTACAGTGTTCCCTCGATTTTCGCGGGAGATGTGTTCCGAGACCGCCCGCGAAAGTCGAATTTCCGCGAAGTAGAGATGCGGAAGTAAATACACTATTTTTGGCTATGAACAGTATCCCAAGCCTTCCCTTAACACTTTAAACTCCTAAATTTACAATTCCCCATTCCCTTAGCAACCATTTAGATTATTACTCACCATGTTTATTTATTAAAGTTATTTTAAAAAAATGTTTTTTAAAGGCAGATGAAAGTTTGGCAATGACACATGACATCATCGGGCGGGAAAAACCGTGGTATAGGGGGGGGAAACCGCAAAGTATTTTTTAATTAATATTTTTGAAAAACCGTGGTATAGACGTTCCGCGAAGTTCGAACCTGCAAAAATCGAGGGAACACTGTCTACTACATATTTTGAAGAAGTATCCCTCCAAAAGCACCCCTGATAGCAAAAATAACTTTCAAGCCAAAAGCCCTTAGGAGACAAAAATTTACTTTACAGCCCTATGTTTCTATCATTCTCTGATCATGTCCAGAGTGCCTTTTGTAAAGTCCAGTGTGCAAGGATACATTTTCTTACTCTTTTATCTTACTGCAAGGTTCCCTTGTAGCATATGCATGGCCATAAAAATTAGAACATGTGTTTATTGAGAGAAGGAACAGTGTGGGAGGAAAGGAAATGAAAAGAGGGGAAAAAAATTAGCAAAGCTTGGCTCCAGTCCCTTTTTTCTCTCTCTCAAGTGGTGCTTCTCAACCTCAGCTTCTTAAACTGTGTACATTGCCTGGGGAATTTTGGGATTTGAAGTCCACACAACTTTAAAATGTCTGAGGTTGAGAAATATTATTCTAACAGTCAGATGTTGAAGACTGATGTCCAGATTTGGGGGGGGGGGGGGGGGAGAACCATTGCTCTAACAGTAAGATGTTGAAGCAGAGCCGAGATGTGGAAGGGTGGAGGGAGAATAATTTTATGCCTTTTTGGTGGGTTGCTTTTGTAGAGCTAGGCAAACATCTAAATCATTCTCTTGACAATAGTACTGAAGGGATTTGTCAGTTTTCCTCCCTCCAGGATGTTTGCCAAAGTCCACATTTTTCTACACACCTGACATTTCCTGGTGAACTACATTCCCAAACACTGGAATGGAATAGACTTCTTTATTGGCCAAGTGTGATTGCACACACAAGGAATTTGTCTTGGTGCATATGCTCTCAGTGCACATAAAAGAAAAAGATACATTTGTCAAGAATCATGAGGTACAACACTTAATGATTGTCATGGGGTCACATAAGCAATGAGGAAACAATGTTAATAAAAATCTTAAGGGTACAAGCAACATGTTACAGTCATAGGTTGGATGAAATGGGGGATAGGAATGAATTAAAAAAAAAACAATACTAGTAGTAGTGCAGATTTAGTAAATAGTCTGACCGTGTTGAGGGAATTATTTGTTTAGTAGAGTGATGGCATTTGGGAAAAAACTGTTCTTGTGTCTAGTTGTCTTGGTGTGCAGTGCTCTGTAGCGACGTTTTGAGAGTAGGAGTTGAAACAGTTTATGTCCAGGATGCGAGGGGTCAGTACATATTTTTACTGCCCTCTTTTTGACTCCTGCAGTATACAGGTCCTCAATGGAAGGCAGGTTGACAGCAATTGTTTTTCTGCAGTTCTGATTCTCCTCTGAAGTCTGTGTCGATCTTGTTGGGTTGCAGCACCAAACCAGACAGTTATAGAGGTGCAGTTGACAGACTCAGTGATTCCTCTGTAGAACTGTATCAGCAGCTCCTTGGGCAGTTTGAGCTTCCTGAGTTGGCGCAGAAAGAACATTTTTGTCATGCTTTTTTGATGACGTTTTTGATGTAAGGTGAACATTTTAGGTCTAACCAAACTACGCCCTCGTAAATTTCCAAACCCAAACAAAAAAAGACTCTCCAAACCATCAAGTTACAGTGTTTTCCAAAGTGCATGAGTCGTTAATATGCCTCAGGACATGAATATATTCTGGCCCTGCAAGGATGCAGAGTGGACTCTTTCCTTGTGTCATCCTACTCAACATAATCATTCCGTTGTACAGCCAGAGTTCTTCATCCTTCTCACATAAATACAAAACAATTCAGTGCTGTCTTAAAACCCACTTCCTATTTTCCCACTTAGTTTAGCAGTCCTCCTAATTTTATCTTCTACATAATTCTCCTTTAAAGAAAGCAAAGATGTCCCCATGAGTCCTTGTAAATTAAACCAGAATATGTTGGGTTAAAAATAGTTGTTGGCTGAAAACCATTTGTTTAGTACAGTGATCCCCCGATCATTGCGAGGGTTCCGTTCCAGGACCCCCCGCAATGAGCGGGTTTTCGCGAAGTAGCGCTGCGGAAGTAAAAACACCATCTGCGCATGTGCAGATGGTGTTTTTACTTCCGCCGCAGCAGCGAGGCTTCTCCGCTGACTCCTGGCGAACTTCCCCGCTTTAGGAGTCAGCGGAGAAGCGGCGCACCTGTTTTAAAACGATCGGAGCTGGCCTGGGGGGGCCCCCCAGGCCGGCTGCGACGTTTTAAAACACGTGCGCCGCTTCGCAGCTGTCTCCTGAAGCCGAACGCGGAAGTTAGCGTTCGGCTTCAGGAGACAGCTGCGAAGCGGCGCGCGTGTTTTAAAACGTCGCAGCAGGCCTGGGGGGGGCTTTCCAGCAACCCCCGAGCCCGGGTTGGGGGCTCGGGGGTTGCTGGAAAGCCCCCCCCCAGGCCGGCTCCGATCGTTTTAAAACAGGCGCGTGGCTTCTCCGCTGACTCCTGGCGAACTTCCCGGGCGAAGGGCGGGCGAGCGGCGAACGGCGGGCGAACAGCAGGTGGCCGGGCGAAGGGCGGGCGAACGGCGGGTGGCCGGGTGAACGGCGGGCGAGCGGGTGCTGGGGGGGCTTCGCCCTCCCGCCAGCAAGAGGGGGAATACCCAGGGAAGCTGCCCAGCAGCTGATCTGCCCGGCGCCATCTACGCATGCGTGCCCATAGAAAAAAGGGCACGCATGCGCAGATGGTGTTTTGACTTCCAGGTTGAAAAATCGCAAATTATCCTGTTCGCAATGGTCGGGAACGCAATAACCGGGGGATCACTGTAATTGTTTGAAATTACAATTGGCCCTGAAAAAAAGTGATTTATGACACTTTCTCATACGGCCTCCTAAATATCTCCATAGTCAAATTTGGATGATTGGGAACTGGCATCTATTTACAATGGTTGCAGCATCTCAAGGTCTTTGTCATGGTTTCACGTAACAAACCCAATTGAATCAGGACTCAGAAGCTCCATTCAGGCTTGAAAGATCTTTTATTGAGTAATATAATAATAATAATAAATGTTTATTTATAATGCCCTTTTAACAAAGGGCATAACAGCATGTTAGCAGTAGCACTTTTCAACAGAGCCGGCAAATTGCCCTCAACAATCTGGGTCCTCATTTTACTCACCTTGGAAGGATGGAAGGCTGAGTCAACCTTGAGCCGGTGATGAGATTCGAACCGCTGATCTGCAGATCTAGCAGTCAGCTTTACTGGCCTGCAGTACTGCACTCTACCCATTGCGGCAACTCGGCTCTATACATCGTATCAAGACTTGGAAAAATGAAGCTAGCTCTGACTTCAGCGTACACTTTCCCACACTTCAGAGTAATAAAAATAATAAAAACTCTTCCCGCCCCCCATAGTTGTCTTGGATCAAGTTAACCTATCAGTCCAGCAGTAGTTCCCCCACAGCCTCCGCAGATGTTCATTGCTGTGATCTTGGTTCACATGCTATGTCTGGTCGATGTTTTGTCTACTGGGCTCAAGCACCGCATTCCAGTCCTTTCTAACTCCACCCATACTCCCAAGAGTGGCAACTAAGAAACGAAGCAAAAGGAAATATGACTTTGGCTGAAGTAGTTTCGAAGTTGACCAGGCGGCTCCCCTTTACCTTTAACTCATGCGCTGATAGGTGTCGTAGCACCTCAAATACTGCTCCACTATGGCATTAGCTCGTTCCGCAGCGCCATTTGTACTCAGATGGAAACCCGAGGGTGGAACCAATTGATCTAATGAACTCCCTCCAGAACGTCGCTGTGAACTGGATTCCTTGATCTGATATGATCCTCCTTGGCACTCCGTGTAGATCAGGGGTGGGCAATTAATTTTGCCGCAGGGCCACATGAGAAATTGGGATGGTTTTTTTTAAATCTATCTATCTATCTATCTATCTATCTATCTATCTATCTATCTATCTATCTATCTATCTATTTGTATGCCGCCCCTCTCCGAAGACTCAGGGCGGCTAACAACAATAAAAAAGACAATGTAAACAAATCTAATATTACAAATAATCTAAAAATCCCCAATTTAAAGAACCAATCATACATACAAGCATACCATGTATAAATTCTATAAGCCTAGGGCAGTGATGGGCAACCTTTTGAGCTTGGTGTGTCAAAATTCGCTAAAAAACCGAGCATAACTCGGGTGGTGTGTCACCTTGAGAAAAAACCCATAATTTTGTGATACTTATAGTTTAAATAATAAATATGTATAATTATTTAACTTACCTGCTTAGTGACTTCTTTGTTAATCTGTCAGTTGGTTTCAACTGCGACCTAAATTTCACAGCAACCTAAATTTGGGGCTCAATTGTAATTGCAATTCGAGGACTACCTAATGACATTCATAATCACGATAGTTTCTGACACTGGATTACACTAGGATGGGAAATACGAGGTGAAACGGGATGAACCAGAAACTCAAATATACTGCTCAAGAAAATAAAGGGAACACTTAAACAACACAATATAACTCCAAGTAAATTAAACTTCTGTGAAATCAAACTGCCCACTTAGGAAGCAACACTGATTGACAATCAATTTCACATGTTGTCAGCACATTCAACTTTGTACAGAACAAAGTATTCAATGAGAATATGTCATTCATTCAGATTTAGGATATATTTTTTGAGTGTTCCCTTTATTTTTTTTTACCAGTGTATTTTTTCACAAAGCATGTGTGCACACTTGTGTGCATGCTTGTTTCTCTCTCTCTCGGCGTGTGTGGATTCTTCATATATGAAATGTTGGCGATCTGATCAGGGTGCGTTTCCTCCCTCCCTCTGCCTGTGTCGGAAAAAAATATACTGGAAGCTTCTTGAAACCAAACCCAGCGGAGCCTTATTTTACAAACAAAACGGCTCGTTCCGTCCAGCCCAGTGAGTTTGCCTAGCTCTTCCCCCCTACTGCTACCTCTTCAGCACTGTGCTCACCACAGAAGCGCCTGCCTAGGGCCGGGACCATCTTGCCAAAAGCGCTTCTTCCTCTCCACGAAATAGGCGCATCGCCCCGGCTGAGGAAGAGATGCCACCTCAACGGCATGCACCGCCATCTTATCTATAGGTGTCACTGTCGTGGCTCCTCCCCCTTTCTCCTCCTCCTCCTCTCCCATTCACCCCTACCCCGCCCCGCCTCCCACTGGACTGCGCTTTGCTTGCTCCTTCCCCGCCCTTCCGGCTCTTGCTCTTTCCTGGCTCTCCCCCGCCCCCCTGCTCTCCGCCCCCCGCGGGAGCAGGGTGCCAAACTCAAAGTGCAAGATGGCGCGGAGAACCTCTTCAGCCAGTTGGTGCCCATGCAAGTGAAATGCCAGGGCTGCTAGGAGAGGTGAGGTGCCGGCGTGGCTTTTCTTCCTTCAGCCGCGTGTCACTGAAAGTGGCTACGCGTGTCAGTGCTGACACGCGTGTCATGGGTTCGCCATCACTGGCCTAGGGGGAAGGGAAAATTTCAATTCCCCCATGCCTGACGACAGAGGTGGGTTTTAAGGAGCTTGCGAAAGGCAAGGAGGGCCAGACTAATATAATTAACTCAGTTCTATCCAATACTGTATATTATTGGGTAGAATTGAGTTAATTATATCATAATTATAATTATATATTATATATATTATTATATATTGTATCTTGAACACCCAGTTCTTATCTAGAAAAGTTGGACCGACCTCTGCGGGCCGGTCACAGACAGTGGGCAGGCCGCATCCGGCCCTTGGGCCACATCTTGCCCAGATCTGGTGTAGATGGTAGATGTGACTCAAGAACAGTTTACGAGCTTGTGATCGCCATTTGTGACCTTTCCAGCTGGCTTCCAACAAGCAAAGTCAATGGGGGAAGCTGAATTAGCTAAACAACCAAATGATTCACTTAATAACTGCAGAGATTTGCTTAATATACGTACCATGACAATAATATCACGCATTTCCTCCCACTTATGACTGTATGACTGTAACTTGTTGCTTGTATCCTTAAGATTTTTATTTATATTATTTTCTCATTGCTTATTTGACCCCTATCAATTCAATTCAATTCAATTTATTAGATTTGTATGCCGCCCCTCTCCGAAGACTCGGGGCGGCTCTCAACAATAAAAACACTATAACAATGGAACAAATCTAATAATAAAATTACATTAAAAACCCCCCAACAATTTAAAAACCATACAACACATACATACCAAACATAAAATATAAGAAAGCCTGGGGGAGATGTCTTAATTCCCCCATGCCTGGCGATATAGGTGGGTCTTGAGTAACTTGCGAAAGACAAGGAGGGTGGGGGCTGTTCTAATCTCCGGGGGGAGTTGATTCCAGAGGGCCGGGGCCACCACAGAGAAGGTTCTTCCCCTGGGGCCCACCAAACGACATTGTTTGGTCGACGGGACCCGGAGAAGGCCAACTCTGTGGGACTTTATCGGCCGCTGGGATTCGTGCAGTAGAAGGCGGTTCTGGAGGTATCGTGTTGTATCATCGTGTTATACCTCATGATTCTTGACAAATATATATTTTATTTTATGAGAGCATCTGCACCAAAGACAAATTCCTTGTGTGTCTAATCACACTTGGCCAATAAAGAATTATATTCTATTCTATTCAGTAAGGTAGTAATATGTTAATAAAAATGGCAACAAGGTTGTGAAATCGAGGCACAAATCACTTAACAACTGTCTTGGTAACTTGTCCCAATTGTGGGCGCATGGACTACCTGTGCTTGAATGTGGACTCAGGATGCATGGAGCATTTTCCCTTCTTTTCTTCCTAGTTATCTCAAGATGGCAATCTACACTAAACGGAGTGTAATTATGTAAATTAATGTTTGAATTAGGAAATCCCTAACAAATTGAGGGTATTCTGATAATCCATCAAGAAAATAGTTTTGATATGTGCAAACGATCTTATTGCTAGACAGCCTCAGCCAATCAGACTAAGTAAAATTAGGGGTACGACTCTCAAGGCTTGAGTCTCAGATCTTTCACCTTTGACTTCTTCTGCAATGGGTCCTATTTCGTGACAAGGAATGTTAAAGAAAGTTGCTCTGCTATGCTCAATTGGTATTCCTCTAAAATGCATTCAAGCTGTTTCAAGAGGTTTTAATTACTTTCTTTAACTCATTTGCAGGACAATTTGTTCATGCAGGCAACATATTGGCCACCCAGCGTGTGATTCGGTGGCATCCGGGAGCTCATGTAAGATGTTCTCTTTGTTATTTCAAATACCATTTAATTAAGGCTTCATTCCATTTTTATCAAAGCATCTGTTTCCTTGTCTTTCTCTAAATTATCCTGGAATTAAACATTTTTCATTATGGTCTGTCAAGCCTTTTGGCCTCATTTTTATTATTTTTATCATTTTTCAAGATTCTTTCGAGGCCAGAATAAAGTTCTTTTTTTTATGTCTCTTGCTATAAAAGTGCTGACATTAATAACCAGTAACTGGAACCTCTCTCTCACCCTGATTAGAGTTTCACATTGAACCACCTCTGTATATTTAGTAAAAATTCAGATCCAATATACGGTAGTTAAAATATGAAATACAAGATACTCTGGAAACCCATCCTCATAGCTAGGACCCCCACACACAGTAGAATACCCTGAGGTAAAGAAAGAAGAACATAGGAAAATGGTGCATTGGATGACTGAGCATCGGAGGGGAGGAAAAAATCAAGTTGTGGGAAAAGGAAAATAATTAGGCATTTCTTTACATTGATCCACAGTACATATTTGTATATATTTTTTGTAATCAGCCTTCTAATGAGAAATGCTTGCTTACTCAGAAGCATCTGGGCAGAATGGTATCATATAAAGATGGGCTTCCTGGAGTATTTATTATTATTATTATTATTTATTAGATTTGTATGCCGCCCCTCTCCGGAGACTCGGAGCGGCTCACAACAACAAAACACAGTACAAATCCAATAATTAAAAAATAGTTAAAACCCTTAGTATAAAAACAATCATACACCCCAAACAAACCATACATAAAACGAAACGGCCAGGGGGAGTCAATTTCCCCATGCCAGGCGGCAAAGGTGGGGTTTTAAGGAGTTTGCGAAAGGCAAGGAGGGTGGGGGCAGTCCTGATCTCCGGGGGGAGTTGATTCCAGAGGGTCAGGGCCACCACAGAGAAGGCTCTTCCCGTGGGTCCCGCCAGACAACATTGTTTAGTCGACGGGACCCGGAAAAGGCCAACACTGTGGGACCTAACCGGTCATGCGGCAGAAGGCGGTCCCGGAGGTATTCTAGTCCGATGCCATGAAGGGCTTTATAGGTCATAACCAACACTTTGAATTGTGACCGGAAACTGATGGGCAACCAATGCAGACTGGGAGTGTTGGTGTGACATGAGCGTATCTGGGAAAGCCCATGACTGCTCTTGCAGTTGCATTCTGCACGATCTGGAGTTTCCGAACACTCTTCAAAGGTAGCCCCATGTAGAGAGCATTACAGTAGTCGAGCCTCGAGGTGATGAGGGCATGAGTGACTGAGCAGTGACTCCCAGTCCAGGTAGGGCCGCAACTGGTGCAAACGCCCCCCTTTAAAGAATACCACCTTTAAGACCTAAATTATCTTCAGCCACTTTTGAACATGAAGATATCAGCTGTCACTCAACATTTTAGGCTCACAGGTTGATGTCTTATTTCAGCGGGTATGGAACCAGATTCAGGCTGATTGGGTTCAACTATGATGTTATTAGACTTCCAAAACACACCACCAGGAGCAGGTGCCCACAAAAGCTAGGGACAAGGAGCAATTGGCTTGCAAAGAAACAAATTACTTGCTACATCCCATAAAGCCAGGCATCCTGGGTTACAAATATAAATTCTACCGGAGCAGGGATTCTGCCTTTAATTTGCTGAAATGTCTTTTATTTCTGCTAGTAACTTGACTCCTGCAGTCTCAATTTGACATCTGTACTTTTATTGTGTCATTCTGGTGATAGGGATGTCTTTCTTGCACAAGCAGTTGTGCTTTAATTTAGATCATGATTGGCCAACTATACCAGAGTTTGAGAACTGCTGGCAGTCCCAATGATAGGCACGGCCTGTGCTCTGCTCCAGGGGCTGCTTCTTCCCTTCTTTAATTATGTTAAGATATTCATGAACTGGGAGAGCCAATGGTAACAAGGTCAGCCAATGAATAGGCATAGCAATTCAGTCAGCCAATAGGAGCTAACTACTTCTGAGTCTGTGTAGAGAATCAAAACTGAATTTACGCTTCAGGCTGGATGTGGCTTTAGTCCTCAGTCTCCACTCTGCTCTCTATACTCTACACTCTGTATTCTTCCACTCTGAAATCTGCTGAAATGAAACTACAGTGTTCCCTCGATTTTCGCGGGGGTTACGTTCCAAGACCTCCCGCGAAAGTCGATTTTCCGCGAAGTAGCGGTGCGGAAGTAAAAACACAATTTTTGGCTATGGACAGCCAAAAACTACCCCCACGCACCCTTTTTCAAGGCAGCGCAAGGAGCCAGGCTTGAAATTAGGGCAGGGAGCGACGAAAGTGCGGAGGCCGGCAAAGATTGCTTTGAATGTCGGCTGCCCCCGCCCCCCCCAGCGCCTCGGGCCCCCTCGCCGCTACCGCCCGCCCGCCCGCCCGATCCACCCCTCTCACCGGCTTTCTTGGGACACGGGTCCTCCTGCAGCAGCGCTGGCGGCTACGGCTTCTCGTCCTCCTCATTCGGCCGGTAGCCGCTCTGAGCGCTTTGAGAATGCCCGCCCCGCCCCTCTCACAGTCCCTTAGCTGAGAGCGCTTTCGTCCCAGCTATCAGCGAGGGGGCTGCAGGAGAGGTGGGGGCAGGCGTTCTCACAGAGAGGGAGAGAGAGAGGGAGAAAGAGAGAGAGAGCAAGAGGGGGGAGAGTGGAAGGTAGAGAGAGAGAGAAAAATTATAGAAAAAGGGAGAAAAAAAGAGAAATGAGAAAATGATTGAAGCAGAGAATGACAGGAAAGAAAGAGAAAGAGAGAGAGAAGTGACTCTTGGTGATGACATATGACGTCATCGGGTGGGAAAAACCGTGGAGTATTTTTTAATTAATATTTTTTGAAAAACCGTGGTATAGCCGTTTCGCGAAGATTGAACCCGCGAAAATCGAGGGATCACTGTAATTCCTCCTTGTGTTTACCTATAACTGTTGCTACATTGAAGAACTCTGTGGAATGGTATTGTGAATTCCTTGATTGTTTATAAAAAGGGTTATTGAATCCAGCTGGATCAGTCATCTGTGTGCCCTTCTGATTTTATTTCACAACGAACTTTAATAAATTATGATTCTGTCTTATTGACCCAGGTGGGGATGGGACACAACAAATGGTTGTATGCTCTTGAAGATGGAATTGTGAGGTTCACGAAAGAAGTCTACGTACCGCCTGCCTGTGGCCAGGAAAGCCGAGAAGTCATCTGCCAACTGCCCAAAGGAGCTGTGCTGTATAAAACTTTCATCAATGTTGTTCCTACAGAAGATGTGGGAAGTTTTAAGTTGATCACCATGATCTGAGAGCTACTTTCTGAATGACTTTGGATACATTTCTTCTGCAGCTGGGAACAAAGCAATATTTGGAGCATCTACAGCATATCACACAGAGACATGCTCTTAACATACACCTTTGAGGTGCTGCTGCTGAAATAAAGATCGATAGCATTTTTTCCCCAAAACACAACAGTAGTACTACTGCTGCTCATTTCAGAGGAACCATCTCAAGCGAATTCTTTATTTTTGGGGTAAAAGCTGATGCTGGAGGTGGGTTTCCAATTTAAGACTGTCTTTAAGTATTCTCAACACATTTCATACACCAGTAATTATGTCAACCTGCAGAAATTATTTCTTCCCAACTTCAGCACATCACAATTTGGGTACAGAATGTACACACTGCAATGTCATGATTTGCACATTGTATCAATGTATGCACACAGTAAACTTTTGCAGTGTTGTCTGCTAGGTACCAAACATATGTGCAGCTGCTATAGATGCTGTTTAGTAGGAAGTTCCTATTCCATCCCAGTTTATTGCTTATCCAATGTATCAAGCACTGATCAGTTTTGATAAAAATTAATTTCTTTGGTGTTTGTTTGGCTTAGTGCCGGGATGTCAAGAGCGCTCGGGCCACCACAGATGCCCCCCAACTTGAGTGACTCTTGCCACACTCACCCCAGTCTTCCAAAGTCAACTCCAACCCTGAGGTGGCCCTCAATGAAATAGGAATTTGACATCCTAGCTTAGAGCATGGTGTGGATCCAGCCTGGTGGTATGAAAACCACAGAGTATGGCATTGCATGTGAACTATAGATAATCTTTGGAACCAAGTATAATTTCAGTTCCAGTTATACAGCATATGACTATTTGGGAAGCCTTTATAACAATACATAATTCAAACTTTATTGCAACAAAAGGAGGAAGCAAGGTAACCTGATTGCTTTAGACTACAAACTTGACTTTTATGGTACCTGTGTAGAACTTTTCAATTCTAGATAATTTTTCTGTTAAAGACTCATTACTTTGATATTATTTTACAGTGGTGACTGGTTTTTGCCACTATTAAAAAAGTTACACCCTTAATGTACAACATTGAAATTCCAGTCCTTGAATACATTTCTTTTGTCATAGACCTACTGAAGAAGGAAAAAGCAGGTGATCTGGGACGCAGGCCACAGCATAATATACTATATAGGCAATCAAGGTTATAGATGGGGTGGGGTGCAATTCCATGGTGAGGTCTGTGTTTCAGCTTGCTTTCACCCACGAAATCTGAAAACTTAGAATGCCTGTGCCTTCAGGTAGCCACATACAGTTCTAGTGCACAGGTGACAACCTTCCTTGACCACTAGCTACATTTCCTGGGACCTAAGAAGTTTAAACATCTGAAGAGTGCAAGAGTGTTCCTTTCTAAATAACATATACAGTATTACTCAGCCAGTCTCATACTTCGTTAGCTTCCTTCCCTCCTTCTTTCCTTCCTCCCTTCCCTCCCTCCCTCCCTCCTTCCTTCCTTGAAAAAATATTGTAAATTTAGGGCTTGTCTTCACTGGGGAAATAAGTCCGTACACCATTAGAATATGAAATCCAATAGTGCTAGCTTTCATGTGCATTACAGGCATGGATTTTTTCACATTTCATTGACAAATGCAGAACCAACAGATTCACATATCCCACTGATCCCAAAGCAAACAATCCTGCACTTTGACTTTGGGTACTCTACTCTACTCAATGAATGCCACAGCTAACCCAAGATGAAGTGAGTTATCTTAGCAGATTTGCTTCTCTTTTTTAAGGTCTGATGTAAAAATGAATCTGACTTGACTTCACATATCCCACCAAGCCAAAAAGTGAT
This sequence comes from Erythrolamprus reginae, assembly GCF_031021105.1. Classification (NCBI taxonomy): domain Eukaryota; kingdom Metazoa; phylum Chordata; class Lepidosauria; order Squamata; family Dipsadidae; genus Erythrolamprus; species Erythrolamprus reginae. The sequence continues at coordinate 153,538,573 of NC_091951.1, read as the reverse complement.
TATTCAATAGATCACGGTGGCTTGGCTTCCTACTGCAATCTAGTTGAAACTCTTACATCTTAATGCAATGTGTGAAACCAGCAAACTGGAAGCTCACTGGTACTAGCAACAGAGCACTTCCTAATCACCATCCTTTCCTTCTGGTTTTTTTAAATCTGCAAATACGTAGCCATAGTTCTAAATAAAGTTTATGTAAATCATTCAACAGGCTATGGAAATCAAAACAGTAATTAGCTGTATAAATACAGCATGCTAAGCAGCAGTGTGATTTCTTTGGTTTTGGCTAACTGGGTCATGGCCTGTTCAACAAACCATGGATAAAGCAGGGTTTATGCAATGCATGACTCTAGCTGTTAAAGGAAAGCCTGCTTACCTTTAAGCATGAAATACAGTAGCGCAAGTAAGGTATTAAGTTTGTTTTAGGAATATTACAAATAATTCCTTAGCATTCTAACGGGGATAGGAGCAAAGAAACATAAATTTACTACAACTATCTCTATGTGTTAGCCATATTGAGTGTTACATCAATTGTCTTTAAAATTAAACCTGAATACAAATATATCTAAATTCACATTCGTTCTTTTCAATCTCACAGACAGGAAAGGGTAGATAAGTAACCTCATTCTGGTAATTTACATGTTAAGACTGTAAATTCTGGTAACACATGTTAAGACTGTGATCCCAAGCATTTCCCAATTGGATTAATTTTCAATAATGGCATTAGGAACATTTGGAGTGATTATTAGTCAAACACAAACAAACACCCACCCACCCCTCCATCCAAACAGCAAATTACATTTAAACTTATCAAGATTGTCTGAGCTCCAGCTGGCAAGCAGAATAAACAATTCTGATATACATGAAAATAGCTAACATCCCTTCCAGGGAGATTTCTACATTTTGACAGGTAACACTTTTTAAAATCAGTTATGGCTTGGCTTTTTGTATTTATATTTCAATTGGGGAGACATGAGACAAAAGTACCAGACTTGTCTTCTACTTAATCTCTGAACTTGTCCAGATCTGCAAAACGTCTCCCACTCTTCAGAAGGAGAAAAACCCCACCAGAATTTGTCCGAAGAGTTCATTCACTGGTTATAGATTGATGAAAATAGCCAGAGGGTAAAATACATTCATTATGTCACTTGAAGCCCCGAATGGTATCTTGGGGATATAGTTCTAGGATGGCTAAAATAAAATAAAATGTTCAGGTAAATATCTTGAAAATTTGGCAGCTCTAACAGAGGTATTTAAAAGAAAAGAAAAGTGTAAGAGCTGCTGTACGTTTTCCAAGGGTGGTCTTTGAACCAGACCACTCTTTAAAATAACAATCAGGGAAGGTTCAGTGACTTTGCTGTTTAGCTCCTGGGGATCAAACTAAAATTCCAATGGTGTGTCTGCTTGACTTGCTCCTGCAGCAAGAAGATCATCTGGAGATATCGTGGAAATAGTCTCTTCTAGACCAAAGAGTGGCAACGTTTGCCAGGCTGGGGAATTCTGGGATTTGAAATCCACACAACAGAGCCAACCAAGGTTGAGCAACGGCTGTTCTAGGCTGTCCTTGGTGGAAGTTTATTTGGGGTCCGAAGTATAAAAATAAACGAAGTGGAGAGAAGCTGATCAGAACTTCTCTAGGGCAATTTGTTCCATTAGGATGAGTCAATTTCTGCCTTTAGTTCAAGAAAGCTGTAATTGTTGTAAGGGAGGGAGAGAGAGAGGACATGGCTGGCTTTGCAACAATGCCAGAGAGTTTCATTTCCACTTCCTCTGCGTCCAGGTTTGGCCAACCGCCCTGCAGAAACAAAAGCGTTGCCCAGTCTGTGCCTGGAGTGCGGAGGACTCACTCCCAGCCTACACCGAAGTGTTCCTCTGAGTCTGGTAAGTGGGAGAAGCTTGCAGCATATCTGGCAGGCTCTGCCTGGTTGACAGCTCTGAGCCGGCGCCGGTTCTCGACAAGGTGGCAGGATATCTCAAGGCCTGTTCATAAGGGGGCGGCAACTGTGGAGAGAAGATCAGGAACACAGGATTATTTCCTGCCAATTGAGCTTCGCACTCCATTAAAGAATCAGTAGAGGGGAAACATATTCACCAGCCACTACAAACAAATCTTACACGGGTGGACGTCCAGTCCGCAGTTGCATACGTGGCTGGATAATAAAAGTGGAGGCCAAGTTAGATATGAAGAAAACCTCTGGCAATTATGGAATGGATTCTATTAAAAAGATGGTTTGTAAATACAGGTTTCATGGACTGGGGCCCGCACATATTGTGCGAAGCCAAAAGAATTAATAGGCGCAGGTTTGATGCCAGGACCTCAGTACAAGAACAAAACGGTATTAAGACTGTTTTAACTTCCCAGGATACTCCATTACACGTCTCAGACCAGCTATTTTTGCCAGCACAATTGGCTGAGCAGCTGCTGAACTCGCTTGCCTCAAAAGGCTTCAGGTCATCTCAGAAAACCTCAATCCGCCCAATGGATTTAAAAAGACAAACAAACCAGTTTTCTATCATTTGTCTATGGAGATTCTCAGCTATCATAGTTGTCCCAAAGGTGCTTTGGGACAACTGGATTTTTCTTGTCTTCAAGGAACAACAAGAAAGTCCAATTGCCTCTTGAAAAAGCACCTTTGGGTTTTCTGTAATTTGTCTCACAAATAATCTGTATGTGTTTAATCACCCAGTTTCCTCCCCTGCACCCTTCCATTGCACTCCAATTTAAATCCTGCAAACATTTACACCAGTGGTTCCCAACCTTTTTTTGGCCATGCACCACCTAAGCATCTCTAAAATCCTCATGCCACCCCTTCATGACATTTGAGTCTTACTATTCAAAAAGTGAACTCCTACTCAGGTGGAGAAAGCCTAAAAGGCCATTAACTAGGTTTAAACAAGGTTCCAATTGCCCCCATTAAAAATTAACTTTCTCCCCTGTGGGGCATGGGCCCCACATTGGGAACCACTGATTTAGACTCACTCTGAAAAAAGTGAGCTGTAATTCACAAAAGCCTTTGAATAAGACAGGTTAGTCTGAAACGAGTCCTCCTGGTTTTTTGGTTACTACTGCAAGCTGATACAATTCTCTTAAAACAAGCCTGACCTTTTTCAACATATATTGTACAGACCCTCTCATTATGTCTAATAATTTGTGGTTTATAGTTTGGAGCAGGGGTGGGTTCCATTTACCTTCGCCACCAGTTTGCATCGCGATGTTTCCTTATGAGCGATTTCACTTCCGCGCAGGGTCAGATGGTGGATTTAGCACAAAACACAGCTGAGGAGTTGATCAGCTGTGCTTCAGGCCAAGAAATAAAGGTCAGGATTAACCTGGGGGCAGACGGGAGGGCTTTTTTCAAAGCACAGATTGAGCAGAAGCCATCAAAACATAGGAAAATTAGCCAAAAAGTCAGGAAAAAAGATGGTAGTGAGCACGGACTGTCACAAACAGAACTGGAACCGTGACGTTAAAATTACAACACCAGTGGGTCGCTAACAGTTCGGGCAACCTGGTCCCAACTGGGAGGAACCCACCCCTGGTTTGGAACGATGGGGGATCTCAATCTTTACGATTTTATACAAGGACAATGCAAACCAGTGCAATGACTTTTGACGTTCTTCCTTTGGAGGGAGCTTTCATTTCCATTTTTTTGGTCAACTTTCTGTAGAACAGAGGCCTATAATCACGCTAGCAACCTCTTTAGAGGTAGTCCTCTACCTCTTAAAACAGTTCATTTGATGACCCTTTGAAGTTAAAACAGCACTTTAAAGTTTTATTATGACTGTTTTTCACACGACTATTGCAATATCCTCAAGGTCATGTGATTTTCATTTGGATGCTCAGCAAATGACTCACGACGATTGCAGCAACTGGGGTTCATGTGCTCCCCTTTTGTGGGCTTCTGACAAGCAAAGTCAATGGAGAAACCAAATTCCCTTAACAACCATGTTACTATTATTATTATTTATTTATTTTATTTATTGGATTTGTATGCCGCCCCTCTCGGAAGACTTGGGGCGGCTAACAACAATAATAAGACAGCATATAATAATAATCCAATACTAAAACAGTTAAAAACCCTTATTATAAAACCAAACATACATACAGACATACCATGCATAAAATTGTAATGGCCTAGGGGGAAAGTATTTCAGTTCCCCCATGCCTGGCGGCGGAGGTGGGTTTTAAGTAGCTTACGAAAGGCAAGGAGGGTGGGGGCAATTCTAATCTCGGGGGGGAGTTGGTTCCAGAGGGCCGGGGCCGCCACAGAGAAGGCTCTTCCCCTGGGTCCCGCCAAGCGGCATTGTTTAGTTGACGGGACCCGGAGAAGACCCACTCTGTGGGACCTAACTGGTCACTGGGATTCGTGCACTTAACAAATGTGGCAAGAAAAATCACAAAACGGGGCAAAAACCCACCTAACAAATATCTCACTTAGCGACATAAATTTTGGGCTCAATGGTGGCCGGAAGTTGAGGATGACCTATATACTTCTTTGTAACTTTTAAAATAAATTATTTTTTCCCCTTTCTTTTTCTCTTTTCACTGTTTACGATTTGTTTTTATTTTACGTTTTTTTACTACGCTAGAAAAACGTTTTCAATAAAAATATGACATGGTGTAATGCAATAAGTCACACTTACTAGAAACAGGAAGGAAAGATGTGGGGAAAGAACTGGTTGGTCCCATATATAGATATGGATACATATTTCAAGCACTGGAAATGCATATGTCTTATGTGTGAAGTGGGTGTTTGTAAACACGCCAAGTGTTTCAAAGAATTGTGATAGAATTTTTCCTTAGCTGTTGCCGTTAAATTTCTGAGCAGCTGAGCAAGTGATACACTGCTCTGAAGCCAAGGAAGTAAACTGCATAGCAGTGCAATACGATAAACATCTAGCTTGTAATACAATCTGCTAGAAGAAGCTTGTCTATAGTCTTCCGTTGGCATGTCAATGTTGTGTTTAAACACTTGTTATGTAAACTAGGATTGTCATCCAATGCTTTAATTAGACTTAAACCGCAAACCGACACCCATTTATCTGGGAGTAACATTACAGTACTGAATCCAAGGGCAATTCTAGTAAACAGGTAGGGCTGTAATGTAGTCGGTTAATTAAATATATGTGCCTTGGCATGCAGAAAAGAACAATAGTTCTGAAGCTAGAATCATTCTTAGTTTTTAGAGGGTACCAGTATATATATATATATAGTAGTGCAGTGTTTCCCAACCGTGGCATCTTGAAGAGATCTGGACTTCAACTCCCAGAATTCCCCAGCCAGCAAATGCTGGCTGGGGAATTCTGGGAGTTGAAGTCCAGATCTCTTCAAGATGCCAAGGTTGGGAAACACTGTAGTAGTGGATAAAAATAAACTCCTTTATTACTGATTAAAGGTTTTAAACCCGCTAATGGAACTGACTGACATGTTTTTTATATTGTGGTTCCTGGAAATCTACCATAGGAGCCTTCTGATAAAATAAGCTGCTCCCCACCTCCAGGGAAAAAGAGAATTGCTGTTAGAGGGACCAATATCCCCAGACATAACCCTTCATTGTTCCCCTCACCTCTTCCCACAAATCTTATTTTTCTGAGGGAGGAGAAGCTTTGGATCAAGAGAACTTAAGACTTCTTTGCCTTCACCCATACATCCAAAGAGCTTCTGACCTAAGATAGAGTTTAGGTTAGCGTAATCAGCTTTTTTCCCCCTCTTAAAGGAAAAACTGTTGATTTTTTTTAAAGAGGCAAGGCCAATGCCCAGCTGATGTCAGCAGCAAGAGCATGGATTCAATTCAATTCAATTCAATTTATTAGATTTGTATGCCGCCCCTCTCCGAAGACTCGGGGCGGCTCACAACAACGATAAAAACAATATTATAATGGCACAAATCTAATATTAAAAATAACTAAAAACCCTATCAAAATTAATTAATTCACTGGGATTTCAGCTCTATAGCCCTCCATAAACAGAAGGGACTGACAAATATTATTAGCTATATTTTAACTAACAATTTATGTGACAATTTTAGTGTTTGGGGTGGAGGGGAGAAGAGGTGATTCTTGTATAATCCTTTGCCCTTTTCTCTAGGAAATAGTTGATTAATCAGAGGGTTTTCGGGCTACGTGAGAGATTTCAAAAGTAATTTCATTTGTATTTTTAAAAGAACTGTTTTGCATAGCAGCAAAAGCAACGAATCAGTGTTAATAACAACTAATGTATTTTAAAAATGGAACATTGTAATTCACAGATACATATTTGGCAACAATAATTCCCCATCAATGAGGTCCCAAAGGCTTTCCGGGATAGGTTTTTACATGATTTTACAGATTTCTGGAAGAAGTCCTGTAACCCATAGAATTCTATCATGAATCCCCTTTGCCTTAGGATGGGAGGAATTTGATAAGGAATATCCATTTCAGTCATAGGACAAAAGAAGACAAGTAGAAATAATTGATTGTCATCTATTGCATCAAAGATACGCACATACAATATTCCACAACTACATTGGGATAGGGAAGTTTTGTCTTGTTTTTGTGCAAGGATCATAAAAGCTACATCTGCCTTAAATTTTCCTATCTTTCTCCTAACTATATAGTCCACTCTGGGTATCTTGGCACTGAGATAGAATGTGACCTTTTCAGGATAATGTCTAATATATTAATCCATATAATTGTGAAAACATGCCCTAAAGATTAAAAGAATCTGTAAGTCAAAAGGTTAATAAGAAACCAGAGAGAGAGGCCACTGCAAATATGCTATGGTTGCTGAACTTACCGTACATCTGGCTATAATTTTTGGAATTGAATAAGCATGCTAGGTTGGATTTCTGCAGTAATTCTAATACATAGTTCCAAAGAAATGGTACCCACATTAAACATGAACTGTCCTGACTTTGTTTAGGGCAAATTTTTTCCTACAACCATATTCAACCGATTTAATTCAGAGGATATATCTTTTCTAAGAAAGAAAAGGAAGAACATCCTTTTTTATATCCCAAGTGATATATATTGAGTATCCAGGTGCGTTCCAAAAGTAATGCAATTGAATTTCCCACGCCACTCCTATTGGTCGGAGTGGGACCGAAGCACTTGGAGTAGGTGTGGGGGATGCTAAGCTTTGCCACAAAACCGGTCTCAGTGCTCTTTTCCATGCTGTGGAAGCGGCAGGACGTCAGTTATTGTAAACCTTTGCGTGCCGGCCGTGTCATGGAAAAAATGGAATTGACAATTGAGCAACGTTATGCCATTAAGTTTTGTGCTAAACTGAAAAAAATCTCTTGAGGAGACTAACAAAATGATTCGTGAGGCTTACGGGCACTCTGCTCTATCCTACTCACAAGTTTCAAGGTGATCAAAGGCCTTTAAGGAGGGTCGGGAAGAGGTTCACGACGAACAACGCTCTGGGCGGCCGTCAACCAGCAAAACCGACAACAATGTGGCTTGTGTTCGATAATTGTTAGACTCTGACCGTCGATTGAGTATCAAGATGGTTGCCAATGAACTGAATTTGTCGTCTACTGTTGTGTTTCGCATTGTTACTAAAGATTTAGCGATGAGGAAAGTGTGCGCCAAGCTCGTGCCCAAGGTGTTGTCAGACGACCAAAAGACCAACCGAGTGAAAATTTAAAGTGAACTTTTGCAATGTATAGAAATTGAACTTGATTATTTGGACAATGTCATCATTGGTGATGAAACCTGGGTTTTTGAATATGACCCAGAAACAAAATGCCAAAGCTCTGAGTGGCACACCGACCAGTCCACCAAACACCAAAAAGCAAGAATGAGCAAATCAAAAGTAAAAACGATGCTCATTGTCTTTTTCGACAGTAAAGGAGTGGTCCATAAGGAGTTTGTTCCTCAAGGACAGACAGTTAATGCTGCCTACTACGTGGATGTGCTGGAAAGACTCCGAAAAATGGTCATCAGGACGAAAAAAGACATCTCCGCTACCTGGCAACTCCATCACGACAACGTGGCTTGCCACAACGTGCTATGAGTCCACGAGTTCCTGGCCAAACACCAGTTGCCAATGCTGCCCCACTCCCCCTATAGTCCTGATGTCGCCCCAGCAGACTTCTTTTTGTTCCCTTGGATTAAAGCAAGGAATCCATTTTTTGTCCATAGAAGCAATCCAATCAGCTGTGACGAAGACTTTGTGAGAGGTCCCTGAAGATGCCTTCCAGGATGTGTACCGGTCATGGCAGAGTCACTGGAAAAAATGTGTAGAGGCCCAAGGACAGTACTTTGAAGAATTTTGAAGTGTTTGTGCAAATCTGTTTAAATTACTTTAAAAATAACAATTGCATTACTTTTGGAACTCACTCTGTATATAGTTGTGTTAAGCCCAGATAAAGTGAAACTAATATTTAAACGACCCTAATTGTTAACTGAAACTGTTTTGGAGGAAAACGTAGAACATTCATATTTGGGCGGGCTTTTTCTAGTACTATGTTTGGTTAAATCCCTGTGGACCAGAGTATAAATTATAGGCATTTATTTGCCTGCTGTTCCAGTTTTGAGTTAAATGCTGTTGTAGCTATGCTGATCTGCTTCTTGCCTACTGAAGCCCACTACACCAGTGTTTCCCAACCTTGGCAACTTGAAGATATTTGGACTTCAATTCCCAGAATTCCCTAGCCAGCGAATGCTGGCTGGGGAATTCTGGGAGTTGAAGTTCAGATATCTTCAAGTTGCCAAGGTTGGGAAACACTGCACTACACAATACCAGATTACAGAATTTCAGTTCCTGGCATTGTTCATTCCTGTTAAGGTGGCTAGATCTATCAAGAGATACCACTAAGAAATATCTGCTCTTTTTTTTTTTTCTCACTTCAGCTTGTAAGTTTTGGCAAATATTTATATTCAAAGCAATCCATTGATGTCTCAGAATGAACTCTCCCTTTCTAAAGCTCATAACTTCAGGTTTGGCAACATGGAGAAAATAAAACTCAACATATTACAGGGAAAAGGTAGGGTGAGAAGAAAGAAGTGCTCAATTTTGAGGACAGAATTGTGATCTGCGTACAAGGATTTGAAGCTAGATGTATGTTCCAACGTGAGTTCTTACTTATCTACTGTTTGGCTATCTAGATTACGTGCTACTATAAAAGGGCTTATATATCTGTAGAAAGTGCTTTAAGTGTGTAATCTAAGTTGTAATTAGAGTTCAAGATGCTGACTGCCCTTATTATTTATTGATATGAAAGTTTTAAGGCTCAAGGCCGTTAGAAATCCCAGCATAGAGCTCCAGGTTGTGCTTACAAAAGCATTTACTTTCAGTTAAAAGATCCAGGTTGTAAATTCCACGGAGATCAATTGAATGAGCTCCCTAATAATTATATATGAGATTACATTCCTAATAGAGAAGCCGGTGCTATTTCATCTCCGTTAAGTATTCAGCTCTAAGCAATTATTTCCTTGAAAGATCAATATCTTTCACCCTGATTATTAACTCTTTCACCACAGCACAGGACAAACTGAAAATTATTTGAAATGGGGCTTCAAAGCATTTCTATGAGGCTACAATTTTAAAGAAATGCCAGTAATATGATGGAGTCATATTTGCAAAGTGGCCATGCACTTTTTCCTTTTCTTCTATTATCCTGCCAAACAAACTCTGTCGGATTTTGAAACCCTGGAAGAAGCAGCAGTAGGATAAGCCTTTCATTTAATCATAGTTCACTGGGGCTAGAAACAAATCATTATTCTTTGACTAAAATACAGGAGAAAATCACCTTCTAATAGACTTTTGATTTCGGTGAGCACTGAAGGTTTTACATAATGTTTCCAAAGTATAATTTAAAATGTGCAAGGCTTTTTTAAAGGCTGATCAGTTCAAAAAGAGTTGTTCCAGCTCTCCTAAAGGTTTTCAGATCTTGCTCCACTCCTCTCGGGGTCAGTTTTCAAGGCCAGAACATTTTCACAATAGCCTAAGTAGTACCAGAACGTTTCCAAAATGCTTGGGACAATCATTTTGAACTCCAAATGTCACATTTTGTACCAGTAATTGTACAGTAGTCCCTCGCTATACCGCGCTTCACCTACTGCGGCTTCACTTCATCGCGGGTTTCTGAGGAAGTCGATCGGCAGATTTAAACAGCCCGCTGAACTCGATCGGCAGGTTTTTCAAAATAAAAATAAAAATCTAAAATTGTAAATACTGTATTTAAATACTGTATCTAAAATAAATACTGTGTGGGAAGGGTTTATAAACCATTAAAATAATGAAAACTTACCAAACAATTACAATATAAATACTTAAATAAGTACTATCAGTCGATAAATTCCCCATCGCGGATTTCACCTATCGCGGCCAGGTCTGGAACGTAACACCAGCGATAGGTGAGGGACTACTGTACTACACCTGTTTTGAAACATTTTAGACACAAAACATTTTGCCCACTGCCAGTTGCTAGAACAGGCAAGATTAGTTTTGTTTCTAGTTTACTTTCTCACACCACTATTATAAGGCATAGTAAAGACCCTGATGTCTTGAATGGGTTAGAGCAGTTTTTCCCAATCTTGGCAACTTGAAGATATTTGGACTTCAACTCCCAGCCAGCAAATGCTGGCTGGGGAATTCTGGGAGTTGAAGTCCAGATATCTTCAAGTTGCCAAGGTTGGGAAACACTGGGTTAGAGTACTGGGTAAAGAGCAGGCAGAATACATGTCACAGGTGACCTACTGACAGGTTGAGACCACAGCAATACCCTCCATCTTCAGCTTTTCCCACCTTCTCTCAAAAACACGCCAGAAATAAAACTTCCCTCTTCCAGAATTCCCTTTCTGTATTATAGCAATAGCACTTAGACTTATATACCGCTTTACAGTGCTTTACAGCCCTCTCGAAACAGTTTACAGAGTCAGCACATTGCCCCCAACAATCTGGGTCCTCATTTTACCAACCTCGGAAGGATGGAAGACTGAGTCAAGTTTTAGGATCAATCTGCTGAACTGCTGGCAGCCAGCAGTCAGCGGAATTAGTGTGCAATACTGCATTCTAACCATTGTGCCACCATGTATGTGCTGTATGGTTTTTAATTGTTGGGGTTTTTATATATTTTTTATTATTAGATTTGTCCCATTGTTACACTCTTTCTTATTACTGTTGTGAGATGCCCCGAGTCTTTGGAGAGGGGCGGCATACAAATCTAATTAATAATAATAATAATAATAATAATAATAATAATAATAATGGCTCTTTTTAAAAAAGTATCCCTTATCAATGTTATTATTTATTTTGTCTACATCTCATCTTTCCTTTAGAGACATAAGAAGACATACAGAGGATACCCTTCTTCTACTTTCTCCACAATCACCTTATGATATTGGGTGTGTGTGTGTGTTTGTGTGTGTATGTGTGTGTGTGAGAGAGAGCAGTCAAAAATCACTAAGCAAACTTCCATGGCTAAAGGTAACCGTAACCTGACAAACATCTGAACCACTCCACCACTCCTTCAATTTCTTGCTCCGTTATCTTAACCAGAGGGTTTATTAACACACTCATTTAAAACTAGTGAGAACTCCAAATAGGGGTTTTGAATGGGGGCTGAAGGAGTCTCATATGGTGCAGTAGTTAGAATGCAGCACTGCAAGCTACTTCAGCTAACTGTAGTTAGCTGTAGCTGTAGTTCAGCAGTTCAAATCTCACCAACTGCTCAAGTTTGACTCAGCCTTCCCTCCTTCCGAGGTGGGTAAAATGAGGACCCAGATTGTTGGGGGCAATAGGCTGATTTTGTAAACCGCTTAGAGAGGGCTGTAAAAGCACTAAGAAGCGGTAAATAAGTCTAAATGCTATTCCTAATGCTATGTCTGCCTATGACAGGGGTGTTAAACTGGATTTTGTTCAAGGACCTGATCAGTACTGTAGTTCTCCTCAGTGGGCCAGCTGGGGTGGGAAGGAGTTGGGGTTCGGCCAGCAGGGTGCTGCAGGAGGCCATCCAGGCTGAAAACGGGGTATGGGGGGGTATGTTGTTAGCAGAGACACGTGGGCCAGCCCTTTACTATTTGCAAGCTGGCCCAATGAGCCAGATTTAAACACCCCATAGGCCAAATCCTGCCCGTAGCCTCTGGCTTATAACACGACATAGGGCAGCTGCATCCTGCATACATATCTCAAGGCTGGAACTCTTACTGGTGTCAACAAGACTTTTAAATAATTGGGAAAGAACTACAATAAAAGCAAACTGGATTCAGTGTCAAGGAAAACCCACACAGTTTACACATTTATTGCAATTTCTCTTGACTGAGGATGGTCTGGGTATCTGAATATCAACATAAGTGAAGAGGATGGATTTGGAAAAATTGATAAATCACTCCCGTTAGCATGGATGAATGAAGAAGATGCAGCTGTCCAGATGATGGACTAAAGGCTGCATCGTCTACTAATGCTAGCATGTCAACTCGACCTGGAGGGAGTTAATCATCTAATAAGCTCTGAAGAGTCACAAATTTCCGATCTGTACTTTGATGAGTGGTTGCAAGCTGAGAGGAGCCACATGTCCAGCGACAGTTCTGCTTGTAGAAAATGTCTTTCAGGTCCCACATCCTTGCAGTAAAGTGAGCTCAGGTAAAAGTGGGAGAGGGCCTTGCTTAAATTTAGGTCTTTGATACAGGCTGGATAGCTAGGTAGACTTGGTCCAACACAGCAGAAACACTGCAAATTTAATGTGGACTCACATGCTTTACTTTATTTATTTTATTTTATTATTTATTTTGTCCAATACACAATGAGGGTTTTAGTGGGTATATATCTATATACACATAGTAAAATACATGATGAAGGTTATAGAGAAGATACTCATAGTAAAATATATCTAAGAAGGAATAGAAGAGAAGATATAGGAATAGACCATATCAATGAAAGAATAGAAGAAGAGATATAGGAATAGAAGAAGGGAATAGGAGATATAGGAGAGCAATAGGACGGGGGACGGAAGGCACTCTACTGCACTTGTACTCACCCGTTATTTTGCATTACTTATCTTTTATCTTGAAATTTAAAAAAGACAGGGACTGATAACAGGCAGAGACAAAGTTGAAAAAAACACTATTTCAGATATTCAGAAATACCGCAAGGAGTACTGTATCGCGATGAGAACAAGCAAAAAAGCAAAAGCTTCATGGCCTGTTGCCCTGCACAAGGTAGTGAGAGAAGCTGAAAATAAAACCATATGCCTCTATTGAAACCCCCAGGGCAGGGGTTTGGCCCGATCAGTGTGTACCAGTAGCAGTGGTGGCCAGTGAATTGGAGAATGAGGCTCCGCCCACCCGCTTGGATGTCTCCATTTTGTTCTTTTTAAGCCTTTGCACATGTGCAAGGCATTCTGTGCATGCAGAGATTGAAAAAGTAAAGAGGTGGAAACTAAATGGGAGAAGCCACTTAGAACTAAGGAGAAATTTCCTGACAGTTAGAACAGTTCATCAGTGGAACAGCTTGCCTCCAGAAGTTGTGAATGCTCCAACACTGGAAGTTTTAAAGAAAATGTTGGATAACCATTTGTCTGAAGTAGTGTTGGGTTTCCAGCCCAAGCAGGGGGTTGGACTAGAAGACCTACAAGGTCCCTTCCAACTCTGTTGTTGTTGTTGCTGTTATTATTATTATTATTAAAAAGTGTGCGCATGAGCAGAACAATAGAAACATAGAAGATTGACGGCAGAAAAAGACCTCCTGGTCCATCTAGTCTGCCCTTATACTATTTCCTGTATTTTATCTTAGGATGGATATATGTTTATCTCAGGCATGTTTACATTCAGTTATTGTGAATTTACCAACCACGTCTGCTGGAGGTTTGTTCCAAGCATCTACTACTCTTTCAGTAAAATTTTCTCACGTTGTTTCTGATCTTTCCCCAAGCACTTAAAGTGCGCACTTCTGAACCAGTAGGGAAGGTAAGTAGATTTCACCACTGGCCCGGGCCTATATTCACAAACCAACCCACTCACTTATGGTTTTAAATGGACAGATCTCTTATGCACGATTGCCTTCTTGCCCGCCGTACCTCCTTTCAGAAGACAGAATGACTTCTTTTCAAAAGATTCAAGATGAATCATTAACCAGAAAGAATATAAACAAGTGGCAAGCACTGGAGACTCCTGGAACACTCTGTTCCTTCCTTTAAGATTTTTTTTAAAAAAATTGTTTTGAAAAAAAAAATGAGGCAGAGTCCCAAGTTATCTCAATAAAAATGGACTTAGAACAAATCCTATAAATACCTCATCAGGGGAATAATTTTTATAGAACTAGATTTTTTTTTTCATCCCGAGAGATCATTTCTACTGAATGCTCACCTCTGGAGAGACTTCCGCCCATAATCCAAATCTATCAGCAATCATCTGGTGGATTTCCCGTTGCCGGTCCTTTTTTCGTACACTCTCATAGCTTGGTAGGTGAGACTGCTCCCATTGTGGAAGCTGATAGCTACCGGGGCTACCAACACAGAACAATTCATCTCCCTAGGTAGGCAAAGGAACAAAGGTCGTCTTTCAAACATTTGGTAGGTCTATGTTTCCCCCCACATTTAGTGTACATACGTGTACGCCAGGGGTCTCCAACCTTGGCAACTTTAAGACTTGTGGACTTCAACTCCCAGAATTCCTCAGCCAGCAAAGTTGGCTGAAGAATTCTGGGAGTTGAAGTCCACAAGTCACAGCCAGCAAAGTTGGCTGAGGAATTCTGGGAGTTGAAGTCCACAAGTCCCAGCCAGCAAAGTTGGCTGAAGAATTCTGGGAGTTGAAGTCCACAAGTCCCAGCCAGCAAAGTTGGCTGAGGAATTCTGGGAGTTGAAGTCCACAAGTCTTAAAGTTGCCAAGGTTGGAGACCTCTGTTGAAGGCAAGCATCCCCATTAGGTTTACACTGGTTTTTTATCAAGCTGATATAAGACCAGAACCAAGGCTAATCTAACTCTATTGTTCTCTTCCTTTCAGAGTCTATAAACCAGCATAATCCATTAAACTAAGCAAGTATTTGGCGTGCTCCCAACAATATGCAGCAAGAAGATTGGTGCTAATTTATGAGACAGGATAATTTTCTTTCCATAGAGGTAGTCTTGCAAAGGCGACCACAGTTAAGGCCAAAATTTTGGCTGCTAGTTGAGAGAGAGGTTAAGTGAACTTTGCCCCGTTTTGCATTTATTGCCAAGTGATTGTTAAGTGAATCACTGAAGTTGTTAATTTAGTAACATGTTACTAAGGGGGAATGAATCTGGCTGCTGATTGCAAAAGGTGATCGCACAACCTCAGGGCATTGCAACCATCATAAATATCAGCCAGCTGCCAAGCATCCAAATTTTAATCATGGGACCATGGAGGTTCTGCAACAGTCATAAGTGTGAAAAATGGTCTTAAGTCATTTTTTTCAGTGCTGCTCTAACTTCAAACCGTCACTAAACAAATGATTGAAAGTTCAGGGCTACTTGTATACCAGCTATAAGTTGCCATTTTTCTGTACGGATTTAAAAACTCTGATATATATTTGCCACAATATATATATATTGTGGCAAATAATGATCAGCTTCAAGGGAGGAAAAAAAGCAAGGAAGAAGTTTTAGAGCCAATCTTCCCCATGCACATCAAATAAAATTATTCTTGAGCTGTATTTCAGATTGCAGGGAAAGAATATGTGTGCATGGAAGACTTTGGGGAGGGTGGCTGGACACAAGGAGGCATTTGTTGTGACCTGCCAGCAGCCGGTGCAGCTGATAGCGGATCTCGTTTGCGAGAAGTTTGACTTGGTGTTCGCCAGCAACCTGTGCAGCTGGCACCCGAGTCGGACAGTGAGGCGGCTGGCGAGGACTCGGTGCCAGAGGCAGAGGTTCAGCCGGGGACTTTGGAACCTCCAGCACCTCTTGGCAGTGATGAAGAAAAAGAGGGTTCTCCTCTTCTTAATGCAAGAGTGCGAAGAGCTGCCAAGAGGCAGGAGTGGTTACTCCAGAGGAGGTCTCCTCAGGAGTAAGACTGGAGGCTAATTGGCCACTCCCCTAGACTACTTAAGGACAGCAGAGGCAGCTGAAAGGCTGCAGGAAACAAGGTTTTAGAATTGTGTATTTGTCTATCTGTCCTGAGTTCCTCCTGTCTAAGAAACTCTCTACTCTGCTTTCCTGCTTCGGATTATTTATCTAGAAAGACTTCTAGGCATTTTGCCAAGCCTTTGAAACTTCGTGAGATTACAAGAAATAATTGCCTTGTTCTTTGATTTAAGACTTTGCTGAACTTACCCCAGCTGCTAATAAAGATTAATTAGCAGTTGATTTTTTTTTTTGGTAAGAAAAGATTGCTTTTAGATTTGTGTGTGCGTGTTTCCACTACTAAGCCAGTTATTAGTAGTGGTTTATTGATTAAATTAAATTTGTCCAACCTGAATTTTTGTTATGCAACAGCATTCAGACAATTACAGATAGTCCTTGACTTATAGACCATGATTTATTCAGGAAGCAGCAGCTTTATTTGAAATTAGGATTGCATTGAACAAATGGTGGTTACAATCAGTTCTCAGAGTTCTGACAATCTCAGTACCCTTATGGTCACATGATCACGATCCGAGTAATTATCAACTGGTTGACACAACCATTACAACACCCCGCAATCACATGATTTCCATTTGCAATTTTCTGCCGGCTTCCCCAGAAAACCAATGGGAAAGCCAGCACAGAAGTCTGTAGACTGCTGGCATAAGTCTCCCCACCACCACATATCTTCCCCCAGTTTCTCTGTGCCAGCCACTCATGCGCCTCCCTGCACCCTGCCTGAGTCACCCTACTGAACCCCTGCACACACACTCCAGTCCAGTGTTTCCCAACCTTGGCCACTTGAAGATATCTGGACTTCAACTCCCAGAATTCCCCAGCCAGCATTTGCTGGCTGGGGAATTCTGGGAGTTGAAGTCCAGATATCTTCAAGTAGCTAAGGTTGGGAAACACTGCTCCAGTCTTTGCTGTGCTTCCCTTGTAGCCTCACCGCCCCACATCCTTGTGTGTTGTCTCCAACCCTCACTCCACCTTCCTTGCACATCCCCATGCATCCTTGAGCTTCACCTCCTCTCACTCTTATAGAAACAATGAAGATTGACAGCAGAAAAAGACCTCATGGTCCATCTAGTCTGCCCTTATACTATTTCCTGTATTTTATCTTAGTATGGATCTATGTTTATCCCAGGCATGTTTAAATTCAGTTACTGTGGATTTACCAACCACGTCTGCTGGAAGTTTGTTCCAAGCATCTACTACTCTTTCAGTAAAATAATATTTTCTTACGTTGCTTCTGATCTTTCCCCCAACTAACCTCAGATTGTGTCCCCTTGTTCTTGTGTTCACTTTCCTATTAAAAACACTTCCCTCCTGAACCTATTTCACCCTTTGACATATTTAAATGTTTCGATCATGTCCCCCCTTTCCCTTCTGTCTTCCAGACTATACAGATTGAGTCCATCTTATGTACCTCTGCACACCCTCACAGGTCCTCACCACCTCTCCCTTTGTGTACCATCACTGAGCCTTGATGCATCTCCCTTGCACCCTCTCTGAACATGGCTATGCCTCCCTCATGTCTTCCCCCACTCAGCAACAGCCCATCTGCCTGCTTGCAAGACGCCTGGAACTTGGGACTTCCTGTCAGCTTTTCCACTGACTTAGCTGTGAGAAACTGGCAGGAAGTTGCCTCAACTAATGACCATGGGATTCAGTTAAAGCTTACAACCGCAGGGATTTGCCATCATTAAGTGGTGGGTCACAATTTACAATTGCATCAGTGAGCAACAGAAATTCTGGGCCTGACTGCCATCGTATCTATGAAGACGATATATATTGTATCTCATTGTTCAACGGCCAACTAATTCAGATGAATGTGGAGAATGGCTGTCATGTTAAAATGCTGTATGTAATTTTTATTTAGGGGTAGTGTTGGGCGAACCCAACGAAGTTCGGGTTTGGCACCCAAATTTTAAAAAAAGTTTAGGTTCGGCACCCGAACCCGAACCCAAACTTTTGCCAAACTTTTGAGTTTGGTGTTTGGGAAAGCGCCAGGAAGCGCCTCCGCCCAGCTATCACCTTCCAGAACAGCCGGGGCACTGCCCAGCGCTTGCCCGAACCCAAACGTTTGCCGAACCTCCGGGTTTGGCGTTCGGGAGACCGCCGAGAAGCACCCCGGCTGTTTCTGAAGGTGACAGCTGGGCGGCAGCACTTCCCAGAACAGCCGGGGAGCTGTCGGCCGGTCGGGAGGCGCAAAAGGAGGTGGGGAATCCCACGAGGGGATTCTAGGGGAGGAGCTTTGATGTCACTGAGACGTCCTTCCTGGAGTCCCCTTTTCAGCCGGCCAGGAAGGACATCTCACTGACGTCAAAGCTCTACCCCTGGAATCTCCTTGTGGGATTCCCCACCTCCTTTTTCGCCTCCCGACTGGCTGGCAGTTTCAGAAGGTGACAGCTGGGTGGCGGCACTTCCTGGCGCTCTCCCGAACCCGAACTTTTGCAAAAATTCGGGTTCGGGTTTGGTATACCGAACCGCGCAAAGTTTGGTACGAACCCGAACGATGTAGGTTCGGTTCGCCCAACACTATTTAGGGGATTTATATAACCGCCCCTTTCACTAAACATGACTGTGGGTGGCACACAACCAACAACAGTTAAAAACAAAATAATAGTACTGTAGTTATAACACTCCATTAAAGCATCTAATATTTAATTTTAAGTCAAGAAAGGAATCCTTTCAATTTGCACCATACATTTATCACAGTTAACTGCATTGAAGCTAAATTTTCTTAATCTAGCACCTCCATATATACCGTGTTTCCCCGAAAATAAGACCTTGTCTTATATTTTTTTGAACCCTGAAATAAGTGCTTGGCCTTATTGCCGTGCACTCAAAAGCCTGATTGGGCTTGTTATCAGGGGATGTCTTATTTTTGAAGAAGCAGTATGTATGTATGTGAGTGTGTGGGTGTGTATATACACATGGGAAAGACCCAAATACACCAAGACCTACATACCTATACCCGTGAAAAATCTACTAATATGTGTGTGTGTGTGTGTGTGTGTGTGTGTGTGTGTGTATGTATGTATGTATGTATGTATGTATGAATGTATGTATGTATAGGCAATATTCGATTTTCAATCATTCATTTAGTGACGCTTCAAAGTTAAAAATAGCACTGATAGAAATTACTTATGACCATTTTCATACTTAACAAGCCTTGCATTCCCATGGCCACGTGATAAAAAAAATCAGACATTTGGCAACTGGCAAATATTTATGACATTTGCAGTGTCCTGAGATCATGGGATCATCTTTTGGGAAGCAAAGCCAATAAGGAACTGGATTACTTAGCTTCACAACTGGATTACTTAATTTAACTTAATTCACTTAACAACTGTTGTGGTTGGCTCTGGGCCAACTCCTGCTCCAAGGACTATGGGGGTTGATGTGGGAGAATCCTCACATTATCAGAGGCCGGTTTTACTGACAACAACTTCCGACAGCGAAGTGTCTGTGTCATGGGAAGATTCTAGTGAAGTAGGAGGAGGTAATTATAGGCAGCCCATTAGCTAATTACCCCATTAGTGAACCATCATGATCATCATCATTAGGTTCAGAAGAGGAGGCATTCATAGATGTTCACAGATGCAGGTTGATGTCAAGGAAGGAACAACTGCGCAAGTATTATAGGAAATAAGGGAGAACACCTGTGGCTGGGGCAATTAGGCTAATGGGGCTGCTGATAAATTGCCAGCGTTGTTGCCTCTTGGCGTGGGAGTTTATTCGTTTTGAGAGAAAGAGACTTGTGGTTTGCTTCAGAAATTTACGAAGACTTTTGTGAACGGCTTCAGAATTTTCAAGGACCTTGTGGAACAATTCACAGTTAAGTTTAAGCATGAGGACTCTTGAAAGGGGGTGGCTGTGACGTCTTCACAGCTGCTTTTTATCTGCTTTGCTTTTGTTTTATGTTTTTCACAGCACTAACGGCTTGTTGTGTGTGGGAGAATACTTTGGCTGATTAAAAGTGCGTTTTGGACAGTATTTTCCTTTTCATAAACCAACTTTGTTTACTTTACAAACGTGTGTGTTTGAATTTCTCCTTCGGACTTAATTGGGGGCTTGTAACGTGAAGCCCAGCATAACAACAACTATGGCAAGAAAGGTCATAAAATGGGGCAAAACTCACTTAACAACCACCTTGCTTAGCAACATAGGAGGAGTCCACAAAGACAAATCCAATAAATAAATAAATTTTTGGCTTAATTGTGATCGTAAGTCGAGGCTTACCCGCACCACACTATAATTCCCATAATTGTCAGAAATCGTGATCTGTAGCTATGAAGATTGCAGGTAACTGGATCTGTTGCCCAACCAACCTGTCTGGTACGGTAGTAGGTTGATTTAGGAACGGCTGTCGTAAGCCTTCTATCCTTTTCTGTACAGAACCACTGAAATGCTTTGCAATGTTCTATATTAAGGGAACAATCTGGCCACTTGCTACCCAATTAAATAGTCTGTTCTTTTATAGTTGAAATGGCCCAGTCTTTAATAATGTGTCTTAACCACACAGTACTACTGAGGAGGCAATCTTCTATCATCTTTACATTCAAAGCCATGTTAACTCTATTATATTCTTCTCTTACTACCTAGTGAAAGATTCTATACTATAATGGCAGGTGGCATTTCTGCAGATCCATACTGAACAATGATTATCTGATGATTACATTAAATGTGCCATTTAGATAATTGGCAATTTCACAAACATATCCAAATTCCTACTAAGACCAGTTTAGTGGTTAAGGCACCGAACAAGTTCTAAACCCACTTTGGGCATGAAAACAGGTTGGGTGACTTTTAGCCAGTCATACTCACTCAGCCCAATTCACCTAACAGGGTTTTGGTTATGGGGAAAATAGGAAGAGGAAGAAGGAGTACTTGGGTATACAGTGGTACCTCTACCTAAGAACGTCTCTACTTACAAACTTTTCTAGATAAGAACTGGGTGTTCAAGATTTTTTTTTGCCTCTTCTCAAGAACCATTTTCCACTTACAAACCCGAGCCCCCGAAACTGTAACCGGAAAAGGCAGGGAGAAGCCTCTGTGGGGCCTCTCTAGGATTCTCCTGGGAGGAAACAGGGCTGGAAAAGGTGGGGAGAAGCCTCTGTGGAGCCTCTCTAGAAATCTCCTGGGAGGAAACAGGGCCGGAAAAGGAGGGGAGAAGCCTCTGTGGGGCCTCTCTAGGAATCTCCTGGGAGGAAATAGGACAGGAAAAGGCAGGGAGAAGCCTCTGTGGGGCCTCTCTAGGAATCTCCTGGGAGGAAACAGGGCTGGAAAAGGCAGGGAGAAGCCTCTGTGGGGCCTCTCTAGGAATCTCCTGGGAGGAAACAGGGCTGGAAAAGGCAGGGAGAAGCCTCTGTGGGGCCTCTCTAGGAATCTCCTGGGAGGAAACAGGGCTGGAAAAGGCAGGGAGAAGCCTCCGTGGGGCCTCTCTAGGAATCTCCTGGGAGGAAACAGGGCCGGAAAAGGCGGGGAGAAGCCTCCATGGGGCCTCTCTAGGAATCTCCTGGGAGGAAACAGGGCCTCCACCCTCCCTGTGGTTTCCCCAATCACACACATTATTTGGTTTTACATTGATTCCTATGGGAAAAATTGCTTCTTCTTACAAACTTTTCTACTTAAGAACCTGGTCACGGAACGAATTAAGTTCATAAGTAGAGGTATTACTGTATTTGCTGTCTTGAGTTACTAATACAAATAACAAAGGGGTTTAAAAATAACTCATTTTACCCCATTCATATGGTTAGTCACATACATAATCACTTCCTTTCAGGCCCCATTGCAAAGTTCCACTGCTATGCTCAACCCAACCATACTTTTCCCTATGTATGCTTATCGCATTTTCCAGATGATCCATGCATCTATTTTTGTTAAAAAAGGCTCTCCCACCTGAACACCAGGGTTTTCAGCAGCACCTGTCTCCATTCGCTGTGCTCCAGACTGGGATCCCACAAGCCTCTGGTTGCTATTGAAGTAGGAAGGAGGGCATTCCTGTAGGATGGGAGGAGAATATTAAAAACAAAAGCTGTATTTTCCTTTTGGAAATTTCAGATAGGAAAAGCAAACCTTTTACTCAACACAAGCGAGCAAGTGGTCCACAAGAAATACTAAGTCTACTGAATCATCTCTGTGGAGCCCATACTGTATATTTCACTAAATTGTGTGGCGTATGAGGTGGGAAGGAAAGAATTGACTTTGCTTTCCTCAAATGGAATCTGAAAAATACTCAGAGGAAGGCAACTGGTGGATTAGCAGTTTCTTTATTTTTCTCTCAGTCAGAACAGGCAGGTTAAACAGATCAATTAGGGTATACAGTAGTCACTATTTCTCTCTCAGAGAAAGTGTGGCGTCTTTTCCCCTATTTATAGGCTTCACAAAGTAACAAACCTTATTTGACATAGTAACAAATTCTCCCGCCAGACGAACAGCCAATCAGGAGACAACATTCAAATCCTGCCCTTAGCAACTCTGCATATTTAACAGAAACATTCAAGGCAGGGACACCATCGCAAAATTCCCAAACAACAGCTACTAAATTAAGGCAGCATCCCAAACCAACTCTTGGTTCTCTTGAGTTTCTTTCTGTCCCAACTAGCAGCAGCTCTCAATGAGCTGATAAGTAGTCCCATCACTGAGAGTCATAAGGCTGGTCTTGATCATGGAAGCCCCCTGGAGTTATGCTCCCACAACAGTGGTGAAATCCTACCAGGTTCAGGAGCACTGGTAGCGGTGGCTGACGATGGTTTGGAGAACCAGTAGCAATGGCAGCACGAGGCTCCATTCACCTGCCTGGACATCTCCATTTTCTTGTTTTTAACCCTCTGTGTATGTGCAAAGCCTTCTGCGCATGTGCAAAGGGTGAAAATGTGCATGTGATGATGGCACATATACAAAGTACGTGCTTCCGAACCAGTAGGGAAAGTAAGTAGACTTCACCGCTCTCTCACATCTCTCTAAAGCAGCGGTTCTCAACCTTTCTAATGCCACGACCCCTTAATACAGTTTCTCCTGTTGTGGTGAACTCCAACCATAAGTCTAGTGCCAATTCTCCCAACAGAGCTTTAAGCTGATTGGCAGGAAGGTCCGAGGGACACTCCCACTGTAAAAGCCTGATTGGTCGGATTGTAAAAATATGTTCCAAGGCTCCAGAATAGAAGCTTCAGTTCCTAACACCATGGGAAATTTATCTTCTCCCATGATCTTGGGTGACCCCTGTGAAATGGTTATTCGACCCCCAAAGGGGTCACGACCAGGGACTGGGTGGCACAGAAATATTAAATAAATAAATAAACAAACAAACAAACAAACAAACAAATAAACAAATAAAAAACCCACCCTGTTTTGCCTCAGAGAATTTCAAAATAAAATACTGTACTGTGTGTCTATAACAGTGAGCTCATAATAGGGCAACTCTATCAATATCAAAATGCCACTTAAATAGTTGAGCTAGTTTCAAACTAGATTTTGATTTTCTTTCTCTCTTCCTTACTCCCATTCTTTTTCTTTCTCTTTTCCTTCCTCTCTTTTTTCTATCTGTTTCTCTTCCTCTCTCTCTCCTTCCCTCTCACTCTTTCCTTCTCGGCTTCTGGGCAGGTTTGAAAAACTCTGAGTTGATGATGATTTTTAAGTGAGCGATTGCTCACTGCTCAGCTTAGAGGGAACTATGATCACGACCCCCAG
This sequence comes from Erythrolamprus reginae, assembly GCF_031021105.1. NCBI lineage: Eukaryota > Metazoa > Chordata > Lepidosauria > Squamata > Dipsadidae > Erythrolamprus > Erythrolamprus reginae. The sequence goes on along the minus strand of NC_091951.1, from coordinate 153,514,873 downwards.
GTTGAGAGCCACTGATCTAAGGGAAACTTCAGGTCGGTAAAACCCTTTAGGTTCTGCCACTCATTACTCAAGAGTGAAATGAAGTGACTGCAGTGAGTTTGAAATGAGGTAGGAGAAAGATCACAAGGAGGGGATGAATTTCATAGCTGGTATTATTTCCTGCTGGCTCAAGGATGAGTGGGAGGCATTATGCTTGGGTAGAGAAATGCCCCAAACTGATTGGATTGTTAGAGATGTATGCATACTTCTGTGAGCACCTACACATCATTTATATATTGGGAAAAAAAACAGTCTAAATGCAGCAGCATTGGTCAACACTGATCTCAAATACAACAGTGATAAGAAAAGATGTCCAGAGAATATTTGTCCTCTCACATATAGGGAGGCATGTTCACAGGCAGCCCCCAACCAACCAAAATGCTTATTGTCTTCCTCTGAGCCTCGGTGGTGCAGTGGTCAGAGTGCAGTACTGCAATCTACTTTTGCAGATCACTGGCAGCCAGCAGTTTGGCAGATCGAATCTCAGTAGGTTCTAAGTTGACTCAGCCTCCCATCCTTCCAAGTTTAGTAAAATGAGGACCCAGATTGTTGGGGGCAATATGCTTACTCTCTGTAAACTGCTTAAAGAAGGCTATAAAGCTCTGTGAAGTGGTATATAAGTCTAAATGCTATTGCTATTGATCCTCCTTATAACTGTGCAAAGTGCCATTGTTCTTGAGACCAGCACCAGCTGAAATGTTATGCCTCTGCAAGGCCACTTTATTATTATTATTATTATTATTATTATTATTATTATTATTATTATTAATTAGATTTGTATGCCGCCCCTCTCCGCAGACTCGGGGCTGCTCACAACAGTGATAAAAACAATATATATTGACAAATCTAATAATTAAAATCTAAGATAACAATTACACATTTAAAAATCTAAAAGCAAGGAACTTTTCTTTTTCAGACAGCAACTTCTCTTCACTCACTCACTGAGGGGAACATTTTTTGTGGTTTTGAGTAAAACTATACCTGTCTGGATAGTTCCACCTGGCCATATGATATTACAGTAATCTACTTCCTAGAAAAAGGAGAGAACAAAAACAGGGCTTTGATTGGGTAACACACTAAAGCAACTGCTTTTAATCTGGGCGTGTTGTTTTCAGGATACTTAAATATAGCCTTAAATAAGTATGTGGGAGAATTATTTTTAAATTTAGTTCTGTTTGATGTAACTTTGCCAAATTTGCATAATAAAATGAACTAAAATACAATTATACTCCAACCAATGCTGTGGTTCAAAAAAAAAAGGATGCTAGATTTTAAAAAAAAACATATTCTATTAGGAAAATAATTTTTAAAAATTATTAGGCAAAACCTAATAGAAAAATAAGTAGAAATAGTCAATAGAAATGTATTTACATTTGGAAAACATAAAAGCTTGTGTAAAAAGAGGCAAAATTAATATAAGAAGTAAATATTTAAACCACATGAAGCAGAATTTGACAGTTTCAAAGAATACAGAAGGGGGGAGGGAGAGACAGAGAGAGAGGGAGAGAAAGAGAGAGAGGGAGAGAAAGAGAGAGAGGGAGAGAAAGAGAGAGAGGGAGAGAAAGAGAGAGAGGGAGAGACAGAGAGAGAGGGAGAGAAAGAGAGAGAGGGAGAGAAAGAGAGAGAGGGAGAGAAAGAGAGAGGGAGAGAAAGAGAGAGAGGGAGAGAAAGAGAGAGAGGGAGAGAAAGAGAGAGAGGGAGAGAAAGAGAGAGAGGGAGAGAAAGAGAGAGAGGGAGAGAGAGAGGGAGAGAAAGAGAGAGAGGGAGAGAAAGAGAGAGAGAGAGAGGGAGAGAAAGAGAGAGAGGGAGAGAAAGAGAGAGAGGGAGAGAAAGAGAGAGAGGGAGAGAAAGAGAGAGAGGGAGAGAAAGAGAGAGAGGGAGAGAAAGAGAGAGAGGGAGAGAAAGAGAGAGAGGGAGAGAAAGAGAGAGAGGGAGAGAAAGAGAGAGAGGGAGAGAAAGAGAGAGAGGGAGAGACAGAGAGAGAGGGAGAGAAAGAGAGAGAGGGAGAGAAAGAGAGAGAGGGAGAGAAAGAGAGAGAGGGAGAGAAAGAGAGAGAGGGAGAGAAAGAGAGAGAGGGAGAGAAAGAGAGAGAGGGAGAGAAAGAGAGAGAGGGAGAGAAAGAGAGAGAGGGAGAGAAAGAGAGAGAGGGAGAGAAAGAGAGAGAGGGAGAGAAAGAGAGAGAGGGAGAGAAAGAGAGAGGGGGAGAGAAAGAGAGAGAGGGAGAGAAAGAGAGAGAGGGAGAGAAAGAGAGAGAGGGAGAGAAAGAGAGAGAGGGAGAGAAAGAGAGAGAGAAAGAGAGAGAGGGAGAGAAAGAGAGAGAGGGAGAGAAAGAGAGAGGGAGAGAAAGAGAGAGAGGGAGAGAAAGAGAGAGAGGGAGAGAAAGAGAGAGAGGGAGAGAAAGAGAGAGAGGGAGAGAAAGAGAGAGAGGGAGAGAAAGAGAGAGAGGGAGAGAAAGAGAGAGAGGGAGAGAAAGAGAGAGAGGGAGAGAAAGAGAGAGAGGGAGAGAAAGAGAGAGAGGGAGAGAAAGAGAGAGAGGGAGAGAAAGAGAGAGAGGGAGAGAAAGAGAGAGAGGGAGAGAAAGAGAGAGAGGGAGAGAAAGAGAGAGGGAGAGAAAGAGAGAGAGGGAGAGAAAGAAAGAAAGAAAGAAAGAGAGAGTCAAAATTAGGAAAGGAAGAAGTTTTCAAATCCTGCTTCATGTGGTTTCAATATTTACTTCTTATATCCGAAGAACAATGATCCCATGCGGAGCTATGACTAAAGGAGCCACAGTGGAAAGAAAAGTGAGTCACCTAGTAAAATCCCTACTACTGGTCCTTCCCAGAGTTTTTCCACTACTCCTTTGAGGAGGAGGAGTTTTCACTTGATTGCAGTTGAAAGCCCTTTATTATTAACAATGGGGCAGCCCTCTCTGGAGAAGGCACAGGAAATTGTAATTAGACATAGTACTGTAGTCCATGTGGGACCAGGCATGGTTTTAAAGAAATATAAAGCACTAGCTTGAATGACTAATAGAGGTCAAAGCCCCCATTTTGCATTTCCCCCCTTTTTCCTAAAATACATAATTTGAGTGCGGAGGCCTACTGTTTGAAGAGAAGCCTTGTCAAGTGGAACTATCAGAAAGGAATATTGCTTTGCCAATTAATCCAATGGCTAAGGCCAGCCAAATGAACCAAAAAAACCCCACCCACCCGCAACATAACAAAAACCACCATCTGCACCCATCAGACGGTTTCAAGTTTGGTCTGAAATCTGAATCTGGGACTTGAAAAATAAGCAGAATAATAACAGAATAACAGAGTTGGAGGGGACCTTGTCAGTCATGTAGTCCAACACCCCCCCCGCCAAGCAGGAGACCCTACACCCATAATGGCGAACTTATGGCACATGTGCCACAGGTGGCATGTGGTGCCATAGCATATGTCAGCGTTAGCCAGCTGATTTTCGGCCTTGCGGAAGGCCGTTTCGCCCTCCGGAGGCTTCAGGGAAGTTGCCCCGAGTGCAAAAACCAGAACAACGGGCAAACGGGCAATTTTGGAAAACAGACTTTCAGTTTGCCCATTGTGCTGGGTTTTTTTGTTCTCCGGGGCTTCAGGAAGCTTCCCTGAAGCCTCCGGTGTGCAAAAAAAACAGAACTACAGGCAAACCGGAAGTCCATTTTTCCAAACCTCTGGTTTGCCTCTTTGGTCATTTTTTCACCCCCTCAGGCTTCAGTGAGGCCTGTATGCATGCGTGGGGCATGGGGGGGGATTGTGAGCAAGTGCAGTGCGGGGGGGGGGAGGCACGCATGCACAGGGGAAAGAAAATGGGTGTGGGCACGTGTGCATGTAATAGCACATGCACAAACACCCGTTTGGCATGCAAACCAAAAAAGGTTCGCCCTCACTGCCCTACACCATTTCTGACCAACGATGGTTCTAAATCCCACTGCTACCAGTTCTCACGTGTGCAGAAGCATCCAGGGCAGGTGGGCGGAGCCTCCCACCACCGCTGCTACCAGTTCATAGAACTGTACCGTACCAGCCAGGAAAGCGACGGCTCTGCGTTGTGAGAAGCAGAGCGCCCCCAGGACAGCCGGGGAACGGCAGAGACCCCCGCAGGTGGGTTGGACTAGAAGGCCTCCAAGGTCCCTTCTATTCTGTTTGGTTGCACTTCATGCGTTGTGTTGCATTCCCTTTGCGATTCTACAGTCTGTGCTAATTTCTACTGTACCTACTATATACTACACAACATGTGCTATGTACAATGTGCTGCGTTCCATGTGTTGTGTTCTATGTTGCGGTCTATCTTCCATCTTGTATCTCACTCCACTCTGTTCTGCCTGGATCTTGTCTCTCAGCCGGGGCTGGACTAGAGGACCTCCGGGGTGACCCCAATTCTATTTCATCCGATTCTACATTCTACTCTACATTCTATTCTATTTCAGGCTAAATTCTCTTCTCTTCTAAATTCCATTCTACCTGCTATTGAATTTTATTTCCACTGCTGTTTCTGACAAATGGCAGTGCAGTCTCTTGAGAAAGTTTCCAGTGATGAATCTCCCACAACTTCTTAAGTCAGAAGCAAGAACTAGATGTTGCCACTTTAAGATCTACTGGGAGGGAGCCAAAGTCAGTATCTTAAACACTGCTTTAGATTTTGCGAGTTTAACTGACACATGGCATAGATTCACAGGACCTCAGCTCAGCACGACTGCTTTAGGATCACCATAGACCAGTGTTTCCCAACCTTGGCCACTTGAAGATATTTGGACTTCAACTCCCAGAATTCCCCAGCCAGCAAATGCTGGCTGGGGAATTCTGGGAGTTGAAGTCCAAATATCTTCAAGTGGCCAAGGTTGGGAAACACTGCCATAGACCAACATTTTCAAGATAATCTTACTTTCCTCAGCTAACCAAATTTTTCAGAAACCTTTGTAAATGGGCATGCAAACATTGGAGGGTATGTGTGGATAGGTACACAGATCCTATCCACACACACCCTCCAATGTTTGCATGCCCCAAACTGCGGTGGACTATGAGCTGGAATGCTAAATTGCACTTGCCACCGCGGCTCATAAGTTCTTGCGGGACCGGTGCAATTTTGCTGCTGCACCTGTGAAGGTAGTAAAATTGCGCACGGGGCTGCAGGTAAAACCTCACTGAAACACAGGTGCAATTTTGCTATCTCCACAGGTGCAGCAAAAAAATCATGCTGGTCCTGCAAGAACCTATGAGCCACGGCGGCGAGCGCAATTTAGCATTCAGGCTCGTAGCCCATTGCTGGCCCAAAAGTATAGTTGGCCAGATAATTCCAAATCAGGCAATAACTTAAAGGATCCACCCCATGTCTCTTTCCTTTCCTTTAAGAATTCCTGCTCGATTGGTAGCTAAAAATTCCAATGCACACAAAGGACAATAGGTTAAAGAAAAAGTTACTAGGATATATATTTTTTATGCTGGTCTGCTTCAATGTGGTTCGTTTGTTTTTAGAAACAGATCAAAGCCAGTCAACTGTAGTTAACTCAACAAACAATGGCTAAACCAGTAATAGTTTTATGCATTTATTTAAAATAGTGGCAAGGTTTAATCGTATGGTTAAGTATCAGTATGTTTCCCCTGAAATTGTCCAGCCATTTCATTTCTTATCCAAGGATGGGTTGGAAGCCAGGGGTGATTTCTTTCCAGGCAATTGATTTTCAAAGAGAAGAAGAGGACTGAGTCCTTGGAGACATCTATTCTAATCACAGGGCATACAAGCCAAGACACTTTGACTCGACCTCAGCTTTTGAAATAAAATGGGTGAATTTTGAAAGCTCTAAACATAGGACAAGCATAGCAATTAGGCTGATGCAAGAACCACCATCAGAACTAAATCCTTGGGGACAACTATCAACTCACAGGACGTGCTCTCCAAACCAAGATGGTTTGACCAGGCCTCAGCTTTTGAAACAAAACCTGTAAACTCTGAAAGCTCTAAACAGAGATAAATGTGGTTCTTAGGCTGATGCACTTCTAAGAAACAACAGCAAGAACCACCGTGGGACCTTGACATGCCTTCGCCTATAAAATCAGCTAGAATGACCAGGCTAATTGTCATACTTTCACCCTGGAAGATGTCTTGCCTTATTGAACAGGGGTGGGCTTAAGAAAAACAAATGTTGCGTGAAGGCAACCTTTTTACTCACCCTGGGGACATTTGGTAATAAAGAACTTCCTGAGAAAAAGCTGTCCCAAGAAAGCCTTATCACAAAACACTCGGGATGAATCATAGATGAGACAGATGTCAGCTATTCTCGAGGAGTTTCTACACAGAATTATGCCTAACTTCCATAATTCCATGTGATTTAGATTTGGTACATAATGATTCCATTGTTCTCAACACAGAGGGAATAATTAAAAACAATTGTTTCCTTTTATATGTTGTAAGCCGCCCGGAGTCCTTGGAGAGGGGCAGCATATAAATCCAATAAACAAACAAACAAACACTACTCTACACTTACTATAGCTATGGGAGAAAGCGACTTACGTTAAACTGGAAATCTACAAGGGATTCTTGCTGCAATAAATGGGGGAGTATAGTAGAGGCAACAAAGAGAATAGCCGCAGACTCTACTTGCATCACAATCATCTTAGCAACATCTTTGAAAAGCAGCCTCTTTGGACTTTCAATGTGAATTATGGAAAACTCCCCAGTAGTTTGCCAAGACGCATGGCATTTTGTGGAATAGAGCAGAAGAGGTTCTTCTACTCGCAACAGAGTATCTTATGCAACCAGACTTGAAATCCTAGGCTTAGAAAGCTTAGAACTACGTCGCCTTAAACTTGACCTAAGCACAGCCCATAAAATCATCTGCTACAACGTCCTTCCTTTCAGCGACTACTTCAGCTTCAACCACAACAATACAGGAGCACACAACCGATACAAACAGAAAAGTTAAACCATTCCAAACTTGACTGTAGAAAATACGACTTCAGCAACTGAGTTGTTAATGCCTGGAACTCACTACTGGACTCTGGTATTTTATCACCAAACCCCAAAACTTTATCCTTAGACTACCCACTGTTTGTTTGTTTGTTTGTTTGTTTATTTATTAGATTTGTATGCCGCCCCACTCCATAGACTTGGGGCGGCTCACAACAATAACAAAGACAATGTAAGAACAAATCTAATAATTTAAAAAACAATAAAACTCCATTATTAAAAGCAAGCATACACACAAACATACCGTGTATAAACTGTATAGGCCTGGGGGAGATGTCTCAGTTCCCCCATGCCTGATGGCAGAGATGGGTCTTAAGAACTTTACGAAAGGCAAGGAGGGTGGGGGCAATTCTAATCTCTGGGGGAAGCTGGTTCCAGAGGGTCGGGGCCGCCACAGAGAAGGCTCTTCCCCTGGGTCCCGCCAAACGACATTGTTGACCTCACCCGATTCCTAAACGGTTAGTAAGGGGCGTGCATAAGTGCACCAACGTGCCTACCATCCCAGTCCCAATGTTTCCTTATTATTAGTACCCATCTCATGTATAAAAACAGTAATTATATATATATACTACCAATAGGTATTTGACAAATAAATGAAATGAAATATTTTAAAGGTCAATCCTACAACTGAACAAGTTACATTATATAAAGGTACTTCTGGATATAGAAATACATAAGTACAGTATTGCAAGTCAGAATAGACTTCAGACTATAGACCGTCCGAGAGCTTTGGGTTTCTAACGGTTCAGGTGGAGGGGGGCAGTGGGGGTGGGATGGGGGAATGGGAAGGAGGTTTAATGAATCCCCTCATTCTGGAAACCTTTTGGTTCCACCTTTTCAGGGCTTGCAAGCAAGCATTTTTTTATTTTTTTTCGGGTAATTTCCCCCCCCTCTCCAATCACGTGTACAGAAAAAGAAAATACCATTAATTATATTACAATTTTACGATTTCGGTATACCTAGTTTAACCAATGCTACCTCCTTAACATTTGAGATCTGAACAAAAAATAATTACTCCAATTTCTTATATAACGACAAAAAGGCTATTAGCCAATATCCATTTTAGGCTGTTCCTACTCTTAATCAAATCTAATTAATTAGATCATAATACTTCAATTTTCTCAGCATCTTCTCCATATCAATTTTCATGTATGTTTTAAACCCTCTTCCATAATAAATGCCCTTTAAAATAAAATAAAAAAAATAAAAAAGGGAGCATTATTTTAAAAAGCACACACACACACACACACACACACACACACACGAGTTGTGCCTCCGCAAAAGAGAGAAAGGGGAGAATGTTCTCTTTCTGGCTGTCCCCAGTTGTGAACTATGAAAGGTATAATGCTGGTTGCCGGGATACTGGCAACGGGAGAATGGGGTTGCCTGCATTGACGAGTTCTTTACAGGAGCACTCCCGGTTGTTTGGCATCCCTGTACGGGGGAAGAGGAGGCCTGGGGCTGAAAGGCCCAGAAAGGTAAGGAGGGGCCCAGTTCTCCCAGCACCGTCATTACCCCTGGAGAGGACTCGCTGCTCTCCGTGTTACCTTCCCATCTGTTCTCATGCTTCAATACCCGCTCCTGGGTAGTACCACCCACTCTCAAAGGCAGCCAACCGTGGACAGGCTCAGGTGAAAAGGCTTTGTTTGTAGACAGAGTGGGAAGTAAACAGGCGCTCCTGGGTGCGCAACGCTGTTAACTTGGCAGGAGAGAACTGTAAATAGACCTCGAGTTGCTATTCAGCCAGCAGAAAGGGAAAATCGGGCTCCGCTATTCCAAGGGCAAGATGACAGCCATGCAAAGGGAGGCTTGCCAAAGAAACCGTGCAGGGGAGCAGCATGTGGCCTCCAGGCTTTACAGAACACAAAGAGGCAAGGCTCTTTACAAAACGGGCGGCAGGGGGGGTGGGGGGGAGCAGCGAGGCCTGGTGGGCAAGGGAAGCTGATCGAACCCAAAGAAGCAGGCGAACCGGGCGAGATACTCACATATTGACTAGGGCTCTGGAAGAGTCGACAAGAGCACAGAAATTGGCAGCACAGAGGGTCCCGGTGGTACAAAAGGAGCAGCAGCACCAAAATAGCCACGATGAATACCGAGGAAGAAACTGCTAATGAAGAAGAAGAGGGGGGGGGAAAGGGGGAAATGCAATGAAATGATCTTGTACAGCTTCCAAATACCATCAAATCTCTACAAAGTAGGGACTCAACTTCAGCTTAGACTTCCCCGAGTTCTACAACAGGCAGGGGTTCCTCATCATCACTGCTGCTACTGGTGGGGGTGATTGGTGGGTGGATGCTCGCGCGAGATTTGTCTTCTGCGCATCTGCAAGAAGCCAAATCTCGCATGGGGACATACACGCACAAGAGATGTTGCCAATTTTTGGCATTATTTTGCCCGCGGAAGTTTCATTGGCAGAAGCCAAATCTCGCGTGGGCGGGCGCAACTCCATTTTCGCTACCGGTGTGATGGCGTCAAGCACACTGGTAGGAACCCAATACTGGTCTGCAACACTTGTCATCTCCAGCCAGCATGACCTGCTAACAGAAATGAGAAGAGTTGTTGTCCTAGAGCAGGGGTGTCAAACTTGGATTTCACTGAGGGCTGCATTAGGGTTGTGTTCAGTGAGGGTTGCATTGGGAGGCCGGGGTGGGCTTGGCCAATTTGACATCACTCTGCCAGTAAAAAACAGGCATCCAAGCTCTGTTTTCGGCTGCCGTGACCGCCTGCAACCCTCTGCCAGTGAAAACAGAGCTCCGTGGGATCTCAAGCGGCTCTCCCGAGCTCAGTTTTCTCTGGCAGAAGCACTATGAGCCAATCCTTTGCTATTTCCAGGGCAGCCTTACAGGCCAAATCTAAGTACCCCATGGGCCAGATCTGGCCTCTGGGCTTGATACTTCTGTGCTAGAAGATGGTTAAAGATACCTCTAATGTCAACGAGAAAAGCAGGGACGTTGAAAGGCCCACAGCTGAAATAGGAAATGTTGCAAGGCCGCAATAGGAATGCAATCAGTTTGATAATCCATATTTTAATTTTCTTGCTTTATTTTAATTTTCTTGCTTTTCACCCATAGCCCTCCCCCTCCCTTCCCTTAGTTCTTTCTTATTCATAGGCCCAGCCAGGTCAGAGTTCTAGACAATTTCTTCTTTATGTCTTCATTGGCCCTTTCCACCCATGCAAAATAAAGTTTCCAGTTTTTTTCTTATCCTTTCAGCTTTTTCATCCCATGAACAGTTCAGTGAGATAATATGAGTTATTTCCATTTGTACTTGTTCAAATATACAATCGTCCCATCGTTTTAGTATCCGTTTACTTTTATCCTTCCATCCATATACTATAGTTGCATGAGCAGCTTTTATCATAGTCCTTAATACTTCTTGTTCTGCTGTCTTCATTCCTTGAGTTTTTTTAATACCTCCTTCTACCCGCAAAGATTCCAAAGATTATGACTTTATGAGGAGTCTTCACCACTGATAGTTTCCCCCCTCCCCAATACAGGAATATCTGCCCCCGATACAAATAGACTATGTTACTATGTTTTGAACCCACTCACCCAGACCTCCTTTGCTAGATGCTAATAGATGCAATGGTACAAGAGGTAAATTGAACGGAGACAACCATCCCCTCTGTATCTGCAGGTTTTGGAAACTTACATTAATCCTTTAAACCATGACTAGTCAGAACTACCACCATCTTTCTGTCTACATCTGTTGCAGTTGGAAACTCATGCATTACTTTGAAGCTGCGTTCTCAAAGAACTTAGCAAATTCGTCACAAAATAACCCGAGATGTAAAGGCTATCACTATCAAGTCCTATCCAGTTGCTCTGCAGCATCCCAAAAGAATTACTTATATTTGATTTTAGATTTGCACTATTTGCATTATCCCAGTGTATTACAGCCCAAGGTGCATTTCTGTTTCCCCATCGCTGACGAGGGAATTTATGGCTCTTTCCATCTCATCCTTCCATAGTGTGATATTTGATATGATACCAGGGCTGCTAACCAGGAATCCCTTGGCTTTTCTCTATAGGCTATTTCTCTAGAGGAGGCTACTCCAATTATGAATTTATACCTCTAGAATGTATCTGTCACCAGCAATCTTATTAGAGTTTGCTGCAAAATCAAAAGTAGAAGCACGCACAGATGATTGATTCAATAACTTCTTTATAAACATAACAGATGAATTTACAATACCATTAGTAGATTATTTCTTCAAGTAAATACAAGCAGAACTTAGCTTTATTTCAGCAGAGCAGTACAGAGAGGACAGAGAGCAGAGGGGATTGGAGCCACACCCAGCTTTAAGCTTAAGCTTCAATTTTGATTCTCTGCACAGATTCAGAAGTGCTTAGCTCCCATTGACTGATTTAGTTGCTAAGCCTGTTCATTGGCTGATCTAGTTACTATTGGCTCTCCCATTTTATGAATATCTTAACAAATCTAAATACTAGAAGGAAGTCATTTGTTTATGACAAAGAGATTACAGAACTATTGGTTCTATTGGTTCTTTTCTTTAGCCAATTATATGAATAGCAATCCAAGATGTCATGGATTGACAAGGACCTGAGATAGGCACATGGTTGGAATAATGATCATGAAGTCCTGAAACAACTCAGGGCTTCAATCTGGATTTCAGTGTCTTCCAATTTCCAATGGAATAATGATCATGAAGTCCTGAAACAATTGAGTGTCTTCCAATCCTGGATTTCTCCTATTGGAGAAAGGTGGAATACAAATCTTTCAAACAAAACAAGCAGATGTGCTAATTTTTTCATACTGATAAATATGCAAGCTTCCTTAAATAAAATTATTTGTGATTTTTTTTTCATTTATATCTTGCCTTTTCTCCAGGAGCTGATGGTGGTGGATAAACCATTCCCTTCTCCAAATTCTCCACCACCACAATCTTATGAGATAGGTTGAAAAAAAAGTTAAAGAGATTGGTCCACGGACACCCAACAAGCTTCCATGATAAAAGGAGACTTGAACCTGGATCTTCCTAATCAACAACGACTTCATTGCACAGCTCAGAAAAATCATCAATCAGTCTCCATAGTTCAGTTTTATGTTATATCATGATGAACAGTGCTAACATTTCATCTTTGAAATCATAATCTGGCTTTTGACTGTAAATCTTTGGAGAAGACACATATCCAATCATATCTCTATATCTCTCTGTCTCTCTCTGTCTCTCTCTCTCTCTATCTATCTATCTATCGGTAAGAGACTATTCACGAAACCAATATTATACAAACATTTATTTATTTATTTATTTATTTATTTATTTATTTATTTATTTATTTATTTATTTGATTTGATTTGATTTGATTTGTATGCCACCCCTCTCTGAAGACTCAGGGCGGCTAACAACAATAATAAAACGGCATATGACAAATCTAATATTTAAAATAATTAAAAAACCCTTATTAAAAACCAAACATACACACAAATATACCATGCATAAATTGTATAGGCCTAGGGGGAAAGGAATATCTCAGTTCCCCCATGCCTGACGACAGAGGTGGGTTTTAAGGAGCTTACGAAAGGTGAGGAGGGTGGGGGCAATTCTGATCTCTGGGGGGAGCTGATTCCAGAGGGTCGGGGCCGCCACAGAGAAGGCTCTTTCCCTAGGTCCCGCCAAACCACATTGTTTAGTCGACGGGACCCGGAGAAGGCCAACTCTGTGGGACCTAACTGGTCGCTGGGATTCGTGCGGCAGAAGGCGGTCCCGGAGATATTCTGGTACAATGCCATGAAGGGCTTTATAGGTCATAACAAACACTTTGAATTGTGACCAGAAACTGATCGGCAACCAATGCAGACTGCGGAGTGTTGGTGTAACATGGGCATACTTAGGGAAGCTCATGATTGCTCTCGCAGCTGCATTCTGCACGATCTGAAGTTTCCGAACACTTTTCAAAGGTAGCCCCATGTAGAGAGCGTAACAGTAGTTGAGCCTCGAGGTGATGAGGGCATGAGTGACCGTGAACAGTGACTCCTGGTCCAAATAGGGCCACAACTGGTGCACCTCCTCGCCACAGCTGAAAGATGTTTCTCTAATGTGAGCTGTGGATTGAGGAGGATGCCCAAGTTGCAGACCCTCTCTGAGGGGGTAAATGATTTCCCCCCCCCCCAGGGTGATGGACGGACAGATAGAATTGTCCCTGGGAGGCAAAACCCACAGCTACTCTGTCTTATCAGGGTTGAGTTTGAGTCTGTTGACACCCATCCAGACCCCAACAGCCTCCAGGCACTGGCACATCACATCCACTGCTTCGTTGATGGGACATGGGGTTGAGATGTACAGCTGGGTATCATCAGCATACTGATGATACCTCACCCCATGCCCCTGGATAATCTCGTCCAGCGGTTTCATGTAGATATTAAATAGCAGGGGGGAGAGGACCGACCCCTGAGTCACTCCACAAGGGCCTAGAGGTCAACCTCTGACCCCCCATTAACACCGACTGCGACCGACCAGAGAGGTAGGAGGAGAACCACTGAAGAACAGTGCCTCCCACTCCCAACCCCTCCAGCTGGTGCAGAAGGATACCATGGTCGATGGTATCGAAAGCCGCTGAGAGGTCGAGAAGCACCAGGCCAGAGGATAAACCCCTGTCCCGGGCCCACCAGAGATCATCCATCAATGCGACCAAAGCAGTTTCCGTGCTGTAGCTGGGCCTGAATACTGACTGCTGAGGGCCTAGATAATTGGCTTCTTCCAAGGACCCCTGGAGCACCACAACCTTCTCAACAACCTTCCCCATAAAGGGAAGGTTGGAGACTGGACAATAGTTGTTGAGAATGGCTGGGTCCAGGGAAGGCTTCTTGAGGAGGGGGCGCACAAGTGCCTCCTTGTAGGGATCCGGGAAGGACCCCCTCCCCAAAGAAGCATTGATAATCTCCTGGACCCAGCTCCGTGTCACCTCCTTGCTGGCCGAGACCAGCCAGGAGGGACACGGATCCAGTAAACAGGTGACGGAACTCACAGCTCCAATGGCCTTGTCCACTTCATCAGGTGTCACCAGATCAAACTCTTCCCAGACAGATGGACAAGTACGGGCCCCAGTCACCTCGACTGACTCGTTGTCAGTCGAATCTGTTATCCAATTGGAGTCAAGGTCCACTTGGATCTGAGCAATTTTATCAGTGAAAAATGTGTTAAAGTCCTCGGCACTACTCTGCAAGGGCTCCCTAACTCCCCCCTGGTTAAGAAGGGAGCGAGTCACCCTAAACAGAGCGGCCGGACGGGATTCCTCTGATGCAATCAAGGCGGCATGATACACGCATCTTGCCACCTTGAGCGCCACTTTGTAAGTCTTAATATGAGCTCTTACAAGTGTTCGATCGGATTCGGACTTACTCTTCCTCCATTGCTTCTCTAGACGTCTCTTCTGGCGTTTCAACTCCTGGAGCTCCTCGTTGAACCATGGAGCTCTAAGGGGTCTAGTGCCATGGAGAGGTCGCAACGGTGCAATCCGGTTGAGAGCCTCCGCTGCAGCCTTGTTCCAGGCCTCAGCAGGAGACTCTGCCAAACTGTGGACGAGTGTATCTGGAATAACCCCAAGCGCCTTCTGAAAGCCCTCTGGGTCCATCAGGCATCTGGGGCAGAATCACCTAGTCGGTTCCGCCTCCCTGCGGGGAAGGATTGGAGCCAGGAAGTCAAGCCGCAATAGAAAATGGTCCGACCATGACAAAGGCAACACTTCTAAGCCCCTTAATCTCAGACCATTACTCAATTGCTCAGACATAATAAATGTCCTAAGCATCCAGAGAAACTTCTCTACATTTTCAGAGAGCTGCTGTACTAAAAAAAAAAACAGGATAAGAATGTTGTGACCAATTTATCTCCAGGTACTCAACAGAAGTCATTAGGTTCAACAAGGAATTTAGTTTTGCTCTGCATAGAAAGTCATGAGACTGGAAAACCTGGGGGTCAGAAACTCTATCTTTCTTACGGCTGATACAAAAAATAAAGTTGTTTCCCCAGACAGTCATAGTTTCCTCACTCTTGACCTTTATTTCTTAAGATCTCAAAAGAATTTGCTCTTGTTCATTGTCTAACGGGTGGGGTTAATCAGGTGGGACACACTGTTTTGGTGGACATAGTCCATTTCTAGGCACCCCTTCCATACCCCATACTTTTTCAGAGGTTTGCTTGTAACACAATATGAGTTGGGTCATCTGAGGTAATGGTCTGTAAATAAGAGTTATGGTTCTTATTCAACTTCGAGTTTTATTCCTTTTTCCAGCTGTTCTATATCCAACAAAACATACTGGGAGATCCGGTTGTATCAGCTGACCACCACGAAATGCAGCCTTGCATCTTTAGACGTCATACTGAATGCACCGCCAAATAAATAATCCTCCACCTTAAAAATCTACAATCAGGCATAGCTCTCTCTCTGTCACACTAGGGTTTTTTCTTCCTTTAATGCAGCTACGGGTACACAGCTGTACATTAGTCAAGTACATCCCTACTATAATCCAGATATAAGGATCTTCTTAGTGAAGATAGGATTTTAGAGATATCCTTTAACATTTCTCTTTGAACTGATGACCTCTAGTTATGGCAAATTATAACGCCTATTAATTTCGCCAGTGCTGGCTGCAGATGATATCAACAATATAGACTGCATCAGGTTGGAGTTGGACATCCTCAGGCCCATATCAGAGAGCACATGAGAATTTGCCCTATATCCCCTCTAGCTGATATTCGGCCTTGGGAAAGGCTGTATCGTCCTCTAAATGCTTCGTGGAAGCTTCCCTGAAGCTCCAGAGGCAAAAAAAATTCCTCCAATGGACAACAACAATAATAATAATAATAATTTATTAGATTTGTATGCTGCCTCTCTCCGAGGACTTGGGGTGGCTCACAACGACATAAACCATTTTACAAATCATTTTTAAAAAAAAAATACAATTTGAAAAGTTGTATTTTGAAATTTGTATTTTGAAAAGTGTTCGGAAACTTCAGATCGTGCAGAATGCAGCTGCGAGAGCAATCATGGGCGTCCATAGGTATGCCCATGTTACACCAACACTCCGCAGTCTGCATTGGTTGCCGATCAGTTTCCGGTCACAATTCAAAGTGTTGGGTATGACCTATAAAGCCCTTCATGGCACCGGACCAGATTATCTCCGGGACCGCCTTCTGCCACACAAATCCCAGCGACCAGTTAGGTCCCACAGAGTTGGCCTTCTCCGGGTCCCGTCAACTAAACAATGTCGTTTGGCGGGACCCAGGGGAAGAGCCTTCTCTGTGGCGGCCCCGGCCCTCTGGAACCAACTCCCCCCAGAGATTAGAATAGCCCCCACCCTTCTTGCATTTTGTAAGCTCCTTAAAATCCACCTCTGCCGTCAGGCATGGGGAATTTGAGATATTCTTTCCCCCTAGGCTTCTACAATTTATGTATGGTATGTTTGTATGTATGATTGGTTTTTAAAATAAGGGTTTTTAGCTGTTTTAGTATTGGATTGTCACATGTTGTTTTTACCAATGGCGTTAGCCGCCCCAAGTCTACGGAGAGGGGCGGCATACAAATCAAATCAAATCAAATCAAAATCAATCAATCAATCAATCAATCAATAAATAAATAAATAAATAAATAAATAAATAAATAAATAAATAAACCCCTTATAATAAAATAATCACACAATACAATCAAACCATACACCAACCTTGACAATTGAGGTGTGTGTTAATTTCCTCATGCCTGGCGGCAAAGTTTAGTTTTTAATAACTTACGAAAGGTGAGGAGGGTGGGGGCAGTCCTAATCTCTGGGGGGAGTTGGTTCCAGAGGGCCGGGGACACCACAGAGAAGGCTTTTCCCTAGGTCCCGCCAGACGACATTGTTTAGTCGACGGGACCCGGAGAAGGCCAACTCTGTGGGAACTAATCAGACACTGGGATTCGTGTGGCAGAAGGCGATCTTGGAGGTATTCTGGTCCGATGCCTTCCAGAAGTTGGAAAAAATGCACTTCTGGTTTGCCGTTGTGCTGTTTTTTTGCACTTCGGAGGGTTCAGGGAAGCTCCCTGAAGCGCCGGAGTGCAAAAAATAGCGCAATGGGCAAACCGGAAGTGCGTTTTCCTGAACCTCTGGTTTGCTCATTTGGGCATTTTTTTTCACCTGTCAGGCTTCAGAAAGGCCTGTGCGCATGCACTTGGGGGCAGCGTAGGTATGTGTGTGTGCATGTGTGGGTGGGAGGCAAGGGATATGGGCACATACTAGCACATCCACACCTCTTTTGGCACGTAAACCAAGAAAGGTTCGCCATCATTGTCCTAGGGCAGTGTTTCTCAACCTTGGCAACTTGAAAATATCAGGACTTCAATTCCCAGAATTCCCCAGCCAGCAAATGCTGGCTGGGGAATTCTGGGAGTTGAAGTCCTGATATCTTCAAGTTGCCACGGTTGGGAAACACTGCCCTAGGGGTTTAGGTCTACTGATAGATATATGGGGAGATTGCAGTCAAAATGTTTGCATTGTGAGACCAAACTGTTCTTCTTAAATGTAAAATTATTTCTGCTGTTTGCAATGTTTGACCAGGGGTGGGCTGCTGCCAGTTCGGACTGGTTCGGGAGAACCGGCAGTTGTGATCTGCGGTCAGTCAAAGGCTACCAATTTTTTTACTACCACACTGTGGGCGTTGTGTATGCAGGACGCCCTGCATTTTCTTTCAACATCTTTCAGTGCAAATTGGGTGCTCTGGGGTGGAGCTCCATTTTTGCTACCCCACTGCGTTCCACCCCGTCCAGGCAGTAGCCCACCCCTGCCTGCGGGTGACCCCGCCTACCTGTCTGGGCACAATCCCATCCTATATCACACATGTGCAGAAAGCAAGTGTGAGTAAATTGCCCTGATAATTGACACTGCACGCCTACACAGACGGCACGAGCGAACTGCCATGTGTTTTGAGGCATGTGCAAATGGCACAAGCGCTCACATTTCCGGTGCTGGGCGAACTGGTTGTTACAGTATGTGACACACACCTCTGGTTTTGACCCTCCTCCCAAATTATTTCTTCATTCCTGGATTCTAATGTAGAAAGAAAAAGAAGAAAGGAAGGAAGGGGGAGAGAGAGAAAGAGAGAGAGAAGAAAATAAAGGAAAAGAAAAGAAATTCTTTTACCAGGTTTTGCTTTACCAATTTCCTCCCTCCTTAATCCCTGCCTCTCCCTTTTCCTTATTCTTAGAATAAATCCGTGGGCAGGCCTTTCTTTATTCTACTCTACATAGTGCTCAGTAAGAGGGAAGCATTTGACAAATAATTGAGTGAAATTTCTGTATCTCACATAATGAACTGAAAATACCAGCAATTAAATGGTTGTTGAACACAGAAGACCAAGCTTCCAGCTTTTGGAACCTGTAATTCTACCGAATGTTTACTTCCCAGCAGTCCCATTCGCTTTTAAAGGCCTGGATGGTGGTCTTCCTCTCTTTATTTTTGCATGCTCAGATTTCTACCACCTGTAAAGATCAGATGATAACATTTCCTTCCTGCACAAGGAACAGTATTAAGTTCTCAACTGTCATCTGTTTTTGTAGAAGTTCATTAAAATAAGCACTAAGATTAATCCAGCAGTTTCACGTTAGCTAAATTCTATTTGGTGTCATTTTCACAATCTGATGTCTTCACATTTTATTGGTCTATGTATGTCTCTCAATATTTCTACAGGTAATCCTCAAATTACAACAATTCGTTCAGTGACTTTTTGAAGTTACAATGGCACTAAAAAAAAAGTGACTTATGACCATTTTGCACACGTACTACTGTTGCAGCATCCACATGATCACATTCACATTGACATTCAGATGTTTGACAACCGACTCACATTTATGACGGTTGCAGTGTCCCAGAGTCACACGGTTATCTTTTGCAACATTTTGACAAGCGAAGTAAATGGGGCAGCCAGATTCGCTTAACAACAGGGTTACTAATTTAACAACTACAGTGATTCTCTTAAGATGGCAAGAAAAGTTGTAAAATGCGACTAAAATCACTTAACAAATTTCTCACTTAGCAGCATAATTTTTGGCCTCAATTGTGGTTGTAAGTTGACGACTATCTCCTAGGAATTCTGGAAGATATAGTCCATCACTTCTGGAGAGTTGGGAAATACTGTATAAAGACTTTGGGTGAATACAGTTTAAAAAATACAGGAGGTTGCTGCACTATTATTATTATTATTTATTTATTGGATTTGTATGCCGCCCATCTCCGCACACTCGGGGCGGCTAACAACAATGATAAAAAACAACATGTAACAATTCAATTTAATAAGACAACTAAAAACCCTTATTATAAAAACCAAACATACACACAAACATACCATACATAACTTGTAATGGCCTAGGGGAAGGAATATCGCAGTGGGTGTTAGTGGGGGGTCAGAGGTCGACTCCGAGGTCTCTCCGTTGTGGGGTGCCTCAGGGGTCGGTCCTCTCCCCCCTGCTATTTAACATCTACATGAAACCGCTGGGTGAGATCATTCGAGGGCATGGGGTGAGGTATCATCAGTACGCTGATGATACCCAGCTTTACATCTCCACCCCATGTCCAGTCAACGAAGCAGTGGAAGTGATGTGCCGGTGTCTGGAGGCTGTTGGGGCCTGGATGGGTGTCAACAGACTCAAACTCAACCCGGATAAGACGGAGTGGCTGTGGGTCCTGCCTCCCAAGGACAATTCCATCTGTCCGTCCATCACCCTGGGGGGGGGAACTATTGACCCCCTCGGAGAGGGTCCACAACTTGGGCGTCCTCCTCGATCCACAGCTCACATTAGAAAACCACCATTCAGCTGTGGCGAGGGGGGTGTTTGCCCAGGTTCGCCTGGTGCACCAGTTGCGGCCCTATCTGGACCGGGACTCATTGCTCACAGTCACTCATGCCCTCATCACCTCGAGGTTCGACTACTGTAATGCTCTCTACATGGGACTACCTTTGAAAAGTGTTCGGAAACTTCAGATCGTGCAGAATGCAGCTGCGAGAGCAGTCATGGGCTTACCTAGGTATGCCCATGTTTCGCCATCACTCCGCAGTCTGCATTGGTTGCCAATCAATTTCCGGTCACAATTCAAAGTGGTTGGTTATGACCTTTAAAGCCCTTCATGGCATTGGACCAGAATACCTCCGAGACCGCCTGCTGCCGCACGAATCCCAGTGACCGATTAGGTCCCACAGAGTGGGCCTTCTCCGGGTCCCGTCAACTAAACAATGTCGGTTGGCGGGCCCCAAGGGAAGAGCCTTCTCTGTGGCGGCCCCGACTCTCTGGAACCAACTCCTCCCGGAGATTAGAACTGCCCCTACTCTCCCTGCCTTCCGTAAAGTTCTTAAAACCCACCTTTGCCGTCAGGCATGGGGGAACTGAAACATCTCCCCCGGGCATGTACAATTTATGTTTGGTATGTTTGTGTGTGTGCTTGTTAGTACAGTGATCCCCCGAGTTTCGCGATCTCGATCTTTGCGAAACGCTATATCGCGATTTTTCCACCCGGTGACGTCACTCCCTTCCTTTCTCATCTTTCTTTCTCTCTCTCTTTCTCTATCTTGCTTCTTCCTCTCTCACACTCTCTTCCTCCCTCTCTCATCTCTTTCTTTCCTTCTCTCTCTTTCTCTATCTCTCCCCCTCTTGCTCTCGAGCGGCAAGCGAGCAGCCGGGCGGGCGGGGTGAACGGGCAAGCGGAGCGGGCGGGCGGGCGAACGGGCAAGCGAGCAGCCGGGCGGGCGGGTGAACGGGCAAGCGAGCGGCCGGGCGGGCGGGTGAACGGGTGAACGGGCAAGCGAGCAGCCGGGCGGGCGGGCGAACGGGCAAGCGGAGTGGCCGGGCGGGCGGGTGAACGGGCAAGCGAGCAGCCGGGCGGGCGGGCGAATGGGCAAGCGGAGCGGCCGGGCGGGCGGGTGAATGGGCAAGCGAGCAGCCGGGCGGGCGGGTGAACGGGCAAGCGGCAAGCGATCTTGGGGTTTCCCCTTTGCCTGGGCGGCGGGAAGACCCAGGGAAGGTTCCTTCGGCCGCCCAACAGCTGATCTGCTCCGCAGCGCGGCAGCAGCGAGGAGCCGAAGATGGGGTTTCCCCGTTGCCCACACGCAAACTCCACCATCTGCGCATGTGCGGCCATGGAAAAAGGGGCGCGCATGCGCAGATGGTGTTTTTACTTCCGCACCACTACATCCCGAAAAATCGATTATTACGAGGGGTCTTGGAACGGAACCCTCGCGATAATCGGGGGATCACTGTATATTGGGGTTCTTTTTAAAAACGTTTTTAAATATTTAAATTTATTTGAATCTATTTGGATTTGTACGATCTGTTTATGCTTTGTTGTGAGCCGCCCCGAGTTCGCGGAGAGGGGCGGCATACAAATCTAAATAATAAATAAATAAATAATAAATATCCTAACTCCCCTATGCTTTTCTCTGTAGTGTCAGAAATAATATTGCTCATAAATTAATGTTAAATTTTGGATTTGCCAGTTGAGGCAAATGTCCAAAAAGAATGAATTGAACATTTTCAAAAAGTATTTATATTTTTTGGCTGTTTTTCTAATTAAAAAGGTTAATTTAAGCATCCTGATTAGGGACGTCATATGAAGAAAACTGATTTTAAATAACCTGCATCAAATATGGCTAGATCAAGGAAGTTAATAAGAAAAAACAACCCGGTATTTATTTAGAGCCAGTGGAGTCAGCAGAATTCTCACCTGCTTTGTATTTATTGGTATTTTATTAGTTTAAACTTGATTGCTCAGCACTATGTTCATGTTGCAAGCAGGATCAAATTAAATTATGTCCCCAAATAATTTTATTTCAAAAAGCCAATTCCAAGACTATCAACATGAAACTCAACCAAGATTAAATTTCTGCTTTAAGATAAAACAGATACCCAAGTCTGGAAGCAATAGCCCCTGGATTGACATCCATGCATCTGGGAAAATACAGTGGTCAAAATACTTGAGCAAATCTATATTGTACCATCACAACTAGAGCACTTGGAGGATTTGGCCAATTGACCCTAAAGTACTATGTCCAATTTCGGGCACCAAAGTTTAAGAATATGCTATTCATCCATCCATCCATCCATCAATTCATCCAACCAACATTATCAACATTAACAACACAAGAGCACACAACAGATTTAAACTTAATATTAACCGCTCCAAACTTGACTGTAAAAAATATGACTTCAGTAACCGAGTTGTCGAAGCGTGGAACTCATTACTGGACTCCATAGTGTCATCCCCAAACCCCCAACACTTTACCCTTAGATTATCCACGGTTGACCTATCCAGATTCCTAAGAGGTCAGTAAGGGGCGAGTACAAGTGCACTAGAGTGCCTTCCGTCCCCTGTCCTATTGCTCTCCTATATCTCCTATTCCTTTCGTCTATTCCTATATCTCTTCTTCTATTCTTTCATTGATATGCTCTATTACTATATCTTCTTTTCTATTCTTTCTTAGATATATTTTACTATGAGTATCTCCTCTATAACCTTCATCATGTATTTTACTATGTGTATATAGATATATACCCACTAAAACCCTCATTGTGTATTGGACAAAATAAATAAATAAATAAAATAAATTATCTCCAAATAGCAAAAGCAAGATCATCCCCTATTGAGCTTCAGGAGAAAATTGGGGCTTGAAGTCTAACATGACAAGGGCCCTATTGACTTAAGAAAAAATAAGGGAGAATTAATGCTTAGCCAGGAAAAGATATTCTAAAGTATGTTTTACATAAATAATAAGTAGAAAAATGTTTTCCTACACCTAAAAGGTCTGAACTTTAATCAGCTCAAATGATAAGGGAAAGCATCAAGGTAAACACAAGAAAGAATGTCTTCATCGAAGACACTGTTTATGAATAGATGTCTACCAATCAGGAAGTGCTGTAGAAGTAGACTTCCCGGGTCGACAAAACATTGGACAAGATGACCTTTGAGGTCTCTTCCAACCCTCTAGTTTGTTTGCTACACAAGTGTGATTCACACATCACATTCAATTCTGATGTAGCTGGTTCAATTTCAGCTTCATGTGTTCTACAAACCCAGGCTTCAAAGCTGATGGTTTAGGATGCAATAGGAATTATTATTGATTAATAAAACAAAATAAACAAGGGAGCCTTGCAGGACACACCTGGGACAGGAGACAGGGCAAATATTTATTTATTTGTTTGTTTGTTTTGTCAAGTACATATTGGTAGTATACAAAGATATAATAATATTCATATACTGTACATGATACTAGTAAAAGAGAAACATTAGGACAGGGGGGTGAAAGGCACTCTGGTGCACTTATGTACGCCCCTTAGATCTATCTATCCATGTATTATCTATCTATCTATCTATCTATCTATCTATCTATCTATCTATCTATCTATCTAATGCAGCTTTTGGCCTCTGGACAGTTTTTGAGGTAAGAAATGTTCTGAAACAAATTCTGCAGAAAGTGTTATTTCAATACATTTGGTGCCAATGGAGGACAGGCTGTTTTTAAGTAGCTATATTCAAACAGTGGAACTCTTTATCCTGGGAAATACATTTAATACCAGCTGTCATCACTACCTTGCCTTTATTTATTGGGCATGTTAGGTTTCTCCAATTTATCTATCGATTTCTTTGAATTGTTATTTTTAATGCTGTGCCTTTTGTTTTTATTTATAAGTAAGCACAAATTTTAAAAAATAACATTTCATGAGAATTATGTGTGTTTAACACTGTTCTTAGCTCTTCTACCTTATTTATTTATTTTATTTATTATTTATTTATTTATTTATTAGATTTGTATGCCGCCCCTTTCCGTGGACTTATGCATTTTGAAGCATTTTTTGATTGAAAGGTAGCTATACTTTCTCTCTGAACAATCATGAAAGGATCCTAAAAAAACAAAAAAAACCCAAAGAAAACCCACCTCTAAGAATGGATAATTTGTCAATATTTGTGGTTAGGTGAGTAAGTATCACAGGACCCTGTCACACTTTAAAAATCCAACTTTTTTTAAAAAATAGAATGTGATCAATTTATTTTCATTCTACTTTCTAAAACAAAAAGGCACAATAAAAAAGGATGCAAGTGACTATCTACAATTAGAGATCCCAGAATTATTTAGATACTGGAAGAATATCTAACTGTTATTTGCTTTAAAATGTCTTTATATTTTTTAAATTAGTGTAGATAAAAACACAATGTGTTACAGCAGAGGTATAAATGTATGGCTTCAAGAGATTACTGAAGCACAAGTTTTTACATCCTGCATCCCATTGGCCGTCCGACTGCCCCTGTTCCTTCCTCTCATGGAACTATAGAAGTGTGCAAGACTGAATTTCAAATATGTCTACCCATTAATCAGAAATATTTTGGTGGTTTTCAAAATATAAATGCATCTATTTTGATTTTGGCTTAGTCTCCATCGATACATTTGTATGCAAAGAAAATATAAAAGAAAAAAGAAAATTGGCTGCTCTAATTGCAGCCCTAAATAATTTGATTTTGGTATTTTTCTTAATAAATGATACAGCACAGCCTGTTCCAATGGCAAATATGTCAGCAACACATGGCTCCATGATTCCTAATCAGTTTGTCCAAAGGCTGAGACAATTCCTGAAGTCAACAGTTTGATAATGAATCACATGGCATATTATAAACCGTTTATGGCTTCTAATGATTTTTCTTGTTTTTCAAAAGGTTTTTCTCATGCTTTTGGTTGCTTTGTTGCATTGTTTTTGTGTTATTAACTTTGTACTCTGCTCAGAGTCACATATGAGAAATTAGAATTCCCTGTCAAGGAGCTACAAAAATTTATCCCCATCTATTCACACGAGACACAAGAGAGCACCTTGCACAAAGATACCAGCTAATTCACACATTATACTAACTATGCCTCAATGTGGCTTGGTCTGATTTTGGATTCAGTGCCAAACAGCCACAGTCAACATCTTCACACCATGTAAATATCCAGCAGACTGTGGTTAGTGAGCAAACCAGGATCAAATATACAATGGCTTACTACAGCCTTACTTCTGAAATCTGGGTTTGCTTCTGGAACCAAGATAAACAGAATATTATACAGTATCTGCAATTCAGCTCCCCCGCCCCTCCATCTTGATTCCTTTAACCAGGAACCTGGGAATGTTGGGACTTGTAGTCCTAATAACCCTGGAGAGCATTTACTGAGGCCACTTTTCTAAAACAAAAATGTTTTTTAAAGTCACAAGCACCGCAGCAACAGAAGAGCACAGCTTTTAAACTAACCATGTGCATGCACAGAGAGGGAGAAGAGAAGAACCAGCATGGCTTTTGGCAACACAACGAAGCGGGAGGGAAAGGCAATGGAGTTTCCTACATTCCTAAAGGCAAATATCCATCGATCCCCAAGGGGGGGGGGGTTTAAAAAAAAAGAGGGCGAGGGACAGGCGCGCAAATACTCACTGGTAGCTATAATAATGGCCACTATATTACTGTCCATAGAAGCCGTGTTGGCAGGTGTGTAAGTCTGGACCTCGCTTTGCTCGGTCATCGCCGGACCCCTCCGCCTTCGCCGAGCTCTCTTCTAGGTTGGAGGCTCCACATGGAGGACCCACCTGCCGGACCCCGCGGATCGAGTCGCCGCCTTGTCTTTCCAACAACCGCGGCCGGCTACGGTCTTTTCAGTCCGTCCTTAGTTCCTTCTAGCTCCGTTGTGAGTGTGTGTGTGTGTGGTTCCCCCCCCCCCCCCCCCTTTCCCTCAGGCTGCTCCTCGGATCAGTGCAGTTCAGGAGCGGCTGGGCGCCACCTCCGCCTCTCCTATTGTGCCTGGTGATCCCGCTCGCCTCTCCTACTATTGGCATGCTCCGCTTCTTCTTCTGATAAGGAGATTCCTGGCAAGCTGAAGGCCGGTTCCTCCGGAGCGGACCCGATAGCAGAACATCTGGATCGGATCTCTCTTGGAACGAGCGGTTATTTGGTCTTCTCTGTCAAAAGGTTAGGTTGTCCCGAAGGCATCGCAGTCGTTTCCTTTTTTACAAGCCGGTTCGGTTGCTTTCCGTGGAAGCAGGGGGGGGGGCACAAACTACCGCGGATACTTTTACGGATTGTATAGTTCAGTTTTCACATTCGGTTAAGATCCTAGATAAATAAATGCACCAAGATAAATTCCATGTGTGTCCAATCACACTTGGCCAATAAAAAATTCTATTTTATTCTATTCTATTTATACGACGCCTTCCGATCACGTTCGGTGCAACTCATCTCCATTGAAATCACTCCAAATGCTTTAAAACCTCCTGGGCCGCCCGGCATTCCCAGGCGAGGATCAAAAGCTTTTATTGGTGAGAAGCGGTGTTCCCCAAAGGCAAATACTGTATTTCAGAGGCTCAGGTAGGAATTACACCCCCCCCCCAAAAAAAACCCCCACCGTCGCACCTCCCCTCCCCCCGCTGCCCTAGACTCTGGGATGCACGACTCGCCGAGAGATCTTAGCACTATCGCCTTATTGCGCCTATCTTCTAGGCTTCGCTCCTGATTGGTCGCTGGTGGAACGCTCTCCCTCCGGATTGGTTCAAAGTGAGGATCGCTTGCATTCTCGGGATAGAACATTGTGTCGGCGGTCGCCATAGAAACTGTGGACCCGGAGAGGGGAAGCCAAAGGAACGTTCTCCCTCGCCTCCTCCTCCGGCACTCCATTATCTCCCCCCCCCTCACGTGCAACGTAATTTCTCACTCCCCCGGGTTATTGGCTTTCTGGCGGTACCCAAACCAAGCAGAAATAGAAACTTTAACGGGGCAGTTGGGAGAACGTTTTAGTATCTACAATTATCCGGGGTGGGGAATGCAAAGTGTAATATGTGGGCTAATTGCTACGCGGTTAGGGAGTTTGGTTAAAATGATGTGTAAAATGTGAAGAGTGTGTGGAGTATCCACCTGAATTCTTTCTGCTAGAAATCATTGGGAAATAATACTTTAAAGACATTAAATATCTAATACTACACATTGGGACAGTGGCAGGTGGGGGCTGCTGCTCCTGCTGCGCTGTGCAATGGAGCAAGATTTTGCTTCTGCAAATATGTGAGAGATTTCAATGATTACATTCGCCAAAATCTCATGCATGTGTTTATCCCCTCACAAGATTTTATTTCCTGCACATGCGCAGAAGCAAAATCTCACTCAGACGCATGTGCGCGCATGACAGAGACACAGAACTGCACACGCGGCTCAATTTTTTATACCGGTATGGTGGCGTTGACCGTACTGGTAGGAACCTGGTACTGGACAGCTCCAAGGATCATGTATGCGCAAGGATGGAAAGACCCTCAGATACCTCTGGAGAAGGAAATTATAAAGAAAATTTATGATTGTGCTGAAATGGACAGATTGATGATGGAGTTAAATGGACAAAAAGACTGAGTCTCATAATACAGTGGTACTTCTACCTAGAAAAGCCTCCACTTACCAACTTTTGTAGATAAGAGCTCGGCGTTCAAGATTTTTTTGCCTCTTCTCAAGAACCATTTTCCACTTACAAACCCAGACCTCCAAAACTGTAACTGGAAAAGGCAGGGAGAAGCCTCCCTGGGGCCTCTCTAGGAATCTCCTGGGAGGAAACAGGGCTGGAAAAGGCGGGGAGAAGCCTCTGTGGGGCCTCTTTAGGAATCTCCTGGGAGGAAACAGGGCCTCCACCCCCCCTGTGGTTTTCCCAATCACACACATCATTTGCTTTTACATTGATTCCAATGGGAAAAATTGCTTCTTACAAACTTTTCTACTTAACGAATTAAGTTTGTAAGTAGAGATACCACTGTATATGGATTAAACGATATGAATGGACAAAGAAGGATGATCAGACAATGTGGGATGGAAACATAAGAATTGGCAAAAAGGAAAAGCAATGCACAGTGTATAAATTCTATAAGTATTAATATTAATGAACATGTATGGATGTAGATCTGTTTAGGAATACTGAGATATGAAAAATATGAAAATCAATAAAAATAAATTAAAAAATGTGAAGTGGGGGATACTTTTATTTGGCATTGATAACCCAGAACATATGAAAGTCTTATTAAGTCTTTGGTGTTAATTATGCAGTTCATAACCAGTGACAACGGTCATGTTATTACAAAGCGTAAGGTAGTCTCCAAATTTAAGAGAGGAATTTTCCCCATTGAAAAAACCCAGGAACGGAGCTTTCCCTGTGGTCTGAATTACAGCCTTTTTTCACAGTGCTGCATATTGAAAGTGACCTTCAGGTCATCGATTTCGCATACCAATATTTGGGGGATTAAAAAAGAGAGAGATGAGGTTTTGATAAACGTATGAAATTTAAAAAGCTCCTTCCATGGTTTTTTGGAGATTCTTTATAAGAGTTGAAAATTAAATTGTAATTGTAATTACATTTAAATAAATAAAAAAAAGTTTTCCCCTTGTTGTCCAGATAACTTTTTACCGTTGCTTTGCCTGTTTTCTGAAATGCAGCTATGGAAAGCCAACTGAAACTTTGTTTATCATTGCTCTGCAATCCTTAAGAATGGAAATAACTTTTGTCCTTTTACCTTTTACAATTAAAACTCTTTCTGGACCCACAAAGTGTTGGAGATGGTAGACTTTGAGTTTTTAGTGAGGAGAGAATAACAAGTGTTACATAATCAGTATCTGCTAATGGTGCATTCTTCATATTAGTTGAACTACTGACTCACAAAACCTTCAGACACATTAATTAGAATTATGAACTATAAGTGAAAACCAATTGTTGGGTTCTTGGTGCTCTCTGAGCTCTGCTCTTTCATTACCAGTCAAGGTTACATCAGTGTGAGAGAGTGTGGCGATTAGCTTTATGGGTCTTACTGATGGCTGATTTGTCTGAATACCAAGTTTTCAGGAATTCCTGATATTTTTTTATTCAACTTGATCTAAAATATCGTTTCCCACATGAAACTGGTTGGGTCTCTTCATCTGTTGCAAGATGAATGGACATACCATGTTTTCCCCAAAATAAGACCCTATCTTATATATATTTTTGAACCCTGAAATAAGCGCTTGGCCTTATTGCCATGCACTCAAAAGCCGAATTGGGTTCATTATCAGGGGATGTCTTATTTTGGGAAAAACAGGGTACATAAAATGTCAATAGACACATAAATCTCATTACAGTAAAAAACCTAGAAATAAAACAAAGAGCTTAGAATAGGATTCCTCCAGCATCCAATACCCAGATAAGCAGGAAAAAGTACTAAGAGTCAAGGAAGAAACTATACCTTAATCAAGAGTGATCCATCGAAAAAGCCACACTGCCACTTAATCTGGCAGGACAGGCTGCTATCTATAAACAGCCAGGAAACCTCATTCTTTCTCATACTGATGATGGTGCCTAGATTAATAATTAAACATCTGCAACTCCAAGAACCCAACTGATCCATCCGAAACTACATAGGGAACAAGTCAAAATTAATACCGTTTTCTCCTGAAAATAAGACCTTGTCTTATATTTTTTTGAACTCTGGCCTTATTGCCATTCACTCAAAAGCCCAATTGGGCTTATTATCAGGGGATGTCTTATTTTGGGGGAAACAGGATATATTAAAATTTAATCAAAGCAAAAGAGGAGGCCTGGGTCTAAAAGCAACTTCCAAGGGCATGTGCTCCATAGCTTGGAAGTGATTCCAAGGTTCACGTTTTCTGACAGTTGGCCATCTATAAGCAATGGCATATTTAAAGGGGTCTAAAATTTCTGGAGAATTTCATAAGGATAGAAGGAGTCCTTGAAATAATCAGTCCCTTTGGTATGTGATTTTTTTTCTTTTTCAAGATTGTAAATTGTATCGAAGGCATATGATGTTGTAAGCATGTTTTTATGGTGTAGAAAAATAATATAAAAAATTCCAAAATAATCAGTCCCTAACAAATTAAGAGATTTAAATATATTCTGTTCTCTGACCTGACTTGCTTGGATACACATAATCAATTCCAATTTACCTGATAGAATTAATGAGTGTTCAGAGCCGACTTCAGAGCTGCAGATCATGAATAGCTCCAGTATAATATATTGCTAAAATAATCATAACCAAAATTAGAACTTTTGTCAGATTGAAAATTGCTGATCAGGAACAGTCTTTGCAGAGATGGATAATTGATACAGAGGCCGATTATGGTTTGAAAGAAAGCTGAATAGATAGCAAAGGTTTAAATTTGCTTCCATCAGCAAAAGGTCACGAGTCAATGTTTGCACTAGATGTTGTGGACTTCAACTCCCAGAGTTCCTCAGCCAGCTTTGCTTTGCTGGCTGAGGAATTCTGGGAGTTGAAGTCCACAAGTTTTAAAATTGCCAAGCTTGGAGATCCCTGATCTAAAGCACGATCTTGCATTATTATTATTATTATTATTATTATTATTATTATTATTATTATTATTTAGATTTGTATGCCGCCCTTCTCCGAAGACTAAGACCTTTAGCCGTTCCTCATGATGATGCTTTTCCATCAGTAAAGATCATTTTTATAGCATGTATCCAAGAAGCTGATCTCCTAACTGTTAATCTTCTTCGCCTCCAGCATGTTGGAGCCCAACATTTCTGTTGCTAAGTGAGACATTTATTATGTGGGTTTTGCCCGTTTTACCACCTTTCCTGCCACAGTTGTCAAGGGAATCATTGCAGTTATTAAGTTAGTCACATGACTGTTAAGTGAATCTGGCCCCTCTATTGACTTTTCTTTGTCAGAAGGTCGCAAAAGGTGATCACAAGACCCTGGAACACTGCAGCTGTCATAAATACATGCCGGTTGTCCTGTGCAGTGTTTCCCAACCTTGGCAACTTGAAGATATCTGGACTTCAACTCCCAGAATTCCCCAGCCAGCATTTGGGAAACACTGGTCTAGTGGGATGCAGCAATGGTTGTACATGTGAAAAGTGATCACAGTTTTTTTCCCCCTGCAGGGCCACTCTAACTTTGAATTAAATGAACTGTTGTAAGTCAAGGACTACTTGTACCAATGTGGTTTGTCGCTGCATTTTGGAATGCTTCTCCAAAGTTCTTAATCTAGTCTACAACTGTAGAAGAGAAGAGAATGTTAGGAATAGCAATCCTGAGTGATATTTCATTGTAGGACCATATAAGGTAAATGTTGAAATGTATATAAGGTAAAATAGAATGTAAAGTATGCTAATGCTGAGTCATTGGGTGTGAACTGCAATGTGATTGGGCCAGAGCATTATAATATGCAGATCAACTTCACCTATTGAGTAGAATTGAGATAGTGATAGAAAGAAACCTGGTTGGGTTTAGTATCTACTAGAAACCTGAATTGGTTTTGTATCTACTTGTAACCTGAATTGGTTGAATATCTATTGGTAAGTAAGCTGAATATAGCTGATGTAAAGTTCCTGTAGATAGAAGACTGAAGATATTTTTCACTGAAGAGTAAGCTACTGTTTTATACAAATGTGTCTTCATTCATTTATCTGGTTCATTAAATTGCTACAACAGATTCTAATATCTTATCTAGTTCTCATGCGTTACTCTGCTTATGTACTGTATATCTGGACATAGAATAGAATAGAATAGAATTCTTTATTGGCCAAGTGTGATTGGATACACAAGGAATTTGTCTGAAGTGCATATGCTCTCAGTGTAGACCTGATTCTGTTCAATAGGCCTGATCCAAGTGCTATTATTAGTAGTTTGGTGATCCAAACAGAACTATCCAAGTTCAGCATCTTCAATTTACTCAATAATTTTTAAAAAATGTCTACTAAGCATACAGAACATTATGTCTTCAGGTTTATTTACAGAAAAAAAATGATATTTTCAAGATTCTTCAGTAAGACAGCATAACGTTGTGAACATTTCCTTGACCTTGCTCTTAGTAAAGAAACGTAGTTTGCTTATTGAAGATGAGTCAATACTACATCTCGGTGCTTCCTGTTCTTTGCTCATAGCAGAGGAGCAGAGGAGCCTAATTCAAAGGCATAAGAACAGCCTGGCAAAGCAAACAACTTTCTATTCATTTGCTTTATAAGGAAAAGATTGTACTAGCTAGCAGAGTGCTCTCTCTATATATTCCCGGTTTGGGAAAAACAGGCTGATACAAACTAGAGGCAGGTGTGTGTGTGTGTGTGTATGTGTAAAACATATTTTTGCTGAATTGAAAATGAAAATATATAGTCACCCTGGTATACCAATATGGAACCTTTCGTTTTCATTATCAGCAAAAATATGTTACAAACTCCCAACTTGCTGTTAAACTACTATTGTAGTTTAGTTTACCCACATACATTGATTACTAGCTACCTCGTGGAAAGACTGGAGAGCACTGATCTCATATATAGTAATCCCTCGCCACTTCGCGGTTCATCTTTTGCGGATTCGCTACTTCACGGGTTTTCAAAGGGGGCTTAAATCCATTGAATCCATTGAAAATTTTAAATCCATTAAAAATTCATAAAATTCTTCTACAGTACTTCTGTACTCTATTAAAGAAACCGGTAGGATATCACATGTAGTTCCAGCTGAGAAACATTACAGAATGACTAATGCAGTGGGGTTTAAAAGTCCAAATACTCGTTAAATACATTAAAAAAAAAATCTTTCCTCTACTTCACGGAAATTCGTTTTTCACGGGTGGTCTTGGAACGCATCTCCCGTGATTACTGTACACTGAGTTTGATAGATCAAAGGTCTAAACGTACACGAGGCAGTTGCACTTAAACTGAATGTTATCAACGTCAGAAGCCTTCTGATAAGAGGGGGAGGAAAGGTTACAGCAATACTGTGATAACAGAGTTACAGATGCTGACCATGACTAACTCATGGTTGGCAGGAGAGCTAATACAGGGCAGGGAAGATGAAGAGAACGGAAGATAATGACTTGAAAAAGGGAGTTGGGCCTAGTAGGTAGGAGGCACAAACGGGGAAGAAAAAAGGCTATTTACATTATGTAATGTACTAATCAGCTTTGGTTGCCACCATATAAGAAAAGATGTTGACAACCCAGAAAGAGTAGAGAGAAGCAACAAAGATGATTAGAGCAGTGTTTCCCAACCTTGGCAACTTGGAGATATCTGGACTTCAACTCCCAGAATTCCCCAGCCAGCATTCACTGGTCGGGGAATTCTGGGAGTTGAAGTCCAAATGTCTTCAAGTTGCCAAGGTTGGGAAACACTGGATTAGAGGATTGGATGTAAAAACATAAAGAACGGTTGCTGGAATTGGGCATGTCTAATTTAATGAAAAGAAGGACTAGGGGCAGGGGCGGGCCACCATTTTTGGCCCTACTAGAATGCAGAAGGCAAATCTTGCACGAGGATACGTGCCTGTGAGATTTCTGGTTTTTTTCCGCTTCTGCGCATGCACAGAAGCAAAAAAACCCCCCGGAAACAGACAAAAATAAGGTAAGTGGACGCCTTCACTGCCGCCATTCGCCTCTGTTTGCCTCTCACTCTCAGGGCGAACGGTAGCAGCGCGGGCGGTGGGGGGAGAGCCGTCATGAGCATGGGAGCATTTCACCCCTGCTTTGGGACTTCTAGGAGTTTGCGGGCAATGAACCAATGAACGGGAGAAGCACTGGTTTTCCGTGCCGTATGAAGAATCCAGTAAAGAGCCACATGTGATCAAATTCAAGCATTGGGTCTTCGCAAGGTCCACTGAAATCATCCCAGAGATCGGAGGGCACTTTTGCTATATGTGCCCTAAGGCAGTGTTTTTCAACCAGTGTGCCGTGAGACATGGTCAGGTGTGCCGCGAAGCTCAGAGAGAAAGAAAGCAAGAGAGAGAGAAAAAGAAAGCAAGAGAGAGAAAGAGCGAGAGAGAAAGAGAACAAGAGAGAAAGAAAGCAAGAGAGAGAGAAAGAGAAGAGAAAGAGAGAGAGAAAGAGAGGGAGGGAAGGAGAGAGAGAAAGACATAGAGGGACGTAGGGAGGGAGAGAAAGAGAGCAAAAAAGAGAGGAAGGAAGAAAGAGAAAGAAAGAGGGGTGGAGAGAGAAAGAGGAAGGAAGGGAGAGAAAGATGGAGGGAGAAAGAAATAGAGCGAAGGGGAGGAAGAGAGAGAAATAATTTTTTTTGTCCCCCCCTCAATATGCCCCAGGGTTTCGTAAATGTAAAAAATGTGCCGCGGCTCAAAAAAGGTTGAAAATCACTGCCCTAAGGAACAAAACCATTGAGATTAGAGCCAGAACTCTTTCAACTCTCACAGGTCAGTGCCACAATTTAAAGGCATGAGCATATACACAGCAAATGGAGGCTACAAACTCACCTGTTTTTAACATTCCTTTCCCTCCTTTCCATACAATTAGCCAGCCATTGAAAATAAATCTCCCTGATGCTGTTTCAAAGTCTACTTACTGAATGGTTTGGAACAATGCCATATTTATTCAATCAGCTCTCATTAGGTTCATTAAAAGAACCTGATAATATCAGAAGGTAGAAAGCCTCGATGTATGATAGCAAAAAGAGAGATGGTGAGCTTAATCGCACCTGACAGCTCTATATCAGCTTTTATGCAAGTGGCCTTTAAACACTCCACAAAGATTAGTTCATTCATCTCCTTTGCAATGGAAGGATAATGAAGTCATTCAGACTCTGCAAACACTGTTAAGTTTGCAATCCAACAAAGACCCCCTTCAAATTATTGATATACTTTTATCAGCAGATTCTGCAAATACTTCATTTTCTGCATAGCTCTCCACTGCCATAATTACTGACTTGGATTTTATTTGGCATCCAATATAAGCAATTGTTGCTTTAAATGAACCTGAATCCTATCCCAAGTCTGCTTACTTGCAACAACTTGGAAGATATGTAATGAAATTAAAAACAGATGCTGCGATCCATTCGAATCTGATTGCTAAAAACTTTGCTCAAATTTAGCCACATTGCTGATGAAATCATCTGGCCCATAACCATGAGAATTGGAAACTTTAAAAAGGGAAAAGCATAATTTTTTTAAAAAAATCAGCTTCTGTGTCAAATTGTTCCATACAATGTGCACTCTAGAATCTTGCTTTGGATAAAATTAATTTTTGAATAGGAATATATGATCATTCCAAAGGTGCTTTTTTCTCTAAAAGGTCCCTGGACTTTTTGGTTTTTCTTTGAAGACATTTCACTTCTCAGCCAAGAAGTTTCTTCAGCTGCAAATTAACTTTTCTTGGATGAGAAGCAAAATGTCTTCAAAGAAAACCCAGTAAATCCAGTTGCCTCTTGATAAAGCACCTTTGGGACAACCATGACCTGGGTGAATGAGAATCTTCGCAGACATTTAGAAATATATGATGATCAGATAATCTGGAAGAATTACCTACATAATTTCAAAACTTCTGATCCAGCCTAATGAATTTCACCACAGTATGTTTAGGGCTTAATGGGTTGTCTAAATCTTACAAAGTAATCCAGATTTGTAAATAAAGTGCAGATTGAGAGTTTAAATAGCATAATTTACTAAACTTAATAT
Organism: Erythrolamprus reginae; assembly: GCF_031021105.1. NCBI lineage: Eukaryota > Metazoa > Chordata > Lepidosauria > Squamata > Dipsadidae > Erythrolamprus > Erythrolamprus reginae. The sequence continues at coordinate 153,479,459 of NC_091951.1, read as the reverse complement.
TCCAATCTTCCCCAGCCTAGCATTTTTCAGATAAGTGGGCATTACTTCCCAAAGTTCAAAGTTACTTTGGCGATTCTTCAAAATCCAGAGACTTGACGTTTACTCATCTGAAGGTAACCAAATTGCTGAGGACTAGATTACCTGTTTAAAGATGATTAAATTAGGCCTGCTAAATCCAGATTGCAAAAATATGGACAATCGCTCATTGGCAGCACAGATTGCAGGAAAACTATAGTATTCTGAGTGTCATTCAGTGATTATCCAGGTTTTTAAAAATGTATCCTGGATTTGGGGATCTTTATAATGCTAGTGAAGAACTGTATGGACAACTCGGAGAAAGGGGAGGAAAGAGTGACACATCCCATCCTCATTCTAGAAGCACAAAGTTTGTCTGGTGTTCAGAGTTTAAGATGGCAACAGTCAACGGGTGCTAGATTACCATCCTTTTTTGGAATATTATTTTCCCTCCTAAAAGAGGGTGAAAATCTGGGTGCATCGTATACACCGAATGTGCCCAGGCTCTCAAATGGAGCTTTGCAAAGCTGAAAAAGCAGCCTCTAAAAAGGAGTTTTGCAAGGCTGAAAACCACCTCTCAAATGGAGCTTTACAAGGTTGCAAAACAGAGAACTTTGCAAGGCTAATATACCTGTTCCAAGCTGTTTGCTAAGGATGTTAGCCAGATGGATGCTGGTAGGTAGAATTTCCCCCCCTTATTTTCCTCCCCCCAAATTAAGGCATGTCTTATACTCTGGTGTGTCTTATAGTCTGAAAAATACAGTAATTCTTCCTTGCAGCAAAGGTGAATAGAATTTTTTGGAAGCCATTTTTTAGCCCCTGGAACACAGTCACCTTTTTCCTGCTCTCCCAGTGTTAGCCTTCTAATACCCTTATTAGAGCAGGTTGTTTTGCTACGGATCCCCAGCGTCCCTGCAAAACACAGTCTGATATTTCTTGAGTGAGTCAAGGAAATCAACTGCAAGAATTCACACTCTTCACACGGTAGAGATATAGATATATTTGTGTTGCATATATAAGACAACTTTACATAATACTCTGATACCACATTTTTCAGCACTCAGTCTTTGGAAAGGGTTGCAGCTGACACTCTGCCTAGTTATTCCTCTCAGCACAGTATACAGAAGGAGCTTGGCGAGTAGGTGGAGGTACTACTCTTTCCCCAGCAACATGGTCTATGCTATGGGTGGTGGAACTGATCCTAACCAATTGCGTTCTGCCATACCTCATCAACGAGCATTCCCATTTGTTTCGTTTCTTCTTAGATCAGTGCAGACCATAAAACGGAAGGGTATTTAAAAAAACAAAACAAAACCAGACAACTCTGGTCATCTACGCCTTTGATCCAAGAAGTTAACCACTTAACAGTTTTTGAAAAGCTTGGATCAAAACCTGAGACCAGAGTCCTTTTAAAATTTTTCTGAAGTTGCTTCAGAGTTTCAGCTGGAGATGAGAGATTCGGGGCTAGACCCATTCTAAAATCCCTTTTCACAATAATTCCATTCTACATGAAATCATTTAAGTCCCCCATGTTGCTCTCCAGATTACAGCTTCCATCATTTTTAACCCCTGGTTATGCTAGCAGTGTCTTTTGAAAGCTGGAACTCAACAATTTGGGAAGATGTCAGCTTTCCACCCCTGATAAGTATATTCTGACATGGCACACATTAAAAATATTCCAAATAATAATTTCTTAATACTTCCTCCCTCCCCTCCAATAACCATTAGGAAAAAGACAAGCTCAGACACTGTTGGCCCCAGTTCAACTGGGGGTGGTTCACTCAGTTTTCTGGGATGCATCAGAAAACAGATCAGACTAAGAAATAAGTTTAGACATTGGACAACATTCAGTACAGAACGGTATCACTCTCTGAGGATGGGAAGTCTGTTTTTGGCTGAAGGGGCTACAGCTCTTAAAGGGACAGCTCTCCCAGCAGAGGACAGGGTGAGGACATGTAAACGTGTGCAGGACACAGTATTGTCTGAACCTGACCAGCTTAAGTGTTAACGGAAAATTAAGGAAAGAGGAAACAACACAGAAATAACCATGAAAAGGATGAGAGCAAACAGGTTAGTCCGCAGGAGTAGGCAAAGTTGGCTCTTCTATGACTTATGGACTTCAACTCCCAGAATTCCTAAGCCAATCATGCTAGCTCAGGAATTCTGAGAGCTGAAGTCCACATGTCACAGAAGAGCCAACTTTGCCTACCCCTGGGTTAGGGGAATCCAAGGGAGAGGTAAAAGGAGATAGCACATGTCCAGTGATCTATTTCGGCCTTGTTCTGGACTCATTAGCTAGCCATACCCTTACTGGGATTTGATCCTGGGGTTTCTACCTTGTAAGGCAGAGAATTAACCTCTAGGCCACAGGATCTGATCCCTTCAGCTTTGTACCAGGGAGGGGCTATATGTTTTTTCTGGTATATATTGAAGGAACGTCACAGCTCCTATATACATAAAACTTGGCTTCAGATGGCTTGAGACCCTTTAGAAAGAACACTCAGTGCCATTAGCCTAGCTCTACCAATACATAGCTATAGCCCAAATTCACACTGGAAGAGGAAGGACAGGTGGGATGGTAAGGCTTGAGATACCTCACAACAGGCATTAGCGGGTACATTGGATTTGGCACCACTGGCAATTCCATTAAATGAGGAGCTTGGCACATTGGCCAGAAGGGCCCAGCTCCTGTTTTGCTTGTAAGGCTAGAAAGGGGGATTTCATTTCCATTTTGCCCCCACCCACAAACCCCCAAGAAGAAGGAAAACTTTCAAATCTTAGCAGCAAGATCCAACCAACCGGCACGCCTGGGAGGGGGCTCAATTTTGTTTTATACCCTATTAAAACATCAAGACAACAGGTTGGAGAAGAGAATGGAAACACTGATGCAGAAGAGGGAGAGAGGTAAGATGACTGTGGTCTATATTGCACTTTTGTCTTATATATACACATGCACTTTTATAAAAAAGAAAAGAAAAGAAGAACCCAAAGGGCGGAGGAAGAAGAAGATGGAAAACAGGTCTGTCAAAGCAGCTGGCTTCCTGTGTTCCTCAACTCCATCCTGTCGTTTCCCAGAATGCTTTGCCAGCAACCATTTGGGAACAAAGTCCTGATCTTGCAAAGCGTACTCCATGATGGATGAGGTCCCGCTGGCCTAGGTGCGCTGGAGCCAGGGAGCTAAGTGTCTGTTGGTTCAAGAACGTTTCCGTTGCTTCGCTTTATAAATATGTCGCTCCTCCTCTTCCTTGCCTTCGGTTCTTTCCAGCAAATCCTGAGAACGGTGGTTGGGGAATTCTGCTCCACCGCATTTTGCACCTCTAGGCCCGCCACGGAAAAAGGTTTCTGTCCTCCTGTTCGTCCCTTGTGACATTGGCGCATTTTCGCAGGCTGAAGTCATAAAAGAGTTTTCCCTGCAGAGAGGAGGGGCTCATATCCCCCCCTCACCCCATGCCCTCCATGGGGCATCGCTTCCTTGATCCCAAGAATGTGCTGCCGGCTGCCCCTGCTACCTCAGCCGTCCGTCAGGCTTGGTAGCCCCCAGTTCTGATTTGGGGTCCGGGGACAGTGAACTCCAAGAGGTTTTGTTACAAAGCTCCAAGGGCGAGCAGCTAGAAGGGCTCGCCGTGCAGAGTCCAGCTACCGACCAGAAAATGCTGCAGCTGCTGTCTGTCCAGTTCTCTAGAGCATGGCCAAAGAGCTGTGCCTGCTGCTGGGAAGCTCGCCCCATCTCGTCCACACGGGGAAGGTTCAGGATCCCAGCCAGGCCCTGGAAATTCTGCTCCATGTACTCATTGCGGGGAGGGCCCGCGTGGAGCCACTTGCCGTCATCTGAGTCAGAACACAGAAAGAGAGGAGATAAGCGAGACAAAGGGCTCCTATAAACCTGCCCATAGTTTAGGTCAGTGATGGCGAACCTTTTTTTGAGAAGATTCCATGATGGAACATTTTGTATAATTCTACTGGAATCAATTCAAGTGATTACAGTAGTACCTCTAGATACGAGTTTAATTCGTTCCAGAAGGGAGCTTGTATGTCGAACAACTCGTACCTGGAACAAATGGCTTTAGACTTTGTTTTTCCCCTCCGAGGTAACCAGAAGCAAGGATTCTTTCGCCACCTAGTGGACGCTCGGCTCGTATCCCGAATTTGAGCTCTGGTCTGGAACAGAAATTTCTCTCCCCTCGTGGCTCGTAACTTGGAATACTCGCATGTGGAGCAGCTCGTATCTAGAGGTACTACTGTAGTCTTGAATCCCTCCCGTGCCATGCCCTTACTGCTGGTGGCCTTTGGGCAAAATAATTGGCTGCCACAGGATGGAACTGAAGGTTGATGATGTGTATAACACAGAGGTAGGCAAAGTTGGCTCTTCTATGACCTGTGGACTTCAACTCCCAGAATTCCTGAGTTAGAATGATTGGGTTAGGAATTCTGGGAGTTGAAGTCAGACAAGTCAAAGAAGAGCCAACTTTGCCTAGCCCTGTGTTATACATATCAAAGTGCTTTGGCCCATTAGAACTGCAGGCTAGAACAGGGTTACCTTTGGAAATGCCTTGTCCCATAATAGAGCCAGGATGGCACAGCGGTTAGAGTGCAGCACTGTGGGCTACTTCAGCTAACTGCTAGCTGTAGTTCAGCAGTTCAAATCTCACCACCAGCTCAAGGTTGACTCAACCTTCCACCCTTCCGAGGTGGGTAAAATAAGGACCAAGATTGTTGGGGGCAATAGGCTGATTCTGTAAACCAGTGTTTCCCAACCTTGGCAACTTGAAGAGATCTGGACTTCAACTCCTAGAATCCCCCAGCCAGCGAATGCTGGCTGTGGAATTCTGGGAGTTGAAGTCCAGATCTCTTCAAGTTGCCAATGTTTGGAAACACTGCTGTAAACCACTTAGAGAGGGCTGTAAAAGCACTATGAAGCGGTATATACAGTAATACCTCATGATACGAACTTAATTGGTGCAAGGAGGAGGTTCGTAATACGAAAGGTTCGTAAGACGAAACATTGTTTCCCATAGGAAACAATGTAAAGTCAATTAATCCGTGCAACCAAAACCCCCCCCGCAAAAAACCGGCTTTCGGCGACAGCTGGGAAGCGGCGCGGCTGTTTTAAAAGGTCGCAGCCGGCCTGGGGGGCTTCCCAGCACCCCCCCGAAGCCCCCCAGGCCGGCTGCGACCTTTTAAAACAGCCGCGCCGCTTCCCAGCTGTCTCCTGAAGCCGAACGCTAAAGCCGAACTTCCGTGTTCGGCTTTGGGAGACAGCTGGGAAGCGGCGCGGCTGTTTTAAAAGGTGACAGCCGGGCTGGGGGGCTTCCCAGCAACCTCCCGAACCGAACCCGGGGTTCAGAAAAATTTTGCCTCTTCTTACGAACTTTGTTCGAGTTACGAACCGGCGTTCGGGAGGCTTCTGGGAAGCCCCGCCGCCCGGCTGTCACCTTTTAAAACAGCCGCGCGGCTTCCCAGCAGTCTCTGAACGCCGGTTCGTAACTCGAAAAAAGTTCGTAAGAAGAGGCAAAATTTTTCTGAACCCCGGGTTCGTATCACGAGTTGTTCGTAAGACGAGGGGTTCGTATCTTGAGGTACCACTGTATATATATGTCTAAATGCTATTGCTAAATGCTATAATAGGTTATCCATAGTGTCCTCTGATAGAGAAGCCCTTCTCCATGTCCCATAATGGAAGTGTGATTAAGTGGAACAAGGAAGGCCTTCAGACTGACCTCACATTAACTATGGAACTGCGTCTCCCAGAATTGGTACCTTCTTGGGTCGTCGCCTGTTCTCAAGGCCTTCTCATTTTTGGAAGATGCTTGTTCCCCAGGAAGAGTACCTATATCCCTTGTTGCACTTAAATATTGTGCCTGCCTTTTTTTGTAACTTCTGTTTGCTCACTTTGGGTTTTTCTTTTCAATGCATCCAATTATTTATAAGCCTTAATCGTTGCTCATTTTTTTATTTATAAAATTTGTTGCCCATCTGGTGACCAGGTAACTTGTGTTTAGCTGTTTTGAAATAAGAGAAGTGGGATCTCTCTCTCGCTAGTACAGAGGTCCCCAAACTTTAAAGACTTGTATACTTCAACTCCCAGAATTCAATTCCCTGCCAGCCATACTGAATTCCACAAGTCTTAAAGTTGCCAAGTTTGAAGACCTCTGCTCTAGTTCATACACACACAGAAAGAAACACACAGAGAGAGTAGAGATCCCTTTTGTTATCTGAATCTTTCTCCCGAGTTCACACTCCTTATATGTTTCAGGCATTCTCACTTTAGGCCACTTACCTTTCCGGAGAGGCTGCTTGTGATTGAAGGTCTGGGGGACCACTAAGAATTGGCTCTCTCCCAAGGGCTCCCAGAAATGGAAAAGGCGGATGGTCCAGGCACCTGGGCGGAGGGGCCGATTGAGAGGTGGTTTGTACTGGGTGTACTCTGCGTCGGCATCTACTGTGATGTCATAGGACGTGGCAATGATGTAGCTGGGGTCAATCCAAACTACGGTGGCTGTGAGGTTGGGTCCCCGTGCCCATTTCTGCATAGCCACTGGTTCGTCGAAAGGCCCGATCAGGCCACCAAAATTGCGGAAGATCCTCTCTTTGGGGTCCCACTCAGTACCTACCTGTAAAAGTGGAAAAGAGGCGTTTGCAAGGGGGCAGAATACCCACCTACGGCATGGTAATCGTGCTCTTCAATAGGCAAGACACAGTTTGAACATTCATAACATTTCATCGAGTAAGCACTTGGGAAAAATGCAGGCAGTCCTCGACTTACGACCACAGTTGAGCCCAAAATTTATGTTGCTAAGCAAGACACTTATTGAGTTTTGTCCAGTGAAGGGCTACCAAAATTTTTACTACCACACCGTGGGCGTGGTTTATGCATTTTCTTTCAACATCTTTCAGTGCAAATTGGGTGCTTTGGGGTGGAGCTCCATTTTTGCTACCCCACTGCGTCCCCCCCATCCGGGCAGTAGCCCACCCCTGGTTTTGCCCCATTTTGCGACCTTCCTTGCCACAGTTGTTAAATGAATCACTGAAGTTTTTCAAACAATTGTTAAGTGAATTTGCCTTCCTCATTGACTTCACTTGCTAGAAGATTTCAAAAAGTGATTAGATGACCCTGGGACACTGCAACTGTCATAACTACAAGTCAGTTTGTCAAGTGTCTGAATTTTGATCATATGACCATGAAAATGTTGTGACGGTCATTTAAGTATGAAAAACATTCACAAGTCACTTTTTAAAAAGTGCTGTTAAATGGCAACCAAACAAACGGTTGTAAGTTGAGGGCTACTTGTATTCCTACACAAAGGTAGACTACATTTGCCCTGTGCATTTCTATTTCAAATGCTGTTAGGAAAAAACCCTTTCTCCTGTCTGTGGAGAAAAAGATTTAGAATCTGCCTTGTCAAAGATTTTCTTAATTCAGTGGTCCACAAGAGGGCTCATGTTTCTCTGGAAATACTCCATATGGGCAGCACGAACAAGGAAATTCAATCTAGGTTGACAGCATTCTTTTTAAGATGATCCATCTGGACAGAAAAATTCACTCACCATAAAGACAAAAGTGTCCCCTTACTATTTGTCTTTGACTTTAGGGGACAGTGCTCATCTCTCTATCTTATCACCCTATCTCCTCCCACTGGTGGCTGTATGACTGTAATTTGTTGCTTGTATCCTTATGATTTATATTAATATTGACTGCTTTCTGATTGCTTATTTGACCCCTATGTCAATCATTAAATGTTGAACTTCATGATTCTTGACAAATGTATTTTGTTTTCTTTTATGTACACTGAGAGCATAGGCACCAAAGACAAATCCCTTGTGTGTCCAATCACACTTGGATTACAAATAATTCTGTTCTGTTCTGTTCTATCTTAGCTGAGGAAACCAACATTGTCTGAAGACATTTCTGTGGTCATGTAGTTTTACTGAGTAGAGTAGTGATATGAAGAAACCTGGATTGTTTTAGTATCTGCTAGAAACCTGGATTTTTAGTATCTACTTGTAAGTAAGCTGAATATAGCTGATGTAAAGTTCCTGCATATAGAAGAATGAAGCAGAAGATATTTTGCACTGAAGAGTAAAACTATTGTTTACTACACATGTGTCTTCCGTCATTTATCTGGTTCATTAATTGCTACAATATATTTTGATATCTAGTTCTCCTGCATTACTCTGCATATATATCCAGACACATGTCTGTATGCGGAGGCCCATGGAGTAGTGTTGCCTTCCTACTGTGGTATTTATCTACTCACATGCTTTCGAACTGCTAGCTGGGTAGGAGCTGGGCAAGAAACAAGAGCTAACCTCATCGTGCAGCACTTGGCCCTTGAACCCAGATTGTCAGCTTCCTAACAGACAACTTCAGTGCCTTTAACCGCTATGCCACCATGCTCCCTCACACATCATACCTCCCTATTAATTATATTGCAATACTTCACAGCCACATATGAAAAAAGTGAAGTTTTGCAGTTGCAGAGACGTCTATTTCAGTTCCCACTCCTACAATATTGCTTTTGGGCTTTTCTTCACAGATCACATTCTCAACCACGTAATTCTTTTCTTGCCCAAGCATTCCTGAATGACCTTATTTGGAGTGGAGGAGGTCATCTTTGCTTTCGTCTCATACTTTTCATAAGCTTCATGCAAGATCAAGGAGTCAAAACTAATCTCTGTCTACACTTGCTGGCCTGCTGGATGTCACAGCCGGGAATAGACAGAATAGTTGGAGGAAGCTGCGAAATACTGGAAAAAAAGGACTTCTCATACAACAGAAATGCAGATCAAGTGAAATTGTTACGTATTATTGTTGAGTCAGTGCTTGCTCAGCAATGTGAAGTCCATGCATAGTCACTATGATTTCTTTCAAGAAGCTGAATTAATTATTGCATCTTCTGGGTGTCATCTATCTATCTATCTATCTATCTATCTATCTATCTATCTATCTATCTATCTATCTATCTATCTATCTATCTATCTATCTATCTATCTATCTATCTATCAGATTTGTATGCCGCCCCTCTCCGTAGACTCGGGGCTGCATATTGATAAAATGTGTGTGGGGGGGGGGGTGTTGGGGGGGGGAGAGGATACATTGATTGAAGCAGAGAGAGCATTTTGATTAATTAAAGCCAGGAGAGAACAAACGGGAATCCCACCTCAAGATTCTGCAAACGGTTGGCTGATTTGCCACTAGCCGCCAATTTGAGAGTCCCACGGGGCATCATCCATATTTCCAGAGACTCCACCTGTTGAGTTGCAGAGTTCTGAACTTCCTGAGTCACCAAATAGCCCTGGAAATGGTCGTCATAAAAATACAAGTGGACACTGGATGGAAAACCCTGTGGCTCAAACCTAGAGAAATATGATAACAATTACAATAATATTAATCATAGTAGTAGAATAGCAATAGTAATAACAGTCCTGAAAACACTTCCAAATGGTAAGAACATTTCATATGCATAATTAGGAGTAGCTTTGAAAAGTTCATTGTTGTTATCCTTCATACAGCAGATGGGGAAACTGAGATAGGCAGATAAGTTGCTTGCTTTGGCCCACCTTAACAGTAGAGATCCAACCCACCAACTTCCAGATTTGAAACTCACAACAATATCTTATATGTTCTGAGTCCCAGTGAGTTCAATGGAGCCTTGGTGATGCAGTGGTTAGAGTGCAATACTGCAAGCTACTTCTGCTGATCACCGGCTGCCAGCAGTTTGGCAGATCGAATCTCAATAGAGTCAAGATTGTCTCAGCTTTCCATCCTTCCAAAGTCGGTAAAATAAGGACCCAGATTGTTGGGGGCAATATATGCTTACTCTCTGTAAACCGCTTAGAAGGGCTTTAAAGCACTGTGGAGCAATATATAAGTCTAAATGCTATTCTTAAATGCTATTGCTATTTATCCTTCATTGAGGTTTTAGTATTTTAACCAGTCTAAAAGATCAGTTCTCTTAGCCAACATGATAGTTCTTAAAATCACACATCCAGACACATCTACATCTATGAGCCATCTATAGACTTTTTCAAGATCAAGGAGACCTATCAGTAATTTGGTCTAGTCTTTTCCCATTAGCTAAAGGTGATATCCATAACAGTTCCTTCCTCTTCCAAGGTTAACCCCACAATCAACTCTTAAAATAAGATACATCATGAGTAACTCAACCAAAGTCATTCAGTGAGTTTCCATGACTAAAGATAGATTTGAAGTTGAGTTGTCATGTTCAAAATTCTGACTATTTACTTTAAGCATTTAATGCCATGGAAAAATTGAAGTTATTTTATGCCGGTAAGTCCACCATCTCACCTAAGGTATCTCAAATGACAGCAACCTCTACATGCAAAGACCAGAAGCAAAACTTGGATTGCAGGTTGCAACGCCTTGGTCTCTTCAGCCTTGAAAGACGGCATTTAAGAGGTGACTTGATCGAAGTGTATAAAATCATGCATGGGATAGAAAAGGTGGATAGAGAAAAATTCTTTTCTCTATCACACAATACTAGGACGTGGGGGCACCCCCGAAAGCTCATAGGTAGGAAAGCGAGGACAAATCAAGGGAAATATTTCTTCACCCAGAGGGTCGTTGGTTTATGGAATTCTTTTCCAGAAGGGTTTGTGGCAGCTGTCAGCCTTGATAGCTTCAAGGCAGGATTAGACAGATTCATGGATGCCAAGTATATCGGTGGTTATTGAAACGGATGTCCCTGTGCCGCCTCTATGTTGGTTGAGGCAGGCAGGATTCCCTTGAGTATCATTTGTTGGGGGTCAAGGGAAAGGGAGGGTTTTGCCTTCTCTTTCTGCTCAAGATCCCCATGGACAATTGGTGGGCCACAGAGTGACACAGAATGCTGGACTCGATGGGATTTGGCCTGATTCAGCATGGCTCTTCTTATGTCCTTATGATTGCCAGTTTGTAAAACCTACATCCCACGAGGCTTGGTCTTTCTCCAAGGATAAAGCACCCTGTCCCGCTGTCAATAAGGGTGAACTGAAGAATCAGGTAGTGAACTCTCAAGCAGGATAGGACATGCCTTTCCCCCTCAGGCCAAATGACCCATGGCCCAGAAATCCAGACCAAACTCTCCCACCTCTCAAAGCAACCCCAGGCTCTGTCACACGCTTGCGCTACCTGCATAGCCTGTCTTTTTTCTGGGTTGGCGCAGAGGTCAGTTTCTGTAGCCCCAGCCTGGAGAAGGATGTGTACACAGTCAGGGTGACGTCGCTGAACCCACTCAGCCCATCCACACGGTCATAGACACTCTCCCAATAGGCCTTGAGGGCTGGCGTGTTAGGTGGGTAGTTACCATAGAGATGAGTGTCCAAGATTTCCAGCACCTCCTGGTTGATGGTGGACTCAAACTTCCTGGCAAAAAATGTAGGTCTGGAGAGTTGCTGGAAAGAAAAAGACATTTGGAAAATGGGACAAAGAGAGAAGCAGAGGGAAGAGTTTCATAACAGGATGCAATGCTAAATCTTTAGCACTAAACACAGAAGTGTAACCAGAAAGCAGTGTGTGGCACTTGGAATCTAAAACTTTCCAATATAATAATTTGTTCTAAAATATCTCTTGCAAAATCCTGGAAATTTAATTATAGCTCCCAAACCCACATATTTGCATATGAAAATGAATTAGCAGCACTTTGAAAATTAACTTATGTTTGCTGATAGATCTTTGATAACAATAAATCCCAGTGGCCGGTTAGGTCCCACAGAGTTGGTCTTCTCCGGGTCCCGTCGACTAAACAATGTTGTCTGGCGGGACCCAGGGGAAGAGCCTTCTCTGTGGCGGCTCCGACCCTCTGGAATCAGCTCCCTCCAGAGATTAGAACTGCCCCCACCCTCCTTGCCTTTCGTAAACTCCTTAAAACCCACCTTTGTCGTCAAGCGTGGGGGAACTCATTTCATTTATTTCATTTATTGGATTTATATGCCGCCCCTCTCCGAAAACTCGGGGCGGCTAACAACAGTCATGAACAATGTACAGTAAAAATCCAATACTAAAAACTAACTTAAAACCCCTTAATATATAAAACCAGCATACGTACAAACATACCATACATACAATTGTATCAGCCTAGGGGGAGAAGAAGTCTTAATTCCCCCATGCCTGGCGGCAGAGGTGGGTTTTGAGTAGCTTACGAAAGGCAAGGAGGGTAGGGGCAGTTCTAATCTCTGGGGGGAGTTGGTTCCAGAGGGCCGGGGCCGCCACAGAGAAGGCTCTTCTCCTGGGTCCCGCCAAGTGGCATTGTTTCGTTGACGGGACCCGGAGAAGACCCACTCTGTGGGACCTAACTGGCCGCTGGGATTCGTGCGGCAGAAGGCGGTTCCTGAGATAATCTGGTCCGGTGCCATGAAGGGCTTTATAGGTCATAACCAACACTTTGAATTGTGACCGGAAACTGATCGGCAACCAATGCAGACTGCGGAGTGTTGGTGTGACATGGGCATATTTAGGAAAGCCCATGATTGCTCTCGCAGCTGCATTCTGCACGATCTGAAGTTTCCGAACACTTTTCAAAGGTAGCCCCATGTAGAGAGCGTTACAGTAGTCGAGCCTCGAGGTGATGAGGGCATGAGTGACTGTGAGCAGTGACTCCCGGTCCAAATAGGGTCGCAACTGATGCACCAGGCGAACCTGGGCAAACGCCCCCCTCGCCACAGCTGAAAGATGTTTCTCTAATGTGAGCTGTGGATCGAGGAGGACGCCCAAGTTGCGAACCCTCTCTGAGGGGGTCAATGTTTCTCCCCCCAGGGTAATGGACGGACAGATGGAATTGTCCTTGGGAGGCAAGACCCACAGCCACTCCGTCTTGTCTGGATTGAGTTTGAGTTTGTTGACACCCATCCAGGCCCCAACAGCCTCCAGGCACCGGCACATCACTTCCGCTGCTTCGTTGACTGGACATGGGGTGGAGATGTAAAGCTGGGTATCATCGGCGTATTGATGATACCTCACCCCATGCCCTTGGATGATCTCACCCAGCGGTTTCATGTAGATGTTAAATAGCAGGGGGGAGAGGACCGACCCCTGAGGCACCCCACAAGGGAGAAACCTAGAGGTCGACCTCTGACCCCCCACTAACACCGACTGCGACCGACCGGAGAGGTAGGAGGAGAACCACTGGAGAACAGTGCCTCCCACTCCCAACCCCTCCAGCCGGCGCAGAAGGATACCATGGTCGATGGTATCGAAAGCCGCTGAGAGGTCAAGAAGCACCAGGACAGAGGACAAGCCCCTGTCCCGGGCCCGCCAGAGATCATCCATCAACGCGACCAAAGCAGTTTCCGTGCTGTAACCGGGCCTGAAACCCGACTTCTGGGGACCTAGATAATCGGCTTCTTCCAAGGACCGCTGGAGCTGGAGTGCCACCACCTTCTCGACAACCTTCCCCATGAAGGGAAGGTTGGAGACTGGACGGTAGTTATTGAGTACGGCTGGGTCCAGGGAGGGCTTCTTGAGGAGGGGGCGCACGAGCGCTTCTTTATAGAGTGTTGGAAAAACTCCCCTCCCCAAGGAAGCGTTGGTAATCTCCTGGGCCCAGCTCCGTGTCACCTCTCGACTGGCCGAAACCAACCAAGAGGGACACGGATCCAGTGAACAGGTGGCAGAACTCACAGCTCCAATGGCCTTGTCCACTTCATCAGGTGTCACCAAGTCAAACTCCTCCCAGACAGATGGGCAAAGACGTTTAGCCCCAGTCACCTCGACTGACTCGTTGTCAGTCGACTCTGTTTTACAATTGGAGTTGAGATCGGCCCGGATCCGAGCGATTTTATCAGCGAAAAACGTGTTAAAGTCCTCGGCACTACTCTGTAAGGGCTCCCCAACTCCCCCCTGGTTAAGAAGGGAGCGGGTCACCCTAAACAGAGCGGCCGGGCGGGATTCCGCTGATGCAATCAAGGCGGAATGATACGCGCATCTTGCCGCCTTGAGCGCCACTTTGTAAGTCTTAATAAAAGCTCTTACAAGTGTTCGATCGGATTCGGACTTACTCTTCCTCCATCGCTTCTCTAGACGTCTCTTCTGAGACATCTCCCCCTGCCTATGTAGTTTTTGTGCATGATATGACTGTATGTATGTTTTTATATTGGGGTTCCTTGCTTTTTAGACTTTTAAAATGTACTATTGTTATTTTAGATTCTAATTATTAGATTTGTCATTATGTATTGTTTTTATCACTGTTGTGAGCCGCCCCGAGTCTACGGAGAGGGGCAGCATACAAATCTAATAAATAATAATAAAATAATAATAATAATAATAAACACATTTATTAATTACAAACTATTGGTGTATAAAACTTCAGGATAAGAAAAAGAATTATATGGATGAATATTATAATAGTAATTGTGGGCTTTGTTCTTTAGTCTGAACTTAGAAACATAGAAAATTGTCTTTTTCGAGTCTGCCCTTTGAGTTTGTTTTTTGTTGTCTTCTAGTTAATTAATTATTATCATTATTATTGTTATTATTTGCTGTCAGATGATGGACACATGTACAGCTCATGCATGTTTAAACTTAGTTATTGCATTTTATTTGCTTTTATGGAAGAGAGAGGGAGAAAGACCACCAGTAGAAGAGTTAAAGAATGAAAACAATCTCTTGATTCCATCCCAGTGCTAAAGAGTTCACTGCTGAATGCTAGCTATGTAGAAATGAAATAAAAGGCTAAATGGCAACATCTTATTCCAGGTTATAGTTGGGGCGGACCTGAAGTACTACAGCTGCTCAGCAAAGAGGAGATGGGTGACTCAACCTGGCTGACGTGGCGTGAGGTTTGAAATGAAGTCGAGCTGAATCTGGCTGGGATTTTGATGACGGGAGAATATCAAGGTATTACAGGGTGTTGTGTTTGGGCCTGGGCCAGCCGTTGCTCCCACAGATGGGAGAGATGTGGCACAAAGTGAGTGCGAAAGCCTGGCTGACAGCCAGGAAGATGTGGCAGACAGCCAGGAGGATGAGGTCACTGGTTCGCAGGATTCAGCAGACAGCCCAGGGGATTTGGCAGGCAGTCCCTCAGACAGTCTTTCGTCCTTGGATTCTTCTGCAAATCAATATATTGATCTGCATAGCTGAAGAGCTATGCAAAGAAGGAAACGATTGAAGGAGTATTACAAGTCATCAGAGTAGCACCTGGCTGGGTGTGGTTCTTATACTGAGGGCTGGGTGTGGTTCCCTTAATGAGGGCTAAAGGTATAAAAGGGAACAAAGGCACAAGGCAAACTGTGGCTGTTTATCTGTGTTATTTTGTAGTTCCTGCTCTGAAGTTTCTGTTCTGTGCCTTTGGAGTTTTCAACCCAGCTTTTTCAGAAACGTGGGAGGTGAAACCTCTGGGATTTGCTGTTTGCTCCCAAAGATTCAAAAGGACTCCTGAAACGTCTTTGCTCATTCCAGGTTGTTTTTGTTTGTTTTTTCCTGTGTTTTTGTATGTGGCTGAAGTAAGCCTTGCACTATCATTTTTTCTGGACACTAAGGACTGTTTTGAGTAACCCTTTTTTGTTTATTTAATACAAGTTTGCTGATTAGCAGAGCACGTGTGTGTTTGATTTCTTTTCCTTGGACTGTTACGCATTGCCTGAGCCCAGTCAGGCAGAACATAGGGCGTGAGCTAAATTGAAAAGTAACAAAAATACACCCTGAAGGAAAGAACGGCAAACTATTTCAATACTGCTGCCATGAAATCTGTGTGGATGAATTGATAAAAGTCTCCAGGAGTTGAGTTTGACTTAAGAGCATATTCTTGTTATTGTTACGCCATTTTGCCAGTACTGAGTTACTATGGTTTGTGCAAATGAAACAAAGAAGGACGAATAACTTCCTGAGAGCAGAAATAAAAGTTGGACTGTACCAAAAATGGAAAATGCCGGGGGTACCTGCAGTCTCAAGAAGTCCTGTGGTTTGAAGTCATTTGGGGAACATCCGCACCAATCAACTATGTGCTTATATTGGCACTTGCAGCCCAGTTTGCGGTTCCAGTTTGTCACCCGGAGGTTGTTGTCTACCAAGGTGTCACAGGCATGGCTGTTCTCCAAGACAGTGTGGAAAAAGGACTGTAGGAGGAGAGGAGAAGCATCCTGAGAAATACGGCTCGGTCAAGGGAGAAATTACCGCGGCCCACATGCCTACAAGACACTCATTCTAAACTTGGAACGTTATTTAAAGGGCCAGTCCAAAAGGACTTCGCATTCTGAAAACCACTTCCTCACTCTGAAAGAAAAGCCGCAGGCTGCAGAATGCACCTCAAATGGAAGGGATTGAATTATTAGTATTTTATTCACAAAAAAACAGTAATACAGTGTTCCCTTGATTTTCACTGCTTCGAACTTCACAAAAAGTCTATACCACGGTTTTTTAAAAATGTTAATTAAAAAGTACTTCGCATGTTTTTTTCCTATACCACGGGTTT
This sequence comes from Erythrolamprus reginae, assembly GCF_031021105.1. Taxonomy (NCBI): domain Eukaryota; kingdom Metazoa; phylum Chordata; class Lepidosauria; order Squamata; family Dipsadidae; genus Erythrolamprus; species Erythrolamprus reginae. Next base: position 153,463,041 of record NC_091951.1, on the reverse strand, counting down.
TCCCGCCCGATGACGTCATATGTCATTGCCAAACTTTCGTCCACCTTTAATAAATATTTTTTGAAATAAACTTTAATAAATTAACAAGGTAAGTAATAATCTGAATGGTTGCTAAGGGAATGGGAAATTGTAATTTAGGGGTTTAAAGTGTTAAGGGAAGGCTTGGGATACTGTTCATAGCCAAAAATAGTGTATTTACTTCTGCATCTCTACTTTGCGGAAATTCGACTTTCGCGGGTGGTCTCGGAACGCATCCCCCGCGAAAACTGAGGGAAAACTGTACACAGCAAACAAGATTTATATGCTGCATTTCGAATCACAATATCACAAGTCGAACACTTCTCAAGCGTCTAGGACTATGTGTATTATTATTATTATTATTATTATTATTACTGTTATTATTACTATACTACTACTACTACTACTACTACTACTACTACTACTATTTTGAAAATAATGAACCAGTCAGGCAGCAAGCCAGCCGCTTGCTGCCCAGCCTAATCTCTCAATCAGTGAGCAGATGTTGGCCTTGACTTTTTACTGTATTCACTTTGCAAGAGGTTAAAAGCTGTGGAGAGTGGCCAAAATAACAGGACAATGACATTATTAGCAATCTCCTCAAAGAAGGATCTACCTGGATCTCAGGCCTCACCTTCTGCACTTATAAAGTCTGGTGTAGGAATCCTTCACTCATTAGAAAAGGTAAGTGAGAAGCATGTGCGAGCGTATTAAAAGCCAATTTATTTTCTCAACTGTATGAATGAAAGTCAACAACTTAAAGTAACAAAAAAAAACAACCCCCCCAAACAAATCTGATTTATGTCCTCCAAATACCTCTTAGAAATTTTTGTTATTATTAATTCCATAACCGTATCGAAATGGGAGCAATCACCACATGGACATTTTTTTCCTCACAGCATTCAGTACTGGCAACTACTACAACTACTACTACTAGTAGTACTGTGCAAAGCAGGTGCAAAGAAATATCAAATTACTGTAGTTAGAAAGATCCTCGTTCAGCAGTATTTGTTATATCTTATCACATCTAGATCAGAAGCAGATCTGTTTAATCCTTCATTAATGCCAAATTACAACTGTGAGATCCCAAAATTGCTCGGAGCATGCAACATTTGGTTCTGCTTTTCATACCAGGTTGGTCCCTTTCTTCTAACCAAGGAATACATTCTTTCTTAGAAAGGATTACTACTTAAGTAACATCAGAGTTTGCAGAATATGAGAGCCTAGGTCCCAGCCCAAAGAGAAGTACAATGAAGAATCACTAAGAAAACAAATAGATGCAAACAGGACTATATGCAGTTATCTCGGTTAAGTAAATAGATGCAAACAGGACTATATGCATTTATCTCACCAATTAAATGGTGACTTGAGAAGCAGCGGAGGAATGCTATTAGAAACCTTAATTATTTCCTTACTTACATATGTTGGAATAATAACACTTACAGGGCAGCCTACTACTCAGCCTGTTATTGATTGTACCAGGAACAAACTTTCCATCTTATACAAAAATATTACCCATTCACCAGTCACTCTGAAGCCTCTACAACTGATGGACTTACCTCTGCTGGGAGAAGTGTGTATGTGTAGAACTGTTGCAGCTGGGAGACCAACTGATCGCTGGTGTACACCACATACTCCACAAAACTGCGCGTTAGGGCAAACCAGTCTGAGCCACCATCCACCACGATACCCTCTGGGATCTGCCGTTCACCCAGTCGCCACATATGTGTGTCACATTCATGGAAAAGCCTGTCTAGGCCCTGCTTCTTGATGAACCTATGTGGAGATGAATGCCTCAGATTCACTAGGAAGCCACGTCGAATTTTAGGGATTGCATTTCAAACAAGGAGAGCTCTAGTACACCACACTTTGAAAACTTTGGATTTCATAGCCTGAGAGTTCGAGGCAAGTGGCATAATCATATTGATTCACAGCCTTTAGATCTTTCAGCCTAAATTTTGAAAACCGGCTTTTAAATCCAATAAATTGAATTGAATTGTTTGCAAAAATTCCATTTGGTCTGATTAATCTTTGGAGGCTTCAAAAACTGCCAAGTTATAACAGTTTATTTGAGCAAGAACAAATGCATACAAAAGCATACAAATCCAATAAATAATAATAATAATAATAATAATAAAAATAATAATAATTATTATTATTATTAAATGAAGCCAGTTGTGGAAGATGCTGAAAGATCTTTTTAAAAAAATATTACTGGGAGTAGAAATTATACGGTGAACATATGATTTTTGCCCCAACAACAACAGCAGACTCCTATAAATCAGAGCCTTTAATAAAAAGTAGCTCCAAAGCTTCCCACATTTTGGAATGTTTTTCTTCTTTTTACAATTATGACATTTGGAGTTCTTTTTGAAGATTTGGTTCAATAAAAAACAAAATGACAACAAAGAAAAATGCTATTATTTGTAAATGGGATTCAGATATAGGTTTCAATTATATTCAGTTTCAGATGAATAAAACAACAGAATCTATTCAATTTCCATGAATTTGCCCTACGACAGGAATGTAATAAGTCTGCACCCAATGGCATCTTATTAGCCATTTTTTAGCTATTCATTTCTTCTCTTTTTATAGATAGCACTTAATAGCAAAAAATCTCTGGCTGACAAAAATATGTTAAAAAAACAAACATTTTAAAATTATAGTGATAAAATCTAAATAGAAAATAAAAAATGGCTGCACAGGATAAAATGAAAACAAGGTTAACAGCAGCAGAAATGGTTTCTATGCATTTCAAATGTTCATAAATATGTAGAGAACAATAAATTAAAAGATAGTATAATGAATATTAAAATGTCTATCTTAGTCTGAAGTGATAAAACAGAAATTGTCAGGTGATCTAGGCAGGGTATTTACAACTGAGGCACCACAGGCAAGAATGTCCTCTGTCGAACAGCAATTTATCTGAGATTACCTGGGCTTTTTTTGTCATTTTTAATCTATTCTCCAATGCCAAAGCTCTCCAAATTACCTAGCATTATCTCGTCCATGAGACTTCAAAAAATTCTTGTCCCGATATTTTGTTAGGAATGTCACCAGCTCCTCATTGGTCCTGCAGGGGGCAGCAAATCAAAAGGAAAAATTAGAAAAAGCAGAAAACAGACAGGACACTAGTAAGCTTTCTGGGAAAAGCAATCTGAAGTACCTCCAAATGTTTTGGATTACAAAACCCACCATCTTTCACCAATACTTAGGCTAGATAGGTCATGTGATAGTTAGTCCAACACACCTTCAAACTTTAATCATGATCAGGAGAGAGGTAAAATGGAATTCCAACTCATGCACATTTTTGAAGGTCTGGAGAAGACCAGATATAAAGCTGTATCCATATTACTGGAAATTATATTTTGTCAGGATTCTCACTGTACATTGTTTATACACTAGCACAGTGTTTCCCAACCTTGGCAACTTGAAGATATTTGGACTTCAACTCCCAGAATTCCCCAGCCAGCAAATGCTGTCTGGGGAATTCTGGGAGTTGAAGTCCAGATGTCTCCAAGTTGCCAAGGTTGGGAAACACTGCACTAGCACATAGATAAGCAATCATTCAATTAAGGAAATCACTACTAATCTTTTAAACAACAGAAGAGGAAATGCAGCACCAAACACTTTATCAGGGGTGTGAACTGGTTCTTGGATAGACAAATGCTAGAACAAATTTATTTAAAGAGGAAATTTTTTGGAGATTGCAGAAGAGTTCTTTGGAAAAAGGAGAATTTGCACCTATCAAATGCATAGTAAACAAGTCTAGACTTTAAGGCAATCTTTCCAATTTGGGTGTCCTCCAAATGTGTGGAACCTTCCTAGTAGGATGACATTCTATAAATATTTCTGCAGGACTGTCCCACTCTGAGAAGAATCAAACTAAGACTGAGCTTGAGGACATATTTTTAATATGTTTGTGAGTGACATAGGGGAAGGTTTGGTAGGGAAAGTTTGCCTATTTGCCGATGACTCTAAAGTGTGCAATAGGGTTGATATTCCTGGAGGGGTCTGTAATATGGTAAATGATTTAGCTTTACTAGATAAATGGTCAAAGCAATGGAAACTGCAGTTTAATGTTTCCAAATGTAAAATAATGCACTTGGGGAAAAGGAATCCTCAATCTTGAGTATTGTATTGACAGTTCTGTGTTAGCAAATACTTCAAAAGAAAAGGATTTAGGGGTAATGATTTCTGACAGTCTCAAAATGGGTGAACAGTGCAGTCAGGCGGTAGGGAAAGCAAGTAGGGTGCTTGGCTGCATAGCTAGAGGTATAAAAAGCAGGAAGAGGGAGATTATGATCCCGCTATATAGAATGCTGGTGAGACCACATTTGGAATACTGTGTTCAGTTCTGGAGACCTCACCTACAAAAAGATATTGACAAAATTGAACGGGTCCAAAGATGGGCTACAAGAATGGTGGAAGGTCTTAAGCATAAAACGTATCAGGAAAGACTTAATGAACTCAATCTGTATAGTCTGGAGGACAGAAGGAAAAGGGGGGACATGATCGAAACATTTAAATATATTAAAGGGTTAAATAAGGTTCAGGAGGGAAGTGTTTTTAATAGGAAAGTGAACACAAGAACAAGGGGACACAATCTGAAGTTAGTTGGGGGAAAGATCAAAAGCAACGTGAGAAAATATTATTTTACTGAAAGAGTAGTAGATCCTTGGAACAAACTTCCAGCAGACCTGGTAGATAAATCCACAGTAACTGAATTTAAACATGCCTGGGATAAATATATATCCATCCTAAGATAAAATACAGAAAATAGTATAAGGGCAGACTAGATGGACCATGAGGTCTTTTTCTGCCGTCAGTCTTCTATGTTTCTATGTTTCTAGGACAAGGAAGCAAAAGGAAAAGAGGGATGGAAGATGAGAAGGAAGAAACCAGGAAAAGCAGGCAGAGAACAGATGCAAACAGAACAAAATTAATATGTTCTCATCGATGCAGATTTCCAATTAACCGCATCCAACATGTTTCCCAACCTTTTAGTAATTGTTTTCCTTGTCTCCTGTATCTTCCAAACAATAGTTATCTAGTTACTGAGTGACCTTGGCAAAAGAACAAAAACAAAACAGGACAAACCTCTTGTGTCTATGGAGATTCTCAATTTCCAAATCATGATTGCCCCAAAAGTCCTTTTCCAAAGGGCATCTGGACTTTCTTGATTTCTTTGAAAATGTTTCACTTCTTATCTAAGAAGGTTCTTCAGTTATTATTCAAGCCACTCAACCCCAAAACTTCGGATAGGCTATGGCCTCACAGTAGAACTCTGATCACGAATGCTTCTGACCACAATCAAATCGGGATTTGTTTGTAAGTGCCAAATTTCCTGTTGTTTGTTTACAAACAACAGTGATCCATGTGTGGCCACTGCATTAATTTTGGTTAGGTTCAGGTCACGACTTAATAGGGTTGTGACCAAAATTATGGAACAAATTATAGTTGCGAGCATAGAAACATAGAAGTCTGAGGGCAGAAAAAGACCTCATGGTCCATCTAGTCTGCCCTTATACTATTTTCTGTATTTTATCTTAGGATGGATATATGTTTATCCCAGGCATGTTTAAATTCAGTTACTATGGATTTATCTACCACGTCTGCTGGAAGTTTGTTCCAAGGATCTACTACTCTTTCAGTAAAATAATATTTTCTCATGTTGCTTTTGATCTTTCCCCCAACTAACTTCAGATTGTGTTCCCTTGTTCTTGTGTTCACTTTCCTATTAAAAACACTTCCCTCCTGGACCTTATTTAACCCTTTAACATATTTAAATGTTTCGATCATGTCCCCCCTTTTCCTTCTGCCCTCCAGACTATACAGATTGAGTTCATGAAGTCTTTCCTGATACGTTTTATGCTTAAGACCTTCCACCATTCTTGTAGCCCGTCTTTGGACCCGTTCAATTTTGTCAATATCTTTTTGTAGGTGAGGTCTCCAGAACTGAACACAGTATTCCAAATGTGGTCTCACCAGCGCTCTATATAAGGGGATCATAATCTCCCTCTTCCTGCTTGTTATACCTCTAGATATGCAGCCAAGCATCCTGCTTGCTTTCCCTACCGCCTGACTGCACTGTTCACCCATTTTGAGACTGTCAGAAATCACTACCCCTAAATCCTTTTCTTCTGAAGTTTTTTCTAACACAGAACTGCCAATACAATACTCAGATTGAGGATTCCTTTTCCCCAAGTGCATTATTTTACATTTGGAAACATTAAACTGCAGTTTCCATTGCTTTGACCATTTATCTAGTAAAGCTAAATAATTTACCATATTACAGACGCCTCCAGGAATATCAACCCTATTGCACACTTTAGAGTCATCGGCAAATAGGCAAACCTTCCCTACCAAACCTTCCTCTATGTCACTCACAAACATATGAAAAAGAATAGGACCCAGAACAGACCCTTGTGGCACACCGCTTGTAACCTGTCTCTGCTCAGAATACTCGTCATTAACAATAACTCTCTGATTTCTACGCTTCAGTCAGCTGCAAATCCACTGAACTATCCAGGGATTAAGTCCAATTTTCACTAATTTATCTATCAGCTCTTTATGTGGAACCATATCAAAGGCTTTGCTGAAGTCCAGGTAGGCAATATCCACGGCACCACCTTCATCCAACACCAGCAGAAGTTCTACTGTACTCTGAAGTTCCCTCTGATTTTCCTACCTGCATTTCTGCATTAAATTAGACTGGGGAGGAAGAAAGAGAACTCTCTGACCCCTTCTGTTCAAATCATCCCAGCTTGTCTCATGTGACCTCAATATTACAACCCTCTGCTGCCTGCTGGGCAACTTTCTTTAAGACTGACCTGGTGGGGTAGTCGGTGGCACTCAAATTGATGAAATAGTCCCAGGCCCAATCTGTCACCTGCAGCAGGTCCTTCATGCTCCGCAGGTACATCTTCAGCAAGCTGGCCCCACCCCAAATGGTGACCATGCGCCAGGGGGTAACCAAGATGTTAGGATAATGCTGGGCCAGGTCCATCACTTCGCGGTGCAGATACGTAGAACGCTGCAGGGGAAGATGCCAACAGGGAGAGGAAATTGAATGCCAGGGCTTAGGATACCATGAGGATCACTTCTCTCTCTTTGGCTCCTTCATTCCCAGGAAAAGTTGGGTGATAGTAGAGGTTGCGCAAATGTGTAAGGAAGCTCCAGCAAGTCCTGGGTGTTGGAATAATCACCTCGGTATGGACTTTGAGGAAAGGTGTTATGTCTGTTTCAATGGTTGCCTTTTCTAGCTAAATCCCTCTCACCTGTGATTACTGTATTTAAGTTCAGTTTGCTGTCTTCACTTTCTTTCTTTCCCTTTTCTTCTCTTTCTTACTGCACACACTGATGGCGTGTTAGGTGCCCATTTGTTTATAATGTTTTTATTGTTAGGAAAGGAACCCTTTTCTTTGCACAGTTACTTTGGTGTTGAACCAGAAAGGTAATATGTATTTTATGGGCTTGCCTTTGATTAAAAACTGTTTCTTTTCAACTTTTATACTGAGAGTTTGAATTCTTAATACTGGGGTGTGGCACAGAGACTTGCCTCCCTGGTATTGTAGTTTATTTTATTGTTTCAACCATTGCATTTATTATTCCCCAGATGTATAATTTATTTATTTATTGGACTTTTATGCCGCCCCTCTCAGAGGACTCGGGGCAGCTTACAACATATAAGGGAACAACATATACTGCTCAAACAAAATAAAGGGAACACTCAAATAACACATCCTAGATCTGAATGGATGAAATATTCTCACTGAATATTTCATTTGCACAACTATTCCATTTGCACAACAGCATGTGAAATTGATTTCCAATCAATGTTGCTTCCTAAGTGGACAGTTTGATTTCACAGAAGTTTAATTTACTTGAAGTTATATTCTGTTTTTTAAGTGTTCCCTTTATTTTTTTGAGCAGTATATATAAATTATATATATTATATTAAATATATAATATATATAAATTCAAGGGTTTTTTGCTTCTTATCTTTTTCTTATTCCGATACTTATTTTAAATCTTCTTTTATGTAAGTTGCCTAGAGTAACCTGATTGATTGAAGACCATAAATGGATGGGTGGGTAGAAATAAACATAAAAATGCTGGCTTTGGCAGAAATTTCATGTTAGGTTTCATTTGCAAGATAAAAAAATAACAAAATTGGAAGGGATCATAGAGGTCTTCTAGTCCAACTCCATGTAAAAGCAGAAAACCCTACACCATTTCAGACAAATGTCTATCCACTCTCTTCTTGAAAGGCTCCGGTGATGGAGCACCCACAACTTCTGGAGGCAAGTCGTTCCACTGATTAATTGTTCTAAGTCAGGAAATTTCTCCTTAGTTCTAGGTTGGTTCTTGCCTTTAATGCACCCACTGCTTTTTGACCTGCCTACATTGCTTTGGAGAATAGGTTAACCCTGAGATGTTTGGCTTTCACATTAAAAATAAAGTTAGCAACACATTGACAATATCTACATTTTATTTTTAAAAAAGGAACTCCAAAATAAAACCCCACATCTACTAGAAAAAGACAGAATTTCTTATAACTGACACCACTTTATTTTAATCCTTTGCTTGAAAGGTGTTGTTCTATTAACTATGCAAATAGCTGCTTCCTGCACTGCCCTCGTCTCTGCTTTACCCTTTTTCAAGTTCTTCAGGCCTTCCACTGTAATTGACCTAATTAATTAGGTTAATTAAGCCAATTAACTTAAACAGCATGGTAAATACTGGTACTCTAAACCATCTGAAGTGCAAGACTCCCACTGATTATGCATTACATTTTAGGATTTGTCTTGCTTTCCACAAAGGTTTTCCCTGTGTCCAAATCAAACAGAGACTACTAGGAAGCAAATCAGGAAACTGTATCTATCCAAAACGTTGGCCTTGTTATTTTAAACACGCCTTGCTCTAAACTTGCATATTTAAACTGGTGTTTTATATTAATATGCACAGAGGTGGGCTACTAGCCGGGACGCTAAATTGTGCTCGCCACCGCGACTCGTATGTGCTTGCGGGGCCAGCGCGATTTTGCTTCTGCACCTGTGGAGGTAGCAAAATTGCGCACGGAGCCGCAGGTGCGCCCATGTTTTGGCATGTGCAGAAGCAAAAAAACTCACTGAAAACCACACACACCTGCAGCTCCGTGTGCGATTTTGCTACCTCCTCAGGCGCAGAAGCAAAATTGTGCTGGCCACGCAAGCAATTACGAGCCATGGCGGTGAGCACAATTTAGCGTTCCGCCTAGTAGCCCACCACTGAATATGCACCACAAGATGTCTTGGAAATTTTTGCCAAAGTTCTTAACCAGCATTTGAACCGTTTTACTATTACAGAGAGTAGTAGTAAGAGAGGCTGGTTTTCCTTTAGAAAAGAGAAGCCCATGCATACAACTGTCTAGATCCCTATTTTTAACCTCAGCAATTTTAAAGGTGTGTGGACTTTAACTCCCAGAATCCCCCAGCCAGTATGATGATTGCTGAGGTTGAGAAACATTAACCTAGATGACAGGTAGAACACCTATTTAAAATAGAATAATACAGTTGGAAGGGACTTTGGATGTCCTCTAGTCCAGAGGTCTCCAACCTTGGCAACTTTATGAGGCATGGACTTCAACTCCCAGAATTCCTCAGCCAGCTATGCTGACTGAGGAATTCTGGGAATTGAAGTCCACGCCTCATAAAGTTGCCAAGGTTGGAGACCTCTGCTCTAATCCAACTGCCTGTTTAGGCAGGAAACCCTACACCACTTCAGACAAATGGTTATCCAACATCATCTTAAAAGCTTCCAGTGTTGGAGCATTCACATTCTGGAGGCAAATCATTCCACTGATTAATTGTTCTAACTGTCAGGAAATTTCTCCTTAGTTCTAAGTTGCTTCTCTCTTTGATTAGTTTCCACCCATTGCTTCTGGTTCTATCCTCAAGTAATAATAATAATAATAAATAATAATTTATTAGATTTGTATGCCGCCCCTCTCCGAAGACTTGGTGCTTTGGAGAATAGCTTGACACGCTCTTCTTCATGGCAGCTCCTGAGATTTTGGAACTCTGCTATCGTGTCTCCTCTAGTCCTACTTTTTATTAAACTACACAAACCCAGTTCCTATATCCTCCTTTTAGTTTTCTCTGTCTATGTTGCACTTCTCTGTGTGTTCCTTGTATAAGGAGCCCTCAATCCTATTCTCCCCCTCAGAGGCCTAGCAATGCTGATTTCCAGAAGGACAACAAATTCTTCCACTTCCCTAAATTCTCTGACATTTGTAAAAAATTACAGAGGTAAAAAACATTACCTCTTGACTGTATTTCATAATATTAAAAAGAAGGAACTCTACATTTCCACTTGAGGTTGAATCTTATGTGTTCTGAGTAAGACTGATGAAAAACTCTAGGGAATTAATGCATATATATATATATACATGAAAGCAGGCTTAGATTTAAAATACATCCTTTGGGATTCCTTGAAATAAACATGCCCAGCATACTCTAGAGATAAACTATTTTGTTCACTGCTGTTGAGCATTTGTTCATTGACTTTTGCAACAGTGGGGCTTTTCAGACAACATAGGAAACGAAGTGTGGATGAAGGCAAAACACAATACTGATAATAAAAGTTGGTTTTATCAGTGTACAGAAAGACTACCGGTACCTATCGTTGAGTCATTGTACTAACTCTCTCAGGGACCCAAAAGAAAGACTGTAGCTTCTGGCTTTAATCAAATACTAATATAAAGAAAAATTAAAATGAATGATTCAAGTCCTCTCTTTAGGGGTTATATTATAAAATAAACTTTTCCTTTTGGAAAACTATTCAGTTTTTTTTAAAAAAGGGGGGTCTGCAAGGATCCCAGAGGTTCTTGCCAGTGCAATAGGGCATCCAGTGCCATAGATAATATCACAATTTTTAGTCTGCTTTTGTCTGGTTGCAAGAAGACATTAAGGGACAAAAGTGGACATCGGCTGCCCCTAGATATTCTCAGTGCCAACCCGCCCTGCTTGTGCCAGATAGCTTGGGATTTTGTGTCCATCTTTCCAGAAGACCGTAGACCCACAAAGTCTGTTTTATCCAGCCATTCATTTATTCATAATCAAATCTTGACTATTCATGTAAGAAAGGTGTGGGTAAGCAAATATCCCCTCTTCCTTTTTGCTGCCCAAAGCTCTTATAAACAGGAAATCACCTCGAGGTTTGACTACTGTAACGCTCTCTACATGGGGCTACCTTTGAAAAGTGTTCGGAAACCTCAGATTGTGCAGAATGCAGCTGCGAGAGCAATCATGGGCTTCCCTAGGTATGCCCATGTTATACCAACACTCCGCAATCTGCATTGGTTGCCGATCAATTTCTGGTCACAATTCAAAGTGTTGGTTATGACCTATATAGCCCTTCATGGCATTGGACCAGAATATCTCCGGGACCGCCTTCTGCCACACGAATTCCAGCCACCGGTTAGGTCCCACAGAGTTGGCCTTCTCCGGGTCCCGTCGACTAAGCAATGTCGTTTGGCGGGACCCAGGAGAAGAGCCTTCTCTGTGGCGGCCCCGACCCTCTGGAACCAGCTGCCTCCTTGCCTTTCGCAAGCTCCTTAAAACCCACCTCTGTCGTCAGGCATGGGGGAATTGAAATTTCCCTTCCCCCTAGGTTTATAGAATTTACACATGGTATGCTTGTATGTATGAGTGGTTCTTTAAATTGGGGTTTTTTAGATTGTTTTTAATATTAGATTTGTTTACATTGTCTTTTTATATTGTTGTTAGCCGCCCCGAGCAGTGTTCCCTCTAATTTTTTTTCGGGGTGAGCGGAAAAGTATAGTGTCTGAGCGGCAGTCCCTTTGCCACTGGGCGGCATATAAGTATGTATGTATGTATGTATGTATGTATGTATGTATGTATGTATGTATGTATAAATAAATAAATAAATAAAGTGTGGGCGTGCGCTATCACACATGAGCAAGTTCTTGCATCCATAATTCTATCCTTTCTATGTCTTCCTCCCTCTTTCCTTTCTATCTCTCCCTCCCTCTTTCCTTTCTATCTCTCCCTCCCTCTTTCCTTTCTATCTTTCTCACCCCCTGCCTTTCTCCAAGCCCTTCCTTTTCCCTCTCCCTATCTAACTACCCCCTCTCCCTCCTTTCTATCTCTCCCTCCCCCTTTCTCTCTCCCTTCATCTTTCTTTCCCTCTCTCTCTCCATCCCTCTTCCTTTCTCTCTTCCTTCCTTCCTCTCTTTTTTGCTCTTTCTCTCTCCCTTCTTCCCTCCCTCTATGTCTTTCCCTCTCCCTCCTTCCCCCCTCTCTTTCTCTCTCTCTTGCTTTCTTTCCCTCTCTTTCTTTCTTTCTCTCTCATTCTCTCTCCCCTCCTTTTTCTCTCTCTCTCTTTCTCTCTCGTTCACCACGCCAGCAAGAGAGAAAAAGAGAGAGAGAGAGAGCCGGAGAGAGAGTGGAGGGTGCCGTTGTCTTCACCTCCGCCCGGCGGCTCTGCAGCGAAGAGGAAGCAGCCATGCACCCCCTCGCTCTCTCAGGCATCCCCGGCGCCCGGCCACGCTCCGCCTCGCTCCCGGTATCCCGGCCGACGTTTGGAGCCGTTTTGTTTTCAGCCGGGCTACCGGGAGGCGGAGCATGGCCGGGCACCGTGTCTTCGCCTCCGCATGCCGCCTCCGCCCAGCCGAAAACAAAACAGCTCCAAAAGTCGGCCGGGATACCGGGAGGCGGAGCATGGCCGGGCGCCGTGTCTTCACCTCCGCGCGGCTCTGTAGCGAAGAGGAAGTAGCCACACGCCGCCTCCGCCCAGCCGACTTTTACCTGCTCTGGAGCCGTTTGTCTTCATGGTGCAAAGCCACACAGTCCCGAATCCCAGATCGCTCGCTTCTCTGGCCAGCAAGCCGGCTGCCCAGGAAAGCATCGCGCTTTTTCAACGTGTGGCGCTTTCCTGGGCAGATGGCTTTGCTGACCGGAGAAGAGAGCGATTTCGGAGTCCGGGACTATGTGGCTTTGCACCATGAAAACAAAACGGCTCCAAAAGTCGGCCGGGCTACCGGGAGGCGGAGCGTGGCCATGCGCCGTGTCTTCGCCTCCGCGCGGCTCTGCAGTGAAGAGGAAGCAGCCATGCATCCCTGGCATCCGGCGGAGGAGCAGAGGGGGCGGATCGGGCGGGAGGCAGTGACGAAAGGCCGAGGGGGCCGGAGGCAACATGGGGAGGCAGGGGCGGCCGCGGCTCCCTTCCCTTCTGCTGCCGGCGCCTCCCCGCCCGCCCACGGGCTGGCAGGGGGATGGGGACTGCGCGCCCATGGAAAAGGGCGCGCAGGGGGGGTATTTTGGGGTGCGCGGGCGTGCAGGCGCGCAGCCTACGGGGAACGGTGGCCCCGAGTCTTCGGAGAGGGGCGGCATACAAATCTAATAAATATACAAATACAAATAATACAAATGAGATCTCCATAGCCGAGAGACAGATGCTTTGGGTAGCATGGTCAAGAGATCTGTGGACCATGGCTCATTTCATGCTATCACTCCCCTCTTGAAATGCCACTACTTGCCTTACCTTGTCCACGTGTATGTAGAAGAAATGCTGCTGGTGATACACAGCCTTAATGAGGCGCTTCAGTTGGCGGATGGCTCTCCCGTGAACCACAAGCATGTATGCAATTCGAACCGGCTTGTCCACGGAGGCCTGGACCATTTTGCTCTCATCCCATTGGATCACAGGACTAACCTTCCCTGCAGAGATTTTTAAAAAGGGTCAACTTTAGGATCAATATGGTCTGAATGGAAAAACAAAAATAGGAGAGCCACTGTATGTAAGTGAACTTTAGATTTCAAGCAAAACTTGTCCTGATCCGCACACACTGTAAGGAACAACACAAATGGCAGCTTCCTATTTTGATCCAACTTGCAGCTGCTGGAAAGCTTGCGCTGTGCTAGAAACCCCAAGAGCGGTGAGCAAAGGCTATATCCTCAGTGCACCATCTATCTAGCTGGTAGGAGGAAATCCCCATCACAAGTGGCCAAGCAGCGTCTTCCTAAGAGTGACACGCTCTTGCTCACAAAGTCCAGAAAACATTCCTTCTAATACCTCCCTTTTTTGGGTTAACAAGGCCGCTTAAAAAAAGAGAGAGAGAGAGAAAAGAAAAGGCGAAAGGAGGAGCATAGCAAGGCCAGGAGAAAGGAGCTAAATGGAGAGAATGCTCCTGAGACCCTGATTAAATGTCCCAACTGGGGAACTCTAGGGAAGCAAAGAAAAATCCTTCAGTTCAGGGACTCCATTTGTCTCTAAGGTAGTACAGTAATACCTCGTCTTACGAACTTAATTGGTTCCGGGAGGAGGTTCGTAAGGCGAAAAGTTCGTAAGACGAAACAATGTTTCGTGCAAGGGGAAACAGCCGGGTGCTTCTTGGCGGCCTCCGGAACCTGAACCCGAACCCAAACTTTTGCCGAACTTCCGGGTTTGGTGTTTGGGAGAACGCCCAGAAGCGCCTGGCTGTTTCAGAAGGTGACAGACGGGCGGCGGTGCTTCTCCCAAACGCCGAACCCGGAAGTTTGGCAAAAGTTTGGGTTTGGGTTCGGGTTCTGGAGGCCGCCAAGAAGCGCCCAGCTGTTTCAGAAGGTTACAGCCACAGCGCCGCCCAGCAGAGTGCCATTTTTGCAATTGGCAGCGGGTTCGTAAGGCGAAAAAAGTTCATAAGAAGAGGCAAAAAAATTCCGAACCCCAGGTTCGTATCTCGAAAAATTTGTATCACGAGGCGTTCGTATCACGGGGTACCACTGTATAGGTAAATGTTTTTTGTCAAGAATCTGTGATTGGATCTTTGATTTACTGTAAAGTGTAAGCTTGCTCCAGTCTTTGCCTATGATAACTACTGTCCTGTCTCTGAGGATTACTCTATCTGTGCATGGCAGTTATTATACCCTGGGCCCTGTGAGCAGCAGAGCCCTTTACACCTTGGATCTCTCCCAATTTTATATCTGCCGTGACAGCTTTTTATGGGCGATTCCCATCTTTATTTTTAGCAGCTCTCTATTTTTATCTCTTTGGCCACAGAATGTTTAACGGCATACAGTTAAAAAGAGAGGCTTACATTTCCTTTGTTCCTCATAAAACTTTTTTTAAAATTTTAAATTATACTTTGCGCTTTTGATCCTAGGAGAAGAGTGATTTCCCGAGTCAGACATTTACCAGAAGCCACAGAATGCATTTAACCTATTTCATTCCTTGTCTCCCATCTTTTTATATTTCAGTTTGCCAAGTCATGCACCCAGGCCAGTGATTGTGAACTTGTCAATCGCGTATCAAAAGTGACACGCCAGGATATTTTGGCCTCCACCAACACCTGGCACTAACTACTGTTCTTGTGCAATTTTCAGAAGCTGTGCCAGAATGTGGTGGGTGCTCTCGTGTAACCTTTGGACCCTTCGGAAAATGTGTGAAAGGGATAACCCTGTAGTCTCCAAAAATCATGTTGGAGTGGGGTGCGTTTTGGTGTAGTTTTCAGAAGGCCGCAGGGGTTGCACAGCATTCTCCGATGCCACTTCAATAACTAAGGCCTGGTGCGATCTGGAACAGCCTTGAGTAGGCCGGAAAGGCCTATCAACAGAAAGAGAAGATAGCCATTCCTGTGGCATGCAGGATTTCAGGGACAATTGCACTTTAAGTAACAGCAGTCAGGCTGCCGTTTTGAGTGACAGCCATCATGCTAGGACTGAAGTCAAGTCTTTGAGTTCTACTTCTACTTCGCCCTCAGGATGCCTCTATAGAGCGTTGCATGCCAAAACAACCAGACACAAAGAACATTCTGCTGAACACTTAATTACCACAGCAGTTTCATTTCTCACCTGCTCATCTTTCCTATTAACTTCTCCTATGGATTTCTTGTGATTTATCAATTGTTGTTTGTAACTTATGATTGATGGTAACTATGATTATGATTAGGTCTCACAGAGTTGGCCTTCTCCGGGTCCCATCGACTAAACAATGCCTTCTGGCGGGACCCAGGGGAACAGCCTTCTCTGTGGCGGCCCCGGCCCTCTGGAATCAACTCCTCCCAGAGATTAGGACTGCCCCCACCCTCCTTGCCTTTCGAAAGCTCCTGAAGACCCACCTATGTCGCCAGGCATGGGGAAATTAATATACCTTCAGCTACTATGTTTTTATGTATGGTTTGTTAGGTTGTGTGATTGTTTTCTTTTTTATAATAATGGGTTTTTAATTATTTTTTAACATTAGATTTGTACATGTTGTATTATTCTTGTGAGCCGCTCCGAGTCCTCGGAGAGGGGCCGCATACAAATCTAATAAATTATTATTATTATTATTATTATTATTATTATTATTATTATTATTATCATCATCATCATCATCCATGACCTATTACTTGCTGTTCATAAGTACATTGTGAGCTTATGCACAGGAGACAAATTATTGTATGCCCTAGCACACTTGGTCAATAAAGAATTGTGTGGTGTGGTGTGGTGTAGTGTAGTATAGTGTAGTGTAGTGTATTCCTATTCTGTTCTAAGGCAAGGCAGGACAGGCAGGGATTTGGGGTTTAAGAACTCCCATCTCTCACCCTTCTGCTACCGTAGTCCACACACATTTGCAAACATGGGTTCAAAAACGTATGGGCCTCATGAAATTCAGAACCCAGGATGACGAAAGAAACTCAATTTTGGGGGCTCAGAGACTGTCACTTTGATACAATTTTTATTTATTTATTTATTTATTTATTTATTTATTTATTTATTTATTTTTGCCAAATATAAAGTTTAGAGAGTTCCGCCTTTAATTTTTAATCATCAAATTTGGTGCATTGGGCCCTTATCTCAATGCAAATATTGGGGCTTAAGGAACAGGCTTAAGTTCAGCAAGAGGTCTGAGAAAGGAGGCCTCACAGCAATTTCTACTCACTGGGAAAAAAAGGCAGGAGAAGGGTAAAGGAAATCATGTTGTAGAAAGCCATTTTGATTTGTTTTGGTGACACATCTTGGGGATTACTGACATCTGAACCATTCCTAGTGGAGATGGAAAATCTTCCAACGAATTTCAAATTCCTCCGCAAGCAATTCCTTAGGATCTGTCTGTCCCTTTTTTCAGCAGCATGATAGATGAGCTGGCAGAAACAGCAGCAGCAAGTGTGTGTGTGTGTGTGTGTGTGTGTTTATGTGAAAGAATGTAATCCTGTCATAAGCCATCACATCACTGCCTTTTCTCACATACCGCTACAGATAGTCCTCGGCTTATAACCACAACAATTGAGCCCCACATTTCTGTTGTTAAGCAAGGTAGCTGTTAAGTGAGTCCCCCCTCCCCTCAATTTTATGACCTTTTTATCACAGTTGTTAAATGAGTCACTACAGTTGTTACCAACACAGTTGTTGAGTGAATCTAGATTCCCCATGGATTTTTCTTGTCAGAAGGTTGCATAAAGTGATCACACGACCAGGGGACACTGCAATCGTTAAATAAAGATGAACCAGTTACCAAGTGTCTGAATTTTGAATCATGGGGCCATAGGGATGCTGCAGGGGTTCTAAGTGTGAAAACAGCCATAAATCACTTTTTTCCGTTCTGTTTTAACTTTGAACAACTAAATGAATGGCTGTAAGTCGAGGACTACCTTTACTTTCCTCAGAAAGATAAGCTTTCCTGATTAAAAATCTTGCGATATCCAGACTACACCTTACTCCTTTTCTCTCTCAATTTGGCTAGTTTGGCAACGTCTCAGACGCTGAGGTAATATCAGTGGAGCAACCAACCTCATTACAAGTTATGATTCACTTAGTCAACAGAACTGCCTTAGTTGGACTGTCTGTGTCTTCTTTATTTCTTTATTAATTAATTAATTAATTAATTAATTTTATTTACTTATTTGATTTGTATGCAGACCCTCTCTGTAGACTCGGGGCGGCTAACTACAGTAAAAAGGCAATATGTACAAATCTAATATTAAAAATAATGTAAAAAACCCCAATTTAAGAAACCAATCATACATACAGACATACCATGCATAAATTTTATAAGCCTAGGGGGAAGGGAATATCTCAATTCCCCCATGCCTGATGACAGAGGTGGGTTTTAAGGAGCTTGTGAAAGGCAAGGAGGGTGGGGGCAACTCTGATATCTGGGGGGAGTTGGCTCCAGAGGGTCAGGGCCGCCACAGAGAAGGCTCTTCCCCAGGGTCCCGCCAAACGACATTGTTTAGTCGACGGGACCTGGAGAAGGCCAACTCTGTGGGACCTAACTGGTCGCTGGGATTCGTGCGGCAGAAGACGGTTTAATCAAGGTGTCTGCCACAGGTTATGATGTTGGTGGCCACAGCTCTATGGCATCGCAGATGGTCTGAAACGCAAGAGGTCTGCACTCCAAGGGAAGGCCTGTGCAGGAGGAGGTGAAGGTTCCCAATCAGCAAGGCTGGGACAGGACTGTGGGTTGGCATCCCAAGAGGAATTTATTTTATTTATTTATTTATTCAATTTTTATGCTCCCCTTCTCCTTAGACTCAGGGCGGCTTACAACACGTTAGCAATAGCACTTTTTAACAGTGCCAGCATATTGCCCCCATAGTCCGGGTTCTCATTTTACCCACCTCTGAAGGATGGAAGGTTGAGTCAACCTTGAGATTTGAACCACTGACCTACAGATTTACAGCTTCAGTGGCCTGCAGTACAGCACTGTACCTGCTGCGCCACCCCGGAATGACTTCAGGTGTCAGTAAATGGGCCTAAGCCAAGAGGCAGCTGCACTCCTTAATACTGTGCACATCGGCGGAAGGCTGCCCGCCGCCAGCACTACTGGTGCAGTCCTGGCGATGGGTGTGGGCGGCTGCAAGATTCGGCTTCCTGTGCATGCGATGAGCCAAATCCCGCACAAGGATGCTTGCTGCACGAGATTTGGGCAATTTTCACCGATTTCTTTGTTTCTACGCATGCACAGAAGCATAAAAACTGCAATGTGGTAGTATATATGTGGTAGTATAGGATATGGTAATATACATATGAACGTTTGACCTATAAAGCCCTTCATGGCATCGGACCAGAATACCTTCGGGACCCCCTTCTGCCGCACGAATCCCAGCGACCGATTAGGTCCCACAGAGTTGGTCTTCTCCGGGTCCCGTCGACAAAACAATGCCGTTTGGCGGGACCCAGGGGAAGAGCCTTCTCTGTGGTGGCCTGACCCTCTGGAATCAACTCCTCCTGGAGATCAGGACTGCCCCCACCCTCCTTGCAAACTCCTAAAAACGCACCTTTGTCACCAGGCATGGGGAAATTGATTCCCCTTGGCTGCTCCATTTTATGTATAGTTTGATTGGGTTGTATGATTGTTTTTAATTGAGGGTTTTAAAACTGTTTTTGCTTTTAACATTGGATTTGTACTTGGTATTACTGTTGTGGGCCACTCCGAGTCTTCAGAGAGAGGCAGCATACAAATCTAATACATTATTATTATTATTATTATTATTATTATTATTATTATGTTGTTGTTGTTGTTGTAAGCAGCCCTGAGTCTAAGGAGAAGGGCGGCATAAAAATTGAATAAATAAATAAATAAATAAATAAATAAATAAATAAATAAATAAACAAATAATGATAATTTTTAAATTATTTAAAATTTAAAATTAATTATTTCTTTTAATTGGATTAGAATTGTTTTATATATTGTATTTTTTATTGAAATGTTGTGAGCCGCCTCCAGTCCATGGAGAGGGGTGGCATATAAGTCAAATAAATTAAGTAAGTAAGTAAGTAAGTAAGTAAGCAAGTAAATAAATATTGCTGGAATCTCGCATGGCTGAGCGACCTCACACTTCCTGAGCATGTATGCCAGTCACGCGCAACAGCGCACGCATCCTCGATTTTACTACCACTCTATAGTGACCCACACCAGCAGCAGCCCCCCCACTGGTGCACATGCAAAGGAAGCTCATCCCCAATTCAAGGGTCGCATTCTCTCAACGGTATCACTCAGTTCATGGGGGGACAATTCCCCAGGGTCCTTCCATTCTCACCTGAGAGCTGGCACTGCCGGGGTACTGACCGTGGCATCAGGTTCCCAGCTTGGTGCAGGCACACCACATTGGCAATCTCCTGCTGACACTGCTTACTGCTAGCTCTGGCTAAGGCAGACAGTGCGTCTTTGCCCGTGATTTCACACTTGGGAGTGAAGTTGTTCTCGGTTGGCTGCGGGGCCCCTTCCACACTGCCGGTGTCTCCGTGCTGGAACATGGCCAGTTGGGCATCCCTCCTGAGCTGCGTCCGGTTCCTTCGGCTAGAGGCATCCAAGTAGACTGGCAGCTTGAGGCTCGGTTCATGCTTCGCCGTGACGGCCCTCACCACTTTGGCAACGAGCACGCCAGGATTATCCAGGCGATTCTTCCACCTTTCGTGCTTCCTGCTTAAGCTGCCTCGCCGGCCTGCAGAGCTGTCTGAATCCTTTGAGCCATCACTGTTTTCAAGAAGCTGGGGCTTCCTTTGCTGAATCTGCTCCAGTTCCAGAGAGAAAGAGAGAGAGAGAGAAAGAGACAGGGAAAGAGAGAGAGAGAGACACAGAGAGAGAGAGAGAGACAGGGAAAGAAGGGGGGGGGGGAGAGAAACACAAAACAGACAGGATGGAGAAAGAATTAGCATGGAGACTGCTCACTTAGCTACTCTGCTGTGTTGTTTTCAAGCAACATTTTATTTTTCTGGATAAATATTTCTTTGGAAAGTTTCACAAACCTCATGTATAATGCACCCTGTTTAGTAACCAATATGAATTTGTTAATTGCGTCCGTAGAATAAGCCAGGATTAAAAAATATAGCCATTTGCATCTATTTTCAGTCTAGATAAGCCCATTTTAAAATCCCCCCCTTTAGCCATGAATAAATGCAGTACATCCTTAGCTATTCATGACACGAACAGACAGCTCACAACTGGCATTCCAGTTCTGGAATTGCTCTCTAAGGTAAGTGACCATTATCCCCATTTTACATAGAGTAAAATGAGGCAGAAAGACCTTGTGGCCTTGGGTTTATGCAGATAAAGGAGGATATGAAGGACAAAAGTGGGTTTGCGGTGAAAATGGATAAAAATGCAAGGCATTTTGATATAAACCAATCACAATTTTATTCGGATTTAGAACTACCGAATGAGGGATTTATGGTCTACGACCAGATGCTTTGCGCGTTCCCTCCAAAACAAGTTCCGTTCAGATGAATAAAGCAATAGCATTTATGCCACACAAAGGATTACGTTCTAATTCTAGAACATATGATTTATAAATGTGTCCTATCTTCTTGAACTGCATAGCCCTGAGAAGATAACAATCAGTCCAAAACCTGAATCAAAACCATCAAGCTTAAGTGCTTATTTGCTGAACCGTATCTGTTTTGATATTTCAGAATGGAAGGGCTCATCTTCATACCAAAAAAAAAAAAAATGTTGAGAGAGGAGAAAAGCATGTGGCTTTAAATATGGGTGTCCTCAAGGATGACTCAGGTAGCATTGCTGCCTGCATACAAAGTAATGGGGAGCATTTAGTTCTTCTGTATGGAGCCTCCCCCCACCCATTTATATCCCTCACTTGCACAGCAGGAGTGGGAATTGTCTCTGCTCATGTGAGCACATTGTCTGCTGGTCATCTTCCGTCTTCATTGCCATCTTCAAACTTGCCAATTCCCATTAAAAGACTCCTACCATAACAGCTCCAAAATCTTTGCATTCTTTCCAAATAAGGGAAAGGTGAAACCATTGACAAAGTGAATACCTCGTCTTACAAACCCCTCGTCATACAAACTTTTCGAGATACAAACCTGGGGTTTAAGATTTTTTTGCCTCTTCTTCCAAACTCTTTTCACCTTACAAACCCAAGCCGCCGCCACTAGGATGCCCCGCCTCTGGACTTCTGTTGCCAGTGAAGTGCCCGTTTTTGCGCTGCTGGGATTCCCCTGAGGCTCCCCTCCATGGGAAACACCACCTCCGGACTTCCGTGTTTTTGCGATGCTACAGGGGAATCCCAGCAGCACAAAAACGGGTGCTTCACTGGCAACGGAAGTCCGGAGGTGGGGTTTCCCAGCGAGGGGAGCCTCAGCGAAATTGCAGCATCACAAAAACATGGAAGTCCGGAGGTGGGGTTTTGAGGACTTCTGTGTTTTTGTGATGCTGCAATTTCACTGAGGCTCCTATCGCTGGGAAACCCCACCTCCGGACTTCCATTGCCAGCGAAGCACCCGTTTTTGCGCTGCTGGGATTTTCCTGCTGAGATTCCCCTGCAGCATCACAAAAACATGGAAGTCTGGAGGTGGGGTTTCCCATGGAGGAGAGCCTGAGGGGAATCCCAGCAGTGCAAAAATGGGCGCTTCGGTTGGCAAAAGGGGTGAGTTTTGGGCTTGCATGCATTAATCGCTTTTCCATTTATTCCTATGGGAAACATTGTTTCGTCTTACAAACTTTTCACCTTACAAACCTCGTCCCGGAACCAATTAAGTTCCTAAGACAAGGTATCACTGTACATCTCTTGGGCTAGAATCCAACCCTTTCCCTTTGCTGGGTAGCTTTTCTCCACCTCCCCAGCTTTCCTTTCTTCCTCCTCCCACCCAGGTCCTGCAAAGCCTTTTGATTTGGGTGGTGATGGGAATCTTGACCTCTTGGTAGGCATGGAGTTGTCTTCCATAAAAGAGGAATCCCCATGAGTGAAACAAAACAAAGCCAGAATCAGCCTGCAGCTGACAAAGTGTCAACCACAATCAGCCTGCAGCTGACAATTAGACAACCACAATATAACTACCGTATTTTTCAGAGTATAAGATGCACCTTTTCCCTCCCTAAAAGAGGGCGATAATTTGGGTGCGTCTTATACTCTGAATGTAGCTTTTCCCCCCCTCCCCCCAGCCCTAACTAGCTGCTAACAATCTTCCCAGCTCTTCCCTTGCAGGCTCTTTAATTGTTTCTCTCTGCAAAGAATGTTTTCCAAGCCCTAAGTCTTTGCAGGTTTTTTTTCTCATTGCTCTAACTTGCTCCGAATGTTTCTTTCCATGTGCTAATGATGTTCTCAGCTCTTACTGGCTTGCAAGCTCTTTCATTGTTACTCTCTCTGAATAAAGTTTTTTTTAAAGCCCTAACCAGGGGATAATATAATATGCTGAAGCTGACCCGACTAAGGATGCTAGCCAGATGAGTGTCTGGTAAGCAGATTCCTTTACCTGTTTTCCTCCCCAAAAACTAAGATGCATCTTATACTCCAGTGCGTCTTATACTCCAAAAATACGATATTCAGTGTCCACCAATTAAGTAGGAGAAGGCAGTTCTTCAGTGGTTCAATTGGAGTTCTGATGGCTACTCTTCATGTACTCCAGAAAGTTAAAGTGTGAGTATTCCCCCACCCCCACCTTCAATAGAAAATAACATGTTTCTGTTGGGTCACCTTGATCCAGCTTCAACCTGCCTAAGCAGTTGGTTGGCACCAAGATGGAGACTGTACTAGGAGGACGCCTTCTCAGTGAACAATAAGAGGGGCAAAAAGGCTGTGCGGATGAGATGGACTAAACAGAACACATCACTTTCCAATGATACACCTGTTCAAAATTATGTGTCCTTACAATTTTTATCAAATATTTTTTTTCAGAGGCTGAAAGCATAGAACCCCTGTTTTGGATAGTGTTCATTTTCTGTGCTTTGCTTTACTGGAGTCTCCAGATGAACCATTTCTTTCTCTCTCTCTCTTTTAATACACTCCTATAAAAGTCTAAACCAGTGTTTCTCAACCTTGGCCGCTGGAAGATGTGTGGACTTCCACTCCCAGAATTCCCCAGCCAGCTCTGCTGGCTGGGGAATTCTGGGAGTTGAAGTTCACACATCTTCCAGTGGCCAAGGTTGAGAAACACTGGTCTAAACTGACTTTGCAAATTACATTCATGAAATAAATGAATGGGTTTATCAATTGGTAGGTCCAATGAATACCATTCAATTTAATTGGGAATTGACAGTGATTCATACCATAGATCTGCCTTTTCCAACCCAGGGGCCATTGGCTTTCTTGTTATGGTGATAGTCCTTCAAATTTACCGATTTGCTATGACTTTATGGAAGGCTTATGCTGTTTTCTTGCCAACGTTTTGGAAGTGGTTTCCTAGCACTGTATCTTCTTCCCAAATCGAGAGACAGCAAGTAGTCCAAAGCCACTATTTAATGCAGGATTAGATATCAGGTTTCACTGACCCTTGTCCGGTGTATTTACCAAGCACAAAATCTCTCTCCCTTCCCCTCTCTCTGTCAAAGCAATTTATTTCACTGATTTCATGAGATTTACATTCTTTACATAAGTGGAAGGTACCAGATTATGGAAGGCTATCTTCTCTGCCCTGTGTAACAGTATGTGGTAATGATTCTATTAATGCAACCTTATAAGAATAGGAGAGCTAGTAATCAGTCCATCTTCTTGTATGGACCAAATGGAAGGGCTAAGAGTCCATTGATTTTTTTGATCTGATATCCAATTCTCAGATAATTTTAGCTTGCACCAGTGTAATCTTCTACTTGATCTTGTACCTGTGTCCTTCATTCTGCTCATAACGAAAGGTCAAAGGATAGCTCCAAGTAGCCTAAATTAGTTTTTAGGATTATGTGCCTTCAAATCAACCTTGAACACGGATGACTGCCCGGACAAATCTATGCAGCGTTCATGACAGAAGTGAATTACGACTGCCTCTCTCCTAAGGTTGAGAAAGAGCAACTGGCCGAATGTCACCCCCAGGTGTCTGTGCGAAAGGCAGATCTCGAACCATGGTCTCTCAGTATCTAGCCCAGTGACTTTAACTATTACACCAGGGGGGTTCTCAAACTAGATCTAGGGCTCCACAAAGCATTTACCAAGGCACTAACTTTATCTCAAATGTCTTCTGTGCAACCCTCTGAATAATTTGCACAATAATTTAATTGGTATTTCTGAAACAGGTCTCTCAAGATTCAGTATCATTATTGGATACTCAGCCCCAATGGCGCAGTGGTTTTAATGCAATACTGCAAGCAAACTCTGTCCATAGCCTGGAGTTCAATCCTGATGGGGACTCGAGATTGACTCAGCCCTCTATCCTTCCCAGGTTGGTGAAATGAGGTGCCCGGATAGAAGGGGGACAATATGCTGATGTTGTAAATCACCCAGAGAGTGCTGTAAAGCACTATGATGTGGTATATAAATCTAAGTGCTATTGCTATAATGTCCATCACAAAAATCCTCCTACCAGCACTACATATAAACATAGAAGATTGACGGCAGAAAAAGACCTCATGGTCCATCTAGTCCGCCCTTATACTATTTCTTGTATTTTAACTTAGGATGGATATATGTTTATCTAAGGCATGTTTAAATTCAGTTACTGTGGATTTGCCAGCCACATCTGCTGGAAGTTTGTTCCAAGCATCTACTACTCTTCCAGTAAAATAATATTTTCTCACATTGCTTCTGATCTTTCCCCCAACTAACCTCAGATTGTGCCCCCTTGTTCTTGTGTTCACTTTCCTATTAAAAACACTTCCCTCCTGAACCTTATTTAACCCTTTAACATATTTAAATGTTTCGATCATGTCCCCCCTTTTCCTTCTGTCCTCCAGACTATACAGATTGAGTTCATTAAGTCTTTCCTGATAAGTTTTATGCTTAAGACCTCCCACCATTCTTGTAGCCCATTTTCTCCTTATTCCTAACAGTCTGGGACAATTGTGGTTTTATTATTATTATTATTATTATTATTATTATTATTATTATTATTATTATTATTATTATTATTATTAATTTATTAGATTTGTATGCCGCCTCTCTCCGAAAACTTGGGGCGGCATTTTGATAATTGTCGGCTTTATAGATAATTGATAAATTGGAATGTACAAAAAAAAAAGAGTGAATCTATTCAAAGTTTTCTATTTTCTTTTCTCCCCCTTTCTGCTTCTCATTCCCATCCTATTGTAGCCTCACAGCCATCTTTAGATGTCTGGGTTTATTTTTCCTCCTTTCCTATCCTGCAAATATTTTTCCCTACTTTTGCAATCATCAAAGGTTCCCCGGAGCACAGTGATATACTCCTCTTATTTCTCAGTGGCCCCATTCTGGCTACAATCTTGTTGATGCTCATCAGCTGACTTTGCTATTAGGAAGAAAGATGATTAGATTTGAATTCATTTTAAATAACAACTGACTGCAAAGCTTTTCATACAGTCCCTCCCACTCAATGTTTTTTTAGTCTGTGGGAAGATGGTTACTTAGGCTTACAACTCTGAGAGCTACTACAAAGGGAAAAAATAAAAGTGTGCTGGCTCCCCCCAAAAGCAACATTCCACCATTTCTATTCCCACTTTTCACAATTTGTTTTTCATTTGGCTTACATGCAGTTCTCCTTATGCAGCAACTGGAAGAAGGAGGAATGGGGGAAGGATCAGGCTGTTCACACTGAACATGCTTCAACCCACAAGAGTACCTGCCCAACGCTGAAAATGACTGAATCTGAGGCAGTTTGGAAAGCTGATCTATAACCAGAGGTTATAGGCTATTAAGGTGGAACGGTGACGTGTGCTCAGCCCCCGTGGCTCTGAGTGCTAGTTGAGTCCAGTGCAATTATGCTGCTGCACCTGGGCAGGTAGCAAAATCGTGCATGGACAAGCAGGTTCACCCGTGTTTTGGCGAAGTTTTTTGCTACTGCCCAGGTGCAGAAGCGTAATTGCTCTGGACTCCACTACCACTCAGAACCACGGGGGCGAGAACATGTCACCGTTCCACCTTAGCAGCCCATCTCTGTCTATAACCAAATGCACTATTCCAGGGGTGTCAAACTCGAGGCCTGGGGACCAGATCCTGCCTGCCTGTGGGATGCTTAGATCTGACTCACGGGAAACAGCAAAGGACCAGTCCGCGGTGCCTTTGCCAGGGAAAATGAAGCTCGGGAGGGCCACTCGTGCGAGCTCCGTTTTTGCTGGCAGAGGTTTGCAGAAGACCGTCACAATCGAAAATAGAGCTCTCAGGGGGCGCAGGTGTCGCTCCCGTGCTCCAATTTTGCCACCAGAGGGTTGTAGGGTGCTGTCACAACCCAAAACGGAGTTCAGGAGCCCGTTTTCACTTGGGTCACCACAGGCACCCCCGACACGAGTGACTTTGAGTTGGCTACACATCTCCTGGCTATCCAAGATCAAACACAACCCTGATGCGGCCCTCGATGAAATCGAGTTTGACACCCCTGAACTACTCCATCAAGGATACAAAGGCAATTATTAAATTGTACTAGAGGGGTAAAAGGGCTCTCCAATCTCCATGTCAACCTTCTCTGCACTATTTTTGTATACTAAGCATTTAGTATTTCTACACTAAGCTAGCATCTGAACAGCTTCCTACAAATACAATTATTCCCGTTTCATTGATTGTTTCTTCATAGCTTATTTGACCCCTATGACAATCATTAAGTGTTGTACCACATGATTCTTGACAAATGTATCTTTTTCTTTTATGTACTCTGAGAGCATCTGCACCAAGACAAATTCCTTGTGTGTCCAATCACACTTGGCCAATAAAATTCTATTCTATTCTATTCTATTCTGTCGTTAAGAAGCAATTCTGCATCTTCTCTGAACTTGTTGTTCCTCCAGGGATGTATGGATGTACCTCCCAGAATTGCCAACTACTTATGTCCAAGAGACTCCTGATCTCAACCTGCATAGTAGACACCACAGAGAGGGGAAAGCTACTCTACTGTTTCTCTGGTTTTGTTCAGTTTGATTCACAAGATCAGACTTGTAATGTAATTGAAGGGGCAAAGTTACCCAACTGGTTTAACCATAGATTTGAGAAATGAGAGCACTCTGGAATAAGTTTCAATATAAAGTGGATGTGTCAAAAAAAAAATCTGCTCAGTTAACACATTCTTGTACAAACATTGGCACCCACGCTTATACAGGATTTGAAATATAATCTGCTTTATTATCCACCTTTATAATTAAAAGTCATCATTATCTTGCCTGATGCCCCCTCAAGGGAAAGTGCTTTACTTAAGAAAGGCTGTTGAAGAAAATATATCTACTCCCTCTACTATTGTGGTCTTTTCACCTCTCCCACTCTTTGCTTCTTTTCGAGCCGATTACTTAAATATGGGTATCGTAACATTATGCTGGAGTTTGTTATTACTTAGTGTATAGGCAAGTATTAAAAACCAAGGAAGAAGGCATCGCCAAACAAAGCAGACTGCTCGACAAGTCAAGAGAATTCACATGCTAACATGTGAACCACCATGGATGGTTGGATATACGTTAGCTCTAAATATTTTATTTATTTATTTCATTTCATTTCATTTCATTTCATTTCATTTCATTTCATTCATTCATTCATTCAATTTTTATGCCGCCCTTCTCCTTAGACTCAGGGCGGCTTACAACATGTTAGCAATAGCACTTTTTTAACAGAGCTAGGCTATTGCCCCCAGAATCCGGGTCCTCATTTTACCCACCTTGGAAGGATGGAAGGCTGAGCCAACCTTGAGCCGGTGATGAGATTTGAACCGCTGACCTTCAGATCTACAAGTCAGCTTCAGTGGCCTGCAGTACAGCAATCTACCTGCTGCGCCACCCCAGCTCAATATTTTTGAATTACCAACTTAAAAATCAACATCCATATACTCACCATGATATAACAGTCAGAAGTGGCCATTTCTTATCTACCACCATACACAAACTAATGGAAAATTAGGTCAGTTCACATATAAACTACTTTGAAGCTTCCCCTTCTAAGTGGACAGCTGAAAGGAAAATGCATATTTGGGGAAAATTGCATCATTTTGTAAAATATCATTTTAACTACGTGCTTGTCCACCTAAAAGGTGGATTTGAACAGGAGACAATGCTTTATTGTCTCTTGTCCAAGCACACACCATTGCTATGACAAACTCATTCTATTCGTACTTCTGTCTCCTGGGATATGACTCCTATGTTATAATTTTGTGGCAATCCTAGGTTTAGCTTTAAATTTACAGTTCCCATTTCAAAAAAATATCCAAAGGGTGTACTTACCTCTGATTCAAGCTAAACTGATTTTGTTTTTAAAAAATCACCCTAGTAAAAGTGAAGGACAATAATTAAATCTTAAATCTGGATACTCTGGTCATAAGAACATTACAGAAACCCACACAATCCGAAAATTAAAAAGTTATAATGTATTATCTTCTCATTAAGCATGAAAAACTAATTTCCCTCAATCTGAATGGGCAGTTCCTCAGGCAAAGCAAGGAAAGACTTCATTTAATCTGGAAGACATGAAAATTGGCCAAGGCCATTGAATCAATGGCCTTGGCCAATTGACATTGACTCCAGTCAGTCACTCTATATCTATTGCTTAACAGATTCTTTAACTGTGATATGCTTATCTACCAAGTGATAGAAACAGAGTCTTTTCTATAAGAAGCATAGCCAGAGAATTAAGTCTTTTAGTTAAACTTTTAGTATTACAGGTGGTCCTCGATTTATGACAATTGGGCCCAAAATTTCTGTTGTTGAGTGAGACATTCGTTAAGTCAGTTTTGCCCCATTTTATGTTCTTTCTTGCCTCATTTGTTAAGTGAATCGCTGTAGTTGATAAATTAGTAACACAATTGTTAGATGAACCTGGTTTTCCCATTAGCGTTGCTTGTCAGAGGTCACCAAAAGCTATCACATGACCTTGGGGCAAAGCAATGGTCATAAGTATGAACTAGTTGCCAAGAGTCTGAATTTTGATCGCCCTAACCATGGGGATGCTGCAAAAGTAATCACTGTAAAAAAATGATCATGTCACTTTATTCAGTGCTGTATTCACTAAGTGAACTGTTGTAAGTTGAGGATTACCTGTACAGTGCAAGAAAGCAATCACACAATAACTTGATTCCTGCTAATTTGGACTTATATTGAAGTCTTCACATGTATAACAGTATATGTGAAACCTTCTCCACTACAGACGTCCCACTGCACTGCTCTTCACAGACGCCACACTGCCACAGTGTGGAAAGCTACCTTTAAAGCCCTTTGTTTAGGAGAAGGCAGAGTGATCCCTGAGTTATCAAGGATGCACCTGCACAAAAGAAACGTAGAATCCTTGCAGATATCCAGTAGATAGTCAGGAGATATGAGTAATGGTTCAGTCATACAAACCATTAAAATAAATAGTATTTACCTTAGCAAATACAGTGGTACCTCTACTTACAAACTTAATTTGTTCCGTGACCAGGTTCTTAAGTAGAAAAGTTTGTAAGAAGCAATTTTCCCCATAGGTATCAATGTAAAAGCAAATAATGTGTGCGATTGGAGAAACCACAGGGAGGGTGGAGGCCCTGTTTCCTCCCAGGAGATTCCTAGAGAGGCCCCACGGAGGCTTCTCCCTGCCTTTTCCGCTTACAGTTTCGGAGGCTGGGGTTTGTAAGTGAAAAATGATTCTTGGGAAGAGGCAAAAAAATCTTGAATACATGTACCCGGTTCTTATCTAGAAAGGTTCATAAGTAGAGGCGTTTGTAGGTAGAGGTACCACTGTATCGTAGTCAAGTTATACAGTCCAGTGATACACAGTCAAATCAATCAATAACTCTCAATATGTTAATAAGCATTACTTGTACAAATTACAAATACACAGGAAATTGGAACACACAGTTCCAATTTAACAATCAGCAATACCAAATAGAGAAATAACAGAGACACATAGAGAGAGAATCACGCTTCTGGCTCCCTCTTATAACAATCTCTACCACTAACTCATAAAGCTTTAGTTCTTCAATACATACAAGCATTCATTGTTAGCTTGTTTATATATTGCCAAACCCAACCAGTTTTGGGCATAGTACTAACACCATGGCCTGGTACCAGGTCACTGAGGTTGAGCAACTTGGGCTGTCACAGAAGACCATCATACGAGTGAACCTTTCCCCCACCCTCAGGTGCCAAAAGGGCGCACACACGCAAGATAGCATGCACATCCATGCCCACACCCATAAGGCAATGTCCTCCCCCTGCGCATTAGCGCACAACCCTCTCCTGTGCTACCCCCCTGCACATTCTTTCCTGAAGCCTGGAGAGGGCGAAAAATGGCCCAACGGCCCAAACTTCTGGTAGCCATTTTGGGTCCATTTTTCATCATCCACAGTCTCTGGATGCTTTCCTGAAGCCTGAGGAGAGCTAAAATGGCTTCCCCTGCCCTCTGGAAGGCCAAAAATCAGCAGGCCAGGGCACACCTGTTTGCTGGAGCTGACATAGGGTAATGACTGGCGTGCCCTCAGATATGGCTCCATGGCACGCGTGTCATAGGTTCCCCATCTGATAATTTGTATTTTATACAAATTATCAGATGGGGAACCTATGACATTTTATAGTGTTTTATTCTTATTAAATTGAAATTGTTTTATTTTTTTTAACACTGTAAATTGCCCAGAGTCACCTTGTGGTTGAGATGTGTGGCAGATTAAATTAAATTAAATTAAATTAAATTGGAGAGAGAAAGAGAGAGATATAGAGAGATATAATGGATGGATGGATGGATGGATGGATGGATGGATGGATGGATGGATGCATGGATGGATGCTCAGTCTTACTCATGGGTTGATTTCTACAACTGTTGTGGATCCCAGAAACACCAAGATCAAATATGGAAGGATGAAAATAAATGCCGACCCAATGAGACATACATACTGCGAAGTGGCACTTCTGATCTATGGAAAACAATGCACTAAAAGCCAAATTAGCGTTTGCACCTTTCTGATTCTCACCCCTGCCATATTTTTAACATTTCAAGTGATCAGACCGGTCAACCTTGTCCTGCAGAAGATTTAAAATAAATAAATAAAAAAATAATAAAAAAATAATAAATTTTAAAAAATCAGCAAGTTCTGTTTTCCAAACAAGCTTTAACACAAAACAAAGATCAAAAACTTCCTCAGGTTTCTACTTCAAACGTGCATCCCAGAGAGATGCTAGAACAGGCAGAGATAACAGTTCATTAGTCACCAGCCGGAGCCATCTGTTCAGGGATTTGCAAGCCTGTTTTCTCCATTCTGGAGGTGAAAGCCAAAGGAGGCTGGCAAACAAACAGCCAACGGAAGTCTTGCCCCCCCCTTTAAAACCAAACATCCTGACAGGCATCCTGGCTAGGAAAGAGACACTTTCCATCCTTTTGGAAAGTAAGGAACACAGCTTCCCTTTCAGCCTGGGGCAAGCAAGGACCCTACACCCGAGGCCTTCAACCTGGGCAACTTTAAGACGTGTGGACTTCAACTCCCAGAATTCCTCAGCCAGCAGAGGTTGGAGGCCTCTGCCCTACTACACCACAGAATGAATTCACCTTAATTTCTTTCCAAAACAATATCGTTTTATTTAAATATTTAAATCCCCGGTAGGATCTATGCTTCAAAGCTTTCCTGTATTCTCCTCTGCCTTTCTGTGATCTTCTTTTCAAAGAGAAGTGCTCTCCAACAGCAGCCTTCAATGCAAGGCAAACAACAGACAAGACAAGGAAATACCAGCTGTAAAAACACCTGTTTCCTGTTCTTCCGCTTGTTCCCGTGCCCTGCTAAGCATTAAAGCTGGTCCTTCTAAATAGTGCCTTCAAACAGAAGCTATATTCTGCTTCATACATCCCAACGACCGGTCAGGTCCCACAGAGTTGGCCTTCTCCAGGTCCCATCAGCCAGACAATGGGGGCAGAGCCTTCTTTGGGGCTGCCCTGGCCCTTTGGAATGAGCTTCCCCCAGAGATGTGTACTGCTTCCACCCTCCCTGCCTTCCACAAAGCTCTGAAGACCTACCTCTGCCGGCGGGCTTGGGGCCATTGAAACTTTGATATCTTGCCCCACCCAATGAATGAATGTAGGATTATGACGTATGAATCTGTTTGTTTAGTTTTTAACACTGGGGTTTTTAGAATGCAGTTTTATGTAGATTTCTAATATGTTGTAAGCCACCCTGAGTCTCAGGAGAAGGGTAACATAGAAATCAGATAGATAGATAGATAGATAGATAGATAGATAGATAGATAGATAGATAGATAGATAGATAGATAGATGATAGATAGATAGATAGATAGATAGATAGATAGACAGACAGACAGACAGACAGACAGACAGATGGACAGACAGACGATAGATAGATAAACAGATGATGATAGATAGATGATAGATAGATGATAGACAGACAGACAGACAGACATACAGATGATAGATAGATGATAAATAGATGATAGATAGATAGACAGATGATAGACAGACAGACAGATGATAGATAGATAGACAGACAGATGATAGATTTGATACATAGATTGATTAACAGATTATTGATAGACAGATTTGATAGACAGATAGATAGATACAGACAGACGATAGATAGATAGATAATAGATAGATAGATTATAGATAGATATAGATAGATAACAGACAGACAGACAATGAGATAGATAGATGATAGATAGACAGACAGATGATAGAGATTTGATAGATAGATAGATTGATTGATAGACAGATTATTGATAGATAGACAGATTTGATAGACAGACAGACAGACAGACAGACAGACAGACAGACAAATGCTGATCGTTTACTCAGAAGTTCTTCATGTGAACCATGACTGGCAAAAGCACATCCGTTCAGGTTTTACACTTGCTACCGGCTGCCAGTTTAAGGAATTCTGTGGTTCTTAATTGCTACCTACAATATGCCAAAGCCATCTCTTCTGCTTGAATCATAAAAGAGAGGAAATAAGAGTACTGCAGACTTCGTGGCTAACGCTGCCTGTGTCCAGAATCCAGATTAAATGTCCACCCCCACCTCTAAATCCCCCGCTTGCTTCTTTTTGCATCACCTCCGCCCAGTGCACCAAAGGGGCAGCCACAAATTCTTCAAAAGCAAAAGGAACAGAACATCTCACACAAACTGAAGGCATCCAGCGCCTCCAATCTTGGCAAGGAGCAAGAAAAAAATGCTATTACTTCTACCCAGGTGGTTCTGCTCTACCATCTGCCACAGCTCAAATTCCTACACCTTGAAGAACAGGTGCACTGCGGATTTGCTTGGCCATTTGTTAAAAGACACATTTCTTGGTAAAGCGTAAGGGGCTACCTGCATGCTTATATACCTATCCTCCAGAATTAGGAACTAGTCACCATCACATTAGTAGACATCTAACATGAGCCAGGAACATGAAAAGATGGACAATACCTGGCCTGGACATCATCCACACTGACTGGCTAAAGCAGGGGTGTCAAACTGGTGGCCCGCAGGCAGGATGCGTCACGCACAGGTCACACTCACCCCAGCTCTGTGAATGGGAAAAAGGTCGTGAAACATCACATGACAGCAACGTGACACCATGACTTTGACACCTGTGGGCAAAAGAAACTAACAGCAGTCATGAATATTTAGTAGCATTGACCAGTGTTTCCCAACCTTGGCAACTTGAAGATATTTGGACTTCAACTCCCAGAATTCCCCAGCCAGCGAATGCTGGCTGGGGACTTCTGGGAGTTGAAGTCCAGATATCTTCAAGTTGCCAAGGTTGGGAAACACTGGCATAGACAAGCCAGTTGCCAGCAGCAGGCTTCTAAAACAAGGAAGGACAGTGCTATTCATGAAAAAAACCCTACAAGGGAACATCACCTTCTAACTACCAGCCAATAACCTGTTTCCCCACAACATGGAAAGTCCTTCGTGGGCATCATAGCTCCCGTATGGGACAGTCCATGAGAACAGATCAGAAGGACCTTGGAGTAACAGCAGAGGCTCAAAACATCAATTGCTCACAGATACAGCAGTCGCCCAAGATTCAAGTCTAGTCAGATCAACCTGGATAGACTACAGGAAATCCTATGGCTCAACGCCATGCGCACAGGTCTGTGAATACCCGGCACCATACTAAGGACCTTCCTCAAGAACTTAATGGGATTGTGGAAGACAACACCAGAGGTCAACTCCAAACAGCTTGCACCAATAGCCATCAAATGCAGCATGTACCAACGTGATGCACTGCTGTTTCCACTGCGGTTCTGCATAGCCCTCCTCACTCACATTAATGCAAGGACCAGTTATGGATATGAGTTCAAGAGTAGAACCACCATCAGCACCTTCTGTAGATAAATGACAGTGAGCTGTACGCTACGCATTGACTTTGCTGATCCATCTAACATGAATCCTTGGTGTGGACATTGTCATTCATACTACAGATGTGGCTCGATGATGATAAAGAGCTGGGGTGGCACAGCAGGTAGAGTGCTGTACTGCAGGCCACTGAAGCTGACTGTAGATCTGAAGGTTAGCGGTTCAAATCTCATCACCGGCTCAAGGTTGACTCAGCCTTCAATCCTTCCGAGGTGGGTAAAATGAGGAACCTGGATTGTGGGGGCAATAGCCTGGCTCTGTTAAGAAGAGTTATTGCTAACATGTTGTAAGCCGCCCTGAGTCTAAGGAGAAGGGCGGCATAAAAATTGAATAAATAAATAAAGTAGTTAGTAATTAGATAATGAAGTGGAACTACCAGCGGGCTGCATAGCAGACATGGAAACCATGAGGAGCAGGCAAGAAGATAACAACATCAAAAATATCAAAGGTCCTGGAGAGCCATTTCAGTGGGGAAAAGATCCATGCCATCAACACCTATACCCTGTCAATCATCAGACAGACTGCCAATATAGTGAGCTGGCCAAAGGAGGCCTGCTGGTGTGAGCTCCTCGCAATGTACAGAGGTTTTCATCCCAAGTCCAATGCCCAAAGACTGTGCACCAGCAGGAAAGAGAGCAGGTGGGGTCTAGTGAGTATCAAAGCCATTTTCCTGAATGAAATCCAGAGCATCCAGGTGCGGATCAGTAAAATGGCACCGAGAGATGAGCTGCCAAGAGAATGCCTGAGGCAGCAGCAGACATGAGAAGAAGATCAAACAGAGGCAGAGGAATTGCCGCGGCAAAACATAACACTGCGTGGGAGGTACCATCGACAGGTAGCTACGGTGGCAGACATTGGGAAATTCTACCAGTGGCTGGAAAGGGCCAGACTAAAAGACAGCACCGATGCACTGATCATTAGCAGAAGAAGAAGAGGCACTAAGCGCCAGAACCATTAAAATTGGGATTCTACCACACTAGATAGGACCTGAATTACAGATTGTACAGTGAGGTCTCCGAGACATCGTGGCGGGGTGTGAGACGGAGGCAGAAATAGCAGTACAATCCAACTGAGTTGGAATTACATACAAGCACACATGAACAGTGTATGGGCATGTTTAGAGGGAGGGCGCAGAGGAGGTCATGGAGGATAACAGAACTAAAATCATGACAGGCAGATCCTGACCATCAACCAGATATTATGATAGTAGTCAAGGATCAGAAACAGCAATGGTGATAGATGTAGCCGTTCCAAGTGACTACATTGGGAAGGAGTAACTGGAGACATACCAGCATTTGAATAGGATAGGACAGGACAAGACGGGACAGAACAGAACAGAACAGAACAGAATAGAATTGAATTGAATTCTTTATTGGTTAAGTGTGATTTGACACACAAGGAATTTGTCTTTGGTGCATAAATTAAAGATCAAAATGATCCCAGTGATGGCAAGAATATTAGAGGCAATGACTTCTAAGCTGGGAGAGTAGTGCCAACAGATTCCAGGAATGACGCTTCTATCTGTCCAGAAGAATGCTAGGAATGGCTAAGCCGCTAAGGTAATGGGCACAACCTTCAAACTCCTAGGCCTCTGGTAGAGGACCTGAGATTGTGCAAGACGCCTACTATCCACAGTAATACATACATACATACATACATACATACATACATACATACATACATACATACATACATACATATAATGCTTTTTGCCCTCATGTCTATCAAGTAAATACTCGTATGATCTTTTAAAAAAAAAGTTTATTGAATTTTAAATATAAGGAAAGGGGGGAAGGGGAGAAGTGTGAAGGGAAGGTATGACCTTAAACCTTCCCCCAATCTCTTTGTCCTTTTAAATCCACAAATTATTAATTCAATAATTATTCTTCTTTCAACCAAAAGTCCACATAAGATTTCTAATGTTTCCGAAAAGTCTTTTATCATTTTTTCTCTGACCAAACTGACTTTATTTGTGCAAGTACAGGTAAGTTTATAATCTACTCTTTTACTTTAAGTCCTGTATTTCATTGCTTTTTCAGCTTTTCGCATACAATAAGACAAGGCGATACTTTTTAAAATACAGAATTCACTTGACTTTGGATGGGACTAAGAGGGTTTAGTATCTGAGACAAAGAGATGATGGTAATCTTATATATAACCAACAAAATATGGCTTATACCTTATTCCTAATTAATCAACTTTTTATTGTTTCATTCATAGGCTCATAATAAAAAAGCACCCCTCCCCTTTTTATCTTTTGCTTGTACAATTAGGCACTTGAGGTATGCAATGTATAGTGTCTGAGGCTTTAAACTCCACACCGTGAGCCTTCCAGGCTCCATCCAGTAAGCAATAATTTTTGCAGCAATTACTTTTGCTCTCTTATGTTCTACTCAGCTCATTCGTTGACCCAATCCCCTTGCTGCGACCATGGCTTTCCACGCTCCTGCCTCTGTCCCTAGTCTCATGTTGACCTATTTGAATGCAAACAGAAGAAGCTGAAAATGAAATTCTATCACGCAGCAGCAACATATATTCCTTGGTATTTTGATCCACATCACACTTAATTTTCTTGACAAATGTATCTTTTATTTTATGTACACTGAGAGCATATGCACCAAAGACAAATTCCTTCTTTGTGTCCAATCACAGTTGGTCAATAAGAATTCTATTCTATTCTATTCTAATCTATCCTATCCTATCCTACTTTAAATGAACTCTTAACTGGGATCTAAGAACACATACCACCGAATAATGGTACAGAATGATTTCTTTTACAATATCCACAATTTTTAGGTGATTGGGCTTTAAGGATACTTTGAAAAACCAATACAGTGATACCTTGTCTTACAAACTTAATTGGTTCCAGGACGAGGTTCTTAAGGTGAAAAGTTTGTAAGACGAAACAATGTTTCCCATAGGAATCAATGGAAAAGCGATTAATGCGTGCAAGCCCAAAATTCACCCCTTTTGCCAGCCGAAGCGCCCGTTTTTGCACTGCTGGGATTCCCCTGATTGCAGCATCACAAAAACACAGAGGTCCGGAGGTGGGGTTTTGAGGACTTTGGTGTTTTTGCGATGCTGAGATTTCACTGATGCTCCCTTCACTGGGAAACCCATCCTCTGGACTTCCGTTGCCAGCAAAACACCCGTTTTTGCACTGCTGGGATTCCCCTGCTGGGATGCCCCTGCAGCATCACAAAAACACGGAAGTCCGGAGGTGGGGTTTCCCATGGTGGGGAGCCTCATAGGAATCCCAGCAGTGAAAAAACGGGTGCTTTGCTGGCAACGGAAGTGTGGAGGCGGGGCATCCAAGAGGCGGCGGTGGGTTTGTAAGGTGAAAATAGTTTGTAAGAAGAGGCAAAAAAATCTTAAACCCCGGGTTTGTATCTCGAAAAGTTTGTATGACGAGGCGTTTGTAAGACGAGGTATCACTGTACAACCACCAACAGATTCATTCAGATATTATTTGGGGTTTTCTTTTTGGATTCAACATTTACTTTGCTAGAAGAGAAACTGAAACATGTACAAAAGAAGGTTTTATGCACAAAAAAGGCACTGGCTAATAATCCAGTCCTCAAGCAGGGATCCTGAGATCAACAGCTATTCTAGATCAACTGGAATCTAAAGATTATTTAAAAAATGCAGGAAGCCTGACTCCTAGAATTTGTATTTCTTTCCACAGAGATGTCACACTATCTAACAATCAAAGGACTGTTAATCCCTTCTCTGGCTATTCCTTTCT
Source organism: Erythrolamprus reginae (assembly GCF_031021105.1). Classification (NCBI taxonomy): domain Eukaryota; kingdom Metazoa; phylum Chordata; class Lepidosauria; order Squamata; family Dipsadidae; genus Erythrolamprus; species Erythrolamprus reginae. Next base: position 153,424,171 of record NC_091951.1, on the reverse strand, counting down.
GTGCCTGAAAGGAAGTTTCAACCTGGAAACTCCACTTCAGATAATTAAGTCAATTCTCACCCCAGTCATCACACATCTCTCTGAAGCCTCAATTCTGACATCCACCCCTGCCCAACTACAAAACACTGGGAAAAATAAATAAAGCATACAAATTGTGACTGTTCCACACCCTGGCGACCCGAAAACGTAAAGACCCTTCGCTTCTGATTTTTGACGCATTAGGAATTATTATCCTCAGCCATGAAGACTGGGGAAAAAAGAGACTTCTCTGAGTCACAGATTATGTTCTGAAACAGCACATAAGCTGCTTTTGTTGAGTTACAGAGTGGATGAGAAGTTATCTAAATTCTAAATCGAAATGTAAGGGTCTTTAAAAAAAAATCCTTTTCTGGGGGGTGGAAACAGTTTTTACTCAAATTGTATAGAACGAAGAGCAACACTCTTCACCAGTACATGATTATCCCTGCACATGATGTCAGGCACTCACAAATCTAAGGAGAGTTTTGATCCTTTAGGAAATTCCTTCCTGCTGCCTTCTCCGCTTTAGTCTGGAGGTACCAGGGGCACAAATATTCCAGGTCTGCCTCAAATATATATAAACCAAAATAATTAACAAAGTACAGATAGACTGTGACTTATGGCCACAATTGACCCCAAAATTCTGTTGCCGCCTAGAGTCTCTTGGGAATTGGGCGTCATACAAATCCGAATAAATAAACAAACAAACAAGACATTTGTTAAGTGAATTTTGCTCTATTTACAACCTTTTTTTGCCACAGTTAATTAAAAGAACCACTGCAGTTGCTTGCCAGAAGGTTACAAAAGGTGATCACATGAATTTCAGACTGCAGAATGCAGCTGCGAGAGCAATCATGGGCTTCCCTAAGTATGCCCATGTTACACCAACACTCCGCAGTCGGCATTGGTTGCCGATCAATTTCCGGTCACAATTCAAAGTGTTGGTTATGACCTATAAAGCCCTTCATGGCATCGGACCAGAATATCTCCGGGACCGCCTTCTGCCGCATGAATCCCAGCGACCGATTAGGTCCCACAGAGTTGGCCTTCTCCGGGTCCCGTCGACTAAACAATGCCGTTTGGCAGGTCCCAGGGGAAGAGCCTTCTCTGTGGCGGCCCCGACCCTCTGGAACAAGCTCCCTCCTGAGATTAGAACTGCCCCCACCCCCCTTGCCTTTCGTAAACTCCTTAAAACCCACCTCTGCCATCAGGCATGGGGGAATTGTGACATCTCTCCCGGGCCTATACAATTCATGTATGGTATGTTTGTGTGTATGTCTGCTTTAATAACGTTTTTTTAAAAATGTTTTTAAATTATTAGATTTGTCTTGAACTGTTTTATTGTTATTTTGAGCCGCCCCGAGTCTACGGAGAGAGGCAGCATACAAATCTAATAAATAAATAAACAAACAAACAAACAAACAAACAAACAAACATACATACATATATATTGCAAACATGAATCGGTTGCCAAGAGTCTGGATTTTGATCACATGACCATGGGATGCCACAACATTCGAGTGAAACGCAAATCAAATGTCATTTCCCCCCGCAGTTCCATTGTAATTTTGAACGGTCACTAAGTGAACTGTCGTAAGCATTTAACTGTTGTTTTTAGATGACCAATGTGGAGATACTTTGTTAAGACTGAATTGCTCCCCACTCCTTTTGGAATGCTCTCCGTTCAACATCTCGAGTTGTAAAATCAATGCAATTTTCTTATTTTCTTTTAGGTGACATTCACTGATCTACAGTACATATAAATAAAATTAGCATAAAGTATTCATAGAGGTGTTTCTTATCTCTCTGATTTGAATTCTCAGTGCATGTTTTAAATAAAGCAAATAGCGCAACCAAGAGATATTTCAAGCATCTGAGGACCCCACAGCTGGAATGTAGCCATGTTCACTTTGAAGTGCCACAAGAATTTAAAGGACTTTATTTCTTGGATGTATGCTTTAGAATGAAGACTGTTTACATTCTATTTCTTTCTCTCTTTTATTTGTATTTTTTTAAAAAAAGAAATCCACAATTTCCATTTCTATGTCAATACATATACCTTAAAATATCAATTACATAAACATTCATACATTTTTATTCATTCAATCAAAAATCAATATCCTGTTTTGCACCTATTTTTACCCTGTTCACCAGTCTGTTTTCTTTCATTATATTACACTCCCCTCCTTCTATTTCCATCTCCTCCTTCTACCCTTCCTGTTTCCCTCCACTCCTTCTTCCCTCTCTTCACCTCTCTACTTCCTCTTTCTACCTCTTTACCTCTCCCTGAGTGCTTCTTATCTCAATTCATCTCATATTCAACAGACAAATGCCATACATTTTAGACTAACGGTGCCTCTCGTATAATCATTATGTTTATATCTTTTCTGTGTATATAATTATTTGCTCTAGGTATATGTTACTCATTTGATGCTGCCTCTTCCAAACCTCGTTTTGTCTCCTGGTCAACCATCAATTAATTTTAATTCTATTCCCAAATTAACCACTATAGCTTACCTTCAAAAATATTTATTATCCCTCATGCCTCTTACTTCTAAGCCATAATACGCAATGTGGTTTACATTCTATTTCATGTTGCTTTTTAAAAGAACATCCTCTTGTTCCAACAATGGAGCTACACATACACATATATGTTATTATGACTTAGAAGTTATGTTTTTTTGTAGATAATACATCTCCTAGTAGTTCCTTCAGTGGTTCTCAACCTTTCTAATGCCACGACCACTTAATACAGTTCCTCATGTGGTGGTGACCTGCAACCATAATTCTAGAGCCAATTCTCCCAACAGAACTTTAAGCTGATTGGAAAGAAAGGTCAGAGGGACATTCCCACTGTAAACGCCTGATTGGTCGGATTGTAAAAATATGTTCCAAGGCGCCAGAATAGAAGTTTTAGTTCCTAACACCATGGGAAATTTGTCTTTTCCCATGGTCTTAGGTGACCACTGTGAAATGGTTGTTCGATCCCCAAGGGGGTCCCAACCCTCAGGTTGAGAACCATTGCATGAACTATGTCTCTTTTTTTAATGCTGCAAACTTGTACAATCTAGTGGTGTCAAGTTCGCGTCATCACAATGGTGTCACATGACGTGTCATGGTTTTTCCACCCTTCGCTAAACGGGGAGTGGGTGTGGCCAATGCAGAATGCATTCTGCCTGTAGGCTGCGACTTTTATCTAGGAGAAAGACACTTCTTATCATCCTATCTCTTACCATCCCACCCACAACCCACCATGATGAAATTTGGACTCTTACATATTTGTTAAATGCAACATTCTGGAACAGGGATGAGAAATATGAGCTCCCACTCTCCGCTCCTGAACTTCCATGCCCCCTCCACTATCATTGCTGGCAGCAGGGAAAGAGCCACCCCTGCTGCTAATGCTGAATGCTGACCCTAATTTACTGCTACGGGTAGTCCTCGACTTACAACAATTTGTTTAATTCGAAGTTACAACGGAATTGAAAAAAGTGACTTGCAGCATCTACAGCATGGTCACATGATCAAAATTCAGATACTTGGCAACTGCTGTTTATTTATGACGGTTCCAGATCATGTGATCAACTTTTTCGAGCTTCTGACAAGCAAAGTCAATAGGAAAGTCGGGTTCACCTAATAACGCTGTCACCAATTTAACAACTGCTGGGATTCACTTGGTTGCTGTGGCAAGAGAGGTCGTAAAATGGAGCAGAATTCACTCCACAAGTATCTCTCCCACAGCAACAGAGTCTTTGGAGAGGGGCGGCATACAAATCTAATGAATAAATAAAATAAATAAATTGTATTGTTTACATAATTTCTGTATATTGAAATAGAAACATAGAAACATAGAAGACTGACGGCGGAAAAAGACCTCATGGTCCATCTAGTCTGCCCTTATACTATTTCCTGTGTTTTATCTTAGGATGGATATATGTTTATCCCAGGCATGTTTAAATTCAGTTACTGTGGATTTACCAACCACGTCTGCTGGAAGTTTGTTCCAAGGATCTACTACTCTTTCAGTGAAATAATATTTCCTCACGTTGCTTTTGATCTTTCCCCCAACTAACTTCAGATTGTGTCCCCTTGTTCTTGTGTTCACTTTCCTATTAAAAACACTTCCCTCCCGAACCTTATTTAACCCTTTAACATATTTAAATGTTTCGATCATGTCCCCGCTTTTCCTTCTGTCCTCCAGACTATACAGATTGAGTTCATTAAGTCTTTCCTGATACGCTTTATGCTTAAGACCTTCCACCATTCTTGTAACCCGTCTTTGGATCCGTTCAATTTTGTCAATATCTTTTTGTAGGTGAGGTCTCCAGAACTGAACACAGTATTCCAAATGTGGTCTCACCAGCGCTCTATATAAGGGGATCACAATCTCCCTCTTCCTGCTTGTTATACCTCTAGCTGTGCAGCCAAGCATCCTACTTGCTTTTCCTACTTGCTTTTCCTACTGCCCAGGAAAACATGAAAGCAGGAGCATAACAGCTTTAAAATAAAACTAAAGAAAACTTCTAGAAACTCAGCCCCACCCATGATATTGCCGAGGCCCCACCCAAGGTATGGCCTCGGGGGCCTTCCACTGCTTTAAAGGGTTGTTTTTAAAAGCCTGTCTTCTTTTCTTTCTCCTCCAGAACTCCCAATTCCTGATCCACGCAGCCCACAACAGCATCAAATTCTTCTCTCAAAGTATGTCACGCAAACACCATGCTTAGCGAAAGCCTTTGTCTTCAAACAGGACTTGAAGAAATCCGGAAGGGCAGGAAGAGTTTTCAGAAAACAAAAAACCCAAAACTGTTGCTTTAATGGCGTGATTTAACAACCCATTCTGCAACTAATTGTCTCTTTAGGGAAGTCGCCTAAGAGCTGCAGGCAACCATTGGTGCTTTCGTATATCACGAAGAGATAAAAGGTGTGTTGGGAAAGGCTGATTTCTTTTTTTTTAATATTTTAATATCGAAATGCACAAAGACTACCATACAATCAAACAGTGGGATTTCTCCTGAAATCAAGGAAGCATGAATCGGAGTTCAGTTTCAACTGGCAATAGGCGTTTGGAGCATGACTAGGAAAGCCTTTGAATTCCTCGCTGTTAATTCAAGCTGCGCTCCTCCGTCAAGTACAATAGTGAACTCCATTAAGTTCAAGAGCAGACGCACTTAGGACTGTAGTATCAGTTCCCCAACTACTATCCAACAGCCCCAAAATCAATAGGTTATCTTGCTTGCAATTGACTAAAATTACATCTTAGGTGCGTAATTGGCTTAATGGATATTTTTCAGAGAAGCAGTAACTCAATGCTGTGAGTTTATTTTTTGACAGAAGTCCCTTGAGGAGCCATCCAATCCAAACCTGATCAAATCAGAACAGATCAAAGATAAGCCTCTAATTTATTCACATATCCCCCGCTCCCCACCCCAAAGAAACGTACAATTATTTTGCCTTGATTATTTCATATGCACTGTGAATCACAGTTCTATATTGGCTCAATTAAATCTATACACACTTTTTCTTTTTTTAGCTCGCTTTAATCTGCATGATAATGTAGCTACTGCGTTTTTGCAAAAAAAAAAAAAATACTGGGCTGGTCAATGAAGAGATCAGAGACTACCATATTTTTCGGAGTATAAGATGTGCCTTAGGTTTTGGGGAGGAAAATAGGAAAAAAATAATTTGCCTACCAGGTATTCATCTAGCTAGACTTTAGTCTGGTCAGCTTCAGCACATTAGTTTGCTGGTTTTGAGCCCATGTGCTTGGTTTTTACCCACTAGTTGGGGATAAAATACACTTCACTTCTCTTTCTCTTCATTCCCAAACAATGGGAAAAGCAGGCAAAGGGAAGATCACTTTACTCATTAGCACCTCATTAGGGATGAAAAGATGCTTAGTAAAAGCTACATTTGGAGTATAAGATGCAACCAAATTTTCAGCTTCTTTTAGAGTGGGAAGGTGCATTTTATACTCTGAAAAATATGCTAAATAGAAATCTTAGGAAGGATGGCTTCCATGTCTTCACTTGACTGAGAAGACAGATACATTCAGATAACAAAAATAAACTATGCCACAATCTAAAATGTTTGTTTATTTACTCTTTATTTCCCACCTTTATAAATAACTCAAGGCAGCGAATATACACACACAATACTTCCGCCGCCTCCTTCCACAACAACCCTGTGAAGTAGGCTGGCCTAAAATCACAGTCACAGTCTCCTGTTACTTAGGCCAACATCTTAAGTCCGCACAACTTTTAGTTATCAAGATTGAGAAACACTACTTTAGAATATTCTGAAGTGTTTTACAAGATGAATCACAACGTAAGTAATTTTGTTATTAAGAGTATACTAAAATGGAAAAGCAACAACCTGGAAAGCTCCTAAGCATCTAAGAAGGAGAGTTAGCAAACATGAAATTCTATTAAAAAAGATTCCCACGGAGGGATTTGTCCAACCATTTTAATAGTTCTATAGGGCAGTGTTTCCCAACCTTGGCAAACTTGAAGATATTTGGACTTCAACTCTCAGAATTCCCCAGCCAGCATTCGCTGGCTGGGGACTTCTGGGAGTTGAAGTCTAGATATCTTCAAGTTGTCATGGTTGAGAAACACTGTATAGGGCAAAAGTTGTTCCTTATTTGGTAGAATGCTGAAAGTGCCCTCTCTAGCACAGCAGATAACAAGACATCAAATTGGACTTCTAAAAAAGCTCTCTAATATTTGGGCAGCACCAAGATTTTAAAATAACAGACAGACTCGATGAATTTAATTGAGAAAGCTAGCATATTACAGATGTAGCTCTTATACCCACGCTTGCTAGTTTTGATGAAACTTTAGCCCAAAAGTTACCAGGTTGAATATAACTTTTTAGCGTGTCCTTCTTCAATAACAGTTTTAGGGTAACTTTACCATATGATTATTTAGTCTGAAGTCAATTAATTAAACCCCAAGTGTGAAACATATATTCCCCAAGACTGCCTTTTCAGGCCCCAGCCAATATGACTGATTTACCTTTTGCATAATCTACTTAACTTGTTCTCTAATTGGAAGATCCTTGTCCAGCTTTTGCTCTCCAGATGTGCTAGACTTCAACTCTCATAATTGGCACATCGAGATGCAATTTGTAGTAAAAAAAACCATATGGAGAGTGCCAGTGAGGGCAAAGCTGCTCATGGAGCAAAGGGCAAAAATTTTGTTGATTGCTACCTGACTGCATCCATAGATGGTGGCTGTCACAATGGCAGAAATTCATGTCAAGAAGTTTGATTTTTCTTTGGTTGCATTGAATTGAGAAACAATACTTGTTCCTTCTTCATCTACAGTGATAATTTAACTACCAAGCATGTGGTAGATTACTTTGGGTAAACATTGTGCTTCTGAAGGTCAGAGAAGCTGAAGACAAGTATAGGTAGCGCTCGACGTACAACCATCCCTTTAGCGACTGTTCCAAGTTACAAAGGTAGTGAACAAATTGACTTACAACTGATCCTCGCACTTATGACCATTGCAGCATCCCTACTGTTATGTGAACAAAATTCAGGAGGTTGGCAACTGGCAGGTATTTAAAACTGTTGCAGCATCACAGGGGTCACATGATAGTATTTTCAGCCTTCCCAGCTGGCTTCCAACAAGCAAAGCCAATGGATTTAAAAGTCATAAAATCAGGTGTGACTTGCTTATCAATATACAATAGAATTCTTTTTTGGCCAAGTGTGATTGGACATACAAGGAATTTATCTTAGTGCATATGCTCTCAGTGTAAATAAAAGAAAAATACATTTGTCAAAAATTATGAGGTACAACACTTAATGATTGTCCTAGGGGTCAAATAAGCAATGAAGAAACAATAGAAATTCTAATTTCATTTATGGCTGTAAGTCAAGGACTACATCCAGCAGGAATGTGCTCAACTATGTTAAGAAGATTTGGAAACTTTTCCCTTGGCTTTTAGAAGATGTTAGAACAATTAATCAGTGGAACAGCTTGCTTCCAGAAGTTGTGAATGCTCCAACACTGGAAGTTTTTAAGATGATGTTGGATAACCATTTGTCCGAAGTAGTGTAAGGTTTCCTGCCCAGGCAGGGGGTTGGACTAGAAGACTCCAAGGTCCCTTCCAACTCTGTTGTTGTTATTATTGTTGTTATTATTATTATTATTACTATTATTTGTATTATGTATTCTTACCTTTGACTTGCCAAACAAAAAAGCAAAACATAAATCTCTTCACAATTAGTGTACTACATGTGATGCCAGAGGCACATCAACAATTTCTGTGGTTGGCACAAGGATCAAGTACATCTCAAACAACCAGGCTATTATTTCTTAAGATAAAATACAGGAAATAGTATAAAGGCAGACTGGACGGACCATAAGGCCTTTTTCTGCCATCAATCTTCTATGTTTCTATTTTATATGCCTGGAAAAAACCTGTATAGTACATGTATCTCAATATATTGGATATTCCATAATCAATACGGTTTTGAAAAAGTTATACTAAGATAAACCCAACTATAGCAAGAAAATCAAGGGAAAAGTGCAAATTCCGAAGAACACAAATCATGAACGAATAATAGAGAACTTCACAGCACCAAGTAATTCAAATTCTTCTGGTGCTTGAATGTCTTTATAAGGATTAAACTCCAATCATCACTACTCTGTTTTGATTATACAGGCAGACATATGCACATACATTACAGACACACATCTGTTCAGATTAAGGCATGTTGAAAATTGTGAAATGATTTAGTGTGGCCAATTTCCAAATCCTCATATGTAACAAAACAAACATTTCTGTTATTCCAAGTTGATGGTTCTCAATTCACATCTAGGGATGTTCCCCACCCCCGTAAACATTTATTAAATCAATGAAACAAACAAAAAATGCTATACATTATTTCTATTTTTGTTTTACTTCTTCAGTAAACTTGAAGTGGCTATGTTGACCTTTGCTTTGAATCTTTCAATATACATTCAGCACTCTGAACATGAGTATATATACCCCTGAGTGAGATTGAAAGAAAAATGCCAAACCAACTTTATTCTTAAAATTGGGTGAAGAACAATAAACAAGGTAATGTAGCTAGAACAAGGCACAATCTTTTATCCAGGGCCTAGCTTGGATTGCATTCCATTTTCCTTCCCTCCTGCTTGAGATATTTCCCTTACTACTATATTTCTACACCATATTTCTACACCGTGAATAGTAGGACTAAGTTGTCTTTTCTGCAGCTCAGGATACTCGCCCGCCTCCCACACGCAGGCCCTGCTCGCTCTCAGTAGCTTGATTACTGTCTAGATCTAGCAGCAGCTCACCTCCTGGGGTGAGATTATTTTTGCTATGCCCACTGGAAATAACCAAGCCAAGAGATTCTTTGTATCCGACAGTGACAAAAATAAAATCCATATAGAGAGACAGCTCACAATATAGCAGCATCACAGAGCAACTCCGAGCAATTTTGAAATGCAACCTAGTCTTGAAATTACAGGAGGCTGTAAATTTATTTGAAAATAGACGAATTAGATATTCTTCAAACTCATCTATCTATCTCAAATCTGAAGATAGATGAGTTAGATATTTCTACTAGTTTTTCTCATCATTCCTATCATCCTTTTCCTCTCACTTAGGACTGTATGACTGTAACTTGTTGCTTGTATCCTAAGATTTTTATAAATATTGATTGTTTCTTCACTGCTTATTTGACCCCAATGACAATCATTAAGTGTTGTACCACATGATTCTTGACAAATGTATCTTTTTCTTTTATGTACGCTGAGAGTATATGCACCAAGACAAATTCCTTGTGTGTCCAATCACACTTAGCCAATAAAATTCTATTCTGTTCTATCTATATTCATCTATATTTAGATATCCATCTAATTTCCTGATGAAATTAGAGGAGGCTGTAAATTTTCCAGATATTTCCCATTTTCCCTCCTGTACTGTATTTAATGCTCATTTAACACCACTTAGCATCCCTTTTAATCCTCCCCTGATGCAACACCATCTCACATTCCAGCCTCCTGCCTTTCATTTCGTTCAGCAAACCCATGGAAATCTTCAGACCACTAGTTCCAAAAAGAAACCAGGGAGCTTCCGACGGGCACTCTTTATTCAAAGGGAAGCCGAGACTTCAAATCCCACGTCCTTTAATTGCAAAAAGGATCCCTAAGGGGAATCTTGCCAACCGCTCGCTTATTTACGTGCCTCTAGTCTAGATCGCCAACGACCAAGTTTGCTCGGGAAGGAGCAGCACAAAAGAAGCGCGGTCTCCCATCCGCAGTTGCATTCAATTCCAAGGCTCCAATTGCAGGGAAACTTCACAATAAGATTGGGAGGTTTTGGGAAAAGAGCTCCCGGTCCTCCTTTTCAACCTAAACAGCGATATTAGGCGACTCCTCGCCGTTTCCTTCGCCGGGTCACAAGCCTTATTCTTTCTTTGTGTTTTTGTTTTTGTTCTTTTCCCCCAAGGCCAGTTCCCAGATTCAGCCTTGCTTTTTAGCACAACTCCCCCAAACTACATGGATTTCCTCTTGGCCACCCATCTATCCATCTCCCCCTCCCAACTCCATCGTCCAGGCGGCTCCCTCTCCCGATTCCCCCAGTGCGATTCCCTAGTGGCTCCCGGTCCATCACCTTTTACCCCGGTTCGGTTCTTCACGCACCAGCGACGCCTGAGCCCCGAAGGCATCATCATCATCATCAACACCCAAAGAGCGGACGGATGCCTTCCTTACCACTCCGGAGAGAGCGAGAGAGCACCATTTACCCCGCGCACCAAGGTTGAGCCGATGCGCCCCGCCACTTAAGCTCCCAAACCCCCCGAGACTGGAAAGTCCATCCGGCTGCTCTTTGGCACCGATCCCGCCGCGACCCTCCAGCGCTCCCCCACTTTCCCGGGAGGCGCCAGGCTCTTCCTTCCACCCCCCCAGTCCCCGCTGCGTCCTCCGCCAGGGATAGCAGCTCTCCCGCGCGATGCAACCCTCCGCAGGTTCCCTCCTTCCCCTTCTTCCCTTACTTACCTCTCCCTGCTCGTCCTCCTCCAGGCTGCTGAAACTCCACACCACCAGGCCCTGGATAAGCAGGATGGCCAGCGCCGCGGCGATCGCCAGCTTGTACCGGCGGACCAGCTTCTGCACTCGGACGCTCGCCACCATCTTCATTCCAAGGCGGCGGGCGAAATGGGGAGGGAGGGAGGGGAGGGAGGGGGAGGAGGGGAGGGCGTGGGAGGGAGAAGCGGAGGAAAGAGCCCGCTGGAGAAGAGGGCGGGCGGAGCGGAGAACCCTGCAAAAGACCGCGGGCGCGAGCACGCACGGCGCGGACGCCGGCGAGAGCGCGCGCGGGGCGGGCGGGGGAAAGGGGCGGGGCCTGCAATGGCCGCCCCGCCCCGCTGGCTGCGAACAAGTTGTGAGGAGAAGCGAGGCCGGCGTGCTTTGTAAAAGAAAAAAATCTCTGGGTGGGAAAGATAGAGGGAGCAAAGGACGGAGACGGAGGGGTCCTATGAAGCACGGAGAAGAACTTGCTGCTTGAACGTCTGACGAGCTCCCACCGCCGCTTCCTCCTCCACCCCTTTTATCCTTGCCAATAGGGCTGGTCAAAGCTTTTACAATAAATACGGCAGGGTTTGTACATGAGGAGGGAGAACTCTCGCCCTTCTCCCCTTTAAACTACAAAGGTTTCACCACAACCACCACAACCTTCGCTTCTGTAGGTCGCCCAAACCGCAGCAGGCCTTTTTTATACGTGAAGTGGGATTCAAAAGGAAATTGGAGGCAGAATTAAAACTAGGAAACCGCAGTTTTCGTTCAGCTACTCATAACAAATACAAAGGTATTTGTAGTATTTATGAGTAGCGACTAAATTTTTGTTCCTGGAGTAGCGAGTAACTTGTTCCGGCCGAATCGGGATTTGGGTGACCTTGACGGCAACTCTTGTACATTGTAGACCAATCTATACGAATGGTCTGCAACGAGTTATTCTGAGATCCTTTGAAGAAAAAAGAAGAATGGAAATATAATACACTGCTCAAAAAAATAAAGGGAACACTTAAAAAACAGAATATAACTTCAAGTAAAGCAAACTTCTGTGAAATCAAACTGTCCACTTAGGAAGCAACACACAATCAATTTCACATGCTGTTGTGTAAATGGAATAGTTGTGGAAATGAAATATCCAGTGAGAATATTCATTCACATCTAGGACGTGTTATTTGAGTGTTCCCTTTATTTTTTTGAACAGTATATTAAAGGAAGGAGACACTTTTAAAACACGCATGACTTTTCTTTTTTTTTAGTTGCAAAGCTGTTTGGACCAATATGTTTTCTTGTTCTGCTGTTGTTTTGACAATAGGAGTTCATAAGTGCACCAGAGTGCCTTCCATTCCGTCCTAATGTTTCTCTTTTACTAGTATAATGTACATAAATATTATATCTCTGTATACCACCAATACCTATTCGACAAAACAAAACAAACAAATAAATAAATTGCATAAGGTACACACTATGTGAATAGACTATGTACAAGAGTTCTGATATTATTCATGTATGGATTTGTTTGTGGAAATGTCTGTATGGTGTGATTAAAGGGTCTACAGCAGTGAGATATTCAATGTTCTCATTGTTACAAGGTGGTTTTTTTTCATTTCCATAATTTTGCAAGGTAGGTTTATTTTTGTTAGAGGTATAAAATAACACAGTGAACATACATTTAAAAAATGGTTTAAATATCTGCTTAACAATCTCCCTCATCTCCAGTATAAGTGAGTGGGGAGTTTGCTTCCTGTTCCAATTCCTGGAAGATTGACATTTAGAGAAATCATCAATAGCTATGTTAGGTAGAAATAAATCATATTTACACACCATTCAAGAGAGACAATACAAAAGATAAGAAACAAAAATAGCAGAAAACATTTCCAGCAGCCAAAACTCAGATAAGGAGGGATTAACACCAGGCAAACAACAAAGCAGAAAACACATACCCTCATGAAAACTGGTAGGGCCAGCTACTGTATATAAACAGGGAGTGAACCCCACACTCAGTTTGCATTGATGTTATTACCTAATTAGATAATGAAACATCTGCAAGCCAATAACTATGCTCAGAAAACAGGAAGGACCCCACGGTTAAACTCTGAACTATAGACAATCTCTCCTGTTGGAACCTTGTCAATCCTACCCACAGCTCACAAAAATAATTTGCCTTTTATTAAAATACCTTGGAAAAGATGCCACTCGATTTCTTTTGATGATGGTGATGATGGTGGTGGTGGTGATGATAATAATGATTATTATTATTGCCAACATAAATTTGTCACCACTCTCCTACAAAGTCAATGCATATTGTGAAAAATAAAACTGGAAGGAAGAAAATGGTGACGGGAAATAGCATGTCAACTGCTTTGCATCCTAGAGGAGGCAGGATTCAAAGTAGGTCAGGGTCCCCACAGTTTTTGTGCAGTCTATAAAGGGCCTTATTCCTAAAATGACAGGGACTAGGCCCTTTAGGGAAAGTTTCAGCAGTTTCCTAGGGTAAAATTGGTGCATTTTTTATTGTTTATTGTTTTACCATAGAAAATAAAATGCAAAACATTCAAACAAACAAAATTTAACAAAAGCCTAACAGCAACAAAAGAAAAAAATAGTGTACTAGAAAAGAGAGGAAAAAGTCATCAATTAAATTTAACATTTAACATGTAGGATCCACCCTGGTGAAACTGATGCATTTTTATTTATATATTCCATTTCTATAGCTGCTCATTTAAATCCAATTTACTCTAGTCATTGGCAAGAGTTAAGACACTTCTCTTGCCCTGTAAAATTTCCCCAAATTCTAAAATTACTATGGGGCCATAACAGGAAACCTGGCAGGCTACATTTTGGCACTATGTTTCTAGTAGCATCATAAATAACATCTTATCAACATATTGGTTTTTATTTAATTATCACCTGTGAAGCTTCCCCATCTGATTTTTCCCCTCCAATGATTTTATTGGTTCTCACACAATTAAAAGCAAAGCCAAATAAGATAATCAAGTCTGTAAACAGTTTAAACAGTTAAAAACCACAATGACAAAAAGACAGCTGGAAAACTCTAAACTCACAATGCAGCCATGTAACAGACTTCATACTCTTATGGGATTCCTAGGCCTAATGGCAGAACTAAGTACAGTACAGTGGAACCCCGACATAAGAGCTGCTCTACTTAAGAGCAACTCGAGATAAGAGCTGGGAGGGGAGAGATATTTTTGTTCTACTTACAAGCCCAAATTCGAGATACAAGCGCCAAGGAGCTGTCTCCTGAAGCCAAACGCTAACTTCCGCGTTCGGCTTCAGGAGACAGCTGCGAAGCGGCGCACGTGTTTTAAAAGGTTGCAGCCGGCCTGGGGGGCTCGGGGGGGGGTGCTTGCAGCTTTCTTTCTTGCTCTTTTTCTTTCTCTCTTTTACCTTCCCTTCCTCTATTTCTTCTTTTCTTTCTCCTTCCCACCTTCTTCCCTCCCTCCCTCCCTTCACTCATTCCTCTCTTACTCTCCCCTTTCATAAGTTTCCTTCCTTCCTTCCTCTGTTCCTGTCCCTTCCCTTTCCTTCCTTCCTTCCCACCCTCCGTCCATTCATTCACCCATTCCTCTCTTGATCGCTTAAAGCCGGTCCCTGGTGCAAAAAGGGTTGGGGACCTCTGTCCTACAGGATTGGGTGGCAGAGAAGTTGAACATATGTAAATTTAAAAGTTTAAGAAAGTTTACAAGTTAAGTGAAAGAAACTTCATTATTCATTTATATGTACATGTACATTTCTTCATTAAAAACATGTCTTTCTGCATAATTTAGACTAACTTTGTGAGTTTTTTGAGGGCTGGAACCAATTAAAATTATTTACATTAATTCCTATGGGGAAAAGTCGTTCGAGATAAGAGCTGCTCGACTTAAGAGCCCAGGTCCGGAACGAATTAAACTCGTATCTCGAGGTACCACTGTATTACAAACTTCTCAGGGCTAATGGAGTTGGGGCTAATCTCCCTTTGTAGGGGATGATGTCGCAGAGGGCAAATGCCTCTGCAGAAATGGCTTCTTTCCTGGATCCAGCCAAATTGGATTGATGTAACCCACAACATGCCCCTCATGCCAGACCTGCTGAGATTTGACCTCTGACCTTTGTGCTCTTTGATCCTAGTCACTGATTCTCTCTTCATTTTCCTCCAAGATACCAGCTCAAATTATAACAGGTTTTATGTATGTTCGGGTTACCTTTGGATTATTTCTGAATAAGAGGGAAACTACTACTGATAGTCCTCCACTTATGACTAATTGAGCCCAGAATTACAGTTGTAATTTGTAAGTTTGTAAGTCATGCCAGTTATTAAATGAGTCATCACGTGACCAACCTGATTTTACAACTTTTCTGTGGTGGTCATTAAGCAGATCTGCAGTCATTAAACAAATCCATCATCCACAGTGGACTTTTTTTTTTTCTGGGAAGCAGAAGTAAACATTGGTTTCCTCAAAAAGCATAAAATTTCAATCACATGACTGCAGGACGCTGCAAACAGATGTAAATGCAGACCAGCTGCCAAGCCCTCGAAATGCAAACACGTGACCGTGAGTGGGGATGTAAGTACTTTGTTTTGGGCCCATCAAGAATTTTTTGCCTCTTCTTAAGAACCACTTAAGAACCCGAGCCCGGAAAAATTTCCCAGGAAATTTGAGAGTGGCATGAAGGCCCGGCCAGTTTCCTGCCATTTCCCCTGGGTTTCTTTCTCTGGCGCAGTGTATGGGAGGCAGCCTCACGCTGGGTGTATGCAAGTACTCTTCTTCACCACCTCAGAGTCCCCCCCTTTTTTTTAAGCCTTAAAGTTTTGCATTTTTAAAATTCTCCTCACCTCACCTTCTTCCTTCAAATTGCCAGGGCCTCCACAGAGAAAGCTCTTCCCTTGGGCCCAGCCAGATGGTATTGTTTAGTCAACGGGACCCAGAGAAGGCCAACTCTGTGGGACCTTATCGGTCACTGGGATTCATGCGGCAGAAGGTGGTCCCGGGGGTACTCTGGTCCAATGCCATGTAGGGCTTTAAAGGTCATGACCAACACTTTGAATTGTGACCGGAAACTGATCACAGTTCTGTGGTCTGTGTGCTTATTCTGCATCTGCCGCAAGGACCAGCCAGCTGATAAAAGGCGGGCCGGAGTTTGCGGTGGAGGCGGAGGCACTCGGTCAGTGCCGGCGGACATCCGGGCATGGGGAGAGCACACTAGGTGAGCATGATGAGACCAGGGGGTGGGGCGGTGACTCCTGGTATAAAAGGGACAGTTCACCGCTCACCACCCTCTTTTTTAAATGATCGCTGGCCCAGTTTGCAGACAAATCTGGGTGGGCAGCTTCTGAACGACTCCGACAGAGAAAAGGAATTTTTAAAAAGTTAAAAGTAATTACAAGAAATAAGGACAAGAAGACAGATTACATTGGTTTGCATGAACACCATGCCTTTCTATGTTTTCTGAATCTTGCAAACCGTATTTGCTTTCAGCAATTCATACATTATATTTTTTTCTCATCTCTCTTTCTGTCAGCCCTTCAGATAAGCTAGGTCAAAAAACAGACAGGCTGGGGATTTCAGCAATGGTACTTGATTGTTGTAGGATACAATCATATAACCTTGAAAGCCTGTCAAAGTGTCTCTCTGTCCCATCTTACACTAAACAAAGTCAACATGAGGTTATTTTGATTTTATCTTTCTTACATTTCTCCTATTTCTGTATTACAGTTTCTCTTGTCCAAGTTCCTTACTCTTACTCAAGGCTTACTCTTCCTTCCCCACCTAAATGGCACCTCAAACTTTCTCCAAGTTGAATAGTTGATTTAGAAACACCGAGGAGGAAAAAAAATCTAACACAAATTCTTGGATTGACTGGTTATCTCTTTCTTTAAACCCAAGAAGATGCTAGTTAGGTTCCTCTAATTTAGTTTTATTGGACTTCCTGCTTTGGGAGAATAATAAATTATTTCTGGGGCTTCCAGAAAGAACAATGATGGTCCTTTGATTTTCTCATTTGCATTTCTCACTCTTCAAAAGGGCCAGCAAGCTACATGATAGGAAAGAAAAAGGATCTGAAAATTAAAAATATTCTGATCACAAGATTCCAAGAGCCTTTATTTCGCTACCAAATGAGATCCTAAGGCTTCTGCACTACATGCTTGCTGTGACCGACTTTTCTTTTCTTAGATTGGCTTTGCTGTACCCTTGAAAAAGGATAACTGTGTGTGCAAATCTTCTTTGGGCTTTAAATTTTCCTCTGACAAAGTTAAACTGGATCCCTTCTTGATTTTCCTACTATTGTGATAGCACTGCTGAAGGTAACCGATTTGACTGTAAGGGATTTCAGTAGAAATAACTCTCCGCTCTGAGTCTTCGGAGAGGGGCGGCATACAAATCTAATAAATAATAATTTAAAAAATAGCTGCTGAATAAACTGTAGTTCTAAGATGCAGGTAAATATCAGGTGATATGTGTCAAATGCTGTTAGGTACTAATAGTGGCCTAATCAAGAACTGCAGATCTGCAGAAAAAGCAGTTGCTACCAATCTGCCTTCCTTTGAGAACCTGTATACTGCACGAGTCAAAAAGAGGGCTGTCAAAATATTTACAGACCCCCTTCACATCCTGGACACAAACTGCTTCAACTCCTACCCTCAAAACAATGCTATAGAGCACTGCACACCAGAACAACTAGACAAAAGAGCAGTTTTCTCCCAAACACCATCACTCTGCTAAACAAATAATTCCCTCAACACTATCAAACTATTTATTAAGTCTGCACTACTATTAATTTTCTCATTGTTCCTATCGACCATCTCCTCCTACTAAAGATTGTATGACTGTAACTTATAATGATTTATAATGACCGGTTCCTAATATGATTTGATTGCTTATTTGTACCTGGACTATCATTAAGTGTTGTACCTTATGATTCTTGACAAACATATCTACGGAGAGGGGCGGCATACAAATCTAATAAATAAATAAATAATAAATAAATGTTTTCTTTTATGTACGCTAAGACCATATGCACCAAGACAAATTCCTTGTGTGTCCAATCACTTGGCCAATAAAATTCTATTCTATTCTATTCTATTCTATTCTAAATGTATGTTTGAAATTTACCACTTAAGATGCCCTATAGAGGCTCACATTATTGAATTGCTCCTCTATACTGACCAGCCCACTATACTACTCAGACAAAATTGTATACACAAATATACACAGATATTTGTCAGGGAGAAAAATAAATTAAAACTTTCCCATCAAATTTCATAGAAATGCAGCCTTTCTTTAATGGAAAAAACATTCAATCATATCAGCTTTGTCCTGCAGATTAAAGATATCTGTTAGAGACACAAAGTCTGCATGTCACAAGAATAGACTCTATATATTTTAAGAGGTCTTGTAAAGTTGCAGACCAAAAGGATGTACTTAGTGGACTGGATAAAAAAGTCCTCATCTTGAACTGTGTCTTGTTAAATAAATGCCATAAATGTGCAAATTGTAAGTCTTCTTATAAATGTTACATTATGAATTGAGAAGTCAATAATTAATTACACATTATAAGTTAATGAACTGTGGATTATGAATTAATAAGGTTATTTAATGCTAGTCACAGTTCACTAAGGTTTTCAGAGGGAATGCCTTTAAGAACTCTCTGAGGAAATAAGTGATTACTTTTGACCAACAATATTGAAATATTCTGTTGAATTCAGTGTTTTGATGTAATTCAGGTTGTAATCTAGGGTTTGCTATTATTTGGATTCAGATCCTATATACTTTTTTTTTTAAACTAAAATTTCAAATCACAGAAGTAGAATTTAGGAATAAGACACTAACTGCAAATACTGTAGAGATGGAAGATATGATGATACTAAGATCTGGGTCAGAAAATCTGTAATTCAATGTTGTCATCTGTCATAAATTATCTGCACTGATTTTTTTGAGATAAGTAATATAAAATCATAGACTATGTTACATGCTTTGTATAATGTGGACCAACTTACAACATTATTGCAAGATTGCAGAATTTAATCAAAGACTCGCAGCATAATACAAGTGATAATCATCAAGAAAATTGAAGGCCACGATCCAGTCGTACAGAATAGTAAGGAAAATATAGACTGAATTTTTTCTCTATTGTTTTGTGAAAAAGACCTACATTTGTGAAATCCAGCAGGTTCTGACAGGTTCTGGAGAGCCGGCATCAGAAATTTTGAATAGTTCGGAGAACCGGCAAATACCACCTCTGGCTGCCCCAAGAGTGGGGTGGCAATGGAGATTTTGCAATATCCTTACCCCAGAATGGAGATTTTATTGATTTATTTGTTTGTTTGTTATTTGCTTATCTATCCATCGATCGATCGATCGATCGATCGATCGATCGATCGATCGATCCATCCATCCATCCATCCATCCATCCATCCATCTAGCTTTCTATTGGCCACCCTTCTCCAGTGGACTCAGGGTGGCGTACAAGGTAAATCAATGTAAAATTTCAAAACCCTAAGCATGAAAAAGCCATTCAAAGTAAAACAATACAAATTGAAAAATCCCGGACATTAAAAAACCATTCAACCAAAAGTCATACCGCAAGCATACTATCAGCTGCAGCAGAATGTTCACCAGCAAAGGGATGTTTTTAAAGCCTTTCAAAAGGCCAGCAGGGTGGGGACAACGCAAATCTCCAGGAGGAGCTGATTCCAGAGGGCCGGAGCCACCACGGAGAAGGCCCTTCCCCTCAGCCCCGCCTGTCAACACTGATTGGCTGATGGGACCTGGAGAAGGCCAACCATGTGAGATCTGACAGGCTGCTGGGATATATGAGGCAGGAGACGGTCCTGTAAATACTCTGGTCCTAAGCCTTGTAGGGCTTTATAGGTAATAATAATTTTAAATTGTTTCCCGAGACAAATCAGTAGACAATGCAGCTCACAGAGTGATGGTGATACATGTAATATACATGCAGTATTTTGCAGTATTCCTCCCCGGGAGTGGGGTGTGAATGGAGATTTTGCAGTATCCTTCTCCTGCTACATCCACCAAGCCATACCACACCCACTAAGCCACACCCACAGAATTGGTAGTAAAAAAAATTTGAATTTCACCACTGCTTAAAATGCATATATTTTAATACATATAACTAGCAGGCCTGGAGGGCATGAATTGTACATCTTTAATGGCCAAATTTTATTGAATGATATTTATTTATTTATTTGTTTGTTTGTTTGTTTGTTTGTTTGTTTGTTTATTTATTAAATTTGTATGCCACCCCTCTCTGCAGACTTGGGGCGGCTCACAACAGCAACAGAAAACAATATATAATACAAATTCAATAATTAGAAAGCTAAAAACCCATAATTAAAAAAAAACATGCACACAACATACCATACATAAACAGTATAGGCCTGGGGAAGATATTTCAGTTCCCCCATGCCTGACGGCAGAGGTGGGTTATATGCATGTTTTGATTGGATTGCTGAGTTGTGGGTTTTAACTGGGGTTATTGTTTTAATTTGTACTTGACTTTTTTATTGTTAACTGTATTTTTTTATATTGTTGTAAACCGTCCTGAGTTCTTCAGGATTGGGCAGCATAGAAGTCAAATAGATAGATGGATGGATGGATGGATAGATAGATAGGTAGATAAAATGCTGCCATTGAAATGTGTGAGGGAATGGGAAATCTGTCTGAAAATGGAAGGCTGCAGTCAACTACATCAAGAACCATCCTGGTTGAAGAAGATTGGCCTGGATTGTACACCAACTCCACAAGGCAACTGTTCCTTTAAATCATTCATCCCTTATTAAAACAGGCTGCAACCCATTGTTCCAGCTCTTTGTCAACTGCTGACAGCAGCATTAGGTGCATGTGAACAATGGTTGGCAAGACTATTATTAGTTGCTATGTACCAGGAGCATCCATAGTTAGGCTGGCTGGAGATAGATACTCATCTTAGCCCAGGACATCCAAAAGATTGAAAGGTGGCTTGAAGGAAAGAGACCTACTTCTGTTATGTCCTTGTGTTCATCCTCATAGAAGAATGTGTCAACTCTCTTAAAAACAACTTCCTGTGTCCAGCTGTACATCATGATTTTTTTTTTACTGGCACATAGTTGTGAGTATAGTGTTTGCCTCCAGCAAATTTAAATGCAATGCATACTTACATAGTGTGCATTCAGTTGCCTTCCTATAACTCTTGTATTGTCAAATAGGTTTTTTTTAAATTTGGAATCTATTCTTTTGGAATGCTGCTGTCAAACTAACAAGAGAGGTGCACATAACTCATAACTGCTATAGAGGATATAGTCCTATACTGTACTGAATTTTAACACCCACATCCCACATTATTATCAGATTTAAGTGAACATTTCGCCGCAGCAAGGAATAGTGGCAGATCTGTTAAAGATGACAAATGATAAGACGATGTGAGCTTCTCATCTATTTTTTGACAAACAAGAAAGAGGTTTTGATAGCTTCCTCTTCTTCAGGGTCAGGTTGTCCTTGTTCTCCATGCTCTTCTTTTAAAATTCATCTTAGATATAAAGTGGTTTAAGGAGTGTTGTACTCCATTTTTCATATCTGGACATCATTTTCAATCCTTACGTATGATTGTGGCATAAGGAAATTTGACAATTGCATTATAACAGAAACAGTCCCCAAAATATGGCTTTGCCATATTTGGCTATTAATATGAATATATGTGTAGCACACACACAGACACACCCACACACACACTGATTTCACTTAAAGCTGGGATGTGGAGGTGTAATATAACTCATCTAACTTTCAAAAGCTCAGATAGGAAGGAAGGAAGGAAGGAAGGAGGGAAAGAGGGAGGGAGAGAGGGAGGGAGGGAGGAAGGGAGGAAGGAGGGAAAGAGGGAGAGAGGGAGGGAAGGAGGAAGGAAGGAAGGAAGGAAGGAAGGAAGTTTCATAACTGGAGCCATGATTTATCCAGTTTTAGATTTAGAAAATTGTCAGGCGTATCCAATTACAAACTTCTCTAGGTTTTCAAGCTTGTAAACACCAGATTTCTACAATGTTACAATCAAGGTTACAGAAGGAAACAACCCCCCCCAACACCTCTATCCTTGTTGCATTTGTACAGTGCAATAGTCTATAAAGAGCAAAAATGAGCAAATGTATTAAATCCAGGTTCCGTTGTTGTTTTTGTGTGTGTGTGAATTCATACAATCAAATGTATCTTTATCTGAAATTGAAAAGAGGCCCTTGTGAATGAGTTAAACCTGCAGAAATGTAATCAAAATAAAGTTGTGATTTTATATATGGTAATATGGTCCTCAAAAGAGAAATATGAGAGAGCCTTTGAGGAAGGCAATGAATCTAATGGGAAAGAACCTCTCAACACACATTATGGTGATCTGTGAAGTTGAGCTACAGGTATTGCAAGATGTCAGAAGATTTTGGGAAAGGCATGTGTGCCATGTTTGAAACATTTTGTTCCATCTTTTTAAAATGAATATTTTTATCAGTTTCTCTGTTCTAGGCAGCATTTCAAAACTCTTGCTTCCTTCATCCCTTCTCTTCCAAAACAAGAAAACTTAATATTATTTCTGTACTCTGTATACAGTGATGTTACAAAAACATATTGAAATATGATCTGTAATACAACTAAATCCAGTACAGGTAGTCCTCAATGTTCAGCCATTTGTTTAGTGACCATTCAAAGTTCCAATGGCACTGTGTTTCATACTTATGATCATTGCAGCATCCCCATGTTAACGTGATCAAAATTCAGATACTTGGCAACTGCTATTTATTTATGACGGTTCCAGTGTCCCAAGATCATGTGATCAAATTTTTCAAATTTTTCAAAGTCAATGGGGAAGCCAGATTTACTTAGCAACCGTGCTACTAACCTAACTGTGTTACTAACTGCAGTGATTCACTTAACAGCTGTGGCAAGAAAGGTTGTAAAATGGGGCAACATTCACTTAAACAACTGTCTTGCTTAGCAGTGAAATTTTGGGCTCACCTGTGGTCATAAGTTGAAAACTCCTGCATGAACTTGCTCATCTGAGGAAAAAACTATAGGAATTCTTGCTAACAATACAAAGAATTTGAAAGGTATTCTGTTTGGATTCCAGAAATTGTTTCTAGACCAGTCCTACTAATGATCGTAGAGATTAAAAAAATAATTACTCAATTGAGTTCCAGGAAATGTCTGAATACCCCTTGAGAAAATTATGGAAAAATGAATGGTGTTGTTTTTCCCCCCTTAATTATTGTCTATCAGTATGGTCATGGAAGTTTATAATCCCCATCTTTTGAAAAAAAGATAGAGGAGTGATTCTGCTAAATATAGATTTCTTAACACTATGATTAAGTCTGCTGGTAAACATCATGTCAATCCTGAAGCTGACCTGACGGAAGCCATTTTGAAGCTTCAGTGTTGCCACACTGGAGCTGAGGGAGACGGAGCAGGGGAGAGAGATAGCTGGGATTTTGTAGCAAAAACAAAATGTGTTAAATCAGAGGCTGGAGGCCGATGAAGAGGATAACAGCTCTTTATTTAATAATCAGGAACATCTAAAGTGACCAGCTCGCAGGCAGGTAGCGACTTAAAAAACAAGCGGCCAAAACCGCACCTTATATACATTGTTACTAGCGCAGGGATTAGTGACAATGTTTCAAGACTTCGCGCTGGAGCTTCCTATTGGTTGAGCCCGGAGACTACTTATTGGTCGCGCCCAGGCTTCCCATTGGTTGCGCTAGCAGGCTTCTTATTGGTCGCCCTGCTCCAATCAGCGATCACATTTATTCTAACAACTTGCAAACATAACAAAATGCTTTCTCCTGGGAACCTGTTTTATTGTTGTTGTGAGCTGCCCCGAGTCTACGGAGAGGGGCGGCATACAAATCTAAATAATAATAATAATAATAATAATAATAATAATAACAACAACAACAACAACAACAACAACCAAGGATATTCTCACACCTGGTCGGAGAGAAAAGAAGTGATGTTACCAGGCAACCAGATGGCAACTTAATTGGACGATTGTGACTGATTGTTTGAGGAAGGGGGAAAACTTTTACTTTTGATTAGGTGAAAACCGCAGGAACTTTCAGAGTCGATTTTCACCAGAACTGTGCCAATATGATATAGCCAGTGTCGGGTTGCTACCCAGTACAGGCCACACTGCGCACCAATAGTGAAAATGGAGCTGTACACTCAGCTCTGCGTCTCCGGTGTGCGTGCGCACACGGCCCAGCTAGGTTTTGCTTCTGTGCATGCAGAATATTGATGCATTTGCATCTTCTGTGGTTGCAGAGGACAGATAATGAGATGATCCCATTTATATAACAGCCATGCCTGTGAGGACAGGCCAGCTTGAGACTGCTAAGCACGTCCTTCAATGTCTTCTACACCAGTGTTTCCCAACCTTGGCAACTGGAAGATATCTGGACTTCAACTCCCAGAATTCCCCAGCCAGCATTCGCTGACTGGGGAATTCTGGGAGTTGAAGTCCAGATATCTTCCAGTTGCCAAGGTTGGGAAACACTGTTTTACACAGAGACGTGTAATAGTTTGATTTCTTTTTATTATTTGGTCTTTTGGTTGTTTGGTTGTGTTGTGGTTGACTCGCTGCCATGCAAGACAGAACAGGTTGGTTGGTTTGTCAAACATGTACAAGATAGCAGGTATAGGTATAAACATAAACCAAACAAATATAGATAAATGAAGACAATAGAACAGTAGGACAGGGACGGTAGGCACGCTGGTGCACTTATGCATGCCCCTTATAGATCTCTTAGGAATGCAGTGAGGTCAATAGTAGACAATCTAAGGTTAAAGTTTTTGGGGTTTGGGAAGAAACCACAGAATTGGGTAGTGAATTCCAGGTATTATCTCTCTGTTTCTGCAGTCGAATTTGGAACGGTTTACATTAACTTTGTATCTATTGTGTACTCATGTATTGCTGTGGTTGAAGCTGAAGTAGTCATTGACAAGTAGGACCTTGTAGCAGATAATTTTAATGAACTACATTTAGATCAGTTGGAAGGCAATATAGTTCTAAGTTGTCTAAGCCCAAGATTTCAAGTCTGGCAGAATAAAGTATTCTGTTGCGAGTGGAAGAGTGGAGGACTCTTGTTGTGAAATATTTCTGGACTCTCTTGATTGTATTAATGTCCGATATGCAGTGTGGGTTCCAGACAGGTGAGCTGTATCCGAGAATTGGTCTAGCAAATGTTTTGTATACTCTAGTTAGCAGTGTAATATTGCCAGAGAAGAAGCTACACAAGATTAAATTGAGTACTCTTAGTGCCTTTTCGGCAATGTTGTTATAGTAGGCTTTGGCACTTAGATCATTAGATATGAGTACTCCAAGATCCTTGACAGAATGAGGGTCATCTACTGGGCCGTGTCCTCCAAGCTTGTATGTTGTGTTCTGATTCTTTTTTGCCAATGTGTAAGACAGAGCATTTGTTGGTTGAGATTTAAAGTAGCCATTTGTTTGACCATTCTGATACATAGTCAGTGAAGGGCTACAAAATTTTTACTATCACACTGTGGGTGTGGCTTATGCAGGACACCCTGCATTTTCTTTCAACATCTTTCAGTGCAAATTTGGTGCACTGGGGTGGAGCTCCATTTTTGCTACCCCACTGGGTTCACCCCCGACCGGGCAGTAGCCCACCCCGGTACATAGTCAATGACTTTTTGAAGAATCGTAGCATTTTCTGTGGTGTTAAATAGTTTGACATTGTCGGCGAAGAGAAAGCAGTTGATTATAATGTGATCACAAAGGTCATTTATGTAAAATATGAGGAGTCTAGGTCCTAGAACGCTACCTTGAGGCATGTTGATGTGGCTGATGGATTATAATCCCTCTATAATATTGTGCAAAGTGCTGTAGTTTATACAACTCACCAGAAGCTGATTAAGTGTAAGTAAATTTTGTAAATTCTGAAATAACATTGAACAGATATTTACATTTTATAAATTAGTACCAAATAAATACCGATTTTTAATTAGCTTTATATAGAGAGTTTATTAATGGTTATTATAACATTTTTTAATACTATCCCAGCTTGTATTTTATTGCTTGCATTAGCAGCCATATAAAACTTATAACTGTAATGTTTACAATGTTATGGTAGTAATATTAAATTTCAGTTGCTGAAATGATTGCTCTCGTTCTGTTTGTGTAATTTTCTGACTTTTTTTTGCTGGTCTGTGACTGAAATAAAGATTGTTATATTACTTTTAGTATCGTCATAAAATGCACACACATAGAGAGACAGAAGTACACAGACATAAGGTTGCTTATTCCACTTTTTGACTTGACCAATTTCTAAAGTAACAATCACCATGGTAAATCAGTGAGATTTTAGATACACCATTAATGAAATATTATTTCTTTTGAAAGTGTATAGGGGCAGTTCTAGAAAAAAATTCTACCATGATTATTATTAACAATTTTTTAAATTTACAAATTATGGAGAGTAGAAATAATGAATAAACATAAATCAAAGCGTCACAAGAAGACAACAGGAAAATGAATCAACAAAGATACAAGCGCTGGCCAGTCCAAACAACTCACACAGAGAATTCTCCAGGTGCAGGTGTTATGTCAACCCAGCCTTGGCATGGCACCACAATATCCCTATGATGTCCTCCTTTTGTGGGCAATTTAACCTATTTCTCAGGCCGAAGTCTTCATGTGGAGTTAGAGAGTTCAGCCTGACACAACACAAGGGAGGATGGGAGGGTTACTAGACACAGCCAAAGATTCCTTTACAAAAGATTCAAGGATGATCACCAAACAGAGGTGGGTTCCTCCCAGTTCAGACTGGTTCTATAGAACTGCTAGTAAATTAGTGGCCTGGGTCGTTGGAACTGGCCACGCTCCTGAGCGGTTTTCTTGACAGCACCGTAGGTGCCGCCATCTTGTTTTTTGCTTCTGCACATGCTCATAAGCTTTTTAAAAGTTCTGTGCATGCGCAGAGTGTCCTTTCTGAGAAGCGATGGGTGCGCATGTGTGAGCAAAGCAAGCACATGTGCAAAATGTGCACTTCCATCGCAATGTGAACCAGTGAGGAAGGTAAATAGAACCCACCCCTGTCACTGAACAAAAAATTAAATCCTGTGAAATAAGATTGAAAAGGGGGGTTAGAAGATAACCCGGGGGTGGGTTAGAAGAGCTGGGGTGGCGGCAGGTAGAGTGCTGTACTGCAGGCTACTGAAGCTGACTGTAGATCTGTAGGTCAGCGGTTCAAATCTCATCACCGGCTCAAGGTTGACTCAGCCTTCCATCCTTCCGAGGTGGGTAAAATGAGGACCCGGATTGTGGGGGCAATAGGCTGGCTCTGTTAAAAAGTGCTACTGCTAACATGTTGTAAGCCGCCCTGAGTCTAAGGAGAAGGGTGGCATAAAAATCAAATAACTAAATAAATAAAATAAGAAGGAATTTGATTTATGGAATTTTGTGAGATGTTTCAATCAATAGGACATGGTATCCATCTGAAGCCACCTACCATCAGTTTCCGAAACCTACCCTGGAGAAAGATTGCAACTACCAGAATCCAGATGGAATCCATATTATCCAATGGTATCAAGGACTGCAGAGATTTTATCTATCAGGCTGAGCAACATCTCCTTCCCCCAAGCCAGACAGAAATAAATTCAATACTTAGATTTCAGTTGCCATCACTTTGGGCACATGTACAATGAAAACATAGTAATAGTACTGGTTTGTGACATCATTCACCCACTCCCAATTCAGGAAGAAAAAAAATAGTCCTTAAAAAACACCAGACATCTGGTGCACCTTATTTGATCAAACAGTCACTGAAGTGATACCTAGATTAAAGTGAAGATTTGCAATACAAAGAAAAGATGGGTGGGTCAAAGATGATACCAGAGATATCCCATGGGGTCAAACCACCTCCAAAGTTATTATGGAGTCCCATGATAGAAAGGCCAGAAGATGAGGGTAAGTTAGTATTCAAGCCGATGGCATCTTTTACTGTGATATGAATTTTGGCTGAGCTTATCCATTGAAAATGTGTAGAATGTAGTTGCACCTGCATATGTATTATTCCCACTTCTCTTCAATTGTGATGGATTATTAAAGATTGACTGGAGAAGGCCCTGCAGTTTTTTTGGCAAGGTTTTAAAGAAATGATTTGCCCTGGCCTTCTTCCTAGAGCTGGGAGAAAATGACTGGCCCCCAAATTAACGAGTCTCAAGCCCATGCAGACGTTGGTGATAAATCAGGGGCTTGCCACACCATCTGTAGAAGGCCTAATGTTTATGGGAACATGGGAAGGGTGATTTCAAGAGGGAGCAGATGCAGCCACAATGTATTCTTTCGAGAAGTTCAAGGCCATCCGTGGTCCACCACCTGGGGGGAAGCGGAAGGAGGACTTGCCACGCTGGCACAACCTGAGTGGGCAACGTGACAAGTTTTGGGTGGGGGGGGGCAAGGCATGTGAACTTTCAACTGGGTGGGAAGCTCAGATTCGGGTTCCACAGTGTAAGTGCCAGGATGGCTCTGGAAATAAATTGGAACTTTGAGGAATGCCTTGACTTGGACTCTGATTTAAATTCGGATGTTACCTGGAACCTTGACAATCAGCTAGATTCATGCCTAATAAAAAGGGGAAATGGAAATACATTATAGCAGGGGTCCCCAACACCCCAATCCATGAACTGGCACCGGTCCACGACATGCCAGAAACAGGGCCACACAAACAAGTGAAGCTCCATCCAAGGGATGGAAGCAGCACACAAAATCACATCCCCTCTGGACCGTGGATAAACCTCTCTCCAAGGAATCAGTCTTGGTGCTCAACAGTTTTGGTACCCAAAAGGTTGGATGCTGCTGCGTTATAGCAGTGTTTTTCAACCAGTGTGCCGTGGCACACTAGTGTGCCGCGAGACATGGCCAGGTGTGCCGCAAAGCTCAGAGAGAGAAAAAAAACAAGAAAGAAAGAGAGAGAGAAAGAGAGAAAGAAAGAGCAAGAGAGAGAGAAAGCAAGCAAGAGAGAGAGAGAAAGAAAACAAGAGAGAAATAGAGAAAGAAAGCAAGAGAGAGAAAGAGAGAGAGAGAGAAAGAAAGCAAGAGAGAGAGAGAGAGGAAGGGTAGGTGGGAGAGAGAAAGACATAGAGGGAGGTAGGGAGGGAGAGAGAAAGAGCAAAAAAGAGGAAAGAAGGAAGAGAGAAAGAAAGGGATGGAGAGAGAGAGAGAAAAAAGGAAGGGAGAGAGAGAAGGAGGGAGGGAGAGAGAAATAGAGCGAAAGGGAGGAAGAGAGAGATAGTTTTTTGTCCAAACTTTTTTTAGCCACCCCCCCATCCCACCCCCACTCAATGTGCCCCATGGTTTTGTAAATGTAAAAAATGTGCCGCGGCTCAAAAAAGGTTGAAAATCACTGCGTTATAGTACTGACTGAATGTAAAGAAGTGGAGTTATATGAGAATACTTTTATTTAGGGCATTTCTTCCCTTCCATTTGTTTTTTAAAACAATAAAAAACAAATGACAACTTCCAATTCCTTTTTCTTTGAGCATCAATGGGAAGTAGGGTTCCCTCTTCACCCGTCTCTTATTCTATTTTAGCCTTGAGCTAAACTGTTATGGCCATCACCTAAAGGGACTGACAGTAGTGTCAGCCGAGCAGTTTAGTGCTCTTGAACAATTCTGATAGCTCTCTAGCGGCAGCACTCACTTCAGTGAAACAAGAGAAGAGTGGCAGCCAGCGAGGCTGAGCAGGAACTAGAGGGAAGAATGAATCTGATGTGGCAATAAATATTACCTCAATCCCACTCATTACTGGTCACCTGAGATTGCCTTTGGCCTCACAGGTAAGTGCAAAGCATAATAGATTTTGTTCACCTTCTGGCAATCGCTGCATACTATCAGCTAAAAGTGGAAAACAGCACTCGGAACCCAATACAGGTAAAGGTAAACTCCTAATGTCTCTCTCATTGGCTGTGGTGAAGGGAAACTTTTGGTAGCATAGTAGAAATAAGATGTTGCCAGGATATGCTTCTAACATAACTGAGTGTGACTGTTAAAGATATCTCCCCTATCTCTGATTTTAAGTTCTGATGGCTACTAATTCAATTCAACACTCTTGACTCCTGTACCTATTGGCTCAAAGATAAATTCAAAGAGATTTGCAGCCAAGAAAGATTTTTAATCCCATACTCATCACTTTGGGGACCCAACCCTTTGTAGTGCAATGATGAAAATATTGGATTAGGACTAGCGATACCCCACCAGTCAAATTTTCAACTATCATGTTTGTTAACTAATTATCTTTCAGCCTAGTTGCATGGAGTTGTTATTAGGATGAAAGTAAGTAGCAGGAAGAGTGGGTCACATCTATCTCCTTTAGCTCTTAGAGAAACATTGAAATACCATCAGGGTGGATTCCAACTTACCTCGCTGCTGGTCCACTCCCTCCGTGTGGGTGTAACTTGTGCATGCACAGGAATGAAAAATTCCAACAAAACCAAACCCCAAAGCTGGAAAAAAAGATGGCGACTGCAGCCACAGTGCCGGAACTCAGTTTCTGCACATGCTTAAAAGAGAAAAAAAAATCAAAAATCAAAATAATAATAATAATAATAATTAAAAAACAACAACAAGATGGTGGTGCCCGTGGACATCACCAGTGAGTGACTACTGGTTTGGGTGAATTGGTCTGAACCGGTCTGAACTCACCCCTGAATACTATAAACAAATAATATTATAAAATAGAAAACAGAAATCAGAGGATAGAGGACTAGGATAGCACTATTTTGGTCTTGTTCTGGCCTCATCAGATGTATTATATATTTGTAGATTTTCATGGGTACAGATATGAATGTCTTGGAATATTCAGATTTCTTCCCGTGTAGGATTTAGAGATTTCTGGTGACCTATATATATTGTTCTGAGTTCGGGTTTAATGTGTGATATTACTGTGTAATATTTTGAGTGTCTATGCGATGTTTCGGTGAAATCACATTCACCATCATCAGGCTGAAGTTGTTAGCTTTGTGCTGCTTTGAATATAGTTCTACATATTATAAAACTATATTCAAAACTATATTCAAAGCAGCATGAAGCTAAAAACTTCAGCCTGATGATGGTGAATGTGATTTCATCGAAACGTCACATAGACACTCAAAATATTACACAGGGTAAAACCCGAACTCAGAACAATCTACATACATATACCCGTGAAAATCTACCAAAACATATATGTAGATCTATCCTAGTCTCCCTTAATTTTCAAATTCAGTAAAAACATGTGACATATATATATATACTATAGATATATATATAGAGACAGACAGACAGACAGACAGACAGACAGACAGACAGACAGACTGTATGTGCACACACACACACACACACACACACACACACACAGATGCATCTCATGCAGTTAAAAAAAGGGTAGTTCCAATTAATGGAATTGTATGTGGTAGTTGAACCAAGGCAGCATAATGATCATTGTTTCAGATCGGGAGTGGGGAGACCAATGGTGGGTTCCTACTGGTGTGGTCCAGAGTGCCATATTGGTAGGAACCCACTGATGATGTGATTTTTGGTGATTTTTTCCCCCTGGCGTCTTTGTGTCGAATGAAGCCCTCCCACCCACTGTCATGTTAATGTCGACCTTTATTCTTCATCTGAAGCACAGCTGAGAAACTCCTCAGTTGTGTTTGAGCTTGTAATGTGATCCTGAGCACGTGGGGAAGTAAAATTGCATGGTGGGACACATGCGCATGCACGGATGTGCACTGGTAGCAAAGTTCAACTGGAAATAACAGCTCTATAAGGTAATCCTTGACTTACAACCACAATTGAGCCCAAAATTTCTGTTGCTAAGTGAAATGTTTGTTAATGTGAATTTTGCCACCGTTATTAAGCAGATCACTGCCGTTGTTTCATCAGTGACACAGTTCTTAAATGTATCTGGCTTCCCCATTGACTTTGCTTGTCAGACAGTCACAGAAAGGGATCACATGTCCTTGGGACACAGCGATGGTCATAAGTATGAACCCAGTTACCAAGCTTCCGAATTTTGATCATGGGGATGCTGTAACAGTCAAAACTGTGAAAAACAGTCATAAGTCACCTTTTTTTAAAGGGCCGTAACTTGGAACAATCACTAAATGAACTGTTGTAAGTCGAGGACTATCTGTATATGCAATATGGAAAAAAAAAGAATAAGTGGAGCCGTTTTTGTTAACTATGGTGATTTCTCCATCCCCTCTTTACAGCGGCAAGATTGGCTCAGATAAAAACACCAAAGGACTCTTTCCACCAGGTACGTGAGTTTTGCTTTTTAGTTGTGAGATCTCCTAACATATACTACAATTATATATATATGAAGGTCTTGGCATATTCGGGTTTCTTCCCGTGTAGCATTCAGATAGCATTCAGTATTCAGGGTGTTCGCCCTAGCACAAGGACTAAAGCACCAGCCTGAAGATGACGAGTGGGACCTTGTCGAAACGTCAGCAGAAATCTCTGAATGCTACATGAGAAGAAACCCGAATATGACAAGACCTTCATACCTGTACCTGTGAAAATCTACGAAAACAAATATATATGTATTTCCACATAAGTCTTTATACTTTGTACCTTATATCAAAGATGGTCTGTGTTAAGATATTCATGAACTGGGAGAGCCAATGGTAACAAGGTCTGCCAATGAATAGGCATAGCAACTCAGACAGCCAATAGGAGCTAACTACTTCTGAGTCTGTGCAGAGAATCAAAACTGAAATTTAAGCTCAACGCTGGGTTTGGCTCCAGTTTCCACTCTGCTCTCTTCACTATACCCTTCCACTCTGAACTCTGAATTAGAAGCTGCTAGTGTTTTACTTTTAACTGTGGCTACGATAGAAGACCTCTGCTAATGGTACTGTAAATATATGTTATTATGTTTATAAAGAAGTTATTGAAGCCAGCTGAATCAGTCACCTGTGTGCACTTTTCCAACCAACTTTAACAGTCTGCATAGGAGGACCTTGTGGTTCAAATCCTCTTTCTTTTTTGCCTCACTAGATTTTCAGTGTAAAATTAGAAGTAAGTTCCTGGGAAGGAAACAAACAGGAGTGCATAAAAACATCATGTGAAAGAAGTTGGATGGTTGTACATTAACCCTACATCTGGAAGCATCCCAGGAGAAAAGTTCAGGAGTGGATCACCGCTCACTCTGTAGGACTCCTGAGTTCTGCAAGAATGATAGTTGAATAGGTGTGATGGAATGTACTGAGGAGGTGGGTCCTGAGTAGGGAGGGAGATGAATTCTAGAGTTATAAAAGGCAAGTTAGCCTAGATATGTGTGAGAGAAAGAGGGGGAAGACAATACACCTGCCTAATAGGAGTCTTGGTTGCACAGTGGTTAGAATGTAGTATTGCAGCCTAATTCTGCCCACAGTCAGGGGTTTGATCCTTGACTGTGGCTCAGCCTTCCATCCTTCCAAGGTCAGCAAAATGAGAAGCCAGATTTTGGGGGGCATTATTCTGAGATTGTAAACTGCCCAGAGATTGCCGTTAACCACTGTGGGACAATATTTAAGTCTAAATGTTATTACTATCGCTATTAATAGTTCACAGAGCATTTATAGGTACAGATAGTAGAAGGCTCAGTCTGGTAAGATTTGTCTGTGGGTGTGAAATAATAATAAAAAAGTCAATTTGGAATAATTGCTGCATTCCGTGTGGGGGTGTGTAAATGAGATAGACTTGGAACTTTTAAAGTCGCCTCTATATTGGTTGAGGCAGGCAGGATTGAGTACCATTTTTGGAGGGTCAAGGGAAAGGGAGGGTCTTGCCTACTCTTTCTGCTCAAGATCCCCATGGACAATTGGTGGGCCACTGTGTGACACAGAATGCTGGACTGGATGGGCGTTGGTCTCATTCAGCATGGCTCTTCTTATGTTCTTATGTTCTAGGTCAGTGTTTCCCAACCTTGGCAACTTGAAGATATTTGGACTTCAACTCCCAGAATTCCCCAGCTGGGGAATTCTGGGAGTTGAAGTCCAAATATCTTCAGGTTGCCAAGGTTGGGAAACACTGCTCTAGGTAACTTTGCTACTAGGTTCAAGCTTTGCTAACTACAGTCATGGGTTCAAAAGTAGTTCAGGGTTCCAGGGAAAATACTCACAAACATCACCCAAACATGATAATTCACTTTGTTACCAAACAAATGTTTTCAAGACGTTCAAAAACCCATTCTTCATTTTCTTTGCCAAGCTTTCTTGATTAAAGGTAAGGTAAAGGTTCCCCTGGACATGCGTGCTAGTCGTTTCCAGCTCTAGGGTCAGTACTCATCTCCATGTCTAAGCTGAAGAGCCAGCACTGTCTGAAGTCATCTCTATGGTCATGCGGTTGGCCTGACTAAATGCCAAAGGCTCATGGAGTGCTGTTATCTTCCCACCAAAGTGGTCTCTATTTTTCTATTTGCATTTTTTACGTGCTTTCGAACTGCTAGGTTGGCAGAAGCTGGGACAAGTAATGGGAGCTCACTCTGTTATGCGGCGCTAGGGATTCGAACCACCAATCTTCTGATTGACAAGCTCAGCATCTTAACCGTTGAATCCCCTGTCCCTTCTTGATTTAGGGCAGCCTAATTTAAAAAGAAAAATTCATGTTGATTGTAATGGAGCTTTGTTTTAATTGTTTTAAATTAATTGGCTTTAATTGCTTTAATTTTTGTTACTGTGCATTTTCAAATGGACGTTTGTAAGTTGCTTAGAGCAAGGATTATATTAATTTGTGTAATAAAATAAGATTGAAGAAATTGCTCCTGTTAAAACGATTGGGAGCTAGCAATCCCTTGAGACCTTCTGGGATCTGGTGATAAATTCTAATCTATATTCTACCAACAGCTGACATAAATCCGAATACTAAATATATACTTGGAAAAAATGACCCTCACACTGTCAAAGACCTTGGAGTATTCATATCCAACGACCTAATTGCAAGAGCCCACTGTAACGACATTGCCAAAAAAGCATTAAGAGTTGTTAATCTAATCCTTTGCAGGTTCTTCTCTGGTAATATTGAACTGCTAACCAGAGCTTACAAAACATTTGTTAGACCAATTCTAGAATACCGCTCACCTGTATGGAATCCACATTGTAT
Source organism: Erythrolamprus reginae (assembly GCF_031021105.1). NCBI lineage: Eukaryota > Metazoa > Chordata > Lepidosauria > Squamata > Dipsadidae > Erythrolamprus > Erythrolamprus reginae. The sequence continues at coordinate 153,389,004 of NC_091951.1, read as the reverse complement.
ATCAGACATTAATACAATCGAGAGTGTCTAGAAATATTTCACAAGAAGAGTCCTTCACTCCTCCTTTCACAAGAATATACTTTACTCCACCATACTTGAAATACTGAAATTAGACAATTTACAACTATGTCGCCTCTGAACTGACCTAACTATACAGTGATCCCTCGATTTGCGCGTTCTCAATTAGCGCGAAACGCTGCAACGCGGTTTTTCAAAAAATATTAATTAAAAAATAAGTCCGCGTTTTTTTCCTACACCACGGTTTTTCCCGCCCGATGACGTCATACTGCCATTGCCGCCAGCGCTGCCCCAAGAAAGCCGGTGAGAGGAAGGAAGGAGGGAAGGAGGGAGGGAGAGAAGGGAAGGAGGGAAGGAAGGAGGGAGGGAGAGAAGGGAAGGAGGGAGGGTTGCCATTGCCATTGCCGCCAGCGCTGCCCCAAGAAAGCCGGTGAGAGGAAGGAAGGAGGGAAGGAGGGAGGGAGAGAAGGGAAGGAGGGAAGGAGGGAGGGTTGCCATTGCCATTGCCGCCAGCGCTGCCCTGTGGGTAGCGGCGAGGAGCCCGGAAAAATCACCATTGCATTGCCAGCCTCCGAACTTGCGTCGCTCCACCTTCTGCGCATGTGCGGCCATGGAACAAAGGGCGCGCATGCGCAGATGGTGTTTTTACTTCCGCATCCAGTATAACGCGGAAATCGGTTAGCGCGGGAGGTCTTGGAACGTAACCCCCGCGCTAACCGAGGGATCACTGTAGTTCACAAAATCATATTCCAAAATGTCCTTCCTGTTAGTGACTACTTCACCTTCAACTGCAACAACACACAAGCATGTAATAGTTTCAAACTTAATGTAACCCGCTCCAAACTAGACTGCAGAAAATACGACTTCAGCAATAGAGTGATCAACACCTGGAATGCACTACCTGACTCTGTGGTTTCTTCCCCAAACCCCAAAATCTTTAACTTTATATTATCTACAGTTGACCTCTCCCCTTTTCTAAGAGGTCTGTAAGGGGCGTGCATAAGCGCACCATTGTGCCTACCGTCCCTGTCCTACTGTCCTGTTGTCTTCTTTTATCACTACTTCCCATATTATTTATTTATTTATTTATTTATTTATTTATTTATTTATTTATTTATTTATTTATTTATTTATTTATTTATTTATTTATTTATTTATTTATTTATTTATTATTAGATTTGTATGCTGCCCCTCTCCGAA